>NC_044325.1:50559625-51759625 GCF_007399415.2 Gopherus evgoodei
ATGGGTGAAAGTTCTATACAGTTATCAAAATTAGTGCCTGAATTTATTAACTGAATATTTATGATCCTTACCACTATTATTCAAATCTAGAAAACAACATACTAAGTTCAAATATTAAAAAGAAAAATACTGGAGGTTCTTAATTATTTTATTATGAAGCTTTGTTACATAGTATTTATTTTGTCCATGAAATACAGGTTTTTAAATGTTACAGTGGGAAAATGAGCTAGAACTAACAGAATAAATGCAAATATCAACATTTTCCTTATATGGTTTTTTAAAACAAACCTAGCATAAAGTAATGCATTAACCATATACAAACCTCAACTTGATTTGCATTGAAAAACAGGTAGAGCATAATATTTGAGGTTTGTGCTTCCTAACAGCAAAAGAAATACATGGCAGTTGCAAAGCATCCTTAACCTCCAGTGATTTATTGGCCCTCAGCCAAGTTATCAGGGGAATCTAATTCTTCTTTATTATTCAAATAAACCACATTTGGCACCATGGTTCCCTTTCAGAATAGCTTCACAAATAGACTGAGTACTGCCATTTATTTGACCTTGTACTTGTGTGCTGTAGCTATAATTTTATTTGCCATTCCATAGAACAAATGCGCAGGGATCCGAACTACAAAGATCCATGACAGAATGAGTAAATCTGTTCATATCTAATATACCTGTTGTCTGCACCTAGTTTGTTTTTAAAAGGCAAAACAATAATTTATTCTCCCTCCCCCCTCACACACACACATCTTATTAGTTCTTATTATTTGTGCAGCTGCATTGCTCCCTTTTAGAGAGCTTTCTTTAAACGGGCCAATTTGCAGCCCTGTCTGGGTCCTGGGAAGCTTGAAGCTAAGGTAAGAAATAGCTTATTATTGTAAGGTGTAGAAAGAAAAGAGAAGGGAGGTAATCCATATTATACAGGCAGAGTACTGCTGTCAGTAGATGACTGAGAGCTTGTTTCAGGAAAATGAGAAGACGTTTGGCCAGCTCATTGGCCGATCATGTTTTTTAATGATAAAACTCCGTTAATTTCCCATTTTTGTTCTAGATGTAATTCTTCTTTTAAGCAGAAATTGTTCAATTCAAAGACAAAACATGCTGTGGGCCAATTTGTAAATCTAGCCACCTAAATTATATACCCAAATCCCAGATTTAGACATTAACATTGCCATTCAGAGGCCTTAAATAGCAATTTGAGTGCCTGAGTGTCCATTTGAGTGCCCAGATGTGGGAATCTGGTGACCAATTTAGGCATCTCTATTTGAAATCTATTCCCACTCTATTAATAATTCAAGAAATTCAGGAGTTGTTCATTTTCAAAGGATGGTAGTTTCCTGGTATTTCAAACTGCCTGCTGGATTTGCAATGTGGCTGGAAGGACAAACACAGCTGGCCTGCATTGGGGATTTTGGCACCCTTGATGCAGATGTGTTGCACCAGTGTGAAAAGTGGCATGTACCCATTGCAAGTCACTTTTTAGGTGCTCTTTTTTTCTGCTTCTGAGCACACTCATCTACTCCAGGAGTAAAATCCTCCCCAGTTGGATTCAATGGGAGTTTGCTATTGACTTCAGTGGGGCCAGAATTTTTCCTTACATGTTTTACTGCTGTAAATAATTCCATGCAAAAATCCCTCTGTAGAAACCCCCATGTACACATGCACTGTAAGCTTCTAAATGATCATGAGCCTACATGTGAATACTACAGTTTCTGGGCCACTTTATACTAGACCAAATCGTAATGGAACCATGCAGATTTACACAAGCTGATGACATGGCCTATACAATGTAGCCCATTTCTTCTAACTTTTAAACCCTTATTCTAGTTTCCTTCATCTCTTCTCCTTAGTATCTGCCACAAATGTGCATCTGATATTCTCTGAAACTGCTCTCAATGCCATTCCAGAGTGAACTGTTTTGGAAGAAGCACTCTAAAATCAAATTCTGCAAACCAACTAACATAAAATTCCCAGTCATCACTAGCCTGCAGATAAAGGGCTAGACTCACAAAGAAACGCAGGTGTCTAGAAAATCACTGGGATTCACAAAGACTTGAGTTTAGCACCTAGGATTTCAATACAATGAATGGGAAGAGAGAGGCACCTCAGAATGGGATTCACAAAAGCCAGCTACCAAATTGCATAAGGTAGCCAATGGGATGTATGAAGCCAAGGGATGTGTGGTAAGCCCTGCACATCTCTGAGAGATGGGCACCTTAGTCTGGGCTACAGGGAGACACCTTCCTCTGCTTGGGATTCTTAGCTATAAACCATCTCCAGTGTTAGGTGCCTTTAGGAAGAGGGCAGAGGGCAGGGGGAGAACATGCTCCTTCATAACTTTTAGCCCAGTAGTTGGGATACTCACCTGGTATGTCAGTATGGATGTGAGAAATTCCCGGTTCAAGTTCCTACTTCACCTGAGGGGGAAAAGGGATTTGAACTGGGATCTGCCACCAATGGGGGGATGTCATAAACAGATAGTTAAGAGTTAATGTCTCTTTTACCTGTAAAGGGTTAACAAACAGTGAACCGGACACCTGACCAGAGGACCAATCAGGAGACAAGATACTTTCAAATCTCGGTGGAGGGAAGCCTTTGTTTGTGCTTTTTGGGTTTTGCTTTGTTCTCTCTGGGTCCTGGAAGGGACTAGATGGGCAACTGGTTTTCTTGCCAATCTCCCTGCTACAGTCTCTTATATATTCAGAATAGTGAGTATTTTAGTAAGAAAGGCGGTTACAGTCTTTTGATTGTTTCTGTATTTGAAAATGTGTAGTTTGCTGGAAGTATTTTAAATTGTATTTTGCTGGGGGGGGGGGGGGCTTATTTCTAGTTTCTATAAGCTGAAAGACCCTGTAACTTTTACCATCTTAATTACAGACACCTGTTACTTTTTTTCTTTCTTTTATTAAAAGTTTTGCTTTTAAGACCTGTCTGATTTTTTCCCTTGTTAAGGCTCAAGGCAATTGAGTCTGTACTTAACAGGGAAGGAGAAGGGTGGAATCCCTTTGGTTTAGATTCACAGAGTTTGAATCTGTATTGCCTCTGGGTGAGGGGAAAAGAGGAGGGGGGGAAGGTAACATTCCTCTCTGTGTGGTGATTCAAGGAGTTTGAATCACGGTGATCTCCTAGTGTACCCAGGGCGGGAAAGAGCTGGAGGAAGAAAGGAGGGGGAAGGGAAATGGTTTATTCCTCTTTGTTGTGAGACTCAAGGAATTTGGGTCTTGGGGTCCCCAGGGAAGGTTTCTGGGGGGACCAGAGTGCCCCAAAACACTATATATTTTTGGGTGGTGGCAGCTTAACAGATCTAAGCTGGTAATTAAGCTTAGAGAAATTCATGCTGGTACCCCATATTTTTGGACTCTAAGGTTCAGATTTGGGAATTATACCATGACAGGGGAGTTCCTTAGTCACTGGGCTAAAGGTAATGTCTCCTTCCCCTCCCACAACTCCTCCCAGCTGTTTTCTGTAAACTGATATACAGGTGCCCAATCCAGTAGATAAGGTCTGAGCATGCTTATCAGACTGAGCCCTGCAGGCAGAGGAACACCTACCTTCTCCCAGTTTGAGCATTGCTCTGGGGCTTAGGCATCTGAGTGCCTGGCATGGGGCTGTAGTGAGTGTGTTCAGAAGCAGAAAGAGGGGCGCCTTTTCCTTCAAAAATTTTAGGTACCAAGTAATTTTGGGCACCTATACAATTTGGAGGCTGCTGAGGAGGAGGGGTTGGTAATCCCAAGAGGGTCTGATTCTGGGATTTAGGCACATACATCCTTTCGTGAATCCCGGCCAAAGTGTTTAAAACCCAAATATATATATTTTGGTGTCTATTTGCAATGTACATTCATTACAATGTTGAAAGAGTTGTTATTACAATTTTTATTTATTATTACAGTAGGCCCAGACTTTGTAACAAGTAACCTCATTATTAGCCCCAGACTAGCTCTAGAGATATCAGTACACCTCTACCCCATTATAACACGACCTGATATAACATAGGTTTGCTGCTGCGGGGAGCCGTGGGCCCTTTAAATCACCGCTGGAGCCCTGCTGCTGCTACCCCGGGGCTGCAGCAGCGGGGCTCAGCCGGCGATTTAAAGGGCTTGGGGCTCCCCATGGCCGGAGCCCTGGGCTCTTTAAATCACTGCTGCAGTCCTGCCACTGCTACCCCGATACAACGGCATTTCATCTATAATGCTGTAGGGATTTTTGGCTCCCCACGACCATGTTATATCGGGGTAGAGGCGTATTATCAGATTTCTTTACTATTAAACTTACTTTGCACATCAGCATCCATTTTATTGAACCACTGACTCTCAACTTACACAAAAGAGAAAAATTGAGCCTGTGGAGAAAACTCTACATTCATCCTTTGAAGCTAGGTCAAAAGACAGTTTTCTTTTAGTTGGATGTGACATTTTTCCTGTTTATTTCTAAAAAAATGAGCTACCCAATTTTCATTCATATTAAATAAAAAAGAGAAAGAAACAAAAACAAAAGTACTGTAAGCAAAGCAGCAATACACATTAAAATAAAACTCATAAGCCAGCACTTCAGGAAGAAGAATCAACTGAAGAAGCTTAGAATTTACATTTTGAAATGTTTTAGAAGTTTCACAAACTACAGGGTGCATGCTACACAAATCTATCTTCAGTCAGCTTCACAGAGGAACCAAGTAATATTTATCTTATAGAACTTTCTATAAAGGTAGTTAAGCTCTGGAATAGGCTTCCAAGGGAGGTGCTGGAATCCAAGTCATTGGAGATTTTTAAGAAGAGGTTGGACAAACACCTGTCTACATTTACTTTGTCCTACCTCAGCATGGGGACTGGATTTGATGACTTTTCGAGATCCTTTCCAGCCCTGCATTTCTGTGATTCTATAATGCAAAGAATTGGAGGCAAGATATCTTATGTGTTCGTATCCCATTAATGTTTGTTCTTGCCAGCTTCTTCACATATCACAATTCAATGAAACAACAACATACTGCAATGGCTTCCTCACTTTGGACTATTTTGAAATTACTGTAGTGACATATTAGCATTTCCTTTGTACTTCGAGAATTTGTTTGCATGGCTATTTTTGCCAATCAGCGCTTTGTAATAAATAAAGCATTTGAATGGCTATTTAGTATGCATGATTGCAGTTTTCCTTTAGCTGCTGCTAGTGATGCATCTGTAAGATTTTACAGCATTTACAGGAAGGCAACTGAAAAAATGTGGTAAGTATATATACAGTGTACACAAGGTTTACTCATTTATGGCCTGATAAAGTACAAATGTCCTAAGCAAAAATTGATGGGGATACCAACTAGATATATTTTAGTGGGTAAATCAAAGGCCCTCAGCAGATTTCACTTATTATGGTGATCAAGTCCACAATTTTGCACTGATACCTTGATTAGTAAATGCAAAGAGATGTTATGATATGTCAAATACTGTAACACGTTTAGGCAATCCATTGGAGTTCCTATCTCAAGCACATCAAACATAAGCTACTCATCTTCATTTACAAGGCCGTTCATGGCTATTCCTATTCTGCTCATCACCTTTAATGTCGATGTCAGCTCCCGCTTCCGATCTGATCAGGATGCCAGCCTCCATCATCCGCTTGTTACATTCTAACAAGCACCTTTGCGCTTTCCGCCATGCTAGCCCTCATGCTTGAGAGGAGCTCCCCATAAACCTCTCCAAATCTAACTAGTCCTCATTCAAAACCCTCCTCAAAACCATACTGTTCCATTAAGCCTACAAAAAATGTGACAATGGTTAGGCTGCTGATGTGCTGAGACCACATCCCATCAGGCTGACCAATATTGTTTTATTGTTTCTTAGTACTCCCCCACTGGCCTGCAGCCCCCTGTTGTCTCTTATCTTAGACTGTAAGCCCTTTGGGACAGAGAATGTATTTTTGTTCCACGTTTGTATAGAACCTAGTATAGTGTCCTGGTCCATTACTAAAGTCATGTGTGCTACAGTCACACAAATAATTAATAAAAATAGTAATTGCTTTATTCATCTGAACACTTGCTTCAAAGGATGAAGTGTAATGTCTCAACAAGTTGACACAAGTTTAGAATAAGGAGAGTCTTACCAGCTATTGCAGTTAAAAATCAGTGGAAGAAAATGCTTTTACAAGAGACTAGCATAGGGTTAAAGCCACATTTTTCTTTAACAGATGATATTTCAGATGGCCACACTATTCCAGATGCATCAATTTCCTTGAAAATCCAATCCATATATGTGCATATGCTGTGCTGGCAGGAGGACTGACTGAAATGGCCAAAACCCAAGAGCTAATATTCTTTTGGCCAGAATAATGCAATTATTATTTTCCTAGCTATCAGTCTAAGCATACAGAGCCATCTGTTATGCAAAGCAAACATACACATCTCAATTACAGAAAATGCAGTTGCCTTGACAGAATTTGGATTACACCACTAACCAGGGCTGTAAAATTTGTTTTAAGCTAGTGCATAATGGATGCCTTTCAGGAGTTCCCTAATTAGCATTTACCTGCTTAAACTAATTATTCATCCTTTTTTCTTTATTGGCTTATTAAACTTTGTTGGATACTATGCATAAAACAGATTAATATGAGCTTAAGACAATAACAACATTAAAGTTCTGATTCTTTACTGTTTTAGCAACATGGTGGTGCACCAATTTCAAAACCTGAGATCCTTGATACTAGCTCCCAAACAGATTAAGGCAGGGATTAAAGCCCATTACAAAACTAGGGACTTCAATGAGAGACAAGAATATGAATACTAAATTAAAAATAGCTCCGTTTCTATTTCTATTATTTGGTTTGCTAAAGCCTCCACAAAGCACAATTGCTGTACACACTATAGCCAACTGCTTGGTTGTTCTTTGCAGAGTTAATAACTCTAATTCTGATTCTCATCAGATAATATTTAAATGTAGTCTTTTTCTGCACCAAACATTAAAATCGCTCTCATTATTTTAAAATCTCATTCTTAATGTAGCTGGGGCACAGCAAAATCACTAGCTTTTGAAAGCTTCCAATACTAATAGTTGCCTCCTCTGAGCTGTGCCAACTTACTCAAGCAACAAGTTCACTAAGGGTCCCCATTTAAAAGAGGAGACACAAACATTATCTCCATTTTTATCTCCTCAGGGTGACTGTACTAGAAGTAGATTATCCTACTTGGCAAATCATCATGCAAAAACTCTCTGCTGCATTTCTGAATCCAAATAGAAGGGAGCTATTTCGGCTAGAAGCCTCTGAATGCAGTAGGATTAGCAATAAGCCCAACAAGCAACTTTTCCTTTTTCCTTCCCTTTTAGCCTCTGAAAAACAGATGTCAGCAATTAAATTGCAAATAATCAAAATACTGTATTTTATAAATTTGTCATTTTGTATTAGTGAACATTTGTGAAGGCTACAAAATATGTCCTTGTTGGAACCCTCCCTGCAAGACATTTTAATGGTCTCTTCCAGCATTTCTTGACTCCAAATGACTCCCTGTCATTGTGTCAGCTCCCAGGATAATAAAGGGTACTCCATAAACATCCAGTAATAGGACACAAGGGAAGTACTATTAGTGTGTCCCTTTCCTACCAGGTATAGAGGTTTAAAGTTCAAAACAACTGAGAAAAGAAAATTCATTTGTTCTCAATACATTAATAATGATCCTTTGTGACAAAAAGTTTTCAGGCCCAAGTTTATTTTATCTGAACATTCAATACTGACACATATACTTCTCAATTACTTCTCAGAATGAACCAGACACAGACCTTACATAATGGATTCCACAATTCATGTAAAATACTGCAAAACAGATTATTACTTCAGCAGAAGAGTGCATGCAGCTTACACAATTACATTCTAGAATCAAAAATTTTTACTTACTTGGGATAGGCCTAAATAGATGGAGACAGTTTCTGAAATGTACAAAAATTTTCCTTCTTGGTTTAGTGCAAATACAAATCCATCCAGGGACTGCAGATTAAGAAAAAGAAAAAGTAAATAGATTGATGCAAAGCCGGTAACAGATTAAAACAAAGGCATCAAACACTAAATTGAGGATGATGTTTTGTTTTCTATATAAACATTTTAACTTGTATTCTGAATACAATTCTTTTACAGTATATTGTATTTATATATGCACAAACAGCACACAGGTATATACCAAAGTATGAGGAAATTTTTGTCTTCCTTACGTCATAGATACATTTATTCTCATTTGCATGAAACAAGAAGTAAGGAAAAAATAATACCAAATATACTTCAGTTTTTCTACATGCAAAAATTATGCAGAAGCAAAGGGGGAAATCCCCTCTCACAAAAAACTGAGCAAGAGAAAAATTCAGATCATCACTTGAACCATTATGGACCTCCATAGTTTGTTAATTAATCCAGGATTACTCCTCCCTCCCCTCACACACACTTGCCTTTTGTAGGAGAACAAACAAAGCCAATCAACAGATACTGTCAACTATGCTGGGTCTATAGAAATTTTATGAATTTTATCCCGTTAGATTCAATTTTATTCTGACAGGTTCAAGTCTTTAGATCTGGTTTCCATTGCAAAAGGAAAAATCAAGATATGATTATACACATTAAATTACAGTTTTTGAAACATGACTGCAGTTAATAAACAAAGAGATATATTCTAAATTTGATACATGGAGTAAATTACTACACATCAAGATGAAAATATGCCTCTTCATTGGGAATACATGGCATTTCATTTTTATTTCTCTATTGAGGCCAATTATTGTCAAAACACATATGTAATGTTTGCCGAAGGAAAAATCACAAATTTATAGAGATTAGTAATACTATAAGAAGTTGCAAATGAGGAAACATCCCAAATCCAAGCCTTGGGATAGAGGTATGTGTAAAGCACAAATGTATTACATTTGAGATCAACATGTTCTTGGAAGAATGAGACAACAGAACTGCACACAAATTTAGAGAATAATATAAAATGACAAAGTCACTGCAATAATTTCGCTCTCTTTCAAATACAGAGCAGTGATTTCTGAGGCTTTTTAATGTTTTGATTCCTCTGCTTCTTGATTAATTTCTAACATACTGCCGGTCAGAAGCTGACTTTGGCAAGTGTTCACCTCTCTCTGATGTAGTAGGTGGTGGAATTAGTTCAAAAATCTGTGTTTTCTCAAAAGAATGAACCACACATTGGAAATCAAACACTCACAAAAGATATTGCATTAAAGAAAGGCTCTCTAATTTATATTTATGAATTAATAAAAATGTAAATCTACATAGACTTTCTTCAAGTAAAAACATTTATACTATGCAAGCAGTTTATGGCATCTTATAAATCATCATCTTTCCCCCCACCCACCCCGCAAATGATTAACGTAGGCTCCTTGAACTATAATGTCAATAACAGGTGAAAAATCTGGAATGGTGGAACTCAGATTAGACCTATACAAGGGCAAAATGAAAATCTTTATAAATGTGGCATCCTCTAGTCTCTAACATCTCTTCTGCTACTGTGTCTGTGTCCAATTTTCTTACCCCACCCCTGTGAGAAAGGTCAGAAGAGGAGGCTTCCTTTAAAAGTTCTGTGGCTTAAGGCAGCCTTCAGGAACATGGGTCTACCAATGCTACAAGGAACATTGTTTAAACCCCTGCTATAAATAATATTGAGAACTCTATGACTATGTGGACATGTTTTGGTATATTTGATAAAATGCCTCTTTCCAACAGCAGTCACATCTTACTGACTCATTACCATGCTGCCATTATCTCCCCATACTGGCTACGGAACACAGTCATTGCCATATTGAATCAGGCCACTGGTCTAGATATGTTAATCCAGTATCCAACAGTGGATAACATCAGATGCTTCAGAGGAATGTGTGAAATATCCATAGTGGACATTTATGCAATAAGGGGTCAACTGGGAAATTTTTCTCCTAAACTTAGGCTGTTAGTAGTTGGCTTATGTCATTAAGCACAAATGTATAACTAGTGTTACTGAAGATATTCTTTATTACCCATAAAATGTCCGTTCCTTTTTAGAATCCCATTATGCTCTTTGTCTCAATAATAACTTGAGGCTATCAGTTCCATGGATTAATTATGTGTTGCAAAAAAAGTTCCTCCTCTTGTCAATATTACATTTTCAGCCTTTTTTTTCTTATATTATGAGAAAGGATAAATTCAGCACAAAAGCCTCACTGATCTTTTCTAGCTTGTTTGCTATATTATATAATCATTTGGCCAAATCTGGGTGGAATTTTTGTGGTGACAGCATAGGTGCTGAGTTTATAATCTCCCAGGGGGTACTCCCCCTGGCTCTGCCCAGGCCTGCCCCCACTCCACACCTTCCCCCAAGACCCCATCCCCACTCTGCTTCCTCCCACCCCTTCCTCTTCCCTGCCCTGTTCTGCCCCCTCCCCCGAGCATGCTGTGCCCATACTCCTCCATATTCCCTCCCAGTGGCTCCTGACACCATCAAACAGTTGATTTGAGGCAGGTGATACGTGTGAGGAGGGAGGGGGAGGCACTGATCAGCAGAGCTCACCAGCGGGCAGGAGGTGCTGAGGGGAGGGGCAGGTTCTGCTGGGGGGGCTGCTAGGGGATACTCAGCACCCACCATTTTTTTTCCCGAGGGTGCTCCAGCCCCAGAGCACCCATGGAGTCGGCACCTATGGGTGACAGTAAAAGCCACCTGGATTATATCCCGGACAAAGTGCAAGTCTAAGCACCATCACGTTTAAGAATTTTAGCTTTTCAATAAAATGGCAGTAAAAAAATTTTTAATATTGACAAAGCAGCATAGTTTTCCCTAACCTCATTTTTGGACACAGCTCAACCATTTTTGCTGAAACTTTAAAAAACAAAACAAAACAAAAAAGTTATCTTCAAGTAGATACAAGGCATGGAAAATTTTAGCCTGAATGGTTAAATTTGAAAAGTTAAGAGCAACTGAAAACAGGGACTTACAATGGAAAGTGTTAATCACCTTTAATTACAGGTGTCATTGCCAACTCCCACTAAAATAGTGACTCACTCACGTCACCCATTTGTTGCTTCTCTCAGTTAAACAGCTTTTATCTTCTACTCCTTCCTGGTATAGGATTGGCTGTTCCTGCTCCTCCATCCCCTTCTTGGAGGCTGTTCTCCACCTTTGCCTCATCGAGTTGTTAGAGAAGCACTATGGCTGGGTTTTTCCTGGACTGGTGGTGCCAGGGAAGGATACCACAAAACTGTTTTTCCTCTCTGTGTACCTGACTCATGACCATTCCCATAAGATTTCCTCCATCTTGCTAGTTTGAGTTACTAGACTAGAGGGTGGATGAATCCTCCTCCTCTACCTACTTTCTCTCTCCTCTCCGCTATCCACTGCCCCTGTTATACTTGTGTATCAACACTGACAGAATTCAGCATTTGAAAGGGTAAGAAGAGCAAAATGACTTGTATATAATGTGCATCCAATCACATTTTGAAAAAGTCATTGCCTATTACATTACTTATGAGCTAACTACTTCAATTCCTGAAATGCAAGGCAAAGAGAGAAAAACCTTAAAGTGGTGCAAGTAAAAAACAAACTCTATTTCTAGTATCTAGGACAACCCCTCCCGCAAAAACAGGAAAACCTTCTAATGTAATCTAGTCCATCCTAAATATATGAGAGGGCAAAGATGGGCTAAGCACCCTTGTGCCAATGTTGTTGTTCCTTATACAGGTCAAACAGTATCTGTGAAGGGCTGTCTCATTTGTTATTCATAGGTATTATTTATGAATATTTATTATTTAGGTAATGCGTGTTGAAATTTTTCAATTTTTCATAAAGCTTGTGTTCTTTGTGCACACCAAGAAACCATCCAGCCTTCAAACAATGGTGGTGGAGGGGCTACAGGAAGGTGTCTTGTAGAAGAGTATTTGACACCATGGTACACTTTTGCTGCCAATTTTTGTTTAGCAGTGAGATATTCTTGGAAGCACAATTTGAATTACATACCTATGTTCAGCTGCATAACTATTGTTAGAAAAACACAGGTGTTTCCCTCTAGCAAAATTTTAAAGCTGTCTTTCAATTTGAGGACCTCAGAGTAACTACCAAAGACCAGACTTCTAAAGAGAAACTCTGCAACACAAAGGCAAGCATGACCTGTGGATCAGACATGGGCTACAAAGTTCTACACTCTGTTCCATAGCCATTGTCAATTTAGTACAGAGGTGTGGCATGCAGAGACTAAACAGACTTCACAAAATCCTCCATTTTCATATGAGCAGAGGCCACTCAGATATAGATGGAATATACATTTTGGGACCTGCAATCTCAAACTCCCTTCCCCTTTTGTTTTTAACATGAGGTTGGCTGCCATCAGCTCAATTCTATGCTCGCTATTGGGGTTCTTGAAAGTTGTTGATGAGGCCCTCAGATGGCCAAATTTTGTGCATCTTTGATCTAAGAAAAAGACTAATAACACTCCTATTTTGAGACAGTTTATACTTACTTATGTATAAAATGTGATTAAAGGTGATGTTTCATAGCACTTTTTCATTTTGATTTGAGAAAGCCATTATTTATTATGTTGTTTCAATCACCACAGGCTACTTTTTAATTTTTTTTTAAACTGCCCCACTGTTTTCAACAGGCTCCAATTAAGATTCTGGGGTCAAAGGGTTAATTACATCTTCTTACCCACTATGTAGGATTTTCTGATTATTAACCGAGGTTGGATTAAGATGAAAAAGAACCGACACAAATGTTAATACTTGCCCCTCCTCAAGAAGATTTATCATAATACCATGCTGAAATCTATATGCTTTCTTCAAAGCAGTTAGCGAACAAAATCTTAGAGGAAACACTTAAATAAATGTTTTAAAGGCATGCAGGTGTCTGGATTTATTGAGACAGTCTTATTACTAAAAAAGTTCTAAGCTAGCCAGACAGGATTGATAAAGATTTCCTATGTCATATCTCAGTAAGTCTATGTGGTAGACATGAAGGAAGTGAGATTCAGATGTAAAAGTCAGTAGCTATATCACCTCTCAATAATAGTGCCAAATAATTATAATTTATAGCCTCCGACATCTACATAATGCAAAAAATGTAAGACTTTTTTTAACCCAAAACACTGAATGGCTCTTCCAGTATTTGTGAAATTGTGGAATTATTTCCTTGCAGGATATGAAACTAACTGTACCACTTTGACTGAATGAGTACTAATGTATAATGCATTGTTAAATGGATTTATATTTGTCAGAGGAATTTTGTCCCTGGTATTTTTGCATATTCTCACTACAGCCAAATTTCAGAGACTGAAATCTTACTACAGTGTCCTTCTGGGGAATATCCTCATATATCATACTATTCATGAAGTCCCTAATTCCTTCTCCTGTATTTCAAAGCTGCAAAAAACCCTGTTACCCTGACCTAAACTCCAGTTAGAGTGAAGAATTACCAGTAGGCTAGGTTATTTTAATGACAGATTATTTTAAACTAAGCCTTCACCATCTGTTCCACCCCCTAATTATGAATGCAAAAAGAACATATTTCACAATTACATCAGTAAAAAGTAAGATATACATGATTTAAATGCAGACATGTGTTCTTTGTCCAATGCAGCATGCATCTGTGATGTTTTTCTAATAATTCAGGCTCTGATTGGGGGGGATGGGGAGCAAACTGCTCATCCCCTGATAAAATAGATTCATTGATACACTAAACCTTTTCCTGGCAAACAGATCATCTTAATTAGAATTTTTCACTGTTATGACATAATGATATTATAACTGGAGCTGAGCATTAATTTGAGCACAATGCCTGTCACCAATTAGATATAAAGCATCCAATAACAGCTAAAAATATTTTACTATTACTAAAGAGAGACTGCACTGGAGACGACCAACATTTACCCAAGGAAATAGTTCTCCTCTTGCAGTAACAGAGCTAAATAGCATAGCAATAATTTACTAAGAATAACAGTTAAAAGTGAGGGTTTTTTGTTTTGGTTTTCTTTTTGTCTCACTAGTAAAAATTAGATAGAGCAGTTCGAACTTCATGAATATGCAACAATGTCATAAGGAACAGGTTAACAGAAATCTGTTTTGAGGCTTCAAAGCACGCCTATTGTGCTATCCCTATTAAGATAGCAGAATAGTATCCTAAGGTAACTCCAACAAATATACCAAAGCTTTACTACTTACGTGGAAAAACCTAATAAATTGTGCCTGGGACTTTTGCAACAAAGTACTGTAAAAAAACCAAAAACTCTTATTCCTGGAAATATGATTTAATGTGCAGTGTATTTGAGACGTGTATAAAATCAAAAGTTTGTGCATTTATTAATTTATAAAACTCTCCAAAAGCTTTATTCTTACTCTTCTGCCTTCTCTGCATGAAAACAAAGAAATCCCAAATAAAATAAAAGGTGAGTTCATAGGAAAGTACTGCAATGTTCTTTGGGCTTCAAGCCCTTTCCTGCAAAATGAAAATCCTCTCTAATCACAAAATCAAACTGCAGTACACTCCATTCACTTTTTCAACTCTCACACCAACACCATTTTATTTATTTTAACACATCTAGTGTAATAAACTGCACTAAGCACCGAGTCTGACTGAGTCTGAGACACACATTTGGCAACAAAACTAAAATGAAAGGATGAGGTAATAGGACAAGCTCAAAGGACATGGTTAGAGAGAGCTTTGCTGTCAGTTTATTAATTTGGCTCCCTCTTGCTTTTTACTCCCATGCATGGGGAGACTGGATGAAATTTATAATTGCAAATAAAACAAAACAAAAACCCCACCAGTCAATCTTAAGAAAACCTTTTTTCAACTTTAAACTAAAGAGGCAAAAATATGTGAAAGAACTTGCCAAGTCCCCCGAAGCATCACCCACCAAATCTGTGCTCTGTGAGATAAGGTGAACCCAAATGATTGCATGAGCAGACTTATTTCATAAAAATTGATATTGTTTTAAGATCTCTTACCAAGATCAATTTCAAAGTAGATGGAATATTAGAGAAAATTAGAAATTCAGATGGGATGGTAACACTTGAAAACTGATTGTTGTGTTTTGATGCTGCATTCATGGACATATTCAGTAATTACAAAATGGGTAATATCACAGATGAAGCAGAGAATCATGAAATGATTATAAATTGCAGAGTTGTGGGAGTTCAAGGAAAACCAGAGATTAAGGATTTGGCAATATTTCATGTGCAAAACTGCTGAAAGATTTTTGGGGACCACCACATTGTGGATAATAGTTTAACTTTGATTTCTGCTAGACGGCTTCCTTCAGTTGTAACACCATCCCAGACTATCCTATGAACATGCACAAAATAGCATCCTAAAAGCTATCAGACCCATTGACAATTTGGTATTGCAGGAAGAAAGAAAATAATATCCCTGACCTGCACTGCAATGCCATTAAAAGACAGAAGGTGTTTATTAACGTGAAAAAGAAATTCCAAGACAGAGGAATTGCATCCATTATGTATCCAAATTCTGAAAATAAATTATGTTAGCCATACATTTTATGTAGTATGAAGACACTTTTTTAAGGCCAAACCATGAGAAACAACTGATGAAATGGAGTCAGATGAGAGAAGGCAAATTATTTGAAGTACCTCTGTGTACCTTTTTTTGGTGGAACACTTGAGCTAATATTCTATGCATCACATACCTCTGCTGATTTTTATGCTTGAATTTGATCAAGTGACCTGAATTGCTTAGTTTAATTCTTGAAATTGTTGTTATAGTCTTGAAGTAGAGGATGACATACAGGCAGAGACATTGATATGTTTGGGGGAGAAATCTATTTGTTAGGAGTGATTTTGATGTTTCATACAATACAGCACTAGCACAGTTAAAGTCAACTGGCTGGGTAGATTATTTTAATTTATATGTTAGGTTTCCATGAGATTACAGTTTTAATAGTCTGACGACCTGCTACAGCTTGAAGCTCTTGGATGGTTTTACATCCCGGAGAGGGCGGGGGGGTATCCAAGCAGACAACCTTCACTGAGTAAAACATTTTAGAAGATGACTAGATATACTATAGCAGGAGACACTAAACTATTGGAGTGGATGATTTTTTTACTCCCACATTCTTCATTCAATAGAGTGATTGTACTTACATTATTTGGTTCCTTTGGAATAATCTGAAAATGTTAGTAGTTTATTCTGTAGTACACCCCTGAGAGAGGATGGGTCTTATCTATTTCCTATATCTAGATGACCAGCATAACTTTTTCATTGTGCATTCTCTGTATAAAATATTAACAGTAGGAAAACCCTTTGATCTTGTCTTAATTGTTGCTACTTATTAAAAAAGTCTATACTTACAAAGCTGCAATGTAAAATAAACAGGGGACAGAAACACCCCCGCACCCCACTCCCTATTTTTAAGAAACAGGTACCTGACAGAAGAAAGATATACAGGAAAAGGACATAAATGAGGGTGAGGGGAAGAAGGGAAGGACTCCTGAGGGAGGAACTCAGGGCTGCCTCACGTAATTAAATTCCATTTTGTGGGAGTTGTGTATTAAAGTACTGACCTTACATCTCTAGGATTGCAGTTCATGCTGAACATGCTGCCTTGAATTTTATGGGTTTCCTACTTTTAGCACAACGCTGTGTGGACTGCAGACTCTCTGCAAAGACACTGTATGCCATCTGGTACAATCAAAAATATCTATTTAGGATGAGAGCTATCATACAGAGATTGCGTTACCTATCTCTTGCCTTGAGAGTGTGGTCCCCTTCAGGTCAGGCAGTCATTATCTGCCTGCGGACTAGATTTTCTTTGGCTCTAGGAGATTTCAGTTTCCAGTGGCACCTGCTCTTTAGAGGTACAAACATTCATCTGATATAAAACATGCTGGTTGTAGGTACATTCAAGTTCTGCGAAGTGCCATCCCCAATGAAGTACATGATCCTGCAAGTACTTGCATAGTGTTGCTACCGTATTAGCACAGAAGTTGTGTTAAACTGTGTATAGTAGTAAGCACAATGGTAGGTAGTGAGTGTTTGCAGGATGAGGCCTCAGGTCCCAGTACTGGACTCCTGGGGTCAGACCATGAGAACCCCATTAACTTTAATGGCGTGCTGAACAGGTGCAAGTGTCTAAGCAACCAGGTGCTATATTTGTAACTTTAATGGCTCTAAGATTGAACAAAAATAACCCATGTGAATGTTTCAGCTTATACAAATTCCATCTTAACTAGGGTTGCCAACCCTCCCAGATTGGCCAGGAGTCTCCTGGAATCAGGTTTGATCTCCTGGAGACTACTGAAGCCAATCTGGGAGACTTGATGCCACTAAAACTCCAGTGGCACAGCAGGGCTAAGACAGACTCCCTACCTGTCCTGGCTCCATGCCACTCCTGGAACTGGCCAGCATGTCTGCCAGCAGCTCCTAGGCAGAGGTGCGGCCAGGGGGTCTCCATTTGCTGCCCCCACCCAGAGCGCTGATTATGCAGCTCCTATTGGCTGGGAACGGGGAACTGCAGCCAATGGGAGCTGCACGGGCAGTGCCTCCAGGCAGGGGCAGCAGGCAGAGCAGCCTGGCCACCCCTGAGCCTAGGAGCTGGACATGCCGGTCACTTCCAGGAGCGCCTGAGGTAAGCGCTGCCCAGCCAGAGCCTGTACTCCAAACCGCCTCCTGCACCCAAACTCCCACCCAGAGCCTGCACCCCGAACCTCATCCCACACCTCAATCACCTGCCCCATCCCTGAGCCCCCTCCCACACTCAAATTCCCTCCCAGAGCCTGCACCCCTCACTCCCTTCCACACCCCTGTCCCAGTCTGGTGAAAGTGAGTGAGGGTGGGGGAGTGCGAGTGATGGAGGGAGAGGGCTGGAGGGAGTGGGGGGGGGGCCTTGGAGAAGGGGTAGAATAGGGACATAGTCTTGGGGAAGGGGCAGAGAAGAGGGCACGGCAAGGGTGTTGGAGTTTGTGTGATTAAACAATCGGCAACCCTAATTTTAACCAAAAAATCTTTATAAGTACAGTGTGTGCGTGTCTGTTCCAAGTCCAGTATATATATAAATATATATTTAAATGTGTTCGCGGCATGTTCAGCGCAAAGTAATAGGATCAACCCATGAAGGTGGGCAAAATAATCACATGGAGGAACCTTCATTACACAGGTGATTATATTGCTAAAATAACATTTCTACTGAAGAGATGCTCAGATCACATAGTAATATGGGCCTCGAAAGTACCTAACTAGCTAGAATTAGGCCTGTATCCTGAAATTCACTGCATATGAGCCCCATTAATGTCAACAGGACTCTATACAGGTGCAGTGCTGTGCCTATGCACAGTGAATTGTATGATTAGGGCCTTACTGTGTAATGTATTACATTTATTAGAAGACAATATTGATACTTGAAAATAGATCTGTGAAGAAATGATGTTCTTTGTCTGACGCATTATACCGATTTGTGCTCTTTGTAAGACATATTGAAATAGCACAATGTTAAGAATGTCTCTGAAAATATGAAATATAAAAATATCAGGCCAGCTCCTTCCCTCCAATCTCAATGAGTGGTGTACAAAAGCCAGAAACTAGCCATAATTCAACAGCTGAGAATTCCTCCATCTTTCAGCTGGCATTAAGTTGGCAGAGCTGATTCCTGTACCAACTGTCACCTCTTGTATCCAGGCACTGAGGGGGAGCAGCACCACAGAGATCCACTCCATCAATTCCTTAGCACCCATGCACTGCTTGCATAAATTAGAGCAGCCTCCTTCCTCCTGTAACTCACTCATGGGCTGGCACATGCCAACGCACAGAATCAGAGCTGTAACGAGCACTGACAATCTCTCCCAATATACATGTGGTTCTCCGCCTAGGGGAGAATCTGATCCATCTTGAATCTGCGTCTGCCAGGTATTGAAAGTTTAATTTAGAAAATTTGGTTTGGACAAACAAACCTAAATTTCCACTTGGGGAAAGGATTCTAAAGTTGTTCTTTGGTACTCTTGCTTTTTATCCCTTCAATCTTCAGAATAATTAATAGTTCTGGATAGAGAAGTACTGTGAATACAACCATATTAGCAGAAAACAAACAGTTTATTTCCTGAAATCAGTTAGGATCTACATTAATAGGAATGTTTCAGAATCTTATCCCTAAAGAATTATCCAATCCTTCTGTGTTCTACATTGTAAACCCGATATCTCTATATTGGTTTTCAGTGCATTCTTGAAGTGTTTTGAGGCTGCAGTATTTCACTCCTGAAGTATATTCCACACAAAGAAGGAATGCCCACTTATGGGAAAATCAATTATTCTGATGGAATCTGAAGCCTGTCCTGAATGATTTCAGGATAACAACTCAGTTTACCACTACAGCACTGCACTGCTACGTTGACCTTCCACTTCTGTTTCACAGCTGGAATATGAGACCAGGTGAGAAGACAGTATAAAGCTCTGCTGTCAACAGGAATCAAATCCCATTCTAGGCTGTGAGGAATGCTGCTCCCCCCCACCACTAGCTCACCAACTATTTAATGCCTGGGTATATAAAGATAAGTATGGATTTTACTGTTTTTTAACATACTTGCATAATTCAAGCATATCAGCCAACAGCACAGAACAGCTCCTTCTCTGAAGAAGGTTTATACTCTTTTTGCTCAAATTAATATACCATAGTGGCAACTGCAAGTGCTGCTATAATTAAGGATCTGTTTGCATTTCTACTACAGAATCCTATTTTTGTGTGTGTCTGAGACAATTTGTCCAACATATATTACATATCTAGACACACACACATACATATACACACACACTACAGGAAGAAATTCCTCAACGCAGGAACAATATACAATTTGTCCATTTAGAAATGCAGCTTATGTGCATGCACAGAACTATATGAAAATTTTCCTATGGATTTTTACCATGGGGGGATTAGAATGCATGTGTGGAAACTCCACTGTTACGATATCTCCTTAAGGGCATCCTGAAGCAATTGCAGTGTATTGTATCGATAACCTGTGCATCGAAGAGTGCTCAAGACTTTCATGACACAATAGAATACACTAGGTGTCTGGCGTGCCAATAATCACACTCAGTAATAGCTAAAGAGCTCTAAATAAGTCTTGACATAACAGCTCCTAATGCTATTGCACATATCAACATTCTGTGCATTGTATCAGAGGGTAGCCGTGTTAGTCTGGATCTGTAAAAGCAGCAAAGAATCCTGTGGCACCTTATAGACTAACAGACGTTTTGGAGCATGAGCTTTCGTGGGTGAATACCCACTTCCTCAGATGCATTCTGTGCATTGTGTCTTTCAACTCAAGTAAAAATTGACACGATTTCTCCGAACTCTTACTATCCATTACAATGCGATTTGTAACAAATCTGCAGCTTAAAGCCTCATTCCAAAGAGATCCTGATGAAACATCTTTGCTCTACGGTGTCAAGGATCCATGCATTACAACTCTTTCCCTTCTCCCCAAAATGTGATACTTCTTTTCTGTGCATTCAGTGCCAACTAACGATAACTAAGGAACGATTCTGCACATCAGTTCTTCTAACCATAATGCCTTAAATATACACTGGTAAACACACATTGTTATTGTTAGGTTCTATCCTTCCTCTATCCACTGGACAACTGAGGTGCTAAAGGAGCACTCAGGGAAGACAAGGCCATTGCAGAGAAGCTAAATGAATTCTTTGCATTGGTCTTCAGTGCAGAGGATGTGAGGGAGATTCCCACACTTGAGCCATTCTTTTTAGGTGATAAATCTGAGGAACCGTCCCTGACTTTGGTGTCAATAGAGGTGGGTTTGGAACAAACTGATAAATTAAACCAGTGGGTCTCAAACTTTTTTTTACTGGCGACCCCTTTCACACAGCAAGCCTCTGAGTGTGACCTCCCCCCCAATAAATTAAACACACTTTTAAATATATTTAACACCATTATAAATGCTGGAGGCAAGTGGGGTTTGGGGTGGAGGCTGACAGCTCATGACCCCCCCCATGTTATAACCTCACAACACCCTGAGGGGTCCTGATCCCCAGTTTGAGAACTCTTGAATTAAACAGTAATAGTTAAACAGGACCAGATGGTATTCATCCAAGAGTTCTGAAGGAATTCAATTATGAAATTGCAGGACTACTAACTGTGGTATGTAACTTATTGCTTAAATCAGCCTCTGCACTAGATGACTGGAGGATAGCTAATGTAATGCCGATTTTTTTAAAAGGCTTCAGCGGCAAGCCTGGCAATTACAAACCAGTAAGCCTAACTTCAGTACCAGAAAAAATGGTTGAAACTATAGTAAAGAAAAGAATTATTGGGCACTTAGCTGAACAAAATACGTTGTGGAAGAGTCAACATGGCTTTTGGAAAAGGAATTATTTGAGGGGGTCAGCAAACATGTGGACAAGGGTGATCCAGTGAATGCAATGTACTTAGACTTTCAGAAGGCCTCATCATAGGCTCTTAAGCAAAGTAAACAGTCATGGGATAAGAGGGAAGGTCCTCTCCTGGATCAGTAACTGGTTAAAAGATAGGAAACAAAGGGGAGAAATAAATGGTCAGTTTTCAGAATGGAGAAAGATAGGACTAGTACTGTTCTACATATTCATAAATGATCTGGAAAAAGGGGTAAACAGGGAGATGGCAAACTTTTCAGATGATACAAAATTATTCAAGATAATTAAGTCCAAAGTTGACTGTGAAGAGTTATAAAGAGATCTTACTAAACTGGGTGACTGGGCAACAAAATGGCAGATGAAATTCAAAGATGATATATACTAAGTAATGCACACTGGAAAATATAATTACAACTACACATAGAAAATGATTGGGTCTAAATTAGCTGTTACCACTGAAGATAGAGATCTTGGTGTCACTGTGGATAGTTCTTTTAAAACATCTGCTCAATATGTAGTGGCAGACAAAAAAGCTAACAAAATGTTAGGAACCATTAGGAAAGGAATAGATAATAAAACATAAAATATCATAACGTTACTATATACATCCACGGTACATCCATACCTTGAATACTGTGTGCAGTTCTTGTCACCCTATCTCTAAAAAGATATATTAGAATTCAAAAAAAGTTCAGAGAAGGGCAACAAAAATGATTAGGGGTATGGAACCACTTCCACATAAGGAGAGATGGAAAAGACTGAGACTGTGTAGCTTGGAAAGAGATGACTGAGGGGAGAGATGATAGAGGTCTATCAAATTATGAATGGTATGGAGAAAGTGAATAAGAACGTGTTATTTACCCCTTCACGTGACACAAGAACCAGGAGTCACCAAAGAAATTAATAGGTAGAAGGTTTAACATAAGTACAAGGGGGTACTTCTTCACACAACATACAGTCAACCTGAGGAATTTGTTGCCATGGGTTGTGGTGAACATCAAAGGAATAACTGGATTCAAAAAAAGAATTAGATAAATTCATGGAGGACAGGTCCTTTAGTGGCTATTAGCCAAGATGGTCAGGGACACAACCCCATCCTCTGGGTGACCCATGACCTCTGACTGCCAGAAGCTGGGAGTGGATGACAGGGGATGGATCACTCAATAAATTGCCCTGTTCTGTTCATTCCCTCTGAACAATCTGGCATCAGCCACTATTGGAAGACAGGATACTAGGCTAGATGGACCATTGGTCTGACCCACTGTTGCCTTCTGGAAACTTCCCTTTCTCTCTACCCCAGTGCTTCTCAAAGCCAGTCCGCCGCTTGTTCAGGGAAAGCCCCTGGTGGTCCTGGCCGGTCTGTTTACCTGCTATGTCTGCAGGCTGGGCCGATCGTGGCTCTCACTGGCCCGGTTCACCGCTCCAGGCCAATGGAGGCTGCGGGAAGGGCACCCAGCACATCCCTTGGCCTGCGCTGCTTCCCATAGCCCCCATTGGCCTGGAGCAGCAAACTGGACATAAAAGGTAAAACCAGAATATTGGTGAAAACCCTGCGGTGGCACCTGCAGACAACACAGGGTTGGAAGAACTCTTAGAGTCCATGAGAGATTTTTCTTATCACTATTTAAAAAAAAAGGAAATTAAACCACATAAATGTTGTTAAAGTAGCACTTTGGAGATTGCAGACCTGTATATACATCTTGATAATCTGTCTCAAGAGCCACAGATGACACTGGTTATGTAAGCATTATGTACTAGTATTTGACCAATAAAAGTACTAGTCATTTTGCTGGTGACTTGGAAAATATTATCGATCTGATTCCCAATTACTTCAGTAAGCTTTGGAGAAGACCCTAAATGCACAGAAGTAGGAATGCTGAAACTCTTTTGTAAACTGGGATTCCCAACATGTGAATTTTGGTACAGACTATGCAGTGCATGAGGATTTGGATCAGATTAAGAGAAACTATCAATATTCTACACAAATATGTAGAACTGTCTATGAACCACCACAAGAATAGTCTACATGTAACAAATGATAATAGTTCAAAAATCTTAATTATCCAACTGCTTAAAATCTGTTTCCTGTTACACACTAGAATGCAATGCTTTCCATACATCATAGCATAAATTGCTCTTGCAAATATTTTAAATAGCATTTACTATGTTGTTGAACATAGCAGGTAGCCAAAAGATTTAGCATCATGAAAAAATATGTATGCTTGCTTGAGCCCAAATTTTAGAATAGATAAACCTATTTTCTGGCCTTTTGTTTAATGGACTAGAAATGAGCTAAAAGACACCTAAATTACTCTACGTATGCTGGCAATTCACTTCAAGTGAACTTTCTGATATCAAGTACTGTGCTTAAAACAACAAAAAAGCAGATCATGAGTCTCGTGCATCTAATGAATGGCTCATCTGTGATATTTCCTCTTCCAGTTTTCAAGTATGTGGAAGCCCAGGATTATGAATCATGTAAGAGTAACACAAAAGTAAAAGCGAGTTCTCAGTCTTGTGCAGTCTAAAATCAATGTACAGAGAGAGCACATTAACCGAGAGGTTAATAAAAAGATGCTGCCCTAGACAGTAACATAAAGAGCACTGATATATCTTCCTTCTTGAGAAGAGCTGTTCTTTATGCCAATTTTCCCTTCGTTCTGCAATAGTTTTCCCTGTGTATATACACGTCATCTTACTTTTTGTCATGATCCAATTTTATGTTTGCATTTTATTTTCTCATTTCCTCCCTACTGCTCCCATGTTTCTCTTTACTTGCTTGATGTTTACAGAGACCTTTACTAGAATTGCAAAGCCTGGCAAGATCCCTTTTTTTCCTTTGTTGTAATGTCCACACTTTTTTCCCCCTCAGAGAATAGATAAGTTTCTCCAGAAAATAAAAAGCTAATACGACTTTTTGCTCATCAACAAAGTATGCCTTGTTGTATCCAGGAATAAGTTAATAAAACAGGGGAAAAGCTTAGTGGCTTTAAAAAAAAAAGCTCCTTGGGGTTATGAACGAACAATGTTGTTTTTTCTTCCCAGCGTGCAAGGATTTAATTAAGTGATAACAGTCACCTTGGGGTGGCTGCACAAGGCAATAATATCTAGGTGAAGAAAAATGCTGAAGAGAGTTGAGTACAGTCAATTTATCTTCACAGAAGGCAATAAATGAACAAAGCATAGGTATTTGGCTGATTGTTTTGGAATGTTTCCATTACTGATAAACATCAAAATAAAAAGGACAAAGATTTGGTATTTTCCGTATCTGAAATATATTAAATACAGAAAGAGGGGAAGGAATAAATTGGTGTGAGGTCACATCCTAAAGTTCTAATTGCAAATTGTTTGGTAATTATTCATGCTAAACATAGAACAAGGGAATTTTAATGTTGACAAAAAGGATAGAAGTACAGCTGACTTGTGTATTTAAAGCAAACATACAACATGGGATGAATTTCATTCTGGGGAAAAAATGGTAGGTGTTATTGGGAAAAAAGTGACATATGCCATGCAAAAATACACGTAGCTTCGTGGCCAATGGTCATTATTCAAGGATTTGGAATGATGTTTTGGGAACTATGGGGAAAGAAGCAGCATCTCCAATTATGCCTACAGGGCAACATGCTCCCATCTATTGTGTGGTGTGCAGAAGGAAAAAAAAGGCTGACATGAGGATAAGGCGAGAGGCAGAGGGGAAAGGTGGCCCATGCAGTCACATTTCCCTCTTACCACAGACTGGTACAGGCCACTTCACACCACTCACAATCTGGCCATTAGGGGTGGAGGTGTGTGCAGCGGTTCTGAAGTGTGTGTGCACTTCTCCAATAGCTGTGCCTTGTGCTGTGGAAAACACCACAATTTAAAATTGCTCCCAACAACAAATAACTCCTCCTCCTCCTTATCTTCCATGAACAGGAGCCTGGTAAACGGGGTGGCCAGTCAATAACAGTGACATAGGGACATCAGTCATGAAGTTGGCATAGAGTGAGGAAGAAGCACAAATAGACCAAGAACCATGGGCATTTGCCTTGCTATGTATATCCTCTGTCTCTCTACATTTGGAAGTCCTCACTTTCCCACTCTGTCTGGATCCACCCTCAAGACGGAAAGATTTCATAGATATTACCAAGTAGATCAGCTTTGGCTATTTCCACATATTTTTTGTGGGACTGGAGGATACAGCCCTCAGAAAACTGTTTGTGTAACGGGGGTCTGAGTGGACATTTTCTCAAGGAAAAAAGAGAAGTCAACACAGTAAAATAGCATTCTGAATAAGAATATGAAGTGGAAGTAAGGAAGGATGTTTGGTTCTAAACAGAAATATAAATAGCCACAAAATATTCAGTATTTGGACTAGAAAGAAGTCTGAAGCAAAATATGAAAAAAAAAAAAAAAGGGGGGGGGGGGGACAATTTTTCAGAGTGGCCTCAACCTGGCTTCTAAATTACTTCCTGCTATTTCCTGCAAATGATAGCAACTTGAGTTACCTAAAATGCCATTTCTCAGGGCACAAAACTTGAAGGCACTGATTTAGGAACAAATTTTGAATATTTGGCCCATGTAGTTATTTTCTGGCCATAGCCAACAAGCTCTTTTAAAACTCTTTAATGATTAAGTAGGGGACTGGAAATGGGACATTCAGCCTTTCATCTCTGCATCATTCATTGTTGTTACTGTCTGGTCATGGCTACTGTAGAGCCTGTATAGAAAGACTTGGGACTCTGATTTCAGTTCTTAGCAAACAGATGTCCCAGTTACAACTTTTGTTGGTAGTGTCAAGCACAGAAACCACGGTAGAATAGATACGTAGACTGAACTGCTATCTCACTTCCAGAGGGACTCCTTCAACTCAAGACTGAGATATGATGCCCTGCTACCATCCCTGGGCTGTCAATCTGGCACCTATGCTAAATTCTAATGCTGGGAATTTCAAAAGGAAGCAAAGTGTTCATCTCTAAACAACTCCCTGAGGCTCATCTGAAAATCTCAGATTAAATGTACTTTTTTAAAACTATAAATACTCATTTTCTTTGATTTTTGATCTTTATCTTTCAGCTGGACAGCCAGGGCTGGGGAGAAGCCACCTACAAGATTTGATCCAACGTTTGGCCAGTTTAAATGTATCTGAAAACTCCCTTTATCATTTATTTTAAATAACTAAATTATTCTTTAAAGTCTCTAAAAACCACACTTAAGAACTGGTGCCCAGGTGAAATTTATTAGGTGGCATTAGTCATTGTAGCATAAAGAGAAGCAACATGGTTTAGTGATAAGGGAAAGGGACTAGGACTTGGAAGACAGGGTTTCCATTCCTAACTCAGTAATTTGCTCAGTGTGGGAGCTGCTCCCTTAACCGCTCAGTGCCTCAGTTTCCCTTACCTGTAAAATGGGAGCAAATAATACCCATCTTTGTAAATCACTTTGAGATTACTGGATCTCATGCACTGTGTACATGGAAAGTAGCGTTATTATAACCAAATATGGAGAGAAGAAGGGACTCAGTCTAAGCCATACTTATTTCCCATCAATGTTAATGGGAGATTCATAGCTAAAGCCCTGCGGATCAAATCTGAGAATATAACCTGAAGATAAGAAAAGCAATATCTCTTCACATCTGTGTGACAGGACCTTGTTTGTTTTTTATCTTTAACACCACCACATACACACCATTTTTAGAAATGTCTATAGAGAACATCTTACATTCATAACTGTGCAACACAGGTTTCTCAAAACGTATCAGACACCAACTGGACAGAAGACTATAGAGCCATAGAAATGTAGGGCTGGAAGAGACCTTGAGAGGTCATGTAGTCCAGTCCTCTGTGCTGACCATCACTTATAAGTGTTTGTCCAACCTTTCTACAACCTCCGTTGGAAGCCTATTCCAGAATTTAAGTATCTTTATTGTTAAATTTGTTCCTAATGTCTAACCTAAATCTCCCTTGATGCATATTAAATCCATTACTTCTTGTCCTACTGCCAAGGAGAAGAAGAAAAATTGATCACAGTCCTCTTTACACCAGGTTTTCTCATATCTGAAGACTGTCCTCACGTCCCCTCTCAGTCTTCCTTTCTTAAAACTAAACATGCCCAGTTTTTTTAACCTTTCCTCATAGGTCAGGTTTTCTAAACGTTTTATCATTTTTGTTGCTCTTCTCTGAACTTTCTCCAATTTGTTCACATCTTTCCTGACACCCAGAACAGGACACAGTACTCCAACTGAGGCCTCATCAGTGCCAAGTAGAGTGGGACAATTACCTCCCATGTCTTACGTACTATACTCTTGTTAATACTACCCAGAATATTAGCCATTTTTGCAACTGCATCATCTTGTTGACTCATACTCAATTTGTGATCCACTATAGCCCCCAGATCTTTTTCAGCAGGATACCATGTAGCCAGTTATTCCCAGTTTTGTAGTTGTGCATTTGATTTTTCCTTCCTAAGTGAAGTACTTTGCACTTGTCTTTATTGAATTCCATCTTGTTGAGTTCAAACCAATTCTCCAATTTGTCAAAGGTAATTTTGAATTCTAATCCTGTCTTCCAAAGACCTTGCAAACCTCATAGCTTGCTGCTATCTGCTAATTTTATAAGCATACTCTCCATTCCATTATCCAAGTCATTCATGAAAATATTGAATTGTACTGGACCCTATGAAACCCCTCTAGATACACCCTAGCAGTTTGACAGTGAACCGTTGATAACTTCTGGTCTTCAATTATGGTCTTTCAACCAGCTGTGCGCCCACTGTCACGCTGTCTGGTATGGGACACAACCAAGAGCTCCTATCTCAGGTCAGCCAGTAACAAATGAGTTCTTCCAAAACACTATACTATTTATTATGGAGCCACAGACAGTCCCTACAGGCCCTCTTATCACAGATTGCTGCCTGAACTTCCTCAGGAGCTAAGTTTAACAATTGCTCTAGAGTAATTAAATTTAATAGTTTACCAAAGTCATCATATGCTTCTGCTCTCATGATCCACTTCTTAAGATAACCAAGCAGTGTATGGGTGCATTCCATGTAAGTAACATTATCAAACATCTTAAGATTTCTAAATTTCAACCTATAAAACTCAGAGGTGATTTTAAACCTCTTCAATACCGTTTCTTTAAACTTTTTATAATCCAAAGCCTCTTCCAACCCCATTTTGTTAAACATGTGCCTCGCTTTACCACTCAATTTGGGTAACAGGCCGACACTCACTGGTCTTCTGGAGTTTTGAGGATATCACACAGACGCTCAAAGGTGGAAACAAACTCTTCAAGACATTCAGATTCTTTATAAATTGGAAATACTTTATTGCAGTCTCTGTTGTTGAAAGAAGATGGAATTCTAGGATGTGACAGCTATTCCGTCTGCTTGTCTAGGACTCAGAGTTTCAGCTCGTTAGCTTCTCCCTGCTTTTGATGTGCTTCTTTCTCGGCTTGCAGCTATTCCATGTGCTTTTTATGAGCATCCTTGGCTCTCTCCTCAGCTTCCTTCTCCATCTGAGCGATCACTTGCTTGCTTCTCCCTCAGTTGAAGGTCTGTCATTTTTTTCTTCATGCTCAAGAGACCACTTGTCTGCCATTGTCTGCATTGGATTGCTTCTTCTGCTGCCTTTTGATCACATTCCATGAGCAAATCTCTCATCTCCTGATCTGAGATGTCCCCTCTAAGGGCTATTTTCTTATCTTTACATATTTTTTAAAGTTCTTTCGTGTTCATAGCCTCACAGGATTGTGACTGATTCATGGTCACTAATCTTTAACCCTTAAAACTCTCAATATCAAATTTAAATTTTGGATAGCGTGGGGTTCTGATCCAAAACCCAATTGATCTGAGGTAATGCGTATCCTGCCAAGACTACATCAAACACTGCCTGATATGGGACACAGCTGAGAGCTCCAATCTCAGGTTAGACTGCCAGAATACCGGGCATATAACCCACACTGGTGGTATACTCTATCATAAGATTCTACCAAATCAGTAACAAATGTGCACTTCCAAAATACTATGCTAGTTATTATGAAGCCACAGACAGTCTCCTTCAGGTTCTCTAGCCCCTCATGCACCACCCAGACAAACCAGATGTCTGTGATTCATGATTATTAAAATCAGAAATCACATATTTTAGGTTCTTCCAGTTCTAAAAAACTAGACACACGCCCCAGGTAAATATATGTACAACTTCAGGTTCTCATCCAAAAACCACAGTGGTAGCCAATCCTTTAGTAAACTAAACTTAAAAAAGGGAAGAGAGTTATTAAAAGGTTAAAATGAATCATATACATCAGTGGTTCTCAACCAGGGGTACATGTACCCTTGGGGGTACACGGACATCTTTCAAGGGGTACATCAACTCATCTAGATATTTGCCTAGTTTTACAATAGGCTATATAAAAGGCTAGCAAAGTCAGCACAAACTCAAATATCATACAATGACTTGTTTATACTGCTCTATATACTATACTCTGAAATGTAAGTACAATACTTATATTCCAATTGATTTATTTTATAATTATATGATAAAAATGAGAACATATGCAATTTTTTAGCAATAATGTGCTGTGATATTTTGAATTTTTATGTCTGATTTTGTAAACAAGTAGCTTTTAAGTGATGTGTAACTTGGAGGTACACGAGACAAATCAGACTCCTAAAAGGGGTACAGTAGTCTGGAAAGGTTGAGAGTCACTGATATACATTACAGTTGATTTTGGAGTTTGTAGATCAGGATTATAGCAGTGACGTTAAATCTGCCAGCTTATAGTAAGTCTCTCTGGGGTCTCAGTCCATGATTCAAAGCTTCCCTTTGTGAGAAATCATAGTCCAAAGTTATGCAGCAGGAAAAAGGCAAGAAGGTAATGTCACTGTCTCCAATTTATACGCTCAGCCCATGTGCATAGAAAGTTCCTGTCTCAAACATGGAGTCAGCGATCATATGTTCTACATGCCCTGCTAAGTCACTGGGTCTCCGTTGTCCATATGCTCATTGAGGCATCCTCGGAGGGGACCATTGGAAGAGTTGATTCTCCTTAATGGCCCATCAACCACGGCTAGCTGGTCTTGATGTAAATCTGTTTTGTGGGTGTTACCCAGGAACGACAACATGTTTGAGATACAAACACATAGCTAAGATTCGTAACTTCATATACAATGATAATACATGCATATAAACAGGATAATGTTGTTCAACTTTTCCAATGATACCTTACAAGGCATACTTTGTATAAGAGTTACCACAATTGTGTAATAGTAGTAATACATCAGTGGTTATTCCTCAGTGTAAACATGGTCATCTTTCGTTTATACAGCGTCACACCTACCTTATAGTAATTTCATCTAGACTACATTTCCCTACTTTGCTTATGAGACTGTGTCAATAGCCTTACTAACGCTGTCAAAGAAAGAAAGAAGTTTGGCTTGGCGTGACTTGTTCTTGGCAGATCCATACTAGCTATTCCTTATAACCCTATTATCCTCTAGGTCCTTACAAACTGATTGTTTAATAATTTGTTCCAGTATTTTTCCAGGCCCGGCTGACTTAAATACTTCTAACTTGCCTATATATTCTTTAATCTGTTCTTTCCCTCTTTTGGCTTGCATTCCTTCCCTCTTGTTAACGTTAATTGTGTTGAGTATCTGGTCATCATTAACGTTTTTAGTGAAGACTGAAGCAAAATAGACATTAAACACCTCAGCCTTCTTGCTGTCATTATTAGCTCTTCTTTCCCCCCTAAGTAGAGGGCCTACACTTTCCTTTGTCTTTTTGTTGCTCCTAATGTGTTAAAAAAACATCATATTGCCTTTTATGTCCCTCTTAGGTGTAACACATTTTGTGCTTTTGCCTTTACGATGTTGTCCCTAAAAGCCTGTACTCCTCCTCCACAATTTGTCCATATTTCCAATTTTTGTAGGATTCTTTTTTGATTTTCAGATCATGAAAGGACTCCCGATGGAGCCATATTGGCCTCTTACAATTCTTCCCATCTTTTCTTTGTACTGGGATAGTTTGATGTTGTGCCTTTAATATTGTTCCTTGAGAAACTGCCAGCTCTCCTGAACTCTTTTATCTCTTAGATTTTCTTCCTTTGGGATCTTACCTACAAGTTCTTTGACTTTAAATCTAGTTTTGTGAAGTCCACTGTCCTTATTCTGCTGCTCTCATTCATTTCTTTCCTCAGAATCATGAAACCGATCATGTCATTTACCCAGACTGCCTTCCATCTTCAGATTCACAATCAATTCCTCCCTCTTGGTCAGAATTAAGACTGAAATGGCTGCTCTTCTGGTTACTTCCTCCACTTTCTGAAACAAAAAGTTGCCCCCAATGCATACTAAGAACTTATTGGAAATGTTTTGTTTTGCCGTATTATGTTTCCAACAGATGTCTGGGTAGTCAGAGTCCCCCAGTTATTACCAGGTCAAGTGTTTTGAGGCACAAGGGCAAAATGCTTTAGTAACAACCTTGCTAAAGAAGGGAAGGATTCTGTAATTCCTATCAGTGTGCAGTTTTTGGACAGTTTTGGGGGATCTAGTAGGTGTCCGATAAATTTTGAGCGGGGTGTAGGGGCAGAAAACCTGTCTCCATCTGGATGCCAGAAAGAAGATATTCTAACCATTACCCTCTCAGTCACCCCAGAGCCTTCTGACAATTTGAGGGGACAGGAAGATCTTTGCTAGTTTACCTATCCCTTTGTCTCTGGATGCTCAGAGGTGAGTAGGAGAAGTGTACCACTATCCTCGATCTTTATTTGGATCCTCCTTTCTGGTAAACAGCTCCAGTGCCTGCCTCTGCTTTAGCTTACTCAATGAGCAGCAAAGTGATAGCACCATCTTTCCTTTCAATTTCAAGGCTACCCATAGATCTATGAATAGCAGCAGACAAATTCTAGGAAATGCTAGGAAAACCTAAGAGCAACTCCAGCAGAGCTAGAGCTATCTGCCTGCAGATTCAGGAAAAAAGTATTGCTTCACATGCGGAAGATTTTCTTCCAAAGTATAGCATACATTGAGATTTTTCAGACCCCAGTCCAGTGGACTGAAACACAAACATTATTATTTTGCTAAGTGCGTTTGTAAGTTTTGGGACTAAATCAACTGGACTACAGTCAGAATGCTCAGAAAATAGTGAGGAAAATCTAAGTTATTTTATGACAATTTTGCAGGCATGATTTCTCCTTTAAAAAAGAAAAATTATAGTATGTAATAAAGGTGTTCTGAAGATTAAAACTGAATAGAAAAGTGCTTCATTTACAGTTAAAAACTACCATAAGGGACATATTTTAGGGTGTGAATAGAGACACATGAGAGACAAAGTGGGCAGGTAATATCTTTTATTGGATTAACTTCTGTTGATGAAAGAGCTACATCTCAGGAGAGTAGATCCGAGAGCAACAAAACTGACATCCATGACAACAATGAGACTACACACTCATCGTTTTTATATCCTAAAATGCACACACCAATAATAGGTCTTTAATCCCACTGAACATACCATTGTTAAACTCAAATACCTTCTTGCATCAAAAGACAAAATATGTGCAACTAAAAGAACTGTCAAATGAATTATTTTTGCTGCCAAGACATAAGTGTGTGGTCTTTTTCTGTATTCTACTGATAAACTAAAAGGTGCTGAATGGAAAAAAATGTGAATCTGAAATGTGACCAGAGAGAGCAAGACCCTGACTTGGCTGCTTGGAGGGTCCCTGCACTGGCTGCAGGTTTAGCCTGCTCTCTCTCTCAGAGAGAGTGGAGTAACTTCACCTGCTTTGGGGCACTGTTGTGCCAAACCAGTTTGCTCCTCAGCACTGCTTCAGCTACATGTAGGAACTGTTTTCCAACTGAACTGCTAGGAGAAGCCTATAATTGGGCAGGTTTCACTTTCTGGGTTTTGGATCCTGCTTTCCTCCACCCAACTTTACTTATGTGGCCAGCAGAGCAGACCCACAGGCTTCTGAGGGTTCATCTACACTGTAAGAAAAAAAAAGAAAAGAAAGCCCACATAAGCAACTCTCAGAGCTCAGGACAACTGATTTGGGCTTGCAGGGCTCATGCTATGGGGCTAAAAACAGCAGTGTAGACTTTCCCATTTGAGCTGGAACCTGGGCTCAGAGCCTGTAAGCCTGGGCTCCAGGCCAAGGAAAAATGTCTACACTGCTGTTTTCAGCCTTGTAGCATGAGACCGAGTCAGCTGACCTGGGCTCTGAGACTCACTGACATGGTGTTTCGTTTTTTCCCCTTCCAGATGTACTTTCAGCCCTCTTACACACAGCTTCAACACAGTGGAGCAGCTTCTTGGGCCCCTCCCCCTCCCCAACACAGTGTGATGGCTTCTTAGGCCCACTGTCACCCTTCTGATGCTCAGTATTACTGTGGCTAAGTCTGAATGTGTAAATGACTCCAGGTAGGTAGGTATGGCTGAACAAGGGTGAATGACGGGGTGGGTTCCTGATCCACTTGTGTAAAGGCTTTTTTCCCCACTTTGAACTTTAGAGTACAAAAAGTGGAGACCTGCATGAACACTTCTAAGCTTAGTTACTAGCTTAGATCTGGTATACTGCCACCAGCCAGAATTTAGTGTCTGGCACACTTTCTGTCCTCCCCAAACCTTCCCTGGTGAACACAGATCCAAACCCCTTGGATCTTAAAACAAGGAGAAATTAACCATCCCCCCTCCTTTCCCCTCCCTGGGTTGCCTTGAGAGGCTTCACACTGATCCAAACTCCTTGGATCTTAAAAACCAAGGAGGAATTAACCATCCCCCCTCCTTTCCCCCCACCAATCCCTGGTGAGTTCAGACCCAATCCCCTTGGATCTTAAAACAAGGAAAATCAATCAGATTCTTAAAAAGAAAGCTTTTAATTGAAGAAAGAAAAAAGTAAAAATTATCTCTGTAAAATCAGGATGGAAAATGCTTTACAGGGTACTCAGATTCATATAGACCAGAAGGACACACCCCCAGCCTTAGATTCAAAGTTACAGCAAACAGAGGTAAAAATCCTTCCAGCAAAAAGAAACATTTACAAGTTGAGAAAACAAAAATGAGACTAATCCGCCTTGCCTGGCTATTACTTATAATTTTGAAACATGAAAGACTGATTCAGAAAGATTTGGAGAGCCGGGATGTACGTCTGGTCCCTCTTAGTCCCAAGAGCGAACAACGAACAAAACAAAAAGCACAAACAAAGACTTCCCTCCACCAAGATTTATAAGTATCTTGTCCTCCTATTGGTCCTCTGGTCAGGTGTCAGCCAGGTTTACTGAGCTTTTTAACCCTTTACAGGTAAAAGAGACATTAACCCTTAACCATCTGTTTATGACAACTTGACCACAGGTTGGTGTCTGGAGTGGATGAGTGAGGGCTGAATGGATTTGGAGGAGGAAAAGTGGAAAAGACTGAGGGATATTTAGAAAAATGAAGCAGTGGAAGGAGAGACAGGTTAAGGGTCTAGAGTAGGATGGAGAAGCTGAAAACATGAAAAAAAAAGGGTGAGAATTTCATGCAGGGAAAGGAAAAGGAAGGGATAGAAAACAACAAACATTGAAAATAATCCAGAGTGTAAAGGTAGCCAAGATAAACAAGACGAGGCAAAGTGGACTTGAGAAAAGGAAGAAGATGGAAGAAAAGCAAAGGAGATATAGTAAGTTACACTTCAAGTGAATTATTTAATAGAAACCTGAATGACAAACACTTGCAATAAAATTCACATGCTGTGTGGATATACTGGTGTAACCCCTTTCATGTACATGATGCTGCAAACTCTGCCAGAAAAACAAATAATAATATCCTGACCAGAACAGCTTACAGTGTAAAGGCACAAGCAGGTATAAATATTTTTATCAGCATTAGAACTGAATCAGGGATGGAGAGGGAGAAATTTATCTTTTCCTGATAGAGTTGCTCTCCATTCCTGTCATTTTTATCCCTTGCTCAAAAGCAGTGACATTTTTGCCTTTGGAAAACAGGAGACTGCACCAAATATTCCCATAATATTGTCCCAGGAGAGAATGCCGCTGGACACATGTACAGAACATTTAGTTCTTACTCCTGAAAATTATTGAATATATTCTGGGATGTTCTGAAAATATTGCCCAGACTTCTTAACTGTGCAAGTCCAGTTTGGCTTGGCATTCCAGTGCTTTAAAAAAAGTATTTGGTATGCAAGTCAAGAGTAAATATGTTCTTAAAACATCCTGCTTTTACAGTGGTCAACACTGGACAGCTGTCAGCAGCAAACACTAAATCATCCAATATGAAACTCTGCTGTCACACAAAGAACCCTCTACCTAAACCTCGACAAGGACCTCAGAGGATATTTATATGAAAAAGCATTTGACAGTATTCAAAAACAATGAGGAAATCCTAGAGTCTTGAAGGGAAAAGCTTTTTTCTTTACAGTAATCCCATTTTACATCACGTAGCCCCCAAATCCGTATATTTTCCACATGCAATGTTGCTGATGAGTGTCAATGTCAGCTAAAGATATTTGCCTACTTGCAGCAGCTCTGCAACCAGTTTCAAACTCAGTTTTCTGTGGAGCAGTTTGGAATGTGATAGTTAAAAAGCCCAATAGGATAAAACCTCCAATACACTGATAATTAATCCCATATTTGAACAATCCTCCAAACATTTTGAGTTGAATTTATATCCCTCTCATTTATGCTCACAAATACTGTTTTATTTTTGCTAGAAACCCTCTTCAGTTAGTAGGGTGCAAACAGTAAGTGTACATGTGTACATGTGTCTGCCATTATCTGCCTCAGACTGGGGTCTAGATTCCTGCAGATCCATCTATGTACTGTATCACAACCATCATGCATAAATATACAAATATATATCTACATTGTGTCAACTATACATTGCACAACCTCTCTCTTCCTCCCAGTGATTCAGTATTTGTTACGTATTTGTGATTGATATAAAGTGTATTAGTGATCTAGTCCACCCTGATAATAAAGTTCTCTTAGAACACTTTTTTGGCAAAAGTGTACTATAACTAAAATCCACTTTGTATATGTAAATCATTTCAGTCCATGACTTTTGGCAAATTGTGTTAGGTAATGAATTATTCGAAGGGAATAAACAAATGCAGGGGGCCTGAATCTGCTGTATTAATCCTCTATAAATCAGGAGTAACTCCACTGAAGTCAACGGAGTTACATCAGTTGAAAAATGGGGCAAGTTAGAGTAGAATCAAGACTAAGGAGCCAGATATCTTTCTCACAGTAGTGCATACATTGTTAGCCGACACTTTCCTGGATAACAGATAAATTCAGGATTAAATGTATTCATCTCCCCAGGATGAATTCTAACTGCATGCCTGTGGTATCTTGCTCCTAATTATAATGAAGTAGGAGAAATATGCACTGATCTCTTAAAATAATGAACCAGATTTCATGGAACTTCAGAAGCACATCCGGGTATTATTGTCATTACACAGTAGATGTACATGCTACACAGACTGTGATAATACTACTATGAACACTTATGTATCCGATGTTCCAGCTATCAGGCTGGATCTATTGCCAGGAATAGTCCTCACCTAATCTGTTCAGAGCATGAACTGCAGGGAACACTTTCTATTTCTCCATTTCGCTCTGTTGGTGTAATTAATTGACATGGTATCACATTTGCAAGTATTAACATTAATTTGAAAAATATTGACCAGCACAGCAACACACTATGCTGTACAGAATCATTTTTTGAACAGACTATAGAAAATAATAATATGAAACAAAAAGGATAATGTTCTAACTAAATTATCTCATTTTTGGATAACAAAATACAGATAGAGACTATTTTTAGTTTTACTGTAGGCAATATCAACATTAATTGTAAATTTTAAACATAGTTTTATGATAGTCCAGATTCTAATCTGCAAAACAGGATTTAATGAAAACAAATAAACAAACAAACAATAGAGGTCAAATTTTCTTTAAAGGAATACAGAACCTAACAACTAAACCAAAGCTTGGAGACATCAGAAATTATTCTTTCTGATCACTGTGCATCGTTGTTCTATAGTTGGTACTTGATCCACGGGAAGCACTACAACTCTCATTACTAATTAATAATAATACTGGCAATAATGATTTTGCCAACATTTTTAAACTCAGGTGCCCATAATTAGGCACTTAAAACCACATTTAGACACTTAAATTAAAGTGACCTGAATGGGGCAGTGCAGCGAGGAGGCCTCACTCCCCACCGCGCCTGAGAGGAATAAGCCAGAACAGGCGCGGCAGCAGGCGGAGCCCCCGCTGCCTGTCCCCTCCCCCTGGAAGTCAAGGGGCCGGACAGGAAGTATAAAAGCCCAACCCCAGTGCTCAGTTGGAAGGAGGCTGCTGGAGAAGACAGACGCTGGTGTCTGAGCTCCCGCCAGGCTTGACCTACCCCGCGCTCGGTACCCAGAGGAGTGCTGGCCTGACCTACCCCGTGCTCGGTACCCAGAGGAGCTGCCTGAGCTTCCCGACGCCTGGCCTTTGGAGGAGCTGTCTGAGCTTCCCCATGCCTGGTACCCTGAGGAGGGACCGGGACTTCCCGAGGCCCAGTATCCAGAGGAGTGGACTGGACCTCCTGACGCCCGGTACCTGGAGGAACCCATGGTCTGGGACCCACCGGACGACGCCAGCGGATGGCAGTTACCCAGTGAGGGGGAGGTTGGAAGTGGCCCGGGGGCAGCCGACTCCAGTCAGGACTCACCTGAGCCGATGTCAGTGTGTTTCGGTCAGGATCCCCCACTGACTGTCAGCGGTGTTAACCGCTGCTAGGGCCCCGGGCAGTGGAGTGGGAGGGCCTGCGTTCCCCCTGCCACCCCTTCAAGGGTGGCAGACTCCCCCTCCTCCCTAGCTTGGGGAGGCCATTCCTGGTATTTGTTTGCTCAGCCCCTCCTGAAGGGCCTGAGTCGCTTGCCGCCCCGCCCTGAGCCAGGCCCTGGGCTTTATATACCTGAACTACTTATTGCCCCACCCTCCCCTCAGGGGCAGGGCTTCTAGACTAGTGGTTGTCTGCTCAGCCCTGCAACAAAGGGCCTGAGCCACCTATTAACTGTGTTTGTTTGCTCAGCCCTGCAACAGAGGGCCTGAGCCACCTATTGACTGTATTTGCTTGCTCCGTCCGGCAGCAGAGGGCCTGAGCCGCCTATTAACTGTGTTTGTTTGCTCAGCCCTGTAACCGAGGGCCCGAGCCACTTATTAACTGTGTTTGTTTGCTCAGCCCTGCAACAGAGGGTCTGAGCCCTCAAGTGACAGGGTGGTGCTGCACAACCCTGAAGCAAGGGGCGGGCCCCAGGCCAACAGAGTGTGGTGAGCCGGTGTGGCTCCCCTCCGCCCTCAGGGAGGGTCGAGCCCCGGTCCCACCCTTCTACAGGCAGAAAGGATTAAGCTTGGATGTAACAGGTAGAAAAGTCTCTGCCCACTAAAGCACACTCTCTCCTCCAAAGCCTGGAATGGAAACCATGATTTCTGATTCTCACCAGTCCTCTGCTGTCAGCAAATACCTGTGAAATCCTACAGCAAAGTGCCTCATTCCTCTCTAGTGCTGGTCCACGCAGAGGAAGGCAAGTTGCGATTGCTGTCAGTCCCGCTGTTACCTCAAGTGGCCTGTGTCTTTGCAGCAGATCTAAAGGTTCCAAGCCAGCTGATGACCCATGCAGGTGTCAATATGATGCCAGATGCTGAAATTTGTTTTTTTTCCCCGTTTCCTTTTTTATAAAAACCTTCAAAATGACACCAAAAAAGCTTGAAAGGTTTCAGGGGCAACCTTAATTCTGGCATTTATTAATTTTTGAGTGCTTGACTTTGCAAACTTAATAATGTTCTTTTAATGTAGGAGTGTGTGTGTGCAAGTCCTACATATCCTGTAAACTTGTAAAGGAAGTCTTCCTGATGTGACCTGATACAGTGCCTAATTTGCTAACCTCATCACAGTTTGAGTGCACAGGCTGCTATAGGAGATTGTAAAATGTGTGTTGAGGACAGTTTGGGAGGAAGAGTACTGCAATGAGGAGAGAAAGGAAGCCCTCACAGGCCTTAAAATAGCAGTAGAGCTACTCCAAGGCCTCAGTTGCAGTCCAGTTGGTTGCTGCATTTCTCTAATGGGGAGGGAGGAGGAGGTGATGTTCGCTCTTGGATTTAAATATCAGTCAGACATGCCCCATCTGCTAATTCCCCGGAATGCAGCGATGAGAAGCCCTATGGAGTGCAGAGGGTGCTCTCTACATCCTGATCTGCTTTGCATTATGACAATGCCTTCTACGTCCATCAGGGAAGAAGGTGATAGGACTTCCTACTTCCTATATATGCAGACAGCCTGTAGAAACAAAAAGATGGGCTCCTAACGATGCCCTGCGTCATTATTTTCACTGCGTGATGCCAAATTCAGCAATTAACCTTACTAAACAAGGATCTAATTTTGCAGGTATAATTTGTCACCCTAGTATAAGAGCAAGTACAAAATTGTATGAGTAGAATTTGGCCAACATTTTAAAACTTGATTGTCTGTTAGGCACACAGTTACTGATTCTGTTCTCTTCTCCCTCAGTGGAAAACAGGAGAAACTCCAACAAAAACAATGTGATTGTACCAGGGTAAAACTTCTGTGAATTAGACCAGAAACAGGCCCCTAAATGCGTGGAGTGAGGTCAGAGACACTGAGCACCATCAGCTCCCATTGACATCAGTGGAAATGGCAAATACTCAGCAACTCTGAAAATCAAGTCCCTGATAGTATTTTGGTGGCTAATTAACAGTTTAAAGTACCCAGCTTTAGCCATTCAATGTAAAAGGTTTGGTAGTTACTAAATAAAGGGTGCAGCCGTACCTTCAGTAGTACAGTACCCTTCCCTTTGACTTGTGTAGCAATTCCATTGAGTACTGCATAGGGCGCTAACCCTGTAAGCACTTGCCACAGACTCTAATTAAAATTTTAATTCAACTGCCCCACAAAATGAGTTTGACACCCTGGTATGTAAGGGCTGACAATGTCCAAAATAAACCCCTTTAGGGAAAGAAAATGCTTTGGGTTTATCATGCTGCCAAAGACTGAGATGAAAGTCAAGAAGGAACAAGTTCCTCACCTTAGGGAACATCACAGCAAAAACACAATTCCCTTGCCAAAGTAACGTGGGTGATGGATTTCCTATAAAGCAAATGGTGTCAGAGCCCAAATATTCAAAGGATGAGGGTTAAGCAGGAGGTCTCAGTCACCACCACAGCCTACACTATTAACAGATTTAAAAGCAGCAGGGCATCTTAAAATCAATCTGCTACTTTATAGGCATCCCATGTAGATAACAGAGAGTGGGTATAAGATGCTCATGGTACCTTCACACCATGAGAAGATGTGCTGCTAAATTCTGCTCAAGCTGCATGCCACATAAAAGCCCTGCTGGAGGCCCTTCAGAGCAGAAATTACAAGTCACCAGTGCCTGTGTTGCTTCTGCACAGTCACTGTGCAATTAAAAAAAAAAAATACAGTCTGCACCAGCTATGCCCGGGAGCCTCCCCCTGCTTTCTTCCCACATTTAATACACTGAGACTTTCTATGGAAAGGGTGTGGTCAGAAGTGACCACCTAACTTTTTGTCTACATAAAGTTAGTGGAACACCAGGGGCGGCTCTAGGCATTTTGCTGCCCCAAGCACGGCAGGCAGGCTGCCTTCGGTGGCTTGCCTGTGGAGGGTCCACTGGTCCCGCGGCTTCGGCGAACCTCCCGCAGGCTGAAGCCGCACGACCAGCAGACCCTCCACAGGCAAGCCGCCGAAGGCAGCCTGCCTGCCGCCCTCGCGGCGACCGGCAGAGCGCCCCCCCCGTGGCTTGCCACCCCTTGCTGGGGCCTGGAGCCACCCCTGTGGAACACTATATACCTGCCAATGTAAAACTGAGCCTAGAGTATCCTCCAGCCAGGTCTCTATAATACATACCACATGACAGAAAACAAGAGAGTACAAGTCTTGATCACAACAGACGTCTCATTATCTGACTAAAACTTCAGTACGGAGTCTGGATGACCTGGTCTACCCTATGTACACAAGTATATCTTTATAGCAGGCAGGAGAATTTGCAGAAAGTGATTTAAACATCGAGCTTTCTGACATCTACAAGATTTATCTCCCTTGTGGAGTATGATAGTACTCCAAGCACCTCTAAGAAAGGTTTTCAAATGCCTCACCCACCCAATTTATCCATATCATGACTTCATCATGTGCAGCCATCTTCCATGTACACATAATATAGATGAAATACTATTATAAGAGAGTGTTATCAAAAGAAGAGGTGCTGGAAAAAATTGAAAATTTAAGAAGTAATAAGTCACCAGGCTCAGATGGTACATCCAAGTGTTCGGAAGAAACTGAAGTGTGAAGTGTTAAGGGGAAGAGCTATAAAGAAAATATGCCACTATTTAAAAAGTTAAAAGTAAAGGGAATTACAAACCAATATTCCTTACAGCTGTACCATGTAAATGGCTGACACATAATGGGAGGAATGGATAGCTCAATGGTTTAAGCATTGGCCTGTTAATCCAGGGTTGTAAATTCAATCTTTGAGGGGGCCATTGAGGGATCTGGGGCAAAAAAAATAGTTGAGGATTGGTCCTGCTTTGAGCAGGGGGTTGGATTAGATGACCCCTGAGGTTCCTTCCAACCCTGATAGTCTATGATAATAAAAAATAGAATAATTAAATACCTGAAGATCATATTATCATAGGGTCTAACCAGCACAGTTTCTGCAAACGGAAATCATGTCTCACTACTCTATCAGAATTCTTAGAACGTGTCAATAATGTGGTGGATAAACCAGAACTGATTGACACAATTTATTTAGATTTTCAAAAGATCTTTGACCAGGTCCCTCCCAAAAGGTTACTAAAGAAGCAAGTCATGGGGTGACACACGATATATTGTCATGGATTGAAAAACTGGCTCGCAGGAGCAGAGAGTAGGATTTAAATGGTCAATTTTCATCCTGACGGAAGGTTAACAGCAGGTACCTCAAGGTTTTGCACTAGGTTCTGTGTTGTTTAATATATTTTATATATATATATATTATGATCTGGAAAATGGGGTGATATTATGATCTGGAAAATGGGGTGATAACAAATGGGGTGATAGCAAAATCTGAAGATGACACAAATTACATAGGTTAGTCAAATTCAGAGAGGACTGTGAGAACATCAGAGGGACCTAATGAAGCCAGGTGAATGGCAACTAAGGACATTCAGTGTTCATCAAAGCAAAGTACTGCGCACTGTAGCGAAAACTTGCATTCAGCTCAATAAAGCCCTGCTCAATGTGCAGCCTAAAAAACTAAGAAGGTGTTAGGATACATAAGGAATGAGATGTAGAACAATATGGAAAATATTATAATGCCATTGTATCAATTAAATCAATGGTGAGTCTTCATGTGGAATACTGTGGTTAGTACCAGTTACTCTAACTCAAAAAAGGATCTTGTAGAATTAGCGGGAAGAGCTATGAAAATGCTTACAGCCATGGAAAAACTCTCATCTCAAAAAAGATGTCAAACACTGGGATTGTTTACCTGAGAAAGGAGATGAACAAGAGGGGACATGATAAAAGTATATAAAATAATGAATGGTATAGAGCAGGGGTTGGCAACCTTTCAGAAGTGGTGTGCCGAGTCTTCATTTATTCACTTTAATTTAAGGTTTCGCATGCCAGTAATACATTTTAATGTTTTTTAGAAGGTCTCTTTCTATAAATCTATATTATATAACTAAACTATTGTTGTATGTAAAGTAAACAAAGTTTTTCAAATGTTAAGAAGCTTCAATTTAAAATTAAATTAAAATGCTGATTTTACACTGCCAGCCTGGTCAGCCCACTTCCAGCCTGAGGTTCTGTTCACCTAGACCGGCAGCGGGCTAAGCGGGGCCCGTGGCCGGGATGCCGGCTGGCAAGGGGCTGGGCTTGTGTGGTGGACCTCGGGGGGGTTCAGGGGTCAGGGCAGAGGGCTGGGGTTGTGTGGAGGTGCAGGGCAGAGGGCTGGGTGTGTGGGGGGGTTCAGGGCAGAGGGTTGGGGGGTGTGGGGTGCAGTGCAGAAGGCTGGGTGTGTGGGTGGGTTCAAGGGTCAGGGCAGAGGGCTGGAAGGTATGGGGCAGAAGGCTGGGTGTGGGGGGGGTTCAAGGGTAAGGGCAGAATGCTGTGGGGGGGTCAGAACATAGGGCTGGGGGGCATGGGGTGCAGGGCAGAATGCTGAGTGTGGGGGGGGTTAGGACAGAGGGCTGGGGAGTATGGGAGTGCAGGGCAGAATGCTGAGTGTGTGTGGGGGTCAGGACAGAGGGCTGGGGGGGTATGGGGTGCAGGGCAGAATGCTGAGTGTGGGGGGGTCAGGACAGAGGGCTGGGGGGTATGGGGGTGAAGGGCAGAATGCTGAGTGCGGGGGTCAAGGCAGAGGGATGGGGGTACAGGGCAGAAGGCTGGGTGTGTGTTGGGCTAGAGGGTGGGGGGTGCAGAGCTGAAGGCTGAGTGGGGGGGCAGGGCAGAGGGCTGGGGTGCTCAGCTCATGGGGGTGCTCCCAGCCCCCTGCCCTGAGCGGCTCATGGCAGGGGGCTGGAAGGGATATGCCCTGTTCTACCCCCTTCCCCAAGGCCCCATCTCTACCTCTTTCTGCGTCCTCTATGGAGCTGCCTGCACGCTGCTGCTCTTCCCCTTCCCTCTTGGGAGAACACTTTTATATCTGTGAAGAGTCTGTAATATCAGAACTAAGGAACTTCCATGCTCAGAGGACAACTCAACAATTTTTAAGACCTTATTAGAATGGTCATATGTTCTTGACCTATTGTTTTTCTATTCAACATCATTATTTCAAAATACTTCACATTCCTCTAAATATCTTTCTACAGGAACCCACAGCTCAGACTCAAATTCCTCTTTACTAGTTCTCACTCTCAGTATCTGTGATATCTAGTTACTACGGAGGGGACTGTGCAGAAGAAGAGATTTCAAAGTACTGAGAATTGAAAAACTACACGAAACATAGTTTAAGAATCAAAATCCCTTCAACTGTTAACAGAATTAATTGTGCAATATACATGGTGACTGCAGCCAACAAGTACTGTTGAAGTCCATTATCCCACAGCTTAGCTCCAAAATCCACCATATCCTTCTACAAACCATGGGTGTCCTTTTAATGTATAATGATGAAAGGAAATCACTTTTTGATATTAGTGAGTTTAATCACTCCCTCATGAAGAGAAAAAGTTGAGGCAAGGCACATCTACCCTTTCATTCTCATTCTTGTCACTGACTACAATGCCTGCAGGTGGCAACTAATTCACTCCTTGACAAGTGTCACCCACACCACCCCAGCATCCTGATAGAGAAAGAGCATTTAGCATCTTTGTACTGGATATTCCCTAGAAATTAGCCTAAAATTCCCCTCCCCTCTTGTACACATTGTGGATTTCCAGCAATGTTTGTCTAGCACTAGTGCACCTCCATCAATGTTAGCACAATTGTGGAACCACCAGAGTAGACTACGTCTAGACGACAAGGTGATGACAATGCTGTGCCTGATCTACACTTGTGTTTCCATTGTTATTAGCAAAGGTGAACCAGTGCAAGACCATCCATGGGGTGGAAGAGCTGAAAATTCTTACTATTATGGTAGCCATTGCAATGACATGAATCTCACACCATCTTTTGGAACAGGTTGTTCTTAACCCTTAGATCTGTTCAATGGCAACTGAAATAATTAAGCCTGGCATTTTTAGGGTTAAATGTCAAGTAGGAGAAAGAGCTGGAAAAGGAAATTCCCCAGCTTCTTAGTAATGAAAAGCTGAGGGTATACCTTCTGTGGTTGTCTGTGAGATGCTTTCACATCTATGTGTCAAGGGTTTTTCAAACTGACAACTTGCAAATTTGAAATACAAAAATGCCCAAAGCGATATTTTAGTGGCTCAGGGAAACTCTTGTATGGGAAAAGGAATTCTAAAGTGAAACGTCTCTAGAAATCACACAGGGCCTGACCACGATACTCTAATTATGCTAATTGCTTCAATGCCCTTGCTTTATTTATGCTGAGCAGCTAAGATAAATAAAGGAAAATTGCTTTGGATCTAACTGTATTCATATCAGAATGCAAACTAGCCTGTGTTTGTTATGTGATTGCTGATCTGTTTACACTAAATTTGCAGGTAATTGCAGTTTTTGATTGCACATTTATTTCTAGCTGCACAGGTCCCAGGACTAGGTCTGTCTGTTTTTATAATTAAACCATTTTGTAATATCTAAACTCACTAAAGAGCAAACTGATGCTTTAAGAATTTACCTCTTTTATGCATTAAAGATTACTACTTTGGTGTGCTCAGTGACAAATGAGGAAAAATTCTGTTTGTCACTAAAAATGGACAGCATGTTCTGGATTGAAGAAATTTGAGACATCTGTTCCAAGGCCTGTTCACTGAGTAGGACAGATGTCCTCCGCCATCCCCGTAATCTGGTACACAACACATACTTTTTTGAACTTTCAGTGTAACCTTCAGATAAGTAAAATGTTAACAGAATGAATTGTGACTTTGGTGATTAACCACAGCATCTAAATAGTAGCCTGCATTAAGAAGAATTCCAAAAGTGCAAGCCTTTTCCTGCCCTTACCTTTTCCTATACCAGATGCCTTTCATCTGAGCATTGAAACACACCTTGCAAACATTAATTCAGCCTCACTATATCCCTGTGAGATAAATATTTTCCCCATTTTGCAGATGAGGAAACCAAGGCACAGAGGCAGTTGAGTGACTTGTCCAAACTCTTATAGTAAATCTGAGGCAAAGACAGGAATATAAAAAAGATTTTCTGATTCCCAATCGTTTGCCTCAAGCACAAATTTATTATTATTATTTATACTGCATTATAAGTATATATGGCATGTGGCACACACTTAAGATGGGGCAGGTGCGGAGAAGTTGACAGTGTAGATATTATAAACCATCCCTCTGCCCTTGGTGAAGAATTCAAGGTGAAGAAGTTCTCTTTTTTTGTTTCAATGTATTTAGCACACTCTGAAACCTTAATCTGAAGTTTAACACTGTTTCTTCTCCCTTCCCATCTCCCTCCACACCCAGGCATCAAATTTAATATTTTCTTCTACATCTTTGGGAAATGCCTATTACTTTCACATTACCGGGGGGTGGGGGAGGAAAGCCTTCTAATCTCAATTCTACAAATTTAGAGCTGTGTCATCTCTGTATTGCTTCTTCATCCATCATCAGATTCCAGAATCAGTAATTCAGTCTGTCCCACTTAATGGAAGACTTAATATCAGTCTATGCAGACTAGTCTGGCAAGCTTCTTAGCCTAGATTACACTATAGCACTATGCCTCAACAGGGCATGCTTAGCAGGCTGTCGGTACCCTTGGATGCTTTGAGACACAAGGCCAAAGGCTTTACACCACCCAACAAGTGCACAATAGCCCATAAATGCACACCTTGTCATGGTTATCATGGTATAGCTCATTAATCTTTTTAAAGAACAGTTTTATTTGTAGAAAAGGTATAAGCTGTGTCCTGCCATTACGAAAAGTAATTCCTAGCAAAATTATTATGAAAATAATAGTGAACATGTGATAAATCTTATTTCACTACTCTTCGTTGTTTGTTAATTATTTTAGCCCTCAGTTTAAAAGTTTCCCAAGGTATTTGGATCCCTTTCCATGTCATCACTTATTTCTGCTCATTATTCCCAGAAGCTCAGTTGTCCTTTCAGCAGCAGTCTATAACTGTCATCACCATGCTACCCTAAGCCTTTCTGCCTTCTCCTCCTTCTCTGCCCTCTTCCCCTTATAGCAGGCCCTATTTCCCTTACTGGTTGCAGCTGTGGGTCCTGCCTCTATGACTGGCAGCTCTGGCAGCTACAGGAGGTTGTGATCAAGCTGCTTGCTTGTAAACAAGAGAGACTCTCCTCCCCCATCTGTCCGTGTTCAGTAATGGGTTTGAAGACCCCACTACAGTCACCAAGCAGCCAATTTTAATGGTCTTCTAAAGTCCAAAGTGGCTGTGAGAGTCACACATTGTTGCCTAGCATTTGGAGGCATGGGCAGTTTAAAAATGTCACTTCTCCTTGAGCACATCACTCCCCTCCTCAGCTGCCTCTCCTCACCTCTATCCCCACAGAGTTCTTTTTACAAATTATGAAGGAGAGTTTGGGAAATTAAGAATATTTTATTTCATTAGCGCTACCCATACTCTGAAATTACTTCCATGCTTTTGCCCATGAAAAGAGCAAAGATGGTTTGTGGGAAATTATCCATCTTTGGTCACGCTGCTTTTGCTTGAGAGCTCTGAGATTTGTTGCAGCAACCTGAATGCTGCGTAGAGCTCCCCCGGTGGCCAAAGAGGGAAATGCCCTTGGAAAACTGAAAAGAATTGGGAGCTCAAATTGCCCTTCATTTTTGACTGAAAATACAGTTTTCTTGTAGAAAAAAAATTTTGTTTCTGCATACAACTGCTTTTCAATTGAAACTGAAATGCTGATTCAGCTCTCTCTCCAATTTTTGTTTCTCTGCCTCCCTGCAGGTAGAAGTGATAGTGAAATTCCCTCTCCTGCCTATGGATATCTCCAAATATTGTATCTATACCCTAACATGCTAGGCATAGGAGGCTGCTATAATTGTAAGAAATGTTTTCTAGGAGTAATCTCACAACATCCATGTTGAGTGATGCTGTAATAGAGGGTCAGGTGGTGCTTGTGGAGACCTCTTCTGTTACCTTGTAGCTTTATCTGTAACCTTAGCATAACGCAAAGCTCAGACATTGATCTGAACTTTGTCTAAGTCTGAGGTTGTTCAGATCCTGGATTTTGGTTCAGGCTCATCTTCAATTAAACCGTAAGAATATTTCAGTAAAGGTCCAGTTATTACAAGTAATCCTTTTGTGTAATACACTGGCTAAATGTGTAGCTACATCACAACCCTCTTTGAGAGAGAATGATAGGCCTGCTTAAGTGCATTAAAATATTGCCTTATTAAACTGGTCTACAGAGCATAAAAGCCTTAATATTGTTACACACAAGCAGAGTGCATTCTTTAACTCAAATAGGACAGGCCTGAGTTTCTGGGTTTTACCCCAATGATGTATGTGTTTGTGCCTTTTTTTCTCATGGAGTAAGGGCCTTTCTGCTGGCAACACAGTGCTGTTTTTAGCCGTTTTGTTTTTCAAAAGAATGATGCAAAACAAGGGACCAGTATGTAATAAATCTATGGCAACATACATAAACCCTATCTAGTCATTAGTCAGATTGTAGAAAGACAACTTGGTAGGAGAACCACTGCCCATAAAATACGAGTTTCTAACACTCGAGAAAATAATAGTGCAGTCAGACTAAGACACAGAATAAGTAGGCTGCAGCCATTAGAGGGTAGCAAAGACTAGGCTGGTCCAACCTTCTATCCAGTAGCACACAGTGAAAAATACACTGGACTTGAGCAGTCCTAACATTCTCATCAGAAGAGGGCATTGATGTCGCTATGCATTTAACTAATACATTATACAAAAAGGTTACTTGTAATTACTGGCCAAATCATGGTGTCTTACACAGAGCACACAGGGCCTTTTCCCAGGAGAATACCACAGATGTTAAGGGACAGGTACTGTCTAATGTACGGATGGGCAAAGAGAATCTCTGCAGCCTGCCCACAGCCTAGGCTCTTGCACAGCGGAAATGTATAATTTCTGTTGCATTTTGAGCCTAACTAGACGATCTAAGGTCCCAGATCTGGCTCACTGCCAGTATATTTGCATTTTTATCTCATACAAAAGTTACGTAAATTAGATATTACTTGGGTGGCATAAAATGGTACTTGAGTTCTTGACATGTTGCCCTTGGTTTTGCAAAACATGGGCACCCTTGCTGTACTGCTTGCTCTAGCAGAAATACCCCCTTTATGTGCATGAGTGTTACTTGGAATTGGTACGGATCTGATAAATTAAGTCATTACAAACGGATACATGTTGGATACGCCATTGTGTTCAGACCTGGCAGTTATTCTTTACTGAAACATGTTTCACTTGGGTACATGACACACAAAAACAGAGAATGAGATATTTAGGCTTCATAAAAGGTGATAGAGTTTACAGATCTGAATTCCTCTGTTAGCTCTTTTGCTTTCAGTCAAGGTACAATGCAGTTTTCTCATACCGCTCCTAATATACCTGAGCCCCGAGATTTCCTACTGCCCTCTGGTGGAGTATAACAATATATGCCAGCTCTATGCTCATTTATTCATGCATATCTTAAGTGAAGACTGACTATAATCGTATCTGTCACAATTATGCTATTTAAAGTCACATAAACCTGTCTTCTCCCATATTAAAAGATGATGTTTCATTTTGTCACATTTTGACTTGCATTCTTTTTAACTAAAAATGGTTACATAGATCATGTACTTATATATTTATTTTTTAGGAAGAAAGTAACTCTTAATCCTGCTGTTCTTTAAACATTTTCTGTATGCATTTGAAGTGTTTTATGTTGTTCTACTTTTATTTAAAGTAATTATTTTTGCAACACATTTTGGGTGACATACCTACTACTAAGTAAAAAACCCAACAACTCTCTCTACCAGCTGCCTCATCACAATAATAGACTGAAAATTTGGAATAATACAAAACATTTATATTTTATTTTATAGATTTTGTCTCCAACTAGCATGAGTCAGAAGTATGCGGAGGGAATCAACACCGGAAGAGCTGAGTGAACAGGCAGAGTACGTGGACAGGTCAGAGAAGTAGGATGGAGCGAAACTATGGAGAATTTTGAAAACCAGAAAGGCCAAGTTGAAAACTGAGAATGCAGGTGATACTGTCTTGCTTCTTGGAGCAAAGAGTAGTATGGATGTAGCATTCTTGATCCCCTTAAAAACTAAATGTGAGGGGTTAAGGAACAGATTATATAGAACCAAAATTATAATGTTGCTCATGCAAACTATAGTTTGGAGGGGAAGGGTGCTGTTCACAAGAAAATGAACTGAGTAGCACAAGAGTGTCTCCCTACCTTATTTGCTTTTACTGAAATACTAAAGCACCCATTATAACTATCAGTTCAGAACAATTTGCTTAACTGTTATTGAGGCTAAATTCTGACCAAGATCCCTGATGTGAAAGTTACTAAATTAGTGATCCATCAGAATGAAGCTATTTCCTGTATAACATTTACAGAATGCCTTAATATAGATTCAATAACCAGGAGTATGATTTTTTCCTGATCTCATTGCCACTTCACCGCACAGTGAACCTCTGGAGAACTTAATCCACTGAGCCTTCATGACTAACAAGCTGTTTAATTCACCAATGGTTTCCTTCATTATTTTACAGTTTCAGCTTGGGAAAGCTGAGTGTATGTACTGAAATTACTTTTACAAGGACTAGTATAGCAGTTCCTTACTTATCAGGAATTCAAAAATCCTTCTAAGAAACGCCTTTTTTATTTGAAAAATGCAGCAAAGCCTGTGCAAAGTAAAGATTGTTAAGAAAGAAGAAAAGGCTTTCACATAAAAAGATTTCAAAGATTTATTTTTGTATTTAAATGACTTAGAGATAGTGCAGGTTTATCCACTGATAATTCTTGCCTGAGACCTACAGTACCTTCAAATGTAGCCTGGGCATAAGTGAAAGAAATCATTACACCTGATAGTTATGAAAGGTCATGAGTGAGGAAATACATTCTAGATATCCTAGCTCTGGGGGTAGGGGTGGGGTTTTTTTTTGGAGGGGGGGTTTGTGCTATATCTCTCTTTCTTGTTATGTGAATATGTATATAACCATATGTGCATACAAACACACACAAACTTATCAACTAACAATAAGGATTGTTTTAAACCTCCTCAAACTAATTTACTTTCCTGTTTGTTTATTCTGCTTATTCTGTCTCCTCATCTAATCTCCTTTGGGTCTACATGCTCCTCTGTTCTCTTTTCTCCTCTCCTGTCGGTCTCCATATTCTTTCAATTTCATAACCTCTCTTTCTGTCAAATAGCGCAGTGCATTCCACAGGTCCTAGACAGACAGGTAAAAGATAATTCTCCAAAAGGTAGGTTTAGCAGCATGTTAACTGCACTAGTCTCCCACCCCTAAAGACTTCCCTTCAAATCCTCATTTACAGTAGGTGATAAGTGAGATGAGTTTAGTGGTCTCATTCCAGTCTCATTTGTGCTTATCATGACTGGGCACGATTAAAAGCTATGACATGCTTAAGCAAAGCTGTGTAGGGAATCTTAACCATTTCAAGCCAATGTTATTTCATATGAATGGGCACATCACAATTTTTTGGATTAAAAAAATGTGTGAAGATTTAGTTCTGAAGGAGTGTGACCATTCCTGCTCCATTTATTGTATCTGTCTAAAGACCAAATATGCACACATCCTCTACCCTTGGCAGAATGCTTTTAGCAGCTAAAATTCAGTTAAACAAACGTGTTCCACTTCACATAACAGCCATGGTATGATGCTGCAGTCATTTAGAGAGCAAAATTTCTTACCAACAGAGATGTTCCTATCTGACTGCATCAAATTGAAGGTGAACTATGTATGCACTGTAGCTGCACTATTTCAAATAAGGGATACTGCAAGGAAAACAAACCAAAATGACTGGAAACTGGTTTCAGCTACATGGTTAATAATTACATTTTCCCTTCACCGAAACTCTGAAAATATCTGAACAAAAACTAATAGCACATCTCATACCAATTTCTGTTGAAATTCTCTTTTAAACAACTGTATGTTATAGGTTTATAGATTTTATCACAGAACTGTGTCAAGTTGAGTGCCTGATTCAGAGCAAAAGGTTTGTGTGTATACGCGCAGAGGTTTGTGTGTTTGTACTGCTTTAATACCACATTTTTTTGTTTATATATATGAAATAAAGCCTTCTGTTACAGTCAAAAATGCAGTAGAAGGTTTCAAAAAGTCTGTTTTTATTGTAAATTAATCAAATCAATAAGTCAGGCTGGACAAGCTATCTTAGCAAATATAAACTTACGGAAAAATAACACCAGCAGCAAGAGGCAAATGTTTGTTTTGATTTATTCAGTATTTCAGAGAGTTTTTTTCTATGGGAACAATATGTAAGGCATTGAAAATTCAGAAGGCACATCTTTTGTATGCCATAAAAATGTGCTGCTAACCTACAATACTCTCACAGAAATACAATTCAATAAGGAACTCACTTGGGAAGATGCCTCAACTGAACAACATGAAAAAATGGTCAATACAAGGATGATTTAGTTTATTCTTACAAGGGATTTTGATGCTGGAAATAAATAGGTCTTTGAAACTTATAAAATAAAACCAAGATAAACATAGATCCACATTTTTAATTCTTACACATATTTAATGTGACTTTTTAGCAGATCATTGCCTCTGAATTATCCCTTCTATCAAGCCTATCGCTTGAGAAGTGTTACAGCACTTAGCCCTCAGGGCAAAGATAAGTCTTCACTATTGTCACATACAGTACACATATTCAGCCATATTATGCTGAATGGGAATACAGTACCTTGTAGAAACAGTAATGATTCCCTAAGAATATCCTGAGATGCTTATCAAGCTGTTAAAGGAGACATCAGTCTTTTGTCTGTATTGCCCTTGACACATCCTCAAGGAAAGTATCTTGAAATTCTTTGTCTTCTGAAGAACCCTCAGACCTCTCAGGTCTAATGTAGGTTAAGTGCCACACAGATCTCACAAGAATGGAAAAGCACCTTAAAAAATGACAGTCTGACTTACCACAAACAAATAAAATTCCAGTGCTAAATGTATAAGATCTAGCACCTATAATGATACTCTAAAGCTATAAAAATCCACATAGTGTCCTAAATAGGAACAACTAAAAATTGATACTAAAAACTATCAAATGCCACCTAAGAAAAAAAAGGCCGGGGAGGAATTACCACATTATTATCCATTATCATTGCTTATATTTTCAAGGGTAAATTATTATCTATCTGCATTCAGCATTTGTTTACTGGTTACCACACAGAATACATAGCAAACCTCCTATATGGTGGCAGCACTCCTTTTTTTCTTTCACTCAGTGATTGTATTAACATCAGGGATTTAGTTACTCTGCAACTGTTGTACATTTATAAATATGAAATAAATCCTTCTGTTGCATAGTCAAAAATGTATAAGGTTTCAAAAAAATCTGTTTTTATTATACATGAATCAAATAAATAAGGTGGGGTGCTAAGTGGAAATGTGTAAATGACTAGGAAATACCCTGTACATCAAAGGCAATAATTCTGAACATTTTATTCCAACTATCATAGTTAGAATTTAATTTAACTATTTAATAAAATGTGTTTGGTTCTCAAGCCCTAAAAAATTCACTTTGTATTCCTTTTGTTTGTTTTCCCCGGCTCTTGCACTCCATAGCATTCAACAGAACTTACATACATCGTAAGAATAAACATTCCTCATTTCGTATTTTTTCCACAGGCAAATCACAGTCTCATCAGAGACTGAAAAAAAACCAAAAAACCCTTTTGTCAGATTATGCAAAATAATCAAAAACTGGCCATGAAATTGGCTTTCATTCTCTAAAATACATTTTAGCTTTTGTTCAAAATCTATTTTACAAAATATTAGCACTTTGCAAATAAAGTCTCATTTGTATCTCACATGTGAATTGCACTGGAATGGATATCAAGCCATTTTTCTGCCCATAAACATAGGTAGCATTATTCCCCTTAAACCTACTGAGCATCGGGGCCAGAGAGAAAAATTCACTCCAGAGAAGGACAAGCTGTGATACTGCTGTTGTTCTCCTACTGGCAGGGGTGGGGTGATGGGTCCAGCAGGGGAGGAAAGGAACTTTAAAATCTGGTCTTAAAAGATCCCTACCAGTGGAAGATAGTAGTACCTTTTTATGATACATCAAAATGTGCCAGTTGAATCAGTGCAGCTCTCTCATGCCCAGTCTACTCCTTTCATTTCCAGCCCCATAACATTCTGGACCACACTCATCTGATTTGAGTTCTCTGGTAGGATGGGTGTTGCAAGTGCTGATGGATTTTCTCCTACTGGAGCTTGCAGCTTGGGTTCCGTCAATAGGAACCAGAGGTATCAGTGAGTGAATATGGTCCCTCAGTAAATTTCAGGTCTTAGTCTTTAATTATATGCGACACTTGAAATTTAAAATAGTTTGACAGTGAAATTCACATATATTATAATGCCTTCCCATGCAAATTACGAAAATGTGTATTTAGTTACACAATATTTCAACTCACCTTCCCATACGGAATCAATATACCGATGGGTTGCATGGAAACATGGGAAAAGAGCACAGAACAAGTCACAAGGAGAAGGCACAAATGGCCAAAGAAAGCTGATTTATGGTGTGTGTGGGGTGTGTGTGTGTGTTTTTTTTTTTAATTCTGGGAAGTCTAGTAAGCAAATCAGACTAGTGACTGTAGTTTGCACAACAGGCACTTATGAGTCAGATAACCTAACTTGACCCAAGCCTTGGAAATATTACAGGGTATGATTATTTATTTTGTAAGCAAGGTAAATTTTTACACATGAAAATGAGGGTTTATAGCACTGTCGAGGGCCAGTCATCTTAGTGTAGGGACAAAGGTACTGTGCGAACCTTCCTACATAAGTCTGTCTATATATCTCAGTTCTGAGATGAAACGTCCTATTATTTCAGTCTTGAGAGTCTACAGAGTAGAGACAGACAATAATGCTGGGTTGTGTCAAATTGTACAGGGAGAGTGTGATGTGGATAAATAGTAAATGGACTAGCTGAGACCACCAAATTTATTTCACTTGTGACCTATCCAGATTTGAAACCAGCCCCCTATGGATATAATTTTATTAGAATGAACCAGTATTAACAATTTCTCCAGAGTCTTCCCTGAAGCATGCACTCCAACAAGTCCAGGCATGCATGCTTTCTTTTTCTACATGTATTTTTCATTGTGCAAACAGATTTCTTTCAGTCAGTAAAAGAAAAGATTTTCTCATCAGGGTATTTAGAGCTCGAGAATATGCCTCCCATGCATTGGTATCAGCAGAAGACGATATCAAGGCAAAATCTCTGGAGCACTATAAGTCACATCTTAAGGAGCATGAGTCTAAGGGTATGTCTACACTGCCGATGTTAAAGCACTGCTGCGGCAGTGCTTTAATGTGGCTGTGTAGTTGTGGCTCCAGCACTGAGCACTAAAAAAAACCTCACCTCTGCGAGGTGAATAGCTACCAACGCCGAAACTTGCATCGCTGAGGGGGGTGCTTTTCACACCCCTGAGTGAGGAAAGTTTCAGTGCTGTGAGTGGCAGTGTAGACAAGCCCTAAGATGACTATAATAACAGTTCTCCTACACTAAAGTCTTGCCTACACTAGCTTAAAATTCCCTATGGTTGATCCCACCCTTTCAGCTCCACCAGTGGTAGCAACGATGGAAATGCTAGACAAGACAAGGCACTAGAAGCTGCTAGCAGTTTTTCCATCACGTCATTTAGGCCATGTCTACATCTAAAATTTTGCAGCGCTGGTTGTTACAGCTGTATTAGTACAGCTGTATAGGGCCAGCGCTGCAGAGTGGCCACACTTACAGCAACCAGCGCTGCAAGTGGTGTTAGATGTGGCCACACTGCAGCGCTGTTGGGCGGCTTCAAGGGGGGTTCCGGGAACGTGAGAGCAAACCGGGAAAGGAGACCAGCTTCGCCGCGGTTTGCTCTCGCGTTCCCGGAGCCACCCAGCAAACCGCAGGGAAGGAGACCTGCTTGCTCGGGGTTCCGCGAACGAGAGAGCAAACCGGGAAAGGAGACCAGCTTCGCCGCGGTTTGCTCTCGCGTTCCCGGAACCACCCTGCAAACCGCAGGGAAGGAGACCTGCTTGCTCGGGGGTTCGGGGAACGAGAGAGCAAACCGGGAAAGGAGACCAGCTTCGCTGCGGTTTGCTCTCGCGTTCCCGGAGCCACCCAGCAAACCGCAGGGAAGGAGACCTGCTTGCTCGGGGTTCCGGGAACGAGAGAGCAAACCGGGAAAGGAGACCAGCTTCGCCGCGGTTTGCTCTTGCGTTCCCGGAGCCACCCAGCAAACTGCAGGGAAGGAGACCTGCTTGCTCGGGGTTCCGGGAACGAGAGAGCAAACCGGGAAAGGAGACCAGCTTCGCCGCGGTTTGCTCTCACATTCCCGGAGCCACCCAGCAAACCGCAGGGAAGGAGACCTGCTTGCTCAGGGTTCCGGGAACGAGAGAGCAAACCGGGAAAGGAGACCAGCTTGATTACCAGAGGCTTCCTCCTTCCACGGAGGTCAAGAAAAGCGCTGGTAAGTGTCTACATTGGATTACCAGCGCTGGATCACCAGCGCTGGATCCTCTACACCCGAGACAAAACGGGAGTACGGCCAGCGCTGCAAACAGGGAGTTGCAGCGCTGGTGGTGCCCTGCAGATGTGTACACCTTCAAAGTTGCAGCGCTGTAACTCCCTCACCAGCGCTGCAACTTTCTGATGTAGACAAGCCCTTAGACTTCCTCTGAGAAGAGTTAGACAACATGTTGCTACATTGTGCAAGTGCCAGACAAAATCTAGACCCATATAAATACAACCCCACTGAAATACAGCTAGCTCTGAAGTGGAAAACAGTACTCACATCATGCTATATAACCATTGTGGGAAAAAAGAAGGGTTGGCCAAGGTCATTAGTAATAAGTGTAGCTGAGGCTTGGCCTGACATGAGTAATTAACACACAGCAGGAGGCCTCATTTCTTGCAAGACAGAATTAGGGAGGTAAGTATATCATTAGGCTGAAACAGAATGTTTGGGCTAAATAAAATAAGTAAATAAGTCATCAGGCTAATGAACAATGTCTGAGCCAGCTAAGATAAGAGGGAGAACACCCAGGGAACCATTTATTAAAAGTGAATAAGATAATTTACGAATGTAGAAATGAGGCAAAGAGTAGGTGGAGTGTGGACAATACATGGACAAAATATGCTGTGCATGGGTTGATTACTGGAAATTAACCATGCTAATCCCAAAACGTGTGATGCAATGTATAGTAAATGCAATGTAATATGTAATGTAAATAAAGGAAGAGGTTTTCAGTGTAACTTTGGATGTGTGGTATGCCCTACACTCAACCCTACACATTAGCCCAGGAGTTTTCAAACGTCACTGCATCACGACCCCCTTCTGACAACAAAAATTGCTACACGACCCCAGGAGGAGGGACTGAAGCTTGAGCCCACTCCAGCCCAGTTGCCCTGGGTTGGGCGGACTAAAGCCGGAGCTCCACTTCTCCGGGGAGGGAACAAAGCGCAAGCCCAAGGGCTTCAGCCCCAGGTGTAGGGCCTGTGACCTGAGCCCTACCACTAAGGGATGAAGTCCTTGGGCTTCAGACCTGGATGGGTGGGACTCAGGCTTCAGCTTTGGCCCCTAACCCCAGCAAATCTAACACCAGCCCTGGCAACCCCATTAAAATGGGGTCGCGACCCACAGTTTGAGAACCACTGCTTAGCCTAATTAACTCAGCGTAGCTTTGCTGTATGCCAAACAAAGGAACCTGAGTCAACCAGAAATCTGGAGTCAAACTGAGTGTTTTTGGATCCCAGAGAACTGGATAAAGAGTTCTTGCAGAACTGGACAAGGTGTTTTGGATAAGCTGAGTTAAAAAGGTCTCAGAGTGAATCCCAACAATAAACACTTTTCTAATAAAATAATGCCATGAAATTGTCAATGTTCATATAAAATAGGCAGTATGTTGGTTAAGGCCAAGAGCAGGTTTCAGGGGGTCCCTCAAGCATGACTGGCATCAGACTTGGTAGGGCCCAGAGCAGAAAGTGAAAGCAGCCCAGGGCCCCACCACCAGGAGCTGAAGCCGAAGCCTGAGCAACTTAGTTTTGAGGTGTCCCCCTTGTGGTGTGGGACCCCAGGCAATTGCCTTCCTTGCTACCCTCAAATGCGAGCCCTGGCTTTTATATGAAGAAAAACAGTTGCTGTGACACAGCTGGGCTGTGAAGTTTTTATAGCATGTTAGGGGGCTCAGAAAGAAAAAGATTGAGAACACCTGCAATAGACCCAAACCACATAAAATGCATGATACTCAGAATGAAGAGCTGAGTTGACTTGGTCAGGATTTCATCTTTCTCCGAAGTGTTTAAGATAGTCTAAACCTGAAGCTTAAACCACCAGTTCTCTCCAGTCAAGGTATTTGGTAGCATCACTCTTATTTTTATATAACAAAGAGCTAAATTATCTTGTGTAAATAGGTGCAAAACTTTTACACAATATCTATAATGTCATCTGGATATGTATGTGAAAATCATAAGATGATAACAGTGGGGACAGTATTAGATTTCATATGTAACAATAATATTGTAGGGAAAAAAGTATTTGATATTCTATAATATAAATTGCCCAAATTACCTACAGTCTTTACACATGACTGTAAATAATGCATTTTGATAGACTTGCAAAACCTCCACACAATAATTTGAGAGGGCGTGATTGACATGAAGACGTTTATATGCAATGCTTATTCCCATTCATTGTGATATGTATGGAGGTTAGCAGCTATTGAAGTATGGTTTCTTTTACTTATCAGCAGGTTGGCTGTATGACCAGCAGGAGGTCATAGCAGCACCCTATAGCAGAGGTTCTCAAACTGGGAGACCATGGAATGTATTCTGGGGGGAGAGAGATGACCTGTGCCTGCCAGTAGTATGTGTGGGGGTGGGAGGACAGAGTGAGAGCAGTTGGTTTCAGTACAAGCCAAGCAGCAAATCAGGGGTGGGGGTGGAGGGGTTATGTGACCCTGCATGCCCTCCCAGGCATCACCTCTGGGCGGAGGAAGGTGGAAGGGAATGAGAAGCTTTAGAAAAAAAACATACTGCCCACATTTTACCCACAGGAATGAATAACTAGCAAAACTGATTCCTCCAGACATATCAGGTCCTTAAAGAGCGCTGTGCATTTAACTCTAGATGGCGCTGTGCATTTTGATGGATTTCTGCTAAGTGTGCATAGCATTAAAGAAAGTCGTTGCCATCTATATGTTAATCCATTTGCTCAGATGCAGTGTGCACATTTAATTCTAAACATCGACCACAATCACAGTTTTGCTTTTGCTCTTATTACAATGGATCGCTGGCTCTGTTTGAATCAATGCCTTGCTGTTTTTAATATTTAGTGAGCTGCATTTTTTAAAATCGGTATATGTCTTTGTGTGGCGGAGGATGTAAACTACTACAGACACAAAGAAGGGGGAATGCGATTAAAAAAGTTTGAGAATCGCTGCGCCTATACCATCTAAAGGAAACTTTTGGCACTCTTTAGTTACCCAGGATCTACTAGCTCTTTCCTCATCAATCTCATTCAGTATTTGAGCTTCCCCATTGATTAAATGGCAGTTTTTAAATGGTCAGTGACCGAAACTAATCAAACCGGTTGAAAGCAATCAAAAGTGATCAAACTAATGAGCAGATGTTATGTTATTTACAATGCAAATGATTCAGTTCCTCAAGCTTTCCTCAAATAATAAAAAAAAGGGGACAGAAATAACCAATGATTAAATTAAATGGAAAATGCATTAGACTTGAAGACCCTGAGATTCATATGTAAAGTATTCTGTAATCAAAACTGAGTCATATTTATCAATATAAGGAGTACTGCACAATAAGGGAAATTCTCTTATAAAGCATATCTGAACATTCTTGTGACTTCTGTATGAGGAAAATAAAACATAAATAGTTAGATACAGTGTGTCAAATCTCAGGCCAATTATCCACTTTATACTAGCTAAAAATATTCTGGATGAGCCTAGGTGGGTCAACAGTTTGCCAGAGCATTAGCTGATGTAGATTGTTCTGGCTCATTAAACTCCGCTTCTTACATGCTTAAGTGACTTCTTGAACATCAGAAGGCTGTCCAAGATGAAAAAAGCACCTACAAGATAGCCAAGGCAGATCCCACTCTGATCATTTACCACAGTCCAATTGCCATCTTTAGCAATTGCATGGGAGCTCACACCTATCATATATCAAACAAAAATTGATCAAACATCTATATCTGCTCTTCTCTTCCAAGTTAGAAATGAGGTTTGAAAGGACTTTCAGAATTCCACAGTCATCAAATGATACATTTCCTCTTGCTTGTTTCCTAACCCCACAATTCCTCTAAACAGAAGCTAGTCACTGAAAACAGATTTCAGAGTGGTAGTTGTGTTAGCCTGTATCAGCAAAAAGAACAAGGAGTACTTGTGGCACCTTAGAGACTAACAGATTTATTTGGGCATAATCTTTCATGAGCTAAAACCCACTTCATCAGATGCATGCAGTGGAAAATACAGTAGGAAGATATATATATACAGAGGACATTAAAAAATGGGTGTTGGCATACTAACTCTAACGAGACTAATCAATTAAGGTGGGCTATTATCAGCATGAGAAAAAAAACTTTTGTAGTGATAATCAAATGACAGAACAAGAAGTAATGGTCTCAAGTTGCAGTGGGGGAGGTTTATGTTAGATATTAGGAAAATCTTTTTCACTAGGAGGGTCGTGAAGCACTGGAATGGATTACCCAGGAAAGTGGTGGAATCTCCTCCCTTAGAGGTTTTTAAGGTCAGGCTTGACAAAACTCTGGCTGGGATGATTTAGTTGAGGACTGGTCCTGCTTTGAGCAGGGAGTTGGAGTAGATGACCTCCTGCAATCCCTTCCAACCCTGATTTCTATGATTCTATAATCACTACAAAAGTTTTTTTTCTCCTGCTGATAATAGCCCACCTTAATTGATTAGTCTCGTTAGAGTCGGTATGGCAACACCCATTTTTTCATGTTCTCTCTATCTATCTATCTATCTATCTACTGTATTTTCTACTGCATGCATCTGATGAAGTGGGCTTTAGCCCACAAAAGTTTATGCACAAATAAATTTGTTAGTTTCAAAGGTGCCACTAGTACTCCTTGTTCTTTTCACTGAAAACAATATTCCTTTACTACTTTGAATTGCTCAAATATTCCTCACTATATGATACTAGTTTACACCAAAGTGACTCCAATTTTAAGACCAAGGAGATACATCACTATAAAAAAGGTGTAACAAAGGGCTTGAACCTGTGCCACTGGGATCAGTGAAAGTTTTGTCATTAAATTTTATGGGAGCAGGATCAGACCGAAAGGAGAGGATCAAGTCTAGTGTATGTATTCATAAAATAGTTTGGTGTATTACAAGTAAAGTGAATCCCGCAGATATGCTGGCATTTCCATGTGGACAACTATATCCTTTTTCCTGAAAAATGTAGGGTTATATTATTGTGTGGGGGTCTTTATTAACATACAGAAAGCCAGTTACTTGGATTTTCTACAGTAACATATACATTACAGTGAGGAAACTCAAATGGGGGAATCAGATCTGAGATTTATTACAGGTTCTATTCACGGCTCTGCCACTGTCTCACTTTGGGTCTTAGAACTGCTTCAGGCCTCAGTTTTCCCTTCTGTAAAATGGAGATAATATTTAGCTGATTTCATACCATTGTCAATGGGAGTTTTGCCATTGACTTTATGGGGACCAGGATTTCACCCATAACCTTTGGGAAGTGTATCTGAACACCATGGTGAACTTTTGAACACCATGGTCACTGACCTAGTAAGTAATCAGTTTTTGTTCTATTTTCTTATTATCGCTGCTGTGCACAGGAAAGCCAACACGCTCTACGGCTATTTTTATAGCAATTTTATATTCCGTCATGGAGCCTTATAAGTCCTACAGAAATTATAATGTAAGTATTGTAGTGTCCTCCACTTTTCTTGTAAGGTATCTATGCGCTTGAGCAGTCCCTCACAGTCTACTGAATTCTACTGAAAGTAATGGAATTAGATCTCCAACAGAGTTCTCATTCAATAGGCCTGCACTTGTCTTGGCCTCTTTGGTACAGTAAGCTTACCCTAGAATTATTTGCACTGTTCAGTGCAGCAAAAGAACCTCTGTGTAAATTCTTGGATTTACATGATGCAATTCTGCACATTCATTGTACTTTGACATTAACCTTGCCTCAAGCTCATCAAGCCTTACATTGTTCTTATCTCATCTACTCAAACCAATATCTTGTGAACAGTTTATGGGATGTTTGGATACTACTCTGCCTTTCTGATAGTCAAGAAGTTCAGTTCCTAGCATTCAATGTTTACTTAAAAACTTGTACACATATCAGTGATCTCTACTATCTCACAGCTGTAAGAAGAGATATTATTTTGTTTAGAATTAAATAGCAAATAATTCCAACTGGGCTGTTTAACGAAGCAAGCTTCCTGTAAACGTAATACTAATACAGCCAGGAATTTCTCTCCTGGTTTTGCCATACAATGGACAACGGATGGCAAAGCTAAGCATACAAAACTCCCCTCTCTGTAGAAATAATAATGCCATTATTTGCTATGGAGACTAGAAGGTTTAATGCAAACTTTAGTAAATTTTTCCACAGTGAGCTGAGTGCTCATATGGAAGATCAGCTTGGCATCATTTTCTGCTCTCTGTAGAGATGGGTACACTCACTACTGCTCCGAAAAAGGAAAAAAACATGTTCACTAAAGAGAAAAGGCACATGGCAGGAAAGGGGGCAAGAAAGAGCAGCGGAAAAGTGCATAAAGATAAACATTAACTGAGCTGTGTCTCTTAGTATTTAACAAACATTGACTGAATCAAGTTTAACTGAGGCCACTTCTTTAAAATTGGTCTTCCCCTCTGAGGTACCATTTGTTTTATTACATTTTGGAGATATCTCTTCTCTTCAGTTTTTCTCCCCTCAGTTTACTTATTGGGACGGGTCTAGGGCTGTGTCTCCTCCCATCCATTTGAGGAGGGAGAAATTTGAGAAAGGACGGGTAGGTTGCAAGGCTCACACTCCTTTGCCAAGAGCAGTCCTCTTACTGGCAAGTTGTATGTAGGCCAGAGCTGCTCCTCACCAAGAGACTTAAGGGTGAGCTCTATTCCCCAACAGAAAACATTACAGTGGTACTCCTCGCAGGGGGAGCTAGAGACCAAAGGTTTGGCTGTCTTCTGGCTAGCGTGAACTCTCCCCATTGCCAATGCCAGACTTCACTGATGACATCCATTGTGGCAAACAGCATATTTAATTTACATAGCCACCAAGTTTTCTGCAATTCTGTATATGACACTTTATGCACAAGAGCTCATTCAATAACTTGCTTACTAGCAAATAATTTGCACAGGATCATTTTATCTTAAAATCAATGTGCCCTGTCCCAGTAATGGGATTAGGACGTGGTCCTGTAGTTCTGGCTGGGAGAGTATGAGAAAATTGTGTTTGTGCGGAAGTGTTGCTGGAAAATTGAGGAAGCTGGGGGCTGCTGAAAGGGCTGGATGGATAAAGTTATCTAGGGGGAATTTGGCTGTAGCAAAATAAATTTGTGTTTGTGAGTGTGTCTGGGTAGAAGCTGAGAGTAACTGAAGGTTGTTGGGGTACCTGGGGTTACCCGGGTAGAAGATGCCAGTAGCTAGGACTTATCAGGAGGGCACCTGCGAGTGCTGGGTGTGTTGTGGGCTGCTTACTAGGTGGTTGGCACATTGGGCCAGTACTAGGACCTCTTAGCTTGTATCCCCAACATCATTGCCTTTGCTTGCTGTTGCATCTGCCTTTTGCTTCTCCTTCCTGGCTTAGATTCAGCAGAAGCACCAACAAAACAGAAGTTCGTGTGGCTGTCTGCTCAGCCATGAGCTGCAACCACAGACCATGACATTCAGTCTAGGCTGTGATAATGTGGGAGTGAGTCACCTTCATGTGTGTTATGTGAGATGTGTGACACTTGGACAGGTCTGTAAATTAGTTGTATGACCAAATATCAAACAATGGGATTTATAAACTATTATTTTCTATACCTACTCACAGTATGTGTAGTTGGGTGTGAGACAGAGTAGATTAAAATAAAAAAGTACAATAAAAGTGAAATAGTGCAATGAAACCAAGAGATATTCTTAGTATTTACTGTACCTTGAAGGTCACTGGCAGGGAAGGAGTTTGCAAAACAGAACTGGACAATGGCAAGCTTGTAAAATTGCAAGGAAATATCATTTGGTATGGAAGAAGCCCATCATTGGAATGGGCAAAACATACCAATAAGACATGAACTGAAATGGAATCCCAGATGACGAGGAAAGCTTAAAAGACCTGTTACCAACTAGAAGGCTATACAAAGTGAGAAACATGTCTCTTTTTTCTTAAGAAGAAATAGAGCTGTGATCAAATGTCAGGGCAGAATGGGAGGGTACCATGGACATTTTATACATCCAAAGGGACAAAACATATTAAAATTCCATACTTCATCAGCAAATGAACAGACATAAAATTCTCAAGCTCTATTTGCTTTCACTTCCAACTGTTATTTTAATCCTCCTGAAGGATAGCAATCTCAACATCTCCTTTTGTTTACTGCTGCATAAGTATTTCTTTATTAGGGCCACAGAGAAAAAACAAATCATAGAAAACTCTATCATGCTCTTTCTCCTCCCAAGCAACAAAATGTTTGGAAATGTCAGCCTGTGTTCTGAGGTCCTACAATTTGGTGTCAGATATTCCAGTGATTATAACATCTTAATGTCCCAAGAAATAACAGTAATATCACTTGGAATCTCTCACTCCTTAAAATTCCATACTTACTCAGGCACTAAAAGGTGTATTTTAAAAGGTCTCTCATGATACAAGTAGAACATTTCTCTTTGACAGTATGAGTTCCAAATGCAAGAATTATATTTAACCTGGGTAAAAACTGCCACACTTGGGGAAAAGAGGAGATGAAATATTCCTAATTTTTATTTGTACAACATATTCTAGCTTCTGTGGAGAACATATGTGTGGTTACTAATACACTGTGCCAAAATTACATGAAAGACTCAAACGCAAAAGGATATAAACAAAGTCTTGCAATGCCATTGTCAAAGTAAAGTTAGAACTACAGTAGCTTTTCATACCCCAGTTCTAAAGTTAACAATTAATAAAAACCTCACTACAGTGAGAAATTTTCTACAGCAAATGTAATTTCCTCTCATGCTCTTTTCCTGGCTATTTAAACGGGAACAATTGTGGTTTAGACTATTACTTAAGGTCAAGGCTGAATCAGAATTTATTTTGATGCATGTTCAGCTATATACATTCAGCATAAAAAGAGTTATGAAATAGTATCTTTCAGGTGGGAAATAGATTTTAGTTTGATTTTTTTAGATTGTATTATACTAAAGTATGTTGGCTAGCTTTCCTGAACTACCGTCCAGACACTTTTAATTTAATTTTACTAACTAATTTGTAACTGGCTCACCAAAACTCCATTTGTGTGATAACAGAGTGCATATGGGTTCCTATGGGATATGGAAATTAATCCCACTTCTGTGGAAAGACCTTTTAATAACTCATATGTTATTTTACCTCTTGAGTTATCAGTGGGCTTTCCTCCAGCATTTTCTGGGGAATATGTCCTTGGAGTTTCAAAGGAAAAAGACTGTAGTTGGAATCTAGGAGTTTGTGCTCTCAAGACAATTTTGAGCTTAGCTTTGTTTACAAGCTCAGCTGTTTTTAAAATAATCTACTCATTTTAGATGTGTAAAAATACAGGATCAGACCCTATGCATTTTTCTTTGTGTACAGTTTGTGGTTCTATGATTAAAAGTTGTATAAGTACTATTCCAGGCGTACCGCTTGGCCAGTTACAGGTGGAGTATGGTTACATGATTCTGCCTCAGCCAGTTCAATTGTGTTTCACTCTTCTGTGTATCATGATAAGTGGAACTGGAGCCTAAAGGCTGATGCTCCTCACAGGGCACCAGCACCAGTAGAAGAAGGATCACAGGAAGCTCGACTGGAAGCAATGCAGCCACATGGACAGAATAGCCAACAAAGTTTAATAAAGTTTCACTTGTTCAATTTAATGTGCATTCAGCTCCAGACTTTGTGAATGAAACATTCTGAACATTCATTGCCTATACAGGGAGGCCTACAATGACTGCCTGCTAGCTCCCCTGCCCTTCCACTCTGTATCTGAACTGCTTTCCCCCTCGACTTTCCTACACTTTCAAACACACAGGTGAGCACACACACATCCCTTCCAATGTCTCCTTTCCTCCCTCTCACGCTACATCCCACTTTCCATAGCCGACATGGATCAATAAGGCACTATGGCACTATATGGAGTCACAGGCATTTCTGATATAACCATGATGACCATCTCTCAGTGGGAACTGCAAGCTCTCTTCTAAGAAGGAACTGAAACAGATTTTCCGTTACTCACTACATTGTCACTATGAGATCCACTGAACCTTAGAAAAAGCCCAGGAACTTGAGCTGTTGTGGAGCTTGAAATGAACCGCTGTAGCCTCCCCTGCTCCTCACAACACATGGCGTATCTCAGGCTTGATTACAAGAGTGGACTATCATGGTTGGTGAAATCCTGCTTCCAGGGAGCAGATGATGGGACAAGGAAAGTACTGTGTGGGTAGAGGAGGACAAGTGGAAAGGCGGGAATCAAGTTAGAAGGAAAGTAGTTAGGAAGCTAATCTTACAGGAGGCAAGTAGATAGGTGGACTGTGAGGTGAGAAGAAAGAAATGCTCCTCTCCATCAATTTTCTAATGTGAATAGAATAAAATGTGTGTGAATTAGAGTCATCAGTTTATAGTGAATCCTATTACTCTTCAGGTCCAAAGAATAAACACCAGATGTGAATAATGGCTTCAGCCTGTGGCTTTAAGCATTAAAGCCCACTTTTCAACCAGCAGGGAAGAAGTTTTCCACTATACTTTTAACTTCAGTTTGTATTCCATACATCTGTGTGTCTCTCTTGCGCTTTGTACATGTCCCTCTACCTCCTTCCATCTAGTTGTATGCACTCTGATCATTTAAAACTTTAAAGATCTCACTATCTGCACTGCGTTACAGCCTTGATTTAAAATAATATTTATTAGCAGAGGTCTTTTCAGAAGCTCAGCTAAGATTAGACACTGAAGTCAATGAAGATTATTACTGTTACCACAAATCAGAGAGAGAAATAACTGTTTAATCTTTCAATTTTTAATACAAATCTTCTTATTAATGGCTCAGTCATTTTATATTGTTCATAATTAGCAAGGGGCATGTTCTGGTCCATAGGAAATCATCTGAGATTTAATTTTAGTTTAATTTTCTGTGAACACTGAGGGCATCTACATGGTTAATTCACTATCTTTTCACTTCTAGAGGCTTAGGTTTGAATTTGTTTAGATTACAAGTGAAATGAGTTTAGTGGTCTCATGTACATCTTTAACAAAAACTGTTCTCATTACAAAACCACCCTATGCTAATTTTCACACACGAGAAATCTCTGCTAGAGGAAGAATAGCGCTGGATTAAAAGATGTCCTGGAGGTCAAAATTGAGTTGCACTTGCTAGTTTATATGAGGAAGCTTACTCAGAACTGTAACACACTGAACAAAGTGTCTGAATAATGTCTAACAATAATAAGTGATATCAAACCCTCACTTCATGAGCAATAACATTCAACAAAGTTTAAATATTACAAATACAAAGACACATATGATGAGATAACACTAACAGTAATATGACAATACAGTATCACATCTTCCAACAACATCAAAAGGAGTACACAGATAAAACTTCATGCCACTCTTTACCCCTGACTGTCTGACTAAAACTAACAAAAGCAAGTAATCTTGTTACGGCCAACACTCCATCTTTAGATCATCCTGTTAGGCCTATTGCAGGAGGCTGAAAACATCATATGTGCTGCTATGCATAATGAATTATATAATACTAGAAGTCCTCTTATCTTTCGACTACATCATTTATGTAAGGCCAATAAGGCTATTTCTGACGCATTCAAAAGATGCTGATCCAACATTGTCACAGCACCAGCTGAGCTTCCCCCTGCTGGAAATTCACCAGACTGTTGAGCCTCTGGAGTCTGAACACAGAGCAGACAATGCTGTTGTCTTGGGGCCACCAGACACACTTTTGGGGAGCAGACCCTCTGCCTACCACCCTGGCTTAGAAGTTGCAACCATGAATCCCACTGCGCAGCCATTGGAACCAGTGCTGATCCCCCAACTTTCCAGAACTCCAGCCAGGTGTATATTCTGAGCCCACAGACTAACTCCTCAAGGACATGTAGTAGGTATAACACATAAAATGCAGTGGAACTTTCCACATGATTCTAACACTATTGCTCTTTACTTAATTGCATGAGAAATGCACAGATCTATAGAAAACAATAAACCCTACACACATTTCCCTCCCTCAGTTTCCTCACCACTCCAGAGCATTCCTTGGGATCAGAGTCACTTCAGGGCATCCAGGATCCTTCTGTTAAAGCACATGGCTTGTAGTCTGAAATCTGGTTCCTTCTCCCCAAGCTAGCCTTCTCCAGCCTTGGCTGGTCTGTCCCCTTCCTCAAGTTTCCTGTGTTGCTGTATCAACAGATTTCCCAAATTGTCACAAATACATCAGAAAATCTCCAGGATGAAAACCCTATTCCAGATTTTGAACAGTATGCACAGACAGGCACAAAATGATTTGGAGGCACTGCAGTGCATGTGATGTGGGACACTGTTGCTTACTGGCAGAACAGAACAGACTCGCAATTTTGGGGTTTGTTTTTTTAACATGAAAACATGATGAAAGGCTGCCAACTCATAAATTTTTCTTTATTCAAAATGGCCATTAGCTCCTTATACTGTCATTAAGGCTGATGCCAACAAGATGGCCACCATTCCCCTGGAGTCTGTCTATATGTCAGTGTTTCCCAAACAGTGACACTTGACCCACCAGTGAGTCATGGGAAGGTTCTAGATGTGTGCCACATCCAGGGTTGTTTTACCCCATGATTGGGCCCTGGCCTAGGCAAATATACACTTCTGCCCCATTTCAGAATGGAGGCGTAGAGTTGGGCAGTTGGAGAGTGACGGAGGGGTGGCCAGGCCACACCTGAGCAGTACTGCAATTTTGTGCAACAGGTTGCAATGCCATTCACTCAAATTTGGCCCCACTTCTCCTTCATCGTTACAGAGCCCTACAGAACAGAAGCCAACACTCCTAAGAGGTGAGTCCAAGGCAGGTTCGCTTTCCAACCGTCTTCCCTCGAACCCTGGGGCCCCCCCTCTGCACCAGGCCAGGATTAGGAATTGCAGTGCTGGGGCAGAGGGTGCATATATGTAATGGTAGGTCTCAAAAAGACAAAATGCAGTTGGTGGTGGCCTTAATAAAAAGTTTAGGAACCACTGCGATATGTGGAAGTGAGGCTGACGTTAATAAAGTTAGCTGCCACTTCCCATTGTTTTCAGTTAGATTGAAACCATGCTAAAATGATTGCCACTTGATGTTCAGGGGTTAGACAGGACACAGGAACTGTGAGGAGCAGCAGAGACAATGTGCACAATGAATAGGAAGGGTGAGGGGAAGCAGGGCACTGGAGGAACAGGCCAATTTAGTGGGTGCAGGGGAAAGTGGGGGGCCAGAAGGAGAGGGAGGGGGGTGCAGTGATGGGGTAGAGGATGGAGGGATTGGAATGGTAGCTCTCTCAGCCTGGCGGGGTGCTGGTGGGCATGGGAAGTCCCTTCTGAGAAGTCAGGAGAAGGCAGTGTTGCAGCATTGCCAGCTCTTGCAAATTAATTGTGAGTCACAGGATTTTGGCACCTGCAGGAGGAGTTCTCATGATCCTGTGATTTTCAGGGCTCAGCACCAGGGCCGGCGCTTCCACTGAGGCGAACTAGGCAATCGCCTAGGGCGCCAGGATTTTCGGGGGCGGCATTTTGCCGGGGGGGTGGCAGGCAGCTTCGGTGGACCTGCCGCAGTCGTGCCTGCGGAAGGTCCGTTGGTCCGCGGCTCTGGTGGAGCTGCCGCAGGCACGGCTGCGGCAGCTCCACTGGAGCCGCGGACCAATGGACCTTCCGCAGAAATGGCTGTGGCAACTCCACCGGAGCCGCAGGAGCAGCGCGCAGGGCGGCAAAATGGCCGTGCGCCTAGGGCGCGAAAAACTCTAGCGCCGGTCCTGCTCAGCACACAGGCAGAGCTACCACTGAGCCCTGTTTTCATGTATGGCCCAACAGCAGAGATGTTCTTGGGACAGCAGTGGGATGCAGGGGAGGGAAGAATCAGGGAAATGTTGCACCTGGGCAGAGGAGAACCCCTGGGTAGTGGGAAGTGGGAGTCAGGAAATGGTGTCACTTGGTTACAGATAGAGAAGTCCTGGGGCAGGAGAGTGTTGCTGCTGGGGTAAGACAGGAATTTGAAATGGATGGAAGTTCCTCTGTCTCAGGGGTAGATTAAGTTTCCATCTGACAAGCTGGGGAAAGGTGTGAATTAAAGGTTGATGTTTCAACCTGAAAGTATTACACAGTGACAGAGGAATAGAGGGGAGTTAAATAGCCAAAAGAAAGACTAAGAAGCATGATTTTTTTTGTTTACATCTCATGATTCTTTGGGCCAACCTCATGATTTTGGATGACCTGACTCAACATTTTTGATCTTTTAATAGGTTCTAAACTCAGGATTTTTTATCTCTAAGTTGGTAATACTGAATTTTGCTTTGTAGAAATGCAGTTCACTTTTACAATGAAGCTATGTATAGAACATAATACTGGCTAAATAAAATTATGTAACATAATTAGGCTCAAGCACAATCATTACTTTCACTCGTCAAATTAATTTTAATTTTGATTCTATAAATAAATAAATATACCACAAGGCAGCAATCTCTGTTAAAGACTATATGCCTAGATAATTTCCAATTCTAAAAGGAAGACATTTGTTGTTTAGAAAGTGACAAAAACAGCCCTTTATATAACAGCCCTTTATAACTTGGCCATTCAAATTTGCTTCTGGCTGAAATTTGGCAAGATCTTTCTCATCCTCAAAGCACATTATTCATTTTACAAAATTTCACTGAAATTGGTTTGTCTGGGTTTTAGTCAGTGATGTAAAAAGGGTATTTCCTCCCTGTTTTCAATTTTTTTTTAAATAGAAAGCCCTTAACTACATAATAGACCTGCCTGGCTCACTAGAAAGAAAAAAAATATTGATATATACCCAGACATATACAGTAAAAATAGGAGGTACAAAGAAGACATATTTCTTTTTATTCTCCCTTTCAGGTGAACTGAACAGCAAATTAACACATTGAGAGTCACAGTGTGGTGCCCTTGTATTGTTCCCAAAGGAACAGATCATGATCAAGACAACTTTTTCCCTCTGAAAAGAGTATAAATTAAAAAAATAAAATAAAAAAAGGAAAAGGAGAACAGCAAAAATGCAGCAGTTCAAACAGAACTTTACAGTGATCTCTCCCTGCTTAACTTAAATGCAGTGGTGCACTGCAAATATTTTAACAGAGGACACCCACAAAATTGTTCCTTTTCACCTGTGATAAATTCCATGTACCAAGAATGTTTACGAAGTGGAGAGGGTGGACTTATTCATTGAAGCAAAAATGTTTTCATTGTTATCACAACTGACAAGCATTTTCTTCTTGAAAAATACACCAAGTACATTGTCAGACTAGCTCGGTGTCCAACGTTGTGTAATTTTCATCTGGGAAATTGTTTCTCCCAAAGCAAAAAGATTTGGTGCAATGGGGTTGCTCTGTAGAAATGCTGAAAATGTACATGAACCCCAGAGATTTTTTAACAGCATCCAGAGAGGGACAGAACTCCATCTGAGAAAGGAAATCATTTAACACTCCCTCCAATTTGGTGGCAAAAATTTTACCCAGGGGTCAATATTATTGCCCCTCCAGCATGGCGCTAATTTACAAAGTATTTAAATATGCTTTGTGAAGTCCAGCAATCTGCAAGAGACAGGGGAAAATATCCCTTCATTTCAACTGGTCACTGAAATTGGAAGTTTAATTCTGGGATAGTTTACTATACAGTGTGAACTGTCCTGTCAAATGGAAGCAAAATAATATGAATTGTCCTGAAAATGTGAAGTTTTGAATTATGAATTATTATTTTTGGATTGACATATTTTATTTTAAAATACTTTAACAATCAAACAAACAAACAGTGTATCCTGAATACTACAAATATAATAGATCAAGGTTAAGGGACAGTGTAATTTTAACAAATTTAGTGACAGGTTAAGATCAAGGGATGTCTTGACATTCTCCTCAGAAAGGTCAATCTAGCAGGTCTGCAATGTAAAAATGAAGACTCTGCCATCATTGCCGTGGCAAAAGGTCAGACACAAGCTGATTGGTGATAGAATTATCAAATTAACCAATCGATGTGTGTGAGTAATAGATGTAAGCAATCCTCAGGGAGAGCCACAGGGCAAATGCCAGCTCATCAATAACACATTGCTTAGGAAAAGAAGATCCTCTTTTCAATCCATGTCCTTTACATTAGCAGCAGTATCAAGGAATTTAAAAAAAAGCCAACAGGAACAGTTTAAAATATGCTTCTATTCTGTACACAGCATTAAAATATCTTTGCAGAACAACTTCCATTACATATTGAGGCAAATAAGAGCACACTAATCATCCATTGCAAGTGGACACTGAGAAATTCTGTTCAGAACAAATATAGAAAAATACTCAAGTCTTTGAATATCTGTCAGACACTAGAGTACACTTCATTAGGAATAGTATTTTACCTGTGCAGTTACAGATACATAAATCTCAGACTTGACTGTGTGCCAATCCCTGCAGGTTAAAAAATATGAAACAGATTAGAGATGCCCCGGCACTGAGGATTTCAGGGGTTCAGTGAGCTTGTTAAGAATGCAGAAGTCGATAGTAATATTTTAATGAATATTATCTGTCCCTCGGATTGCTATATGGTTCAAACAGTTAATTCCTGCAAGAGCTCACTGCAAGTCCACAGGAATGCATACAATGACTTTAGACACCCCAATCATCAGTACTTAACTGACAATACAGATGTCAGCCCCTTTGAAGTGTTACTTCTGCCCATGCTGAGCACAACACCCCTGATTTTGGACAGGAGAGGGAGGCTTCAGGAGGGAAAGCTGAAATAAAAAACTAGAGTTGATAAAAGGTTGAGGCCCTGAGCTCAAGGGAGAGGCAGTGACTGAAGGGAAGGAGACTGAACCCTAGAAGCAGGGGTATCTGGGACAAACTGGGCCTGTCTGTGCTTTGAAGGAAATGATAAGTAAGTGAGAGAGGATGCATGTGGGTTTCTCTGACTGCTATTTTGCTATAAATAATATTCTGTGCTGAAGATGCTATACTGAGTCACTATCTACTCACCCATTGGTCACAACTCATGAAGGAAAAATTCTTGCAGGTGCCAATCCCAGGTGCACCTGCCAAAAATCATGGTTGCTGAACAGAAATGCTATAGTTTAGGGACCTGGTTTGTGGGTAAGAGAATTCTGGAATTCCACTCCAGGATAAGAGAAAATAGAGGCTTAATACCTGAAGGGGTGCACTGTAGGGAGACTACTAAGGGGTCAAAGGTGCAGCTTACTCTGTAATTGTGACATCTTGGTGTTAGCAGTGGGATGTGACAGAGCCTCGTTCCCACATGGCACTCCTACACAGGACATAGCCATAATGTTGTTGACTGTTTTATGACCACAAGGGGCAGAATGGAGATCACTACCCATTTTTGGTGGTAACCAGTGTCCAAGGGGAGAGACATAGTTATAGCCTTTGTTCCATCAACCAGCACTATAGGGATCACATACTACACCTTCAGAAAAGTGTAGCAAGAGCCACCTCCTAGTGCACTCCACAGCCCCAGTGCCCTGGAGTCATTATATCATTTCCACCCCTGCCACAAAGGCATAATGCTCCCATTTGCTGACATTCAAGTGGTGCCCCTTCTAGCCTGACGTGGTTCTGGTTCTGGGAATCTTAATTTAGCTCTAAGGATGCATCTATTATCATGGCAATATGATATTGCTATTATCACAGTAGGGATGGTAATATAGTAGCACTCAGTTCAACAATCTATTCTGCCATCGATAAGCTTGCGTAACGCCTATTAATGTTAATGGGAGTTATGCGCACATATCAATGGCAGACCCAGTGCCTAAGTGAGCGCAATTATAACCCCTACTGTGAAATTCTCTGAATGCTATTTTCACATTGCTTTTATTATAGCTGCATATGACACCACCAAAAAATACTAACTCATTTGAATAGGATGCTCATTTGAATATAAGCTTGTTTCAGTAAAATTTGCATTATATTTCTCTTGTAAGAAACCAATCGGATATTTTAGACGCTTAATTTTTCCTAATGTATTGTTTTAAATGCCGTTAATATTCTTCCCTCTAACAGTGTCAAAAGCCTAAAAATGTTTTCAGGCATATCTTTATCTATGGGAATGTACAGTATCTTTGTCTAGAGGTTGTGGGCCAGATCCGCAGCAGCAGAAAATTGGCCTGACTCCACTGAAGACAACAGAACTATACTGATTTACCCCAGTTGAGGATCTTGCTCTATATCTTTACAGTAGAACCTCAGAGTTCTGAACACCTTGGGGATGGAGGTTGTTCATAACCCTGAAATGTTTGTAACTCTGAACAAACCATGATTGTTCTTTCAAAAGTTTACAACTGAACATTGACTGAATACAGCTTTGAAACTTCATTGTGCAGAAGAAAAATACTGCTTTTTCTAGTAGTTTACCTATAACACAGTACTGTACTGTATTTGCTGTTTTTTTGGTCTCTGCTGCTGCCTGATTGCGTATTTCTGGTTTCAAATGAGGTGTGTGATTGACTGGTCAGTTTGGAACTCCGGTGTTCGTAACTCTGAGGTTCTACTGTACCTAGGTTTATACAGTGCCATGTAAACTTGCAATAAGACTATTGAAAATACACATTTTTTTCCATTTCTTAACTATTTTTATAATTATTAGAATAGTTGGTCTGATCTTCGAAGACGATGAGCACTAGCAGATCCCATTTGTTTTTTTTAATAATTCAATAGCTAGTTAAGCAACTGAAAGAGATGATTATTGCCAACAGTAGCTGTTTGCTTCTGCTTCCAGCAACAGCAGCTGGGGAGGGTGGGGGGGAATAATTTTACACTGCAGTAATTACAGTCAATCCAAAAAATTATTTCTAGGGTTACAAAAAAGGATGGCAACCATTTATCCATCAATGCTCACAGTTCAGATGACGTGGTAGAAGAGTTAATTAAATATATAAAAGGAATTTTATAATACTCTGGAAAAAAATAGGACACCTGTATTTGAATTTCCAACAAGAAATTAATAAAAGAGTTTGACTCTTTTATAAATCAAAAGGCTACTAATGAACCCACACCGGGTTGCACAAAATTCTTTTAAAAGCTCTAATAAAATTGAGAGTTGTTATTAATGTTTGCATATATTATAAATGAACCTCAAAATCTAACACTTGTTCTGCACTGGCTGGGAGTGGTGCATTTGTGATGACCGTGTTTATTTAAACATGGCTTCATGCAAATATCAAATATACATCTAAACTCTAGTGTAGAAAAAGCAAACAGGTATTTTAGCATGTACTATCCAGTCAAGTTAAAGACTGGGGACAGTATCTATGCACTATCTAGTGCAATGGGTTCCTGGTCCTGACTGGGGTCTTTAGGCATTACTCCAATACAAATAATAAATAACGATAATACAGAAGAACTCGAAAACAAAATAGATTCATAGATTGTAAGGCCAAAAGGGACTCGGGGCCATCTAGTCTAACCTCCTATATAACACATGCCATAAAAATTTCCAGTATTGAGCCCATGCAAAACAAACAAAAAGGCTTTTTGGTCTCACATCTTTCCAGCATACTAGAAGTTGATGGAATGGCTGTGTGTGTTGGATTGGGTCACTGTGGAACTGCAGCTGCACTGAAAGGCTGAGAGTTCACATGCAAGCGCTGCTATTTTATCAATATTAAAAATGACATGACAGGCAATGAGGTCTGGTTTCAGATGCTGTAAGTAAGCTGTCACCCTTCCCCCAACCCCATGGAAATACGGAATATCTAACCATCCCTGAATAAGCTCTTGGTTCTAGATTAATGAACAGTATTAACAAGGCACTGATGTGAGGAAGTACATCCCACTTACAATGTCACTGTATACCGCTCAACAGATCTCGGAGAAAAATTAACAGAGAAAAAGTGAAAAGGAGAAGGAATCAAACCTGTTTTTTTAAAGACTTTTTTTCAAATCTATAAACACATTTTACAATTTTCCCTAAAAGTGAAATATCAGAATGGTATTACAACATACTACATAATATATAAAAGTTTTGAAAAGCTGATAAAAATTCTCTATATTTAATATAAGATTGTTTACCTATATACGGAACAAATGCATACAAGGAAAGTCATTGTCGTCAGTGAAGCTGAGACATGAAATCTATAATATCTTTGCTCTGTAAAAAGAGCACTTTTCCTAGATGAAAGAGACTGCTTCATAAATGCAGTAAAACTAAGCTAACCATCTCCCACCTGCAAAAGAACTAACAGCCTTTTGATGAACCAAACATATTTCTAATTAAAACTCCTATTCTGCAACCTTCCATTATGGCATTTCTAAAATATACAGAGAGTGCTGGATTTGAACAGATGAAAAATCAATAAAAAACAGATCAACAATGCCAAGGCATTGAATTGGACCTGCATGTTCTGTTTGAATCTCTGACTCAAAACAGGATTACAAAACAAGCATGTACTATTCAGCGGGAAACACTAAAATCTAATCATCTACCCCTATTCTGAAGCTAGCCAATTTATAATATGTTGTTAAGGTTACTTTTCTGTGCTTGAAATTGTATTTTTTTGTATGCCAGATTTGAGAACAAAATACTATTTTAACTCAATCATTGCCAAATCAGCAAGTGAAAAATAGATCTAATTGTGACTTTTGTTGTTCTGCTATGGAATGCCTTGTGGAACTTATTCTTTCAATGGTGTACAGTGGACACTATTAAAAGTTCAGTATTTGTCTACATGTTTAGATATCTGAATTTCTGTATTTCTAATTAAAAGGTGTGTACTGCATTTTACATTTAAATTTTTTTTGTTATCTTATTTATTATAAACATACTGTATTTTTATTCTATAAAACTCAATATTGTCAGTACAGAAATAACCATTTGCTTTCAGCTAGCATGGCATACATTTTCACCCAATGCATTCTATCTGCAAGTTTCTCTTGGACCTAAGTTTCACAGTGAGCCTACTGAAATAGGTACTGCTTGATATTTGATGTCATGGAAACAAAAGCCCTTTAAAGTTAATAAACCAAAAAGTAGTGGAAATATCAGATAGATTATTTGTCTTCAGTCTGTCAATGTTTTTGGATTTGTTACTAGCAAGAAATATTTTAGTTCTAGTCCACTTCTTTTAAATAAATCAGATGTCTATGAATTCCCCATCCCCCAGAAAAGATCATGGAACATTCCTTAACGCTAAAAGTCATCAGGCATCAAAAGTTGAATTTATGTAATGAATACATTATACTGTCACCACTGTAAAAGAATGGACATCATCACTGTGCAGAGAGGCAAGTCTAAGCAATTATAGTGAGTTAAGAGCAAACTATAGCACATTTTAAACATTAGTATATTATTTAGTTTGTAAGAGGAAGACTGAGATTTTTCAAAGAGGCCTAACAAAGTTAGGCACCTAGTTTCCACTGACCGTCATTGGGATTTGGGCATCTAACTCTGTTACCTTCCTTTAAAAACTACAGTGGAACATCCTATATAACAGCTATAATAGTCTCTATACACCCACAAAGCCCAGCCCTGCTTGCATCCACATCTCAGCGCTCTCTGCAGAACACTGCAGCAGGGCTCCGTGACTGTGGGTGCCTCTCTGAATCCTGAGAGGGGATAACCACCTCTTGGGGCACCAATCCTGTTCCCTTCCCAGGACATAGTCAGTGGATCTGCCAGGTATTACCTGCCCACTGGATTTAGATAACTTCGAAAGTTATTTTGGCGTTCACAGGTGGGAGTACTCATTGATATGGCAAAGTAAAAAGAGTAATGTCAGGTTTGTTTCTTAAATTTTGGAGGCTTAATTTTTTGAGTGGGGTTTTATCCTATTTGAAAGTGCCTGTGTCCCTGCAAAAAATATGGCACAAGTCACCTGCACTTTTAGAAAGATTGGCTTATTAAGTGCAACAGATGAGAACACATTTTATTTCCTTATTGTTATGGTACAGTGTGCCTTCTATCACATTTAACTCAATACCAATATAAAAGCATTGTGCCATTTGTTCCTAAGAAGAATAGGTTCCCTTCCACTGCCACTTTAGTCTTTCCATTACTTTGAATCTTTTTTTATTAAAATTTTGTATTTAAGACAATACAACATAAACAGATAAATAAATAAGCAAGGCATGATGGTATAAAGTAAGTGGAAATAGTAGTCTACAGAAACTATCTACCTAGTGCACAGAATTGTTGTAAAGATTAATTAGTTAATGCTCGCAAAGCACTTTGTACACGTAAAGTGCTTTGTAAGTGCTAGATGGTGTTATATATTATTCACAGAATGATACCACTACTGCATATGGTATAAAATGGAAGTGGTCAATCATCACATTAACCTGAGTTTTTTAGGTAGCAGAAACTGACAGAGTGAAATAACGGTTGACTGCTTTCCAAGTACCATTAAACCTTTCAAGATAGTTATTCTGTTTGTATATATACATTCGAACTTGTGGGTAATGGGCACCTAGTGCCACCAGTAATCTAAGGTAATATTGAGAAAATGTTTTCCAATTCATCACAATAACTTTGATGGCTTGGATGGTAAGAATGTTTACTAGCTTCTCTGTACATTTATCTGCTGGCTTATTGACATTTTGAGATTCCAGGATAACTGGAGATGAAGCAGCAAGAATGTCCAAGTGGGTAATGTCATTTAAATCTGGATTAAAAGTCAGCTAGAGAAACCAGCAAGGATAAGGTATTAATGGAAAATCATATGGGCAACTGAGCCTTGAGAAATATTAGAAAAGCAAAACAAGTCACAAGGCTAAAATCTGGATCACATTGGGTAAAATGGTATCAAAAACATTTCCTGGGTAACACAGTAAAATGTTGAATTTATAGGAGACAGAGGCTTAGTGAGTGCTTCTAAAAACAGATTTTCCCAATGTTTTCCCCCATTTGGCTAAGGATATGGAAATATGCAAGTCTCTTAGATGCCCCGATGCAGATCAGAGTCTGCTATACAGTTTAAAGAGGTATTTATTGAAATACAGCTAGTAAGAATAAAATCTGGCTCTTCAAAGGCATCTGGGCTCAAGAAGCTGTGAAAAACTTTTGTAACAAAACTCAAACCTAAGAGGAAAAAAACACCATCATCTAGTTGTAGTTTTAATTTGAGTATAAAGTTAAATCTGAAATTTGGTGCAGACTCACCAAGGTTTGCAAACTTTTTGGTGAGCGAGACTGGATCTGTTTATAAACCAGATTAAACTGTGGTTTTGGTTGAGTTTCACTTTGATTTTATTTTGATTCACCCAAAACTCCAAAGGAAATTTAAGGTAATAAGAGCCCATGGGAAAGAAAACCTGGTAAAAGGTTTCCATGAACCACTGTGAATGGAAACTATTGAGTCATTTCAGAATGCAGTCCCTCACATCGGCATGAATCTAAATCACTGTGAATTCGGTAAATGATATTTCAACTACAGCTCAATGAAATAAAGAATTTCCCTTGTGACACAAATGTCCTTCACAAGGTTTATACCAGAGGAACTCCAATGATCCCACTAAAATGTCTTTTTGTTAATTTTGAATCTGATGTTAACCCAAAGAGATGATAAAAAGCTGGTGGAAATACTGAATGCTATTCTATCATCCAGTATTCCCAGTGAAGGTATAGGAGTTATCATTGGGTGATTCTTTAAGCTGTTTAGGGACAGATATTTTAAGTTATATGAGTGAGCCAAATTAATACCAGGTATGTATAAAAGGGTGCAAATCACTTGACAAGAATAAAACTATGCCCACTTATACCAGCTCTGAATCTGGCCTTTTGCTTTCAGTAATGCTGAAAGTTGTTATTCTATGGTTAACCAACTAAGTTTCATGCTGCCACTGTCCTAAAACTGCAATATAACCTGACATAGGAAATGCCATATGACCTTTATTCTAACACTGGACATTTTCAGTTGTCCTAGACAAACTCTTTGTAAAAATATATAATAGACACTTGTATCTAAAATTCACATTAATGAAAAAAATGTTAAAACAAATAAATATTAAATGTTATTCATGTATTATGAATATGAAAAAAACCCACCATGGGTGAAATCCTGGCTTCGCTGAAGTCAATGGCAAAACTCCACTGATTTCATTAGGGCTAGGATTTGGCCCAACAAAATGAAGATTCTCCAGCTGAAAAGCATAACAAACTTTTACTACATTTTCAATATTCACCTCCCTATAACCTGAAATGTTTTCCAGCCAAAGAGAGCATACAGCTTTTCAGAAACCACTATTATAATAATTTCAAATATCCTAAATTTTACACGGTGGAAGAGATTAGTGTCCATAGAAATGGTTTTTGTATCACCAATCTTATAAATCTTGAGGATGATGCCTCTCTCTGTAACTTCACATATCAGTTAACCATTTATGGACAATTTTCTCTGTAATTCTAGAAAGAGCTAAATCAACTTCTTGAAACAAAACCTTTTCTAAACATCTTAGGAAAAATTAATTTCACCAGAATTAAGAAATACCGTAAAACTTTTAGCCTTTCCTCATATCTATTACTGAAGCAGAGAATCATCCTATTTTTTTTTCCAAACTGACTCTTTTGAAAGGCAAAACTGTTTTGATGAAAAACACGATATTTCTCAAAAATAAATAAAAATAAAATCTAGCACTTACATAACACTTGTATTGGAATATCTCAACGTATTTAATGAACATCAATTAATCCAGTTTTACAAAAATCCTTGTCAGAGGGGTATTAACACACTCATTTTACAGACAAACTGAGGCACACAAAGATTAAATGACTGTCAAAGCTCACACAAGCTAGTGGAGTTGGGAATAGAACCATGCCCTGTTACAACCATTCTACCATATCTAGTAACAATACCACATCTTTTGATTTTTATACTGTCCATCTCTACAGTGCAACCTAAAATCTTCTTTTTCCCAAACTTAGTTCATTTTTATATATACAGTGAGACTAATAGCTTCATGTATAGTGCTACAAAAACCCAAGATTTTTTTATTGGTTAGTAAATTGTTATTTTGAACCTGAATTCCTTATTTTGCCTTCATTGCCCCAAAACTATGGCATTAAATGGGACAATTAACCTCTTCTATTCATTGGCCAAATCTCTCTGAACCCGGTTGCATTGCATTACTCATTATTTGCTCTATCTTCAATTTTCTTATTCCCTATGGAAATTACCATGTCTAGAAATTCAGTATTCAAGGTTTTGAGTCAGTTTTCAATTTAAGAATCCATCTGACCCCTATATCAGAATTCTTACTTAAATCAATAATCTCTAGTGTGAAACTTTGAGCTTCTTGAAAATCTAAGTACAATATCCACTGCATTTCCCACATACTCAATGGCAAGAATATCTTTAAAGAGCTCAAACAATTTGGTTGAGCCAGGCATTCCTCACACATATCCATGTACACACACTAATAATTTCCTCCCCCAAGGTTTTCCTTCTGTAACTCTTGCAACATTATTTCTGAAATTTTCTCCACAAATGAAGTGAAGGTAACCAATATATAATTGCTTAGTATACCTCAGCAGGTTTTTTTTATAAATTAAACTGCTGTTGTTTAATCACTCTGTTGTTGCTCCAATTCTACAAAAATCCATCACCAGAGAACGTTTAATATCTATCAATTAATACTGAAGCAATACAGAACTGTACCCGGTACTCTATCCACCTCACATCCACTCTATCCATCCTCACATAGCCATTCACATCACTACTGTACTTGCATATTATCTAACTCATCTCCTAGCATCCTGTGAGATACTCAGTAAAGACAAAAGCAAAACAAATCTGCTCTTTCTGTATCACCCTGTCTCCAATTCCCCACTCTCATTTCTGGTGAACTAATTTTCTCTTTTACCTTCTGTCTTCTGCAAATATATGTGAAGAATCCTTTATTGTTTGCTGAAATAGTCTCTGCAACTTGACGTTCAATATTTCTTCTTAGCCCCTATAATTATCCATTTAACTTCCTCCTGCTTAGGTCCACAGATCTTGCAATCCTCTCCTAAAAAGACTTCTTACATCCTTTTTAGAAGTCTTCAGTTTATTGCTTGTACTAATCTATATGTTCCTATTCTCCACTTAACTAGATTGGTCTCTGTGGCTTTCTACAATTTCTCTTCCTGTGGTTTCTGTCATTCTATCCACATTGTTACTAATAAATATGTCCCTTGCTTGCAAATATAATAGGGTTGCATTCTGGCTCACAGTGGGACAGAGCCACGTATCTTCTTAAAATAGGTGCAAATGTACAAAAAGAAAGCATTAATATATGCACATATTCAGGGTGACAAAAACACCTGAAGTGCCAATACGAATAAGGTGAAAGGGGCAAGTCTGGCAGCTCTACCACTGGGTACAAAAATGCCAGGTCAGACACATCTGCAAAAAATAACGCAGAAGGTGAGGAATGTGGAGAGATTCGAACATTCCTGAAAACCTAATCATGGGTACCACAATGGGCTAATGACTTACTAAAGGATACTTTTGAGATGGGTAGATGTAGCTATTCATTTAACTCCTGGCCTGAGATGGAATAAATTGAGATGTATTACACTCAGTTTGGTCTTGACAACTCCTCTTTCTAACCCTGTTTAGCATCTCCTCAGCAGCCCTTGTAAAGTACACCCACGTGATTATACTGCAACCAGGATTGGGGCAGAAAATTTTCCACGTGCATGGATTAATTTTTTCATTTGCTTCTATGAGACGTGCTATATACATGAAAATAAGATAAATTAAAATGACTATATTTTTACACTAATATGATGTATTGTATTGTATTCTGACAGGCAAAAATCTAAAACACAAAGATCCTCTGATCACTAGCTATTTTTTTTACTTACTGTGATTTTTTTCAGACTTTCTTGCTAAAACCCTCTACAAAATGGGAAAATAAAAAAATAAAAGAATTGTATTTAAATAAATTACTGTAATCTGTGTCAATGAATGAGCTAATTAATTATTCCATTGGGGCTACACTGTGCGTGTTTTTTGCTTTGAGGGGCGAATGAAGTGAAAATAAATGCTCAGTTGTTAATAGGCTAAATTCTGTAAATGAATATGGGTCAGGAAACCAAAGTCTAATTTCTGCTGCATTTGTTTTTAGGCACTTAGTTTACTGTGCTTCTTTAACCCTATCTGAATAGTCTTAAACAGGCCCTGTATAGCAAATGAAGACTATGATTCCCCCTTGCCGCCCCGCTTCTCCTCCCCTATCCGTTTAAACTCAAGAAGATGTGTGACATCTGAAATAAGCTGGAAAAAGTTAGGCAAGAGGAAAGATAGATGTTACACCTTGTAATTCCGCATGTGATGCTATATTTTCACCAACTCTGCAGAGATTGGACGCAATTCAATTTATCATCATTTATTTGTAAGCATACTGCTTATACTGTGTCCTTTTGCATTCTTATTCACCATTTACCCAATTATATCTATCCTTATTAGACCCCTGCTGAAGGCAGCAAGGCAGTTTTGGCCACAGAAGTCCCATAGCTTAACTTAATCCTATTATCTCTAGATAAACGGGGCTGCATAGGGCTCTTGATGGCCAAATTTAGCTTTACCCTCCCCTCCCCATGAGGAAAAATGCTGTTCCTCATCCTTATGCCTGATGTAATTAAGATCTGGAAAAATGCCCATTTCAATCCTTATCCAGTGTAAGCATCACTGTCAATGCTGAGAAATGAACTGCAGTTATGATGCAAAGGGTTGACACTTTAGTGACATTTACTGATGTGTTAGGCCTTTCCAGTGCCTTGGCACTATGTAGCTTATGTCTTCAAGAATGTCTAAAATGCCTGCTTAAAAATCTTATAAGACGATAGAGAATATGAAAAAAACATATTAATATTGACAAGCTAAGACTTTATTATCTTTACAGTATTTGGGGATAGATTGTCAAACTCCTTCAGGATACAAGATTTTATATAATTAGAAAAAAATAAATTAATAGTGAAAAAGATAGATAATGAAAGTAAAGTAATGATAGAAAAAACTTCCTTTCCCACTGACTCCATTAGTGTAATAAAATCCACAGTGCTTGTAGTTTCTGAGAAACACAACCAATATACTGAACAGTAATTTGTCTTACGCTGGATGTCTGAAGGAAAATTAATAGAGCAGCCTGAGAACAGCAGATTGTTGAATAACATGAACTAAATCCCCATCTAAAATTACCACATGTATCCATTCACAGATTCTAAGGCCAGAAGGGACCATTGTGATCATCTAGGCTGACCTCCTGTATGGCACAGGCCATAGAACTTCCCCAAAATAATTCCGAGAGCAGATCTTCTAGAAAAACATCCAATCTCCATTTAAAAATGGTCAGGGATGGAGAATTAAAGCAATATGTAAGCTTCCTCATACAGCTCTGCCAATATACCTGAATCTTGATCTATAACTCTCCAGCTGTTCCAGTCCACAGTGCGCCAACCATGCCAACTGTTTTCAAGATTGAGAGGGGATTTTATGATATAGCGAGGCATCCACCATGAACTAGGTTTGGGATCTCTATACTAATATTCTCCAGTTACCTAAGCCAGAATTTAATCCTTCTCTCCTGAGGTGAAATCCTAGTGCAGCTCTAATAATACAAATGTTTAAATTTGTAACAAGACTCCTGTATAGGGCAGGCTATTTTGTGAGCTTAGCTCAAAGATCCCTAGGGACCGAAGAAACTTGGTTGTAAGTCTGTCATTTTGGTGATTTTATATTTTTATATGATCATGATATTAGCATAGTTTTGACCTCTGCTTCGTAGCATTTTATGTTTTTTGAGCACTACTTTTGATGCTACACCCATAGCGTATAGCATCAACAAATATTCACATCATTCTCTATTTTACTGAACATTTGGTGTGAAGTATTAAGTCTGATTTAATGTTATTAGTGGCTCAGAGTGGAGCAAAATACATGAACATAGGCATTCATCTCCCAGTTTACCATAACATTGCCATAAAAGGTTAGTAAACGGGTGATAAACGTTTCCTCTACTTTTCTCTTTTTAATTCTTCCTGCTGGATGTTCTGCCTCTACCCAGAGAGCTCACAAACTGATGCCAGCTCATCCACCTAGATCAATCATCAGGGTCTTTCCACTTGCCCAAGCTGCAACAGAGCAACTGAGGTTGGCTCAGTTGCAAGCCCTCATTAAAACTATTCTCAAAGTAACATCAAGGTTTAAATAGCTCAGAACTTGTACCAAACTCTAAATATTTTTTTGAGATAATGCAAAAGAATCAATACCAAAACAGAAAATTCATGGATCAAATAGATGTTTTTAACCTTTCTGATGAAAAATATGCAAGCAATAGAAACACATTTAAATGTTCAATTATATAGAATTCACCACCATTTGTAAAGAAAAGTATTTGAATTTGAAATGTTAGAAGAGATTATGTTAATGATTTATTTTTTAAGAGTATTCACTACCTGTAATACTGCTTTTGCAAGGGACCAAACTGACAGCTCTGAAGGCTAAAGTTCTCTCTTTCTCCAAAGAAAAAAAATGCAGCCGCAATACCCATTTCCCCACAATGACCAGACATTTTGCTCCAACCTGTATGAGGAACCTTGGCAACAGTTTTGTGATATGGACATCTCTAAACAAATCGGTAGATTCTTTCAGCCACTTCTAACCTTGGCCAGATCCATATACAAAAGTTGTGTGTGCATTTATTATAGATATTGTTTGTCAGCCTGAGAAGCTGTGTGAAGTAAAGAGATTGGGAGAGGCGTGGTCTGCATAGGCCAGGGATAGGCAACCTATGGCACGCGAGCTGATTTTCAGTGGCACTCGCACTGCCCCAGTCCTGGCCATCGGTCTAGGGGGCTCTGCATTTTAATTTAATTTTAAATGAAGCTTCTTAAACATTTTAAAAATCTTGTTTACTTTACATACAACAATAGTTTAGTTATATATTATAGACTTACAGAAAGATACCTAAAAACATTAAGATGTATTACTGGCACGCAAAAACTTAAATTAGAGTGAATAAATGAAGACTTGGCACACCACTTCTGAAAGGCTGCCGACCCCTGACATAGGCCAAGAGTCACAGCAAGAGGACCACAATAAAAAATGGAGCATATGTTCCACATGAATGCAAATCAGTGTGTAGCAGGTGGTGCAATGGAGCTCAACCAGGAAAACCAAATGAAAGGATAAAACTATTCTGAACCGGGCATGGGAAGAAGTTAACAGAAAATGCGTAATCAGCAAGAAACAAAAGAAGATAAGTAAGGCAAGAGGCAATGCCAATGGATATGTGGGGGGTTGGTTGCAGTTCCTGTTTCACTATCTCCACCTACAACAGGTACCAATTAAATGATATTGGACACAGGTAGACATACCTTGTGGAAAAGGGAAAGGAAAATACATTTAAATATCTTTTGTTGATATTGAATACTAAATTGACAAAGGAAATTATTGACAAAGAAAATTAAATTGACAAAGGACTTTCCGGGTGCAATTTTGAAGTATACTAGGAGCCATCATGTTGGAATAAAGAAGTTCAGGGTGGTAGATTAATATTTATTTGCTTTCACTTTTCATTCTAATCATAACTCTCTACTTAATTGGCCCAGTTAATTTATGAAATCAAATCTAGATCAGTGAAATTGACAAGCAGTCATTGAGGAAAGGATATTACAGTTTAAAAGCATGAAGGATAGCAGTATAAATGATATATATTCTGCTATTAAGCAAGTCACCCTAAAGTGAATTACAATAAGCATAGATTAAATGTATTTTACTGTGTCAAAAATAATTTTATGCAATGTGCAAACTTTATGTTTCATGGTCACTCTTGGTAACATGACTCTTCCCTCATTATATGACTAAATCCAGATTAAGTATACACATGTATGGGAATAATTTGTATTTTATTTTATATACAAAGAAAGGGACCACATAATGGGATTGTATAGCATCAATGGATTATCAGCATGAGCTTGAATTACCATAAACAGGCATCAATAAAATATTTTATTATATGAAACCATCATGTATTCTGTTTGCAACATATGATTTACAAAAAAAGTTGTTTAGAGAGGAGTTAAAAAGTTACTGGCACTATTTGTTGCATCCTTCCATCTACAAAGCCTTGCTGCCTTAGTCATTAGGCATTTAACTATTATTCAATTAATTTAGAAGGATAAAATGATTCCTAATGTTCTTTTTCCTTACTTGACAACTTATTGGTAAAATATTTATTTCCCAGACATATATTTTGCTAATAAATTAGTATTCAGAAAAAGGAGATTTTATCTATGAAGACATGAGTCATTTATTTAGCTTATCTTCTGAATGTTCCCTTATATGATATCTACTAATTTCCAAAAATCTTGATCATTTCAGACATCCTACAGATAATCCTACAGAAACACAGAGCAAAGACTTTATAGACAGTAGTAGACCAAAAACTACTGGAAATTCTTGTAGTAATGTATGGTTACTATGCCGACTCCTACATGCTCATTGACATGCTCAATCAGATGCCAATCAGTGTTATTTGCATGTTATCTTCAGAGAATGAAACCCTAAAAACCTCATCTGTAAAGGGTTAATATACTGACTCCTAACATATGAATATATGACTTCACTTACCATACTGGACACCAATACAAAATTCTCTGACAACTGTTGGCAATGTGGTCAGCCTGAATGAACTGTATTGTATATGCTTTGGGAATTTCCCAAACTAAGTTATATTGCTGTGAAGTACGCAGAAGAATAGAATTTGCTTCAAAATGCCCTGATCCATCCTTAAGCATTCAGACTGGACTTTCAGTTTTAGCTTACTAACTGAAATCTAACCCCTCCATCTTTTTGAGAGATGCCAAGATGATACTAGCAAGGAATGGACACACCTACTAATAGGTTTCCCACCACCAGTTGAGAAGACAAGGTGATCAGATACCACACTTTGGAGACAATCATACACAAACTAACTGTCTGGGTGGTGATATACTTGGCTTATCATAAATCAAAAGTTTAGAAAGAATGTCAACATGTCAAATCATCTATGAGAAAAGGCAAGAAGTTCATCTAAGCATTCCAGGGGCTTCATTCAGCTTAACACCTTCTGTTCTGTGACATAAAAAAGGCTATTACTGCCTAATAAAGGTATGTACTGTCAGTTTATTCAAAGGGATTTAACTTTGCCTCTCTTAGCCTTCGTCCAGACTAACCCGCGGCATCGGCAGGTTAAAATCGATTGCTCGGGGATCGATATATCGCGTCTAGTCTGGACGCAATGTATCGATCCCCAAGCGCGCTTACATCGATTCCGGAACTCCATCAATCCGAACGGAGTTCCGGAATCGACACGGAGAGCCGCGGACATCGATGCCGCGCCGTCCAGACTGGTGAGTACCTCGATTTTAGAAATTCGACTTCAGCTACGTTATTCCCTGGTATATCACCAGACATTTGTTTTGTTCCAAGGAGGCTCTCTCAAGTGAATTTCCTAAAAGACTGAATTCCATTCAAAGATTGTGTTTGTAGTGTAACAGATATTTCTTGTCATTAAGAGGCTTTTCGCAAAGTAATATGGTAATACTATTTACAGACTGAGAGCCTCAAAAAGAAAATCATGGGACAAAACTTTTAAAATTTATTAAAAATCCATGAAGAAAATGTGAGTTCAGGAGAGACCATTTCCAAGAAAATGGGTATCCTACTAACTCAGTGAATTGGGATGAGCACTGTATGTAAATAGCTACACTGTGGTGCACTTTGCAGAATGATATGAACTTCTTTGTGACTAATAATATCCTCTTCCCCATTAGGTTTGAAATATTACCCAGTGGTGACCATTCCTACTTACATCTCTGCCTGAACAAAGTGACGGTGAGACAAAGGATGCAGCAGCAGGTTTATAACAGGATCTTCTGTCTTTTATGGGGTTATGTCTCAACTTTTATGTTTTTAATGTAGTTTTCTATGTCTTCATTTTACATAAATTCAAATTCACATAGTCAGCTTGTCCTTCACAATAATGCCCTTTACAATAATACTTCATATTTATATACTAGGTTTTGCTTTTATATTTATGTTTTCTTATAAAGTTATATGTTTATATACTTAAATATTTATTAATTCCATTTTTCTGACTTTCATAAATAAAATATATTCTGCTAATTTGCATAACAGCCCTTGTGTCTCCTCTAGGCTCTAAATCAGATAGTTCAACCGTTCTCAAATGTTACTGCACCACGACTTCCTTCTGCCAACAAAAATTACTACATGACCCCTGGTGGGAGTGGGCCAGAGCATGAGCCCCGCTGCCCCTGGCTGAAGCCCTTGGGCTTTAGCTTCAGCCTCGGGAGCCAGGGCTCAGGTTTCAGTCTGAGCCTCAGACCCCAGCGAATCTAACGTTGGTCCTGGTGATCCTATTAAAATGGGGTCGCAATCCACTTTGGGGTCCTGACCCACAGTGTGAGAACCACTGAGATAGTCTATTGAAGTTTTATGTACTGAAATATTCTATAGCAGTGGTTCTCAATCAGCAGTACACATATTCCTGGGATATGCAGAGGTCTTCCAGGTACATCAGCTAGATATATGCCTAGTTTTACAACAGGCTACCTAAAAAACACCAGTGAAGTCAGTACAAACTAAAATTTCATACGGATAACAATTTGTTTATACTGCTCTATATACTATACACTGACATGTAAGTACAATGTTTATATTTCAACTGATTTATAATTATATGGTAAAAATAAGAGTAAGCACTTTTCCACTAAGAGTGTGCTGTGTCTGATTTTGTAAGCAAGTAATTTTTAAGTGGGGGTACGCAAGACAAATCAGACTCCTGAAATGGGTTCAATAGTCTAGAAAGGTTGAGAGCCACTGTTCTATAGCCCTTAATGGTCATCAAATAAACATGTAAAGACTCATAACATAAGTGAGTAAATAGTGAGGCATAAAAGATCTCTAAATCTGAAAAAATGACCTCATCCCAGATTCATGAGTGGTCCCTCTCTTTAGCAATCTTCCAATAGTGTTAAGTTATAACTGCACCAGACTTTGTTCTAATCTTACATTTGTACAAAATAATAAAGATGTTTAAGGCGGGGATTTCCTGATTATAGTCTGCTTTATCATGCATTTTGGGTTTTTTTGTGAACATGATGATTTATCGCACCATGCTTATTCTCTTGGGGAAAATCAGAGACAACAAAGACAACTTTGAGAGATTTTGACTTTTGGACAACACAGAAAATCATTAATTTTAAATGTAAAGACTACTTATTGATTCAAATGCCTGATAAGCATTCAATACATGTTTCAGGTTTGCTTATATTAACACAATCTCTACGCTAACTTAAAAGGGACATTTTCAATGCTCCAATATGTGTACTGTTCAATACTCTGAATGACTAAACAGATACCAAGTGCCACATTTTGCCCTTCGCTCTGCAGCACACACCACTCTAAAAGGAATGGTAGTGAAAGCTGAGCATTTGATAGACTGACAGAGCACCTGCACTAAGTGTAATCCTGAGGGCATTCTGCCATCCTTCAAAAGATGTATCTTTATATTTGCAAGCCAAAGTCCTGATCCAGCAAACCACATAGTTGTCCCACTGAAGTGAACTAAAATTAAGCATGTGCTTAAATGTGCTTTGCTCAACTAGGAGATAAGTGATGCTGTTAATATTTACCCAGTTCCTGATCAGAGCCAGCATTTGTGCACTCCCACCCCCGCCCCACATGCTTCTCCTGAGTTAGGAGGCCTAGCAACGTCAGGACTCATTTCAGCTTCAAATGAAGTAAATTTCTACCCCCCTCTTTCTACTTCTTCGTTTTTGCAAATGTGAACTGTTCACTATGGTAGAAAGTCCGTCCCCATCTTTTGTAAAGATCATGGTCCATGCCTCCCCTACCCTCCAAGCAATCTCCCTCTGTAGTCAGTCTGGCCTTTCTAGTCAGTGAAAGCCATGGAAATAAGTCCCTCAGTGCTTGAAAGGACCCTAAATCAGGCCAGGCTGCTGCTGCTAATGCTAGTCTCTACAAGTTCTCTCCAAGCTAGAGACATGCATCTGAGTTGAGAAACCAGTGTGACCTCTGGTCACAAGAAAGGGTTAATGTAAGAGGTAGTGCTGGAGTTTCTGCTGAGGATAGAGGTACCTGAATTTAGAGCAGGAGCTCCGCAAAACCCCCAACAGTAGAGGCTACTGAGAAAATGTGCTGAATCAGCTGCCTTGCCATGCACCCTTTATCTTTGGAAGATGAGAACACTGAAATCCCAGATACCTTTATATAAAGGGATCTTACAATGGGACATTATGTAGTTGAAAGTTAAGATACCGCACATCGAGGCAGCAGATCAACAAAAAGAGTAGTACAGTAAGGATGAGTTCAGTTAGCAAATGCATGCACAAAAAGTTGATTTTATAAGAAAACATAGGAAATATCAAAGGTAAATGAAGATACTTTAGGGGTAAATTAGTCGTTACCTCACTCAATCTAAAGTTATCCATTTCCATGTAAACAGAGTATTGGTAAGGGCATGTGGGCAAATGAAACATACATGTGGTCTGAATTTTTAAGCAACAAGCCACCATTTTATTAACCATAACAATGGAAAGGGGCTCACTCCCCTGCAAATCTCAGACAATGTAATTTGACACAATGCAGGGTAACTTCTATAGTCTCAAGTCTTATAACCAATAAATCAGGGCTGCTCTCATCACGATAACTTGTAAACTCTGAATCCCACCTTTGAATCCTATTGATCCACGCTCCCTACCTCTCTCCACCCCCCGGGGAAATAAGAGTACCTCTTCGGGCCACCACAGCATGCAGAGACTTAAGGTCTACACTTCTCCCTCTCAGCTACTAGGTCCACTGGTCATACCCAGGGGCTCTCAGGCTCTCACACCCTGGGACTCTCAGGAACTGAGATATGGAGAGCAGCAGGGCATACATAATCTTTAAAAAAATGTATTTATGTAATCTGTAGTTTTCAATTAACAAGTCCCCTAAGAAAGGGGCATCAAACAGAAAAAATATTGTGTTTATTAATTCCTTGCACAATATATGTGACAGAAAATGTGTGTTTGAATTACAGTCCTTCTTGAAATAGACAACAACTACCTTGTGTTCTTTAGCTCAGCAATAGAGGTTTTCCCACTTATAAGAGGAAAATAAGTAATAATACTTTGCATTCCCATAGTGGCTTCTATCTGAGGACCTGTAAGAACTTTGCAAACACTAATCAATTAAGCCTTATGATGCCCATGTGAGGTAAGGAAGCACTATTTTCTGCATTTAAAGAGTGGACAATCCAAGTCACAGAAAGCTTACGTAACTTGCCCAAGGTCACCAAAGATGTGTACAGCAGAGCTAAGAACAAAATCCAGATCTCTCAACTCCTCATTCTGAGTTTTAATCACATGGCTATCCTCCCTCTAGAAGTGTCATATTTTATTCTCCCCTGCCCACTGCCATTTTTAAAATGTCTTTTATTAATAGCTCTCATGTACCGTGCATCTATTTTACTGGCACAAAACCAACTGCAGCTCAGAGGCTGATGAGAGGACAGGAATAGCATACATCATGATCCAGCATTTTATTTGAAATCCTTGAGAATATTTTCTTCAAAGTTTATATGCTACAGTGGAGTCTACTGAAAAGATGTTTTTGTATGCCAGCCACTGAAGAACAATATTTAGCAATTCACTTTCTTGACTTGTATCCGGTACTTGACCCCTAATAACCATAGTTACATATGGTGTTAGCATAGCAAATACTTCTCTCTACCCCATCCTTCCACAATTTTCTTATCAGGTACCCAATCACTAAATTAATTTCCCTGCCTTTGTTTTTTTTTTCCTGTACTTCCAGGGTTGCAGACTACCTCTTTTTCCTGATGAGTTGTAAATCTGAGTTCCCTACTATCCCTGTGGCTGTAATTTCTAACCCCTACCAATCAAGTTATGATTCAGGGTTATGGGAATCAGTTTTGCTAATACATTAGAATCTGTAAAGCACTTTCTTTCTAGCTTCTGATCAACACAACAATGCCTTGAAAACAGTTTTGATCAGGAAGACACTCTTAAACAGTTAAATATAGCTTCTATTATTTTTAATGTCATCTTGCGCAGGGTTAAGCAACCACTAAATGTTAGTAGTATTCCTGATCTGACTCTTTCTGCTTAGAGTGTATCTTATTTTAAAATATCATGTCTGTTTCTATTCCTACAGTTTTATCATTTGTCAACAAATCAACTACCTGCTTAGCAGCCCTCCTGAGTAATTTAAAATAGCCGCCATGAAAAGCCATCCTGTGCTTTTACTATTTTTCTAACAAACTTGATTGTCACCTGTGATATTTCAAAGATCACTTCTCATATAGTCATCATGCTGGAAATTAGATGCAGGGCTTTGCTTTCCATGGAACATTATGCAGAGGCACTCTGGCTAATAAATCTTTGTAGCTAATGCATTCCAGATGGAAGCCATGTCTCACAGATTTAACCTTCCTAAACCCTTCCAAAAATTCCTCCCATCAAAAGCTCTCTCAGTGAGAGATGTTTGATTGAAATGGTATCATCAATACATGACATCTAAGTAATAGTACAAATGATTACTGCGTGCAGAAAATTGTCATTTTCCTTCATACAAAGATGCTATTTTTGGACAACCTTGGGGGCAGAGATATGGGCCTAATGTGTCTTACTAGTTTAAATGTGTTTCTTGAACTCTTAATGCTGTTAACAGATGTTGTAAAGAGAACATCTACTTCTGTCTCTTTAACTTTTGTACATTCAAAACAAATGCTACTAAAAAGAGGGATCAAGTCTCTCACAGAAGCCACTAATTAACATCACTGTTTAATCATGTCACCATGTTTAGCAGTCTACATCATTAGTTTATGTCAGACAGAAGCACTGAAACATCTAAACACCTACACGTAAATCCTTACAAAATCAGTCATGAGAAATGGTAGGGTCAGGGTTATACAAGACTTCAAATACACCTCTGATATTTAGAAACCATTACAAATCACTTTGATAACAGAATAAGGTAGCATTATTTCAGAAACTTTAGCTTTTCTTCTAAGGCATTTTCTCAAACAAGTTCAAATGAAGAGTAATATTTTAAAATCATTTCTGAATTGTATGGATTAAAAGTTGTAGACAATTATTTTGGTTACTGTATTGCTAATGCTGATAGCTACGAAACTAAGTCTGTATTGCAAATTATTTTTAACATGCATGTCTAAGAGCCGTGTTACACTTGTGAGCTCTACAGCCAGGGCCGGCGCTTGCATTTAGGTGGCTTAGGCAATCACCTAGGGTGCCAGCATTATTAGGGGGCGGCATTTTTCCGGAGGGGGCGGCAGGCGGCTCCGGCGGAGCTGCCACAGTCGTGCCTGCAGATTGTCGGCTGCTCGTGCGGCTGCGGTGGACCTCCCGCAGGCACGATTGCGGCAGCTCCACTGGAGCTGCGGGAGCAGCCAACCATCCGCAGGCACGACTGCGAAGCCGGGGGACCAGCACGAGAGTGCGGCGAAATGGTCGTGCGCCTAGGGCACTCAAACCCCTCCCACCGGTCCTGCCTACAGCTCCAGATCTGAAAAATACAGATTAGGTCTCTGATACATACAGATAAAATACAGATAAAGGTCTCTGATACATACAGTATATTTTGTACATGCTTATTCCAAAGAAAACTGGTGAAAGTGTAAATCTGAAACAAAATGGAGGTGGAGGACTTTTCTTAAATAGTAACTTTTTTTTTCCTTTGCATCTATAAGCTTCTGTAAACTATGCCTTATGCATTTTTGGGATAAGTTGCCAGAACAGTAAACTTTAACTGACAATATCAAAATATTTCAGGTACTGTACAATTACAGTATGTGTACTTGTTTTGTTCATAAAGGCATGAAGGATGAATACAGAACCAGCTCTAAATCTAAATCTAAAACAGCCAGAAGCTGGAAATGAGCAGCAGGGAATGGATCACTTCATGATTACCTGTTCATTCCCCCTGGGGCACCTGGCACCTGGCACTGTCGGTAGACAGGATACTGAGCTACATGGACCTTTGGTCTGACCCAGTATGGCCGTTCCTATGTTCTTATGTTAATCATACAGTGTAATTAATTTCCTTACCTTAAAGATCTGACATTCTTCAAAGTTCCTTTCCAATGTATGGTTTACTTTGATCCATGGGTCGTAACCTTAGATGAGAACCCAATCACACCCAAATGTCATTTGTAAGCTTTCAGATGAGATCTTAACAATAGACCTGTAACTGTGGAGACTGCAAAGAGATCAAGCATTCTTCAACTTGGAAAGCAGCAGGAGCTTAAAGTCACAGACATCTGGGCAAGTTTAGCTGTGCTGTGGAACCAAATCACTTCATTCAAAAGTAACCTGCTACACTTCTGTGTTTTAAAGATAACAAGCAACCACCAAAACTGAAGATCATTACATTTAGTTAGTGTCCTCAGCCAAAGGAGAAAGTCAGTGTCACATCTGTATTTTTATATCAGGAAACTATGCCTAGCTACACTTAATAAGTTCCCCCCTCTGCTTCTTAACAGGAAGTGGAATACATTTCCTTTTATTGAAGCCAAGTGCTTTCTGCACCTTAAAGTCAGACATACTGTCACTCTGCAGAAGTGACTGGTCTTTTTCCTTATTCTGAGTCAGCTTCAACAAAATGGTGCTTCAAAACAAGTACCAAAAAGAAAGCAGTTGTCTCCTTTCAAATGCGATTGGAAAGTCTGGGTCCATTTTTCATCTCTAATCCTGTTATGCTTACTAGTGAATTCAGTTTGCCTCAGTGGTTAAAATAGAAGTACAGTTGGTGGTTGTGTCCTAAAAAGTACAGATTCACTGCACAAAACACTACACATTTATACCATCCACAGGAGTATTTTCAAGACATGCTGCTGACAGTACTGTACAGTGTGAGAATCAAACAGTTTTAATTGCCTGAGTACACTTTACATTAAACTAATACAGATCTTTGCTACAGTTTGAGCCAAGCCTGGGGGTAAAAGGACATCAACATTATTACGGTAAGAGAATATGATTTTATATTCAACTTTTCTGTTGGAACACTGACTTTAGCAGAAGATTTAAACAGAACATAATAACGGCTATATAGGGTCAGACCAATGGTCCATCTAGCCCAATATTCTGTCTTTGGTAGTGGCCTGTACCAGAGATTCAGGAGGAGTGTATGGAACAGGCCAGTTGGAGTGATGCTCCTCTGTCTTCCTTTCTGGGCTTCTAGCAGTAGGTGGCTTAAGGTTACCCTGAGCATACAGTTGCGTCCCTGTCAATCTGGGCTAATAGCCTGTCATAACATTTCTTCCCAGATCTGGACCTTAGCGTCCAAAATATGGGTGTTAGCATGAAAACCTCCAAGCTTAGTTACCAGCTTGGACCTAGTAATTGCTGCCACCAGCTAGGAATTATACAGTGCCTAGCTCACTGTGGTCTCCCCAAAACCTTCCCTGGGGGACCCCCGGACTCAGATCCTTTGAGTCTTACAACAAAGGGAAATAACCCCCTCCCCTTGTTTCCTTGTTACTTCCTCCCAGGCTCCCCTCCCTGGACAACCCTAGGAGATTCCCTGCTTCCAGGCCTGGAAACACAAGTACCGAGAGATCTAATCTCACTTCCCCCTCACCCAGAGGGTATGCAAAGTCAGACTTAGTAAATCTAACACGAAGAGATTTTTCCCCTGACTTCTTCCTCCCACCAATTCCCTGGTGAGCTGCAGACTCAATTCCCTGAAGTCCCCACTAAAGAAAAACTCCAACAGGTCTTAAAAAGAAAGCTTTATATAAAAAGAATGAAAACAGACATAAAATGGTCTCTGTATTATGGTGACAATATACAGGGTCAATTGCTTAAAGGAAAAAAATGAATAAACAGCCTTATCCAAAAAGAATACAATTTAACACATTCCAGCAACTACACAAATGTAAATACAAAAAAAAATATAAACCTATTGTCTTACTATCCTTGTACTTACAACTTGGAAACAGAAGATTAGAAAGCCTGGAGATTCCTGTGGTCACTCTTAGAGCCGAGAAAGAGACAAAGGACTCACCCCAAAACTTCCCTCCACCCAGATTTGAAAAAGTCTTGTTTCCTGATTGGTCCTCTGGTCAGGTGTTTGGTTCCCTGTGTTAACACTTTACAGGTAAAAGAACATTAACCCTTAGCTATCTGTTTATGACATAGCCATTGATGGAACATGTAGTAGAAAAAGAGGGCCTGTAGTATGAGGCCTGAACTAAAGTAGTCTGGCCCTGCTGATATAAAGCAATGTTAGCAAAAGTCAAACTGTGAGCAGAAGTCAGACTCTGTTACAAAACAGAACTGAGCAAGAACAGGGCTGGTATTGCAAAAACTTGAACACTCCTAAGAAGTGCTAGGCACAGGACATTCATGTAAGCATATTCTAGAAGCGTAGTACCAGAACACCCCAACACCAAGTATGGTATAAACACACTCCCTGAAAGATAACAGGGACATACTACCCCTCATAAAAATAAGGTCAGGATCACGGATAGAGATGTTTTGATCGAACCAACAAGGTAAATGGTGGTAACTAACCACGTCAGAGGGGCAATACATGACTTGTTTATATTGGTCACAGAGGGATCCATAAAAGAGGGGTCACAGAGGGAGTGTCTTTGGCCAGTTAAGTGGGGAATAGAAAGTCCTGCCATTCACTGAGACGAGTCCATTGTAATGGGCATACATGTCGTATATCCCTGTAAAGTCTGCCGGGTGCTGTTACCATGCTTCATTGACAATAAACCTGGCCAAAAACCTCTTCTACTGACACATCAATGTGGGACAGTACTTGAAATCTGTCACCCAAAAAGGGCAGCTCTGATGTGGATAGCTCCCCAACATCCTCTGCAGTGAAGACTGATGCAAAGAATTTAGTTAGCTTCTCTGCAATGGCCTTGTTTTCCTTGGATGCTCCTTTAACACCTTTGTCATCTAGTGGCCCCACTGTCTGTTTGGCAGGATTCCCGCTTCTGATGTACTTAAAATTCTTACTGTTAGTTTTTGTGCCTTTAGCAAGTTGCTTCTCGAATTCTTTTATGGCCTGCCTTATATGTTTACACTTAACCTGCCAGAGTTTGTGCCCGTTCCTTTAATCCTGGCTAGGATTTGACTTCCAAATTTTAAAGGATTTTAAAGATGTAGATATTAAGCTTGCACTTACCAAAAAAAACCCCTTGCATTAATAATCTCAAAGCATCAAGTGGCCTTGAAATACATATTATACTGAAATTTGATCTGATGTAGTTCATTTTTATAATCATGTCAGGCTGACCTTAACAGATGTGTTTCTGACTACAGGCATCTCAGTCATAAGCAAAGGGTCAATTGTACTATGCTTACAGCAGCTTACGAACATTTTAAAAAAGCATAAGTAGTGATATACCATATGGAAAGCTTTTATTAAGAGCTTTCCAAAAACGTTTAAACCTGTATCTCACAGACATATATGACTTCGTACTTTCGCTAGTGAATAAGCATCATCTAACAACTTCCCGACATAAGATCCAATGTCATATTTTTCCTGGCTGCAGAATTCAGAGCATTCTGGGGCATTTCAGCCACAAAAGCTATGTCTACTCAGGAAGTGCTAGCTGACTCAGGGTCGCGGGGCTCAGACCAAAGGGCTATTTAACTGTGGTGTAGACATTCGGGATTGAGTTGCAGCTCACGCTCTAAGACACTGTGAGGTTGGAGGGTCCCATAGCTTGGGCTGCAGCCCAAACTCAAAGGTTTACACCATAATTAAACAGCCCCTTACCCTGAGCCCCATGATCCAAGGCATGGACCAACTGCGGGTTTTTTATTGCAGTGTAGACATACCCCAAGTATGAAAGGGCCAGTGCAGTCGGACAAGGAGCTGTGCTATTGGTACTTCTGCTGCAGAAAGAATTAGAGCACGTGTTCATTGTAACAAATATCCTTATTTAGATTTATGAAGGGATCAAACAGACCTTTCTGGCTAACTGGTCCCCTTGAACCTTTAAGTCTGTTGAAGTCACCATCACCATGGTACCTAAAAGTTGCTAAGATTTAAGTCAGAAGGGAACAAAAAATGCCATGACGTTGCTCACTCTGCTCTTTAGTAGATTCCTAAGGGTAAGAATCTGTGCTGCTGAGAGAAAAGAGATGATGTGACCTGTGCTGAGATACTTCTTTATGAGATAGGTGGGAGAAGGAGGCTGGCCCCAGGTGTTTCTCTCTCTCTCTCTCCTCCCTCCACAGGGAGTTCCAGTGTGGCAAAGATTCTTCCCATTCACTAAAGGTGGTGAAAGGAGAGGTGCTGGATGAATGGTTATAGCAATTGGACAAAAGGAGCTAAGACCAAAGGAAGTCTTCCCCCTGACTTCTCAACCAAAGACAGCATTTCTGATGTTCCCGCGCAACATTAAATTTAAACATAGTTATGTTGTGATAAGGCCCCTTTACAGCCTTTTCCTACGTATACTTTGTGACGGCAAAATTGACATACCATGTTCGCACATGTACCGTAGTTTGCCTACTTTAAATCTCATATTTCCATGGATTTTTTAATATTTTATTTCCCTCATAGGCAAAACATAAAGATCATATGAATCAGCTATGCTTTGGCTACACAACGAGAAACAGGCCATAATAACAAGAACCAACTACCACCACCATCATTATGCCCTTAACCTCAAAGTTGTTTCTCTCAAATTCTGGCTGTACAATATTCTGGGTTAAAGATACATGGTTCCTTCACTGTCTCCCTCTTCGGAGCCTGTCATATCCCCACGGCCTTCAAGAAAAAGAAGGCTACAGAAGTATGCAGTGGTAGGACTCTGACACCTCACTCCGCATGTCCCTGACAACTTCTGTACCTGCTTGATTTTTGATGTCTCCTGGACAGGCAGCTAGGACACTCTATGGCCTAGTGGTATCTGTAAAGAGAGACCCCACTTAATCAGATACTGGTATGAGGTTTGGAGGGTTAAATCAAGCAGAGGTTTTCAGTTTCCTAACTGAGAAGCATCCCAAAGTGGTAATCAACTGCAGCTCAGCCTAGCTAGGTTTGGAACATTAAGAAAGGGCTGGTATTCTTTCATGCGTGGGAAAAAAAAAAGGATTGCTGTCTAGAAGCCAGGACAGGGAGCTTTAGAGACAGAAGCAGGACTGGTGCTAGGGGTTTGAGCGCCCTAGGTGCACGTCAATTTCACCGCCCCGCGCGCTGGTCCCACGGCTCCGGTGGAGCTGCCGCAGTGGTGCTTGCGGAGGTCTGGTGCTCCGCGGCTCCGGTGGAGCTGCCGCAGTCATGCCTGCGGGCGGTCCACCGGAACCACACGAGGAGCCGACTGTCCACAGGCACCACTGCGGCAGCTCTGCCGGAGCTGCCTGCTGCCCCCTCTGGCAAAATGCCGCCCACCAATTATTCTGGAGCCCTAGGCAATTGCCTAGGCTGCCTAAATGGTAGCGCCAGCCCTGGACAGATGAGCTGTCCTGTTTATGCACGGAGTTTAAGGATTTAAACTGAAAGAAAGCCAGGGTATGGGTATGTGTGTGTGTTTGTTTCTGATTGCAGAAAAAGCCCATAAAATAAAGTTTTTGTATTTAACTTTAGACTCCTGTGATGTTTCTCTCATTTGCACAGATCAAGGCCCTGTCACAAACCATCTATGGCTCCAAGTTATGATTATCAAAATTATCTGAGTTGGTCAATAAGCGTAGTGGAAATCAAACGGATTGTACCAGGATTATGATTTTGGAAAGATTACTACCAGTTTTGGTAACTGTAAAAGCTTCCCTGAGATGGGAAAAAATAGATTTAACTCCAGTGGGCCACATTTTCAAAAGAGCTCAAGGCCAGATTTTCAAGCACTCAGCACCCACAACCAGGGGCCAAATCTTCAAAAGAGCTCACTTTCAATGTGCTGAGCTCTATTAAAAATCTGGCCACTTATTTTGGTGCCTAAATGGAAGCTGAGGTCTTCTAAAAATTGCTTAGTGGCTTCATTCACACTGAAGTAGAAGGCCACATTCCCTGAAGTGCCATTGTTTCACTGGCACTTCAGAAGGGATGTACCAGACATATGGAGCAGCGCTGGAGGCAGTTTGGCTTAAAAGAGATGGTCTATCAGGCAGCACTGAATTGGTTAAATGACAAGAGTCCAAATGCCTGGCTCAGTTACACTCCCAAATCAGATTCCTGATGAAGGTGATCATATTTTTAAAAAATCATCAAATCTGCTCCTGGTCTGAACTCAGGATCCTGAGTAACAATAAAATCAATAAATTTTAACTCCCTGTTCTTTTTTTGCAATAAGATGGATTGTTAGCTGCCTTGCTCACACGCCCTCACTAGCATAACATGATGTCATTCTTCAGATTAGTTCGCCCATTCACGGTCATTCAGCAGCTCGCTCTCTGCTGCCAAGAAGTAAGAAAGAACTTCTGTGGTGACATGGGTTACATCTACCCTTTTTCTGAGAGCTATAGTTTGAGAAGTCAGAGCAGAGCAACTACGACATTGATTTTTTTTTTTTTTTTTTTTTGTTAACTGAAGTCAGGGTCCTCAACTCTACCATCAGAAGAGATTTCTTACTTTTTAGAAGGCAGTTTGGTAAGTGTTTGTATGCTGACATCACCAAGGATCTACAAACAGAATTACATGCAGAGTGAATCCTGAAGAGGACTCGTAACACAGTAATGGTCACAGGAGGGCCTAGTAAAGAAAGCATGCAGTGAGACATCAATGTGTAATTACATTTAAATGGAGCTCCATTTCCAAGAACTCCTCACTATAGACTAGATCACACTTTTCACTGCAATGTAAGGCTTACATTTATTTAAAGTATGTCACTAAATGCAGTGGAATCAAGGAACTTCAGTAATCTGTTTAACTATCAGTATATCCAGGTGTAGCGGGGTAGTCACCCACTCCGGCCCTGAAAAGGTTACAGCCAGCCCTGGGAGACGGTTGGAGCTGCGAGCCAAAAATAAGGCTGTTTGGGGAAGCAGCCACAGCTGGGACATGCCCCAATCAGGCCACAGCTGGCCCTATAAAAGGCTGTGGGCCAGGAGCTCAGGCAGTGTCTCTCTAGCTGTGGAAAGAGATGGGCCTGGCTGTGTGGGAACTCAGCAGGGTACCTAGAGTGGAGTAGGGCTGGGGAGTGGCCAGAGGAGCTGGGGAGCTCTAGGCTGGAAAAACCCCAGGCTGCAGGCCTTGCCAAAGGCCTGGAAGGGTACTGGGGTTGCAGAGGTGCAGCCCAGGGTAGGCAAAGGCAGCAGGTCCAAACCCTCCTTGCCAATGATGAGTGGTATAGACTGCAGTCTGCCCCAATGAGAGAGTCTAGATGGTGACTGGCAGTAGCTACTGAGGTGAGGTGGGGGAAGAGGGTTGGGGTTCCCCTGGGTGTGGAGACCCAGAGAGTGGGGATACTGACAGGAGGCAGCACTGGGGTCTGGGAGGGACATGGGGGCCAGTGGCAAGTGGGACGTCGGCCAGGAGAGGGCTCTCCAGAGCTGGAAAGATAATTCCCTGGACAACCAGCAGGGGGTACCGCGCGGGTGAGTCATCACATTGCTACACTAAGGTTGCCAGATGTCCGGCTTTCGACTGAAATGCCAAATGGGTGCGGGAGGGGGTGTGGGCTCTGGGTGGCGCTTACCTCAGGCAGCTCCCAGAAAGCTGCTGGCATCTCCCTATGCCTCGTAAGTGGAGGTGCGACCATGTGGCTCGCAATGCTGTCTGCGCCATGTTGTCTGTCTGTCTCCAGTCAAAAAGGGACCCAGGCCGTTATAAGTCTGGTTGGCGGAGCAGGCAGGTTCCCTATCTGGCTCTGCGCAACTCCTGTGAAGATGCTGGCATCTCCCTTTGGCTCCTAGGTGGAGGGACGGCCATAGGGGTTCTGCACGTTGCCCCCACCTGCAGAGCTATCTCAGCTGCTCCCATTGGCCAGGAACCACAGCCAATGAGAGCTGATGGGATGGTACCTGCATACCTCCACTTAGGAGGCATAGAGAGATGCCAGCAGCTTCCTGGGAGCCGCCTGAAGTACGCGCCACCCAGAGCCCACACCCCCTACTGCACCCAAAACCCTTACCCACCTCAGAGCCTGCATCGCCAGCTGGAGCTCTCATCCTCCCATACCCCAACCCCTGCCCCTCCCTGCATCCCTCTCCTGAACCCCTCATTTCTGGCCCCACCCTGGCGCCCCAGCCCAGAGCCTTTACCCCCTTCCACACTCCAACCCCGAGCGACGGAAGGAGGAAGATGGAGTGAGCAGGGGTGGGGCCTCAGAAAAGGGGCAGGGCAAGGGTGTTCGGTTGTCTTCAAATAGAAAGTTGGCAACCCTAAGTATATCTGTTCTACATGCATGAATCGGTCCATTCAATTTCTAACTAAATAAACAAACAACAACAACAATAACAACAACAACTGCCTAGCTCTTATATATGCAGTGTAGTTGTAGCCATGTCCGTCCCAAGATATGACCTTTCCTAGACCCGAAGAACAGCTCAATGTGACTCCATAGCTTGTCTCTCTCACCAATAGAAGTTGGTCCTATCAAAAATATTACATCACCTAGCTCAGCGGTTTGAGCATTGGCCTGCTAAAGCCAGGGCTATGAGTTCAATCCTGGGGGGGGGGGGGGCATTTAGGGATGTGAGGCAAAAATTAGTCTGGGGATTGGTCCTGCTTTGAGCAGGGGGTTGGACTAGATGACCTTCTGAAGTCCCTTCTAACCCTGATATTCTATGATTCTCTTTCTAGATCTTATATAGTATTTGTCATCCATACATATTAAAGTGCTTTGCAAAGGAGGCAAGGTTTATTATATGCATCTCGTTGCATTGTCCTACTGCTGTGTATATAGTTCGCATTCATCAAATCTCCACCATACTCGCAGTATTTGCCAACCCTTCTGGCTATTTTTATTTAACGATTTCCAAAACATTATCTTGAAGATCGAGGGTAGCATAATATGTAGTGCACTTTATTGCCTATTTAAACTTGTTTGTGTTGCTTAGTGTTAATACACTACAAGAGAAATGCTCTTGTGCATTGTGGTTTTGTTTGATTGCTATAGCTTCTCCCTGAGCTCCCAATCAATTGGGGATAGAATGCTGCTCTTTTACTTGTCTAATGTTAATTTTTCTGGTTATAGGAAAAATACATGATTTCAAACTCCCACCCACTCCACATCTGATTAAAACAAATGGCATTAACATGTTCACTATTGTTAAAAATAATGAAATATCCACCATAAAGGAGCTTTAAAGAAAAAATATGCTAGAAAAAAATGAGAGTTTTACTCTCCCATATGCTAAGAATTCAGGATGGTGGGGAGGGAAGGCTCTGAGGACTCAAGGGTAAGGAGCAGAGATAGAAAACACTCAGCATAAGGCCTTGTGCTCTGCATTATCGTCTGAAAGATGGGGTACGATTTCTGAGTCCACTCCCTGGCTTACCGGCTAAAAGTGCTGTGGAAGGAGCAGTATAATTAGGGCTCCATTCAAAGCCCAATAAAGTCAACAGTAGTCTTTCCACTGATGTCAACGGGCTCTGGAGCAGATCCTTAACCCTTGTGAGGAAGAGGCATTTTATGTCACTCTGTATCAGCTCATCTGGCCACTCAAGTGGTGGCACTGATGGATTCTTAATGGAGTCCCATTGAGCCTTCCTTACACAAAGAAAGGTTAACTGCAATGCTAGTAGTCCTGGTGTATGAGAGAAAATGGGAAAAGTCCATATGTACTCAAAACACAGGGTGAAATGGTGAGATCTTACTCAACTGCGAATCGAAACCAGAAATGGTAGCTGCAAAAGCAGCGTTTCTTATTGTTTCTGCCTAAGATTATCATACGATGGGAATACATTCTAGCTGCAGCCTGGATCATCAGTTTAATATGGTGGCAGTAAACAACCTATATATTTAGTAGAGAATATAGTCCCATATTTTAGATACAGACACAAAATACACATATTCATCGCCAACCTAAAAAATAAATGTTCTATACAATATAATTACAGAACATTTCACCTCAAGGTCTCCATTTTTAGTTTTGGCTATTTGGGTGGTATCATTACCTTTTGATGGTTGTTAGGTGACCTGTGTGAATTGAGTTGTTCATCTCAGTCAACTTGCTAGGAGACTAGTGTTCACATGCTAAAATCCAACAACACCCCTTGTATTATAGTTGCATGTCTCAGCACATAAAAAAACTGTCACCACTAGACATAGGTCAAGATTGAGGCATACTGGCTCTCGGAGAAGTCTGAACTGCTATTGCCTAGGCCGGGGTGGACAACCTGAGCCTGAGAAGGAGCCAGAATTTACCAATGTATATTACCAAAGAGCCACATTAATACATCAGCAACCCCGCCGATCAGCGCCTCCCCACACCTCCTGATCAGCTGTTTCATGGCATGCAGGAGGCTCTGGGGGAACGGGGAGGAGCGAGGGCATGGCAGGCTCAGGGGAGGGGGCGGGAAGGGGTGGAGTGGGGACAGGGCCTATGGCAGAGCAGTGAGCACCCCCTGGCACATTGGAAAGTTGGCCCCTGTAGCTCCAGCCCTAGAGTCGGTGCCTATATAAGGAGCCGTATATTAACTTCTGAAGAGTCGCATACGGCTCTGGAGCCACACGTTGGCTACCCCAGGCCTATGCTAAATGTGTGTCAGAGAATTTCTAGGTTGCCCAATTTGCATCTTCATAGACTCCAAATAACTTAAATTTAAAATGGCCAAAGTAAAATAAATAAAAAATGGAATAATTTCATATCTTGCACATTTTTCTTTATGTCCTCAGGCTGGGGATATATCAATAACCTGATTTTCAGGGAAGGACATGAATAAATAAATAAAAAAAAATATGCGCCAGACTCCTTGAAAAATTCACCATTGTACACATTTGGATGCAGCTCTCAAGACATATCATTACTGGCTTCTTATTATTACTGATTAAACTCCTCACCCAGCACTTTGGGTTAAGTAAACATTTTGGGGGAGGAGGGAGAGAGAAAGGAAAAAATCCTCTGATGCTTCAGGCTCCTAAGAACAATTCAGGGCTTATGTACAATAAGTTTAGATGTTCAGTTCATGCTTACAAATCTGTCACAGCACCACCCAAGACTTCCCCTCCCCTTACAAGCTCAATTTACCACTAATGTTAGAAACAGCTCAAGCACTTTCAGCCCTAATACTGCTCTGGCCAACTTGTAACAAAGGCAGCACACTATGTTCTGCCATAAGAAAACAGTTTAAAAGCATACAACAAAGCATTCTCTGAAATGATGTATCTTTAGATCTATCAGCAGGCCTTGCCAAAATACAGAGCTGTTATTTATCATTTTCTGTGACAACAGACAGTTGCCTTCAAAGGCAACAAATGATGGTTTTGTGAATTCACTGATTTACTACTCAAGAAAAACTCACTTTTCTTTAATTCACTATTTTACAGGTTTATTAATTATTAGTAGTAATTCTATTATCTGGCATGTGCATGTTGCTTGCCATGTGGTTAATAATCAAACCTATTACCTGATAACAAAAAACAAATTAAATATAAAACTAATTTTGAAGTATAGAAAATACAAAGATTTAAACCATTTATACTATATATGCAGTACAGACAAGTACAAGGAATGGCAAGGAATGTCTACAGTATAAAGTAATTGCTTTAGAAACTTGTGTGATAATTTATTATCAGCTGAATAATTCATTTCTAAAATTATTTGTAATGAATGTTAATTTAGTACAATTATCCCATGTGTTAGAATATGCTGATGTACCACGATTTATAGCTAACCTAAAAGATGAACATTTTCTTTTTAGACAATTGTATGTCTTTAAAAATCGGGAAGATGATGACACAACAGGTTTTCCACTGATGCATGCAGTTTGCTTATGTAGTTTTTCAATAACAAGTGGCATTTCAGTAATATTAAATATAGCCTATAAATCACATATAAATATGTTTGTATATATGTGTGTGCATGTTTGTATGTGTATTGTACTCAAGCAGAGTACTGCCCAGCAGAGGGCTCCTTTGAAACAGAATGTGCAAAAAGAAGGCAGAGTCTTTCAATGTATAGAAAATATGGAGATTATGAAAGCAGTATATATGTTAAGGATTGCCATTGTGTTGGAAAACCACAAATAGGTTTATGGTGCATTTAGATAGTGATTTCAAATGGTTTTTAAAGATATTTTTGTTTTGTTTCATGAAACCTGTTGAATAAAAACATGCCAAGCAAATGAACACATGCTTTACTTTAAACATATGCTTATCCCCTACATTTTTATTCATTGTAGCTACACACGCTTGTTCAGAATGGTCACGTTAAGTGTATTTTTTACATAATCATCTCTATAAAGCAACAACTAGAATTTGCAGAAATATTGTCTATTAATTGGGTAGGAGTTTATTGTGCAGATAATTAAACCAGGGGGAAAACCACAGCCAACTAACAAGCTCCTAGACTATTTCTATTATGACAACCTAGCTACAATGGTCACTGGCAAAAAAATTCCAGTTTTGACTCTGGAACTACATAATGCCACTGTGATATTCTCAGTATTCCCTACTTTTCTCTATTCTTAATATTCTGAATGCTTGCATATGCTGAGTGGTAACTTGCTCCATGGGCAGACACATTAATTTTAATTTAGCCATACGGAGGACCTAGGGAATATGGTGGTAACTTTCTTAGTTAATAAAAAGGCAATAGAAAAAATTTCAGATTGATCAGTGAAAGGAGAGAGGGATCACAAGTTAGACCTGGTCTTTCACGTTACTTTTATAAGGAATTCAAGCATCAATACACCAACGAGGAAAAAGCGCATAATCACTTTATACAGTTAATCTTTCTTTGAAGCTTTTAAATCCCTATGTTTTTTCAGGCTTGGTATTAAATTATAAATAATAAAAGATAAAAAGATTGCTAGTCCATCAGAATACCACTACTCATAGGTAGTAATATAAAATAGGTGTAGAATTATCAGTAACTTTTGGGTATAGATGGCTGATGAAGGGTAGTTATCACAGCAAACTCAAAAGTTCAGATTCTGTTGTCAGAAATATTACACTGCCAGTAAAATCTTAGTTTAGTCCTGAGAAATCTCCTTTCTCTTGTAAAACTAGGTGATGCAGTGTCATCATTAACGTGTCACTCTAATTCCCTCTCCATAGTATTCATTTATAAAATGTGTACTAAATATTAATAAATGCACTGCTGCTTGTAGAAAAGAGTGGAGTACAACAGCCTATCCCAAAAGATGATACTGGAATTTAATGATAACAAAAGATCATCATGATAAATTTTTAAACACAAGAACAATGAAAGCCTTTATAATTGCTACAGTTGAATTTGTTCTGTTTCATAAGGCAAAAAAATAACGGATGCATCAAACATCGACATAAATAGAAACACAGAAATCAACAACTACTGCATAAACTACAGACACACAGAAGCCAGAAATAGCAAAGACCTTCTTATCTAATCCATTTCCATGCAATTTTACTGTTTTTTTAGGGCTCGGGCCTCTCTACAGCTATGCTGGTGTCTAAGAGGGGGACAGGCCATACAGAGCCTTCTTCCTAGCTCTCAAGTGGAGAGAGGGTCTGACTATCCAGGTGGTCTCTGCGCACTCTGCCCTGTGGAAGTATGACCTGAACACTGAATTGTAGGATCCCCTGCTATCCTCTGTGCTCCCCCAAACAGCACCAATAAGGCTGGTTTTGGCCCATCTGATTGAACATATTGTAACAACACTTAAAAAATGATTGTGTTCTAATTAGGCTCTTAGCACATACAATTTAAAATGAAGCAAAATGGTAAATAATCTTTCTTAGCCTTCCTGTAGACTTACAAAATGTGCTAGTTTTCTTTGTGCATCTTCCATATGATGCCTTTACATTCCAGTATTTATGTTGCTACTAGCAAAACACCATTATTTTACTAATATATTCTTTTAGACAGCATATCATTCTGCTTACCCCTTGGTTCACCAGGCAGACTGGACACTTCTACTGTGATGTTTTGTTCATACACATGCACAAGAAAAGGCTGCCACATTCCTCATTAAATAAACAGGCATACATGCCAATTAATAATTTAATTTGCAGAGAGAATATGAACCATGAAGCTAGAAGGTGAGCTTCCAGCCCTCCTGAAGAGGAATACCAAGGAACTAGATTTTAGTCCCAATTTATGCCTCTGCTATAACATTAGAATACAATATCATTTTTTCTGCATGCCACTGTTATGGCGAAAAAGTACCGTCTGTTATTATGGTGCTGACTCAGCAATAAACAAATTTGTTTATTAAAAATAAAGTCACATCCTAGATTTTGGCAGAAGGTTCCAAATTTTGGCAGAAGTATGTGCAACATCTGTATTTCAAACATGCTTAAATTAAAACTGGCTTTTAATACAAAAGACTATTCTAATGGTTTGAGTGTTCAATACAGAGCATATCACTTTTATTGTCTTAAAAAAATCCATATTCCCTCAAATAATTCACCTGAATAATTGGTGTGTTTTCATTTTTCTCTTCTTTGCTGTAGAAAATTTCTGACACTTGGTTTGGGAGGATTCCCTTGAATTTCAAAGTATTCTTTCTTTAGGAAGAATAATTCTCCCTTCTTTCTATTACAAGTTGGCTAACAGCATCAAAATTACATCTCCAGAGATGCAAATATACAAACACTTCTAGTGGTAATATTTGGATCATTGTCTCATCCGTAGTTTGGGCACCAGGACCAGTTTTCTTGTGGTTTTCCAAACTAAACTATTTGTACTACACTGGCTGTGTACATTTGATCAGGTGTCCCTCTAGTGGCTGTCCCCAATGAGCGTGTCTGTTAGCTACTGACAGCCAGAGGAGTTACTAGCAGTTCAAGTGATAAAGCATTTTGGTTTGAGTGTTGAAAGTCCCAATTTTAATTTCCGTTTATAATTGTCATGTCTACATGTATGTAGCAACAATTCATTGCAAATGCATAAGATAATGCTCATCAAATCAGAGACATCAGAGCCAGTAAGCTATGATCTCATCAAATCGCAAACAAAACAAGGTCGGGCTGGGATGGTGCTTACACAAGAAAACTCTGTGATAAGCCTAGGGGCTCCAAGCTAGTGATAGTATTTCAAAATTCGACACACATCCCCTGAATAGACAATGGATCAATATATCAGAATAATGTTAAGAGCACTGTTGCTGGAGAAGGTGGTACCTTATTTCCTATGAGATGTAAAACCCACGCCTTGAGCATTTGAGACAATTAGTCAGTCTACTGCACTTTTCACAAGACTGGGAGGTAAACTCCAACATGATAATTTTCTCATAATTCCAGTCAGAAATGACATTGTTTACATTCCTGTCTGAAACTGTTGTGTAGTATTACTGTGAGCTTTGTCCCTATGTTTTACCTTAGCGGTCTTTTCATAGTCAGTGAAGTGATTCACATATAAACAGAAATCACATTCCCCAAAAATCTAACAATATCTTCCTAGCTAAAACTCCGAATCCTCATCCTCTTTCAGCTGTCAGCTACCTTTGACATCACTGACTAACCTCTTCTTGAAATCTTATTTCATGACTCCATCCTCTCTGGGTTCTACTCCTATGTTTGCAATCAGCATATCATTTAGCGGATCTTCCTCGCTTCCCCTCCAAATCTGGATGGGAGCCCCACCCCCATGGATTTCTTCTCTTCTTCCTCTATAGCTTCTCTTTGGGTGTTCTCATTCACAAAAGCTTCAGCTATCGCCTCTAGGTGACAACTTGCAGGTATACCTCTCTGTCCCCTCCAGCTAAACTAAAATCCTGCGTTTCTGACATCTCCTCATGGACGTTAGCCATCAATTAAAGCTCAACATGGCCAAAACAAATCTCTTAATCCCTCCTTTCTGAGGCACCATGAACACCATTCTCCCTCTCACTTAGGCCCATAACCTACGTATTGTCATTAACTTGGCCCCTTTTGTACAAGTGCCTAAATCTTGCTACTTCTTCCTGTATAACATTTCTATGATCCAGCCTTTCCTCCCCATCCACACAGCGCAAACTGCCACAGATCTCATCACCTTGTGTCTCAGCTTCTGCCACCTCCCCCTTTTCGGCTCTGACAAATCCCATCTTGACTCACTTATTTCCATTCAATGGTTGCTGCTGCAATGGTTCTCCAGGGGTGGTCTTTCTACCACACCACTTCCTAGTATGCTTGCATCCAGCCATTGGCTCCCCTTTCTCCACAGAATCAAACCCAAAATACTTGTCTGCTTTTTAAGGTCCTTCATGTCCTATCTCTGCCATACCTCACATTAGCGATAGTCAACAGGCAGTGCACGGGCCAAATTCAGACCACCAGATGCTTTTGAATAGACCCCGAAATCTTTTTACTTACTTATTATCATTACTGTTATTTTTTAATTTATTATTTTCTCTGGAGTCTGGACTTTGACTAAAACTTGACCAAAAATTATTTTGCCTTACACCTACTACATGTGATATTGAGACACTAACTTTTGCCTCCATTCCACAAAGGTAGCACTCTTAATTGCCCATATATAATTTTCCCAAGAAGTCTTTCACACTTTCTCCCCTGCCACTTCTTCTGCATAAGAAGAGCTCCCCATAAACTTCCACAAAGCCATTCCACTATCTTCATTTAGAATCGCTGGTTAAAACTCTTATCTACTAATAAGGGTACTGTCAGGAGCTGCCTCCCAGTAGCCAGGCCAAATGGTTGGAGCCGAGGATGAAGCCAGACATAGGACGGGGACTGGGTTGAGGGTAGTGCTGGAACTGAGATCCGGGGACAGACCAGGGTTAGAACTGAGATCAGAATTCATAGATAAGCCAAAAGCAGTACCATAGCCAGCATCCGGGTGCAGGCCAGAGGTCAAAGCCAGGTAGTCAGAGTCCAAGGGAGTCAGAAGGCAGAGTGGGGTTAGAGTAGGGCTAGGATAAGTCTGGAACAAGGTTCATGAAGGAGGGGGCAGGAACAGATGCAGGAGCAGGCTGGGAGTCTAGTGAGTCGGTTACACTGTGAAGCAGCAGGCGGGATCCTGACTGGGTAGTGCTGTTGCACAGACTGATCTGAGCTCTGGTGATGTTGGAGAAATACCTGAGCCTGGGGTTCGTTGGATCCAGGCAGGGCCACCCAGAGGATTCAGGGGGCCTGGGGCAAAGTGGGGGAGCTGTGGCTCTTGTACTCAGCAGTCCAGGTCTTCGGTGAAGGGGGCCCTTCAGTTGTTCTGCGTCTTTGGCAGCACTGAAGGGCCCTCTGCCGCCAAAATGCTGCCGAAGACCCAGACTGCTGCCAGGCCAGGGCTCATGGGGCCCCTGCAGGGCCCGGGGCAAATCTCCCCCCCCCCCCCCCCCGCAGGCCCTGGATCCAGGCTCTACTCCAGGATAGGCTGCTGTCACATGCCTGAAGGCTGAGTTGCTGCAGGCTCTGTAGGAAGGACAAGTCAGTGAAGTTGAGTTGTTGCCGCATGCTGAGTGGTGACTCACTGCAGCTCTGTTGGAGGGGCAGCTGAGCAAGCAGCTCTGTTTTGGCTGTGGGTTTGCCTCACAGGTACAATACAGTCCATAACCTGTGTGAAAGAGACTGAATGGTTCACCTAAACCTAAATGGAGGAATTTATGCTACAAACATTTCTGTTTAGGAATATGGGAAAGATATCTGTAAAATGGGGATATCTTAAAAGACGACTCCCATTTAATTATTTAACACAGCTGGTTAAGTGGTTGGATTGAGCTGTGCAGTTTCAAGCAATAAAATTATATACACTAACAACTTCTGTCTAGACAGCCACGAAGTATAAATGAGCAAGGGCAGATGCAAGCACTACACTCCTTTACCTACTACCTCTTCTCCTCCTCTTTGTAGTACAGCACAAAGAAAAATAATAAACTATCCATGATTGCAAGCCCTGCAGCCACATGACAGTGCCATACTTGTTGGGTCTCCATCTGTCTTTACTTCCCCAGCCCCAGTGGTACTGATGATACAGAACTTACAAATACATATTGTAAAATATAGTCATGATCTGAAACAGCATCTATTACTTGATTTTGCCCTTATCCTGTCTAGTTTTCTAATTCACTGTCAATCTCAATCGAAGTGAGCAAGCAATACTTCCTACCAAGAGAACGGCACAATAAGGGGATGTGTACACTAGGCCTGTTTCCCAAACGTTTCTTTCAATAGCTACCACCACTTACAGCATATATACAGAATGTGGTGCTTCTAAGGCTGCTGGGTTCCGGGAATCCATGCTACATTAGCCCTCACATCATTGCTATGATCAGTGGTGTAAGCAATGGTGGGAATGTTACCAAAGCGTAGACAAGTAAGCGCAGTGTATAGATAAATCTATTGAGGTTGTTGAGTGACTTGAAAGCATGTTTAACAAAGTGCATATCAAATTCTCAAGTATTTTTAAAATGAAAGAAAATGGTCTCACTGTGCATATGCTTTCCAAAGCATACCTAAGAAAACCAGGCCTATAGAAACAAGCATGAATTTTTTCTTTAATTTCCCCAGGATATAAACCTATAATAAAGAACCCAATAAAAGCTAGAAGCATCCATCAGTTCCTGAGGCTAGATAGATGACATTTTAAATACAAAAGCCAAATTATGCTCCCTGCCTCAATTCCCCCAGTGCAAAAGAAGGGCCGATTTGGCCCTGTGTGACTACTGCCAAGTAGGCCCAAAGAGTACCTTGACAAAGCAATTAATGTGTATTCCAATGACACTTTTAGTTTTGTTACAAGGAAGCAAATTTAGAGGGGAATATCTATGCATCTTGCGCATAAAATCTGATTTTAACAAAACAATGTAACAAGGAAGTGTGGTTATTTAACACAGCACTTGAGAACACATAGGACTGTTAAATGTGCTGCTCTTGCCAGGCTTGTCACAATGACTGACATTTCTAATATTAAACTGGAAATAATGTGGATATTTAATACTGCAGAGTTCACACCAAGTAGAAGCAAAGTGCTATTGTTTATCAGCAATCTACTTCTGACGGCATCAATCTATATAGACATAATTGTTGCTGAATGATGAAGCCTGCTTGTCACGTCATGAAATAAACACATCTGTACAACAGTCCCACTGTTTCATCTTATATGATTTTGAAAATCTTGTAAACCCCAGTTCTTAAACATTTTCTGTGCTCTCCACTTGAATTTTGATTAAAATTTACCTTTTAGATCCGTTATGCCGCTCATGAATTTTTTACAATACCCATCTGTGCATTGCAATCTCTATTCTCCATGGCTCCACATTGTTTTGGCTAACTAACAGGCCCATATGTTGCCTTAATGTATTTCTGCACAATGTTTGTGCTTTTGGAAAAAAAACACACCACAGGGAAAAACCACAGGTCTAAATAAGCTATAAAGAGCATCCACATACAGTTAGACTGTCTTTACTGAGTCTAGAGACATTATGATTCTGCTGCGACAAGCAGCATTTGTCTTCATTTTGTCTGACTGTCCTCATGTGTTATTATTAGTGGCTGTCAGGCTGCAGCAGAAAAAAAATAGCATCACTTGACTAAGAAGTTGAATGCATAAATGCAATAACTGCACATTTGGAAGCCGAGGAGAGCATGTCTATTAAGACATATCTAAATGCAAAAACTCTTACAATGAAATTTGAAAGTGAAAATCCCCTATCTGGCAAAATGCAGGCAAATCCCTCCTCTGTCTGTACTACTAAATTAGGACCTAATTATAAATGCAATTTAGCAGCATCTAAAGAAGTTGCTTCAAGAATTTCTTTTCAGAATGTCTGCTTAGATTAATGATAAGAAAACAAATATGTTGGAACATTCACATCCACTTATGTTTTTCAGATAACGTTGATAAATACGTTGATAAATACAACAATTTTAAAGATGAACTTCTTATCGCAAAATAAGTTTACATTGAAACACATTTAACAGTTTTTAAATACAATGCAGAAATCTCATTTGTATTGATTTGTCCATAAAATGGAGTTCCTTTATCATCAAATTCTAGATTTTCTAAAATATAGGAAATAATATACAACATATATCTTTAAACCTATTCAAAACAGTATACTCAGAAAATAATCACTACAAGAAGCAGAAACTACAGGAACACAAATTTAAAAGACATAGATTCAGAGAACCCCCATGCCAACCATTTAAAAGAAGACGTAGGTCTGTGATGTTCTTAGCCTAATGCTGATAAATGATTATCTATGGACAAACAACACAAAAAGTTTGCAGAATGTCTTCTGCTATAGTATCCCACTACAGTATCACCACAAATCCTTCTATAGGAGTGGGAATGGTGGAGTAAGGAGTCACAGAACAAACTGGTTTACTTTGAAATTTTCCTAGTAGTAAGAGTTATTAATTCACTATGGAATTATTAATCATCTGATCATAAATAACAGCAGAATGACTACCCTCCAGGAAAAAAATAGATATTAGGTGAAATCCTGACCCAACGCAGATAATAGCAAATTCCCTACTGATTACAATGGGTCCAAACATTTCAGTCCTTTTTACTGCAAGAGATTGAAAGTGAGCAAGTGACATTGGGAGTCATAGTTAAATAGATCAAACGAAGCTAACACTGACACAAGAGGAAGAGTTCAGTGAGTTGCAATTGGACACTGTAGATGGCATTAATACCATAAGAACTTGTTGCTGACTGCTGAAAATCTGGCTTTGGAATAGACTTTCAGTATCTTCTCACTGCACTTACTGATAAAGGAACATATATTGAACCATTTGCTGAAGCGTTTTTAAGTCTGTGAATAACAGCTCATTGCTTCAAACTTCCTAAATTGACAGTACTTTTAAAACTGATTTTGTCTGAAAGATTTTTCCCATTTCCTTTTTTTTTCTCTTTTCCCTAAAAAAAAATCACAGCATAGCAGCTCCTGAGATGGGAGTAGTGGGAGAGCTATGTTTTAACTAACCCTGCTCAGATCCAACACAGTTGTTAAGGATCTAGCTGCCGACTACAACCTACCTGCATGAGTTGTAGCTGTGACTGGCTAATGAATTTATCCTCACAACACACCAATAAGGCAGGGAAGTATTCTCTCCATTTTACACATGGGGAACTGAGGCACAAAGAGATTAAGTGACATGCCCATGGCCACACAGGAAGAATGACACAGAGCTGAGAAAAGCACCCGGATTTCATATGCCTCAGTCCAGTGCCACAAGTCAATGAGACTACTCACATGCTTAAAGTTAGGCATGTGTTTTAAGTGTCTTGATGAATCAGAGCCATCAATACATTTTTCATAACTTACTCCTGTTAGCTCTACAGACTTTCCACAATTATTGGGGAATGGCTGGACACTTCCGTCTCATTCTCAACGGAATTATGACCTCAGTTCCAAATGCAGAATTTGTACAGTTGCTGATGATGCACAAGTCAGAAAGAGAACACACTGACCTCTCACAGTCTAAGTTTTAATGGTAAAAGCAGATCATTTATCTTTGTTCTTTTTTAAAGTTAATAAGTTGCTATGAAATAAATGAAACACAATCATGGAATCTTACGTAGCCATATTTACAGAACCACTTTTCAGAGCCAAACCACACTTCAAGGTAACTGCATGAGACTATACCACAGAAAGACCTAAAACATTATATTATTTTTAGCGGAAGCAGCCTCTTTGCGCCATGTAGAGGAGACAGGAGCAATCTGTTTTCATGTTCTACTTAACAGAAGAAATGCCTCTATTTGCTTTTGCTAGTAGCCCCTGATGCTGTGCTAAACATGGTTATCTCCATAACCTCAGGAGCTGATGTCAGAGCACACTCTTAAATGAAGGGCTAAAGGGATCTGTGTCCTAACTCTCAAAGAAAGTCTGTAATATTGTAGACATATAAAGTGTGCATGTGTGTAAGCTCCAAGAGATAGCTCTAGTGGCATGGAAGTTGCTAAATTCTACCAGCTGTTCTACAGAACTGTACTCAAGAAGGGAAAGCGAATTAAAATAAAAGATGTGGAACAAGATTCTCCGTGTTTCATACACCAGCTTACCATACTTGGATGGGGAGAAGGGAACGCACGACAAGTACAATTTGAGATTTTTACTTAAAACTGGCCACAAAATTCCAAGGAAAAAAAGAGGTGAAATCAAATTAATGTGTGCCTAATGTGCAGCACTGTACTTAATACTTCAGAAAATACATTCAAGAATAGTTCAGCTTAGAAATATGATCCCCATGATGTTGTCTAGGTCAGTGGCAAATTGGCTATGTAGGGTAAGTGAGCTTTTATGCACTTGTTCACACTGGGATGGCACGGAAGTATAGCATTCACTCCAGTGAGAGCGCTGAAGGGATGCTCTGCATGCAAAAGAAGTGTGAATAATTCAATCTTCTGCCCCGCCTCTCCAGTTTACCTAACAAGCATAGTGATGGAACAGTCCTTTCCCTGCCTGTATGTAGGGTAGTGAGTGGGGAAGGAAGGGATGGAGTAGCGCTTTTAGTTTCCTTTCTTCCTAGGCAAAGGCATAAACCAGCCTTGTGAATGTCTGTCCTCCTGCTCAAATGACCTTACTGTGAGCGTTTCAGATACCGTGGTGTTTAAAACCCCCTCCAAAAATAACCTGGCTGTCCAGGCAAGCACTGACGTTATTTTTGGGCCCCTTTCTACTCTGCATACTCCCACCCTGTACTAGCCAGCGGTTCGTGGCACATTGAGGAACCAATGTCGATGAACATCAATATCATGTGACTCTTTCGTAAAGATACATTTAAATGGAATGTTACAAAACTCCTGCATAGGGAGCCCTTAAACAGAGTCTTTCATGTTATCAAGATACAAAAGAAACCTAGTTTGTAAAAGTTAGGGCTGCATAACAATACAATAACTACTCCATTACAAGAACAGATGGGAAAGCTCCATAGATTTAGTTGCATTTGGTTGTATTTTAATAATGGAAAATAGTTCACAGAAATGTCTATCATCATTTTTAATTGCCCTGTCTTGTGGAGTTTCATTAAACAAAAATAAGGAGAAACAGGTTAATGAATATGTTTATAAATATCTGTGAACATATTACTGACATACCAATTTTGAAAAAAAATTTACTCTTCTGTACTGGTGTTGGGTCTGCAAAAAGGGCAAATACAGGCTTGCACCTCACAACTTGATCAATTCTCTAGTTTAATTAACTTTTCAATTACATACAAAGTACTTTAAACTGTTTGATGCATTCTGAGCTATTTGTTCTGTTTTTCTTGCTGTGGTGGTCTTTGTATTCTATCTCACTCAGATCTACAGGGTGCAGAAGCATGCAGCTCCGACTTTCAATGCACTCCAAGAGTCTTCAGACTTTTTTCTTCTTTCATGGGGCCCTGCAGTGGACTGTTCTTGTACCACTATCCAAGGTTTTATTTCCGAAGGGAGAGCTAAGCATATTATTTCTACTTTAGCTGGCATTTCAAGCTAAGCCAGACAGCAACTCTGATATTTCAGTTTTCCACATCTCACATGAGGTTGCACTTACTGACAGATTATAGTACTTTTGAAAACTCCTCTACCAGGTAAGTACTGAGAAGTAGAAAACATATTATCCTTCTTGTAGAGGTGCATTATGAAATCTCAATACCATAGCCATCTAATGTTCTTTTAATTTTGCCTCTGGACAATTTCTTGTACACAATGAATAGAACAATGTACACTAGAAAATATTTAGGGCACTCTTGAATTAATAACTAATTCCCCCCAAAATTTTTTCTTCATTTTTTTTAATCTTCTGGCCCCCTTTCCTTTGTTCAGTTCTTTTCATTCTGTATGATTTTTCAAATAAAATATACCTCATCTTCCTTTTGATAGATAATTTAGAGAATAATAGAGAAACTGAACTTATTAATTACAGGGAATGAATGGATTGTCCACAGGATCTGATCATATTAAAACACAAAATTGTTGTTGTAGGAGTTTTTGGTCTATATTATTCTAAGACTGTTTAAAAAGATTCAGTTAGGAAATACTCAGAATTTGGATTCTAAAGACATACTGTATACAAATAGACTGTGTCAAATCCCTGTCTAAAACTAGACGCTCAGACCACCAAAGTCACTGGTAAAGTCCACTCTTTCATTGACTACTAGATGAGGAAAGGAAGCAATCTTGGAGAATATCCTGAATCAAACAAGCCAAGCAGACATAGTTTTTGGATACCAAACTTTTGTTCCATGGATCTCCAAAAGTAGACAACCTGAGCCATAGAAACTGTTGACATGCAATATGCTGAAGCACAAAAGGTTTTAGAGGCAAATAAAATCTGAGTGACAAATCCCCAATTTCAACAGAGGTTTTGAGCTGGTATTGAGTTCTAGAAACATATTGGACCGAGACACTCTACAGAGGCAACCTCTGTGTTGAAATAGCTATACTGGAGAATCCCTTTGTACGACCTATAGGTGGAGAGAACCTGACTTTGGCTGACAGTTTCATAAGGTGCAAACACAAACATTTACCTCGTTACTGAAACAAACATCAAGGTGGCACATTAAAGGCAGCCTTGAAGCTCAGCATTCAAGTTCCATCATGAAGGTAGGAAGCCTCTCTGCAGGAAATGATCTGGATGATGGGATAGATTGCACCCTCAGCAAGTTCATGGATGACACTAAGCTGGGAGTAGAGGTAGATACGCTGGAGGGTAGGGATAGGATACAGAGGGACCTATTGGAGGATTGGGCCAAAAGAAATCAGATGAGGTTCAACAAGGACAAGTGCAGAGTTCTGCACTTAGGACGGAAGAATCCCATGCCCTGTTACAGGCTGGGGACCGACTGGCTAAGCGGCAGTTCTTCAAAAAAGGATCTGCGGATTACAGTGGATGAGAAGCTGGATATGAGTCAGCAATGTTCCCTTGTTGCCAAAAAGGCTAACCACATATTGGGCTGCCTTAGTAGAAGCACTGCCAGCAGAACGAGGGAAGTGATTATTCCCCTCCATTCGGCACTGGTGATGCCACATCTGAAGTATTTTGGGCCCCCCATTACAGAAAGGATGTGGACAAATTGAAGAGAGTCCAGGAGAGGGCAACGAAAATTATTAGGGGGCTGGGGCTCATGATTTACAAGGAGAGGCTGAGGGAACTGGGGTTATTTATTCTGCAGAAAAGAAGAGTGAGGGGGGATTTGATAGCAGCCTTCAACTACTTGAAGGGGGAGTCTAAAGACGTTGGAGCTAGGCTGTTCTCAGTAATGGCAGATCACAGAACAAGGAGGAATGGGTTGCAGTGGGGAGAGGTCTAGGTTAGATATTAGGAAACACTGTTTCACTAGGAGGATGGTGTAGCACTGGAATGGGTTACCTAGGGAGGTGGTGGAATCTCCTTCCTTAGGGGTTTTTAAGACCTGGCTTGACAAAGCCCTGGCTGGGATGATTTAATTGGTGTTGGTCCTGCTTTGAGCAAGGGGTTGGACTAGATGACCTCCTGAGGTCTCTTCCAACCCTAATTTTCTATGATTCTATGAAATGTTTCAAGCTACTTTTCAACCCCCAAAATGCCAAATTACTTTTGATGAACTCAAAGCCAATGTTCACAGAGCTAGAATCACTAAAGCCAGAGCTTGAAGATAACACTAAGTATAAAGACCAAAGTGATCTACGTTGTATTTAGTACACTTGTCCCCAAAGATCCTTGTGGACCCTATCAATAGAAGACCAATGGCTAACAGGAATGAACGGCACTCTGCTGAACACATAAGATGTCTGAAGACTGACTTCAAGTCTTGTTCTGACATGATAAAACTTCCAAATTCTAGAAGAACCTTATCAAAAAATAAAAACCCACACTCTGTGACATACCAGGATACAATCCAGACTAACGAGTAGCTGTGTCACCCCTGTCCAGCAACCTTGGGTAACTTACAATGCTTTGGTTGAAACAATTCTCACCTGGGCTGCTCATAAAGAGCCTTCCAGCATGCAAGCCACATCCTCAGCATTTGTATCTAACTGCAGCATGCCAGCTACACCTGGCTTACACTCTGGCTCTCACCAGTTGGTTATACTGTAGGACAGGGATTGAATTAATATGGAGCTGTCTGGAGAGGAGCTCCAGTAAATATTTTCAAACACACAGAGCTGAAGCCCCAGGCCCCAGGGAACAGTCTGAGAATTTAAGTCCTGCTTCAGGGTGACCCCAACACACACCCAGTCTTAGATTTTCCTACAGAAATGTATGTCCTGTACTTCCCAGCACTCTCCTGGATAATATAACTCATATAAAGTCTGTTATTGGTTTAATAGAAATAACATGCACACAACTTGTCACCCCAAATGGAACTTCTGAAATACTTCAATTGAAACACACTGGATTAGATAAAAGAATAAAACAGGTGTATTAACTATAAAGAGAGTAGAAGTCATAAGGCATGAAAGTTGGAAATGGTTATAAGAAAAATAAAGATAAATGTAACTGGTGCCTACTTAAACTATGTTTAATTCAAAGCAAAATTTTCTCAACACATACTTTCAGCAGTGTTACTGACCAAACTTCTTAGGTAGGGAACCCTTCTCCAGTCCAGCAGCTGCTTACTTTGTCTTTTCAGGTGCAGTGAACCAATAGGCAGGGGTAACTTGGGGTGTTTATCCCTTCTTTTTACAATTTCTGTCCCCCTCTTGAAAAACATTTCCAGCTGGTTACCAGGAGACAAAAAGTCAGTGTGGAAGGATGTTCCCTGCTGCTTTTTTCTCACCTATTTGAGCTTTCTTTGTGTCCCTTCCTGCTTGATGACTCTGTTGCTTAAATGCAAATTAAGCACAGCACATTGTGCTTTCTTTGAGACTGACCAGTTTGCCAACCTCAGTTTGGAACATTTGTTAATAATGTTAACAGTGGAATTTTATAACTTCACATATAATGTTGCCACATGTTTTATCAGGATGATACTGCTCAGCAAACTGAATTTTCAAATGACACCTCACGAGGCATACTTTGTACAAAAACTATTACAATAATGTATACGGTGTGAACACAGGGGTAACATTCTGTCACCTCCTCCCAAATACAACAAAATAAACAAAACATAATTGTTTTCTTCCTCTCACTCTCTCTCGCTTTCATTTTTTAAAAACTATAATCAACTCAAAATACAACTTTAAATATAAAAGAAACAAGTATGCCCCTGGAGAGATGACAACATTCAAAAATTCCACAAATACAGGGGGAGGAAAAAGCCTGGAACTAGAGGACAGGTATCATCCTAAAGACTTTTTAGAGATGTTTGGCATGTATGAGAGTCATGAGGATATCTTAAATCAGCTGCTTTTGCAGGGTTTACAGAGTCCATATAGAATGGCACATGACTTGCAGTGTGCAGATCTGAGATCTGTTCATTAAGAGTATACGTAGGAATCATTTGCTGCTTTTCTGAAGAACAGAAAAATGTGCAGGTAATTTTGAATGAGAAAACAGATTAAAGATGAAATGAAGCATGAATAGTAAAAAATACACCTGGACTTTAGCTTATTGTAGTTCATTAAGAAGCACTGATTCAAAGTTCCACCAGACATATTGTGCATTTTACTTGCATACTGAATGTGTGGATTATTGGGCTCAAATATGTTGAGCTGTTTAAGTAGAGAGGAGATGGTGACCTACAGCAGCTTGAGAAACTCTAGTTGTTGACATCTCGCAGATTGCTATCACTGCAGCATTAAAGTAATGGACTGAGTGAACCAAATCATGCACAGAAGAGAGGGCAATTTTTTGGGGGATGTTCGTAATAATAAACTACTGAAAGCAACAACAAGGATTACAAAGGTCTAAAAATTAATGTTAAGAATCATGCCCCTGTGTAAAGTTCTTCAAGCAGTCTAAAAGGAGCAAGTATCAAGAGTTTAGGGCAGAGGTAGTCAACTATTTTTTGTCAAGGTCCAAATTTCTTGTTTAAGGTACAGTCAAGATCCAGACTCCAAAGAAAATAATATAAAAACAACAATAATGATAATTATAAGTAAATAAAAAGATTTCAGAGTCCGTTCAAAAACCTCTTACGTTCCAGATCTGGCCCACAGTCCGCCTATTTACTACACCTGGTTTAGGCTTGTCATAAACAGATAGCTAAGGGTTAATGTTCTTTTACCTGTAAAGGGGTAACACCAGTAACCTGAAACACCTGACCAGAGGACCAATCAGGAAACAAGACTTTTTCAAATCTGGGTGGAGGGAAGTTTGTGTGTGAGTTCTTTGTTCTTTGTTTTGGGTCTGACCCTCTCGGCTATGAGAGTGATTTTTCTATCTCCAGCTTTCTAATCTTCTGTTTCCAAGTTGTAAGTACAAAAATAGTAAGGCAATAAGGTTTATATTGTTTTCTTTTGTATTTACATGTGTGTAGTTGCTGGAATGTTTTGAATTGTATTCTTTTTGAATAAGGCTGTTTATTCATTTTTCTTTTAAGCAAATGACCCTGTATTTGTCACCTTAATACAGACAGACCATGTTTATGTCCTTTTCTTTCTTTTTATATAAAGCTTTCTTTTTAAGGCCTGTTGGAGTTTTTCTTTAGTGGGGACTCCAGGGAATTGAGTCTGCAGCTCACCAGGGAATTGGTGGGAGGAAGGAGTCAGGGGGAAAATCTCTTTGTGTTAGATTTACTAAGCCTGACTTTGCATACCCTCTGGGTGAGGGGGGAAGAGAGATTAGCTCTCGGTATTTCTGTTTTCCAGGACTGGAAACAGGGAGGGTGGAGTCCCTCTGTTTAGATTCACGGAGCTTGCTTCTGTATATCTCTCCAGGAACCCAGGGAGGGAACACCTGGAGGGGAGGATGGGGAAGGGAAATGGGTTATTCTCCTTTGTTGTGAGACTCAAGGAATCTGAGTCTGGGGGTCCCCCAGGGAAGGTTTTGGGGAGACCACAGTGCGCCAGGCACTGTATAGATTCCTGGCTGGTGGCAGCTTTACCAGGTCCAAGCTGGTAACTAAGCTTGGAGGTTTTCATGCTAACACCCATATTTTGGACGCTAAGGTCCAAATCTGGGAAAAATGTTATGACATGGTGGCAGAGGTGGGATAGATAGAATCCAGAAGCCAGTAGGAATATTATATTTTTCTTTTCTCTGCTAGGGGCTTTTAAGCAGAGAGGCTTTGGTTTTAAAAGGAACCAGAAAGAATTTTTTTTTCTGTTCTCTCCTGGCAGTAGCAAGCAAGGAACCATTAAGCCGTGACAAACGGGTCTTTTGTCAGACAATAGCACTCCGATTGTGAGTCAAGTATCCGGCAATACACATGCAAATAAAGTGGTTTTTCTGGTTTACTTTACATTTAAAAGATTAGCTAGAGGAAGAAAGGGAAAAAGGCACTGTTGCTAGGCAGACCCCAGGAGGCAACAGAGCCAGCAGTTCAGACAATAAACACCAGAGGGCACCCCAACACAAGAAAACAGGAACCATGCCTTCCAAGACAAAAATCGAGGCCGAAGAACAAATCAAAGAAGCAGACCACAGGCGACAACTGGAACAGAGAAAAAGAGGTGGAGCTGAAAGAAAGAGAAGAACAGATCAAACAGGCAGCCCATAAAAGAGAACAAGAAGCCAAAAATGCAGCCCACCAGAGAAAACAAGAAGAAGAAGAGGTGGCCCACCGCCGAGAAATGGAAAAACAACAAAAAGAAAATGAAGAGAGGGAAAATCAGAGAAAACATGAACTGGACTTAGCGCAGGCTGGGCAGCATGCTCCAGCCAATCCTAACAACCCTTTGCCAATTACGGTTCCACATCCGAAGAAATTTCCCATCTACAAGGCAGGTGATGATACTGAGGCCTTCTTAGAAAATTCTGAAAGCGCCTGTCTTGGGTACAGCATCCCTGAAGACCAGTACGTGATAGAATTGAGGCCACAGATCAGTGGACCTTTAGCAGAGGTGGCGGGTGAAATGCCTAAGGAGAAAATGAACGACTATAAACTTTTTCAAACCAAGGCCAGATACAGAATGGGGATAACCCCGGATCATGCCTGTCGGCGTTTCAGAACCCAAAAGTGGAAACCAGATGTGTCATTTCCCAAACACGCCTACTACGTTGGGAAAAATTATGAGGCCTGGATATAAGGAAACAATGTTAAATCCATAGATGAACTGCACCTCCTCATACAAATGGAGCAGTTCTTGGATGGTGTTCCTGAGGACATAACACGGTACATACAAGATGGAAAACCCAAAAATCTCACCGAGGCGGGGGAGATTGGAGCCAGATGGATGGAAGTGGCGGAAAGCAAGAAAGCTACTGTCAAGGGGAGCGAATACCCCAGAGGGCACACCGACAATAGACCCTACAACCGAGGGCAGCCAAAGACCCCACCTACAACCCAAGGAAAGCCACAGACACCCTATTCTTCCACCTCTCCAGTCTCCAGTAACTCACCTCGACCCAGTGACCAGTCAGCTGGAAGATGCTTTAAGTGTAATGAACTGGGACATATAAAAACCAACTGCCCAAATAACCCAAACCGCATGCAGTTCATTACACCACCATCACACCAAATATCCCCAGGCCCAGATGCCTCTCAAATACCCTTGGAGCGAAGGGAAAATTTGAGAGTGGGCGGAAAGAAGGTTACTGCATGGAGAGACATGGGGGCACAAGTGTCAGCTATCCACCAATCCTTCGTAGACCCCAAATTCATCAACCCAAAGGCCCAAGTGACAATTTACCCCTTCATGTCACAAGCTGTAGACTTGCCTACAGCTGAACTGCCTGTCCAGTACAAAGGCTGGTCAGGAATGTGGACTTTTGCAGTCTATGACAATTATTCCATCCCCATGCTACTGGGGAAAGACTTGGCCAACCAGGTGAAGCGGGCCAAGAGAGTAGGAATGGTTACACGTAGCCAAACCAGGCAAGCTTCCAGACCCGTTCCTGTTCCTGAGCCGTCCACAGACGACCCGTCTGTGTTACCAGAGACCCAGACAGAGGTAGTGGACCCGGATTCCATGCCAACCACTGAAACAGCCACAGCACCTCCAGTCCTAAGCCCGGAACTGGAACAACAACCAGCACCAGCAATTGCAACCACATCTTCAAACTCAACGCCAGAGGGCACACAATTCAAAACATTCCAGCAACTACACACATGTAAATACAAAAGAAAACAATATAAACCTTATTGCCTTACTATTTTTGTACTTACAACTTGGAAACAGAAGATTAGAAAGCTGGAGATAGAAAAATCACTCTCATAGCCGAGAGGGTCAGACCCAAAACAAAGAACAAAGAACTCACACACAAACTTCCCTCCACCCAGATTTGAAAAAGTCTTGTTTCCTGATTGGTCCTCTGGTCAGGTGTTTCAGGTTACTGGTGTTACCCCTTTACAGGTAAAAGAACATTAACCCTTAGCTATTTGTTTATGACAAGGCTGATTTAAGTGTAACATAAACATATTCCACCTTGTAAAAAAAATTCTCCTTGGCTAAGAGAATACCCTCACAGTGTGAAAGCTCCCGTGTTATGTAAAAATTCTATTTAAACATTTGGGGGAAGATTTCACATACTGAATTTCTGCTGTTCCAGGGTGCAGGTCTTGTTTAAAGAACCTGAGATCAGGAATGACATAATCTCATCCTTCATTACTTAGGCCTGGAAAATCCACACTCCTGAATGACGCAGTTATACCAACCGAAATCTTGGTGTAGACTGCGCTATGTCGAAGGGAGGGCTTCTCTTATTAACATAGCTACAGCCTCTCAGAGAGGCTGAGTACCTACACCAACGGGAGAAGTTACCCCGTCACCATAGGTAAAGTCTTCACTATGTGCTACAGTGGTGCAGGTCTGCCGCTGCAGGGCTATATGTGTGGACCAGCCCTTAGATAGCTGCATTTGATACATGCCGATGGAATACTGAAATATCTTATCAGAGGATAAAACAGAGGATTCAAATATGCTCTTTAGGTACTGATCTGGAATTTGAGAAGGAAGCCCCACCTGGCTGTTAAATATCAGTGAGAAGTTGAAAGAGATAATGGATATCATGTAACTGTTGTTATAGCAGATGCAGTTATTATCAGTAAAAGCAGCAAAGAATCCTGTGGCACCTTATAGACTAACAGACGTTTTGGAGCATGAGCTTTCGTGGATGAATACCCACTTCCTCAGATGCATGTAGTGGAAATTTCCAGGGGCAGGTATATATATGCTAGCAAGCAAGCTAGAGATAACGAGGTCAGTTCAATCAGGGAGGATGAGGCCCTGTTCTAGCAGTTGAGGTGTGAAAACCAAGAGAGGAGAAACTGGTTCTGTAGTTGGCAAGCCATTCACAGTCTTTGTTCAATCCTGAGCTGATGGTGTCAAATTTGCAGATGAACTGAAGCTCAGCAGTTTCTCTTTGAAGTCTGGTCCTGAAGTTTTTTTGCTGCAGGATGGCTACCTTAAGGTCTGCTATAGTGTGGCCAGGGAGGTTGAAGTGCTCTCCTACCGGTTTTTGTATATTGCCATTCCTAATGTCTGATTTGTGTCCATTTATCCTTTTCCATAGAGACTGTCCAGCTTGGCCGATGTACATAGCAGAGGGGCATTGCTGGCATATGATGGCGTATATTACATTGGTGGATGTGCAGGTGACTGAACCAGTGATGGTGTGGCTGATCTGGTTAGGTCCTGTGATAGTGTCGCTGGTGTAGATATGTGGGCAGAGTTGGCATCAAGGTTTGTTGCATGGATTGGTTCCTGAGCTAGAGTTATTATGGTGCGGTGTGCAGTTACTGGTGAGAATATGTTTCAGGTTGGCAGGTTGTCTGTGGGCAAGGAAAAGTGTGGGATCATTGTCCAGGATGGGTTGTAGATCCTTGATGATGCGTTGGAGGGGTTTTAGCTGGGGGCTGTATGTGATGGCCAGTGGAGTCCTGTTGGTTTCTTTCTTGGGTTTGTCTTGCAGTAGGAGGCTTCTAGGTACACGTCTGGCTCTGTTGATCTGTTTCCTTATTTCCTCGTGCGGGTATTGTAGTTTTGAGAATGCTTGATGGAGATTTTGTAGGTGTTGGTCTCTGTCTGAGGAGTTAGAGCAGATGCGGTTGTACCTCAGTGCTTGGCTGTAGACAATGGATCGTGTGATGTGTCTGGGATGGAAGCTGGAGGCATGAAGGTAGGCATAGCGGTCGGTAGGTTTTCGATATAGGGTGGTGTTAATGTGACCATCACTTATTTGCACCGTGGTGTCTAGAAAGTGGACCTCCCGTGTAGATTGGTCCAGGCTGAGGTTGATGGTATCCATGTGACACAATCAACACATTCAGCTTTCCAAGAGGTACTGAAACCATCCCATGTGTTCTCCTGCATAAATTGTTGCTACTGCAGCCTATAGTTCTGGCAGTATTCCTGCTCCTTCCAAATATACCCTGAAAGGGATATGCTTCTGCTGGTGGCATCCCAGGGTAGCAACAAGTTACGATCATCAGCTAAAATTTTGTATACTTTGTGTTGATAAATTTTGTAATTGCTGTTTTAGGAACATGTTTAACAAGGGATCCCTGCTCTGCTCCAACTGTGCACCCCAATCAGTGTGAAGATAATTAATTAATTTCCACTACATGCATCTGAGGAAGTGGGTATTCACCAACGAAAGCTCATGCTCCAAAACGTCTGTTAGTCCATAAGGTGCCACAGGATTCTTTGCTGCTTTTACAGATCCAGACTAACACGGCTACCCCTGATAGTTATTATCAGGGTTCTTAAATTTTGCTTTTAGGACATTTCCAATGGATCCAGCCTGGGTTAAGGAATTGTGTCATTTCACTAAGGTCACAAGTCATTAAAAGGAACAAATCCATCAAATTGAATATTTCTGGAACATTTCACATGCAGGCCAAAGACAAGCCGGAGCTCCTAAGACCATCATGTGCTTACAGTTTTATCAGGAGGGATAGATTTTGGAGCTTATTTTCATGGCTCCTGGCTGTCAGAGAAAGGAAACTAGTTTTCTATATTATTATGAAATGTGTGATATTTTTAGAACATTGTCAAGTAGTCTTGATCTTGTTCTATAAGGTGAGAGCTCTAAGAAGTATAGAATTGTCTTCTGGTCAGACTATATAAGAGATGTGCAGCAATTAACAGGCAGACAGCAGATTCAGGAACAGTGATTAAATTATAAAGAGGTTTTGTCCTGAGGTGTTTGATCCTCAGTATAACTTCCAGGGCCAGACGTGCTCAGGGTTTGTAATCAAATGACTGATGCTCACTTTCACTTTCAATGTTTTCACTACAACATTCTGGCTTTTGAAGTCTTTGTCCAACACTGATAGTACTTTGGAGCTTCTGCTACTAAAGAAATTTAAGGAAGCTTGTGGCCAGCAGTACACAGCAACAAAAATGATATAAACTGAAGAAGAGTGACCAGTACAGATGCAACTTGCTATCTGGTTTCCATTACTGTTCTATAAGGCCGGCTTGGTCTATATGCTTATAGTTCCCAAATTGGCAGATTTCCATTATATAAAATAAAAAAAATGATAACAGAGTGTTGCTTCTCTTCATGGGGCAAAAGTCACTGGATTGAGTAAAAAAAAAGGCCTACATAGCTTAGGGAGCTCAGAAATTACTCTAGACAGAGTGTGTGAGTTTAATTTTCAATTGGCTAATTTTTAAATAAGTTTTTGTGTGTGAAATTTTCAGTACTTTAAGAATCAAATAAGCAACTCACACCTTTTGCTCAGAAAAAAACTGTTGTATCAAAATGTCAAATACCTGGTGCCTAGATATCCAAGTGATAGGCAAAAGTTAATACAATAAAGATCAGATAGGTGTCCATGTGATACAATCAACACATTCAGCTTTCCAAGAGGTACTGAAACCATCCCATGTGTTCTCCTGCATAAATTGTTGCTACTGCAGCCTACAGTTCTGGCAGTATTCCTGCTCCTTCCAAATATACCCTGAAAGGGATATGCTTCTGCTGGTGGCATCCCAGGGTAGCAACAAGTTACGATCATCAGCTAAAATTTTGTATACTTTGTGTTGATAAATTTTGTAATTGCTGTTTTAGGAACATGTTTAACAAGGCATCCCTGCTCTGCTCCAACTGTGCACCCCAATCAGTGTGAAGATACACATGGTGAATGAAAGCATGACAAGCAGCAGGAAATAGGTCAGTGCTCAATATGGATTTATATCAAGTTCAAAGGGGATTGTGGCTCTTCAGCTGGATATTATTGTGACAAGGCATGCTGTTTTATTCCATCTGGGAGGCATCCAGTTTTACCCAAAATATCTTAGATTGAATGTGTAAAATTACGATTCTTTGATGAAGCATGACCAGACAGCATTATTAGTCCTACTTTTGGCAGCTGTGTTATTACAGGGGATAAAGCCCTGTGATTTTTGGTTAATGTCAACTGAAATCTAACTATAGCAAAGAGCTTTATAAGGGAAAGAATGGGGGCTGGTTTCCTCATCAGCTCAGTTTGTTGAAGGGGGTGCTGGTAATATAATGCTTCATCCATATTCCAAGTAATGCGTAGGAAAGTTCTCTATGATCCTCTTTCTGCTGTATTTTTCTCATTTTCCTGATGGATCTAGTCTGAAACAAACTCTTTGTCCCCTCCTCTCACTCAGGAGTCACCATCAGGATTTTGTCAACCACCAATTAATAGAAACTAGTCAATTCAACCCTAGTTACTAAGTTTAATTACCTATAGAATATATAGAATTTCAGAATCTATCATCCCCAATCAGGATTACTGTCTGTGTGTCTGCTGGCTCTCACTGTCATGTACCTCTGAAGAGGTAAACTCATGGGTGGCAGGTGAACCCCCTCCCCCTTTGGAGAGGCTAGCCCCCAAACCTGCCCCTTCCACCTGAGGCCCTGCCCCTGAGCCTGTACCTCCCCCCACCATACCCCCTGGTCGCTGGCCCAAGCCCTGAGCGCCAGGCCACCAGCTGGAACTGAGCCCCCACTGGCTTCTGGAGAGAGGGGGAGTGAGGGCATGGCCTTGGGGCAGAGTGTGGGTGAGGCCAAGGCCTGGGTTAGGGGAGGCTTAGCCTCCCATGGCCTTTCATACCCAACGCCTTTGATGGGGTTTTGGGGAACACGCTGGGGAGATTTGGGGGATATGGCACTAGTTTCAGGGCCTAAGGAATTGGTCTAATGTCTCCACTGCCAAGAGGTGTGTCAGACAGGAAGTCTGCACCTGGAATGCGTGCCTGGAGGCCCAAAACAAGAGACATTGCCTGAACTCTGCCCTGCCCCAGCAAGCTAACGGCACATGGGATTCAGCATTTGGATCTCCACATAGCAGTCTGGTGAGAATCAAGGAAGAGGAGCTCAGCAAAGTCTCTGACACACCCTCATACATTTACACAACTCTGATTCATCTCCAGAGCACTGCCCATGCTATGCACTGAACAAGGCTGGGGTCTGGTGAAAAAAATATTTGATCATGTAATTAAACTATCATAAAGCACACAAAGAAGTGGGATAAATTGAATTGCACATATAATCATAAATCTGGAGTCTTAAGTTTCTAGTGCTTGATATATGTGTGCAGCACCGTTGTAGCCGTGTTGGTCCCAATATATTAGAGAGATAAGATGAGGTAATATCTTCTGCTGAACCAACATTTGTTGGCAAAAGAGAAGCTTTCGAGCTACACAGAGATCTTCTTCAGGTCTGGCTCAAAATGTTCCCTCTTTTCACCACTAGAAGTTGGTCCAATAGAAGATATTACCTGACTCACCCCGTCTCTCTAATAACCTAAAGACTGTTCTTTGAACAGAGTTTTTAGCACTATGTAGGTGTTCTGGGTTTTTTTAAGAAAAAAGGTAAAACCAAATTCTATTATGAGCAACTTAGAAAAACTCCCATCATAAATATTTCATCAGAAGGGTTTAAACCCAGACCCTTCAGCACTGGAGCACAGCGTGAGCAAAAGGACTAATTATAGTAGCCAACAGCAGGCTCAGAAAAGGCTATTTTTCTTGGGAGGAGGGAATATGGGCTGCTGGGCCCATGAGCTGGGTCCAAAAGATGTGGGGTAGGGAGATGCTGGCCAGAACTTGGCGCTCTCTCTTCCCCACTCCTGAAATGTTGTTTTCTCCCGGAGTTCCTAGTGTCGTGTGTGGTGCTGCTGCTGCTTTGGGTGATGATATGGCCTGGCTTTAGACTAGAATCAGAGTTGGCTGAAAATTTTCAAGTTTTGAAATTTTCTGCCTCTATCCCCCTGCCCCAAAAAGGAGGGAGAATAAATATTTTGTAAAAAATGTATGTTTCCCTCACTAGGTCTTATTAGAATATTCATATTCAGTTATTGTTTTGGCAGCTTGCCAACATTATGCTGACAATACATGCAACAGAAGGAAGTTGACAATTTTTCAAAATTTTATATCTCAGCCAAACTTGAACAGAATTTCATGGGCCCAATAAAAGGCACTTTTTTTTTTTTTCCCTCAGGGCCTTTTCTCAGCAGAATGTTCAAGTCCTTTTGCAAACAATGGAAGTGGTAGAGATTCTTAAAAAAAAAAAAAAAAGGTCTGAAGAATCTTTTATAATGGAAAATGAAAAGCTCCCTAAATACAAGGGTCACTACCAGCTCCCTCTATAAAAGGCAGCTGGAGACATCTGCCATGAAAGGCAATTCCTGCAGGCAATCCAGTCAGTCCTTGCTGTGGAAGTACTGGTCTTACTGTTTCCTTCCAGACATCAAGTGTGACACAGTATTGCCAGATCAGGCTCCAGAGTATACATGTTCTAAAATCTAGTTCTGGGACTATTTAATACCATTCAGTTGACATGAAATAGCTTCCCCATTTCAAGAGATCAGTGTCAGAGCTGGTCACAAATTTCTGATTTTCTTTCTATGAAATACAGGGACAATTTTTTCAAGATTTTTTTTTAAAAGGTTTGCATTTTTTTCCAACCAGACCTAATCAGTCTGCCTGCCACATCTAAAAATGAACCGAAGAGAGGTGTTATTCCCAGTGAAAGGGGAACAATTTTCCCAATTGGAGTCGTCTGCCCACTGGTTAAGCTCATTATTATTATTTTGTGTAAATGCTGTAAGGAGTGTGATTAATGTTATTTAAGGTATTAATTTCAAGTTATGTAAACAAAGTTTTAGCCTTATTACTGGTTCCATCTTAATTAAATTGGGACCTAGGAGGGTGTGGGTAGATGCCAGTGTTAAAGTCATAGCTCTCATAGATTTCAAGAGGAAGCGTAACAGCTTAGTAGGAAAGAGACTGGCACCGAGAAGACCATGTGGATTCCCCACCGTTATTCGCAAACAACGGTTAAAACTTTAACACACTGATTTTCTGGGTGGGACATGAGAAGCTGCATTTGCAAGAATATCTGATAAAATAAACAAAGGTCCATTTGTGAACCAACAATTTTAAAAGTGTTGTTTAACAAAGAAATTGAATACAAAACACGTAGATCTCAAAAAAAATTAAAAAATGGCCAAGTCTACAGGCAAACTATGTAGCTTTATGCAAACTGCATGACTGACATAAACTATTTATCATGTTATCAGTAATTGAATAATAGCAGCAGGTGATCCTTCTAGTCTAAGTGGAATACTCTCACTAAACATTTTCTACATCTATCTTTCTTGTATCAATGACATATTGTGCTGCTGTGTTTTCCAAGGCTAAGTTATGAAATAATTCACATTAGGTCATTCAGCATCAACCAGTGAGGTTCACATCTCTTGTTATTGTACAGTATTTTAAATTCTTCATTTAGGAAAAAACCAAATTCAGTTACCCAGAGCAGACACTGTATTTTCCTTGAAATTGCTATACACAGTGCTGAGCATGCTGTCAGTGCCTGAAGTATAAACAGTATTCACAACAAGAATAATGACAATGCTATTTCATGGACTTCAGAAAAGAAAAAAAATAATTTCATCTGCAAATTAATGTATTACAAGTTATCTAAACATACTTTTAAACAGTACAACTTTCGGGTAAAGTGCCAAATGCTCCCAAATAAAGAAATCAAAATGGTATTTCAGTACACTAGTTGTGTATGTGTTTATCCTTTTTTGGTTGTATACAAAAATAGCATATTAAAATATTCTAAAACACTGCCTAAACATATTCTTTTGAATCATTCATGATCTAACTCAAAAGGCTGTAATGTTTTTCTTTTTTATATACATATACATATTACATCTATACATACATACAAAGACACATACATGTATGTATGCATATTTAACTTAATATCATTTCCTATACTCTGTATATCCATAACAATGCTTTTAAAAAGAAACAATGGTGCTTTATTCTCCTTTTACTCACCATTTCTTTCAATAGCAAGACGTATTTTCTTTTAAAAATGGTAGTCTATGGCAATATAACCTGCAGACTATTATATCAACAGAAAAAAGTAGCATCAGACAATAGATTTCTTTTTAAATAACATTTAAAATGTCTAAGACACCATGTCACAAGTGGTCTCTGCAGATCATGTTAAATTACGAACATTTTACTAACAAAGCAGTGTGAGCTAGCCTTCTGATATCTGAAATACTTATGAAATCAAATTTGATTCTGTAATATCATGTGGGACCATCTTTTCTAGTGATGGGAAATGTGTCTATCCATAGGAAGGAGAAAAAAAGACACCATAAGAGCTATTCAATTTTCTGTAGGTTTTTCGTTTAAAGAAAGAAATCACTCCAGAGGCATAAGATACTAATCAACCTGCGGACTTGTTTACACAGTGCCAGCAAAGCACATCAGAGAAATTTTTATCTGTTTACATGTAAATGAAGTACCGTGTGGTTCACAATGGGTCTCCCACCAGTCTGAATCAAGTGCTAATGAAGGACTGCAAAGAGAGAAAAGTGAAAGGTAAAAGTAAACATGGCTATGGGAGAGGGAGGAGTGTTCAGGTGCACATCAAAGCACTGTTCTGGTATATTCTGCTTCCCGAAACCAGGCTTGGTTGAAAATGCTGAAGAGAACTTTTGGTCAGATAAGCTTCCACAGACAGGAGGATAACTTGTTAGTTAAGTTTAGTCTCTAGAAAAAGCTCTATGATTTTGTTTTATATGTAACCATTTGTTTCCAGTTTTATTACTCATTGTCACTTGAATCTCTGTTCTTTGATAATAAATTTATTCTTGTTTTTACTATAAATATATCTAAGTTATGTTTATTTAGCAGAGCCGTGTTCTAAGGCACTGGCTCTCAACCTTTACAGACTACTGTACCCCTTTCAGGAGTATGGTTTGTCTTGCGTACCCCCAAGTTACACCTCACTGAAAAACTACTTGCTTACATAATCAGACATAAAAATACACAAGTGTCACAGCACACTACTACTGAATAGTTGTTTACTTTCTCATTTTTACCATATAATGATAAAATAAATCAACTGGAATATAAATATTGTATTTATATTTCAGTGTATAGTAAGTATATAGAGAAGTGTAAACATATATATATATATATATATACACACACACACACATACATGTAATTGTATAATTTACTTATTGCTTTAATAAAACTTGCAGTACAGGTAAAACTTTGTACTTGTGATTGTGTCTATGGTCACTATCCTTGGTCTTAATGTGTTCCTGGAGTCTAAAAATCTGATTTTCACTCTGCAGAGTTTGAAGCTGTAGCAACAAGAGCCATAGTTTAATACTAACTTACTAAATTCAAGTTAAATACGAAAGACTACACAATTGCACTAGAAATTAATTCCTCTACCGTTTTACTCCTGTATTCAGTTGTCTGCTCAAAACTGGAGAGCAATTCTAGGAATCAAACTCTTATTGTCTTCTTTTTCTTTCTTTTCCACATTACTTCTCAGCAAAGGAAGGTCCAGAGTGGGAGCTCAGGAGGAGGAAATCTCTGTGAGGATTTCCTCATGGATACTCTCCTCCACACTGCTGGGAGGGGGGAAGGGTGACAGCCCCGCCATGGAAAACATCCAGTCCCAAACATAGTGGATCTCAGGGAGCTACAGGAAACTATGTGCCTCTGTACCACCTTTGGCTCCCAGCAACCATCTCCTCTTGAATCCACCTCGACTGGAGCCATGCTACCAGCAACTGCCCGTAGCTGTGGCTGACTCTGGGATTCTCAGGGGAGGTCTGCATGTAAAATTCAGCTATATTATCTTCCTGACTAATTTCTGAAAACTGAAAAAGGAACAACATGCATAATTCCTATCCCTGCATCCAGATTGCCCACTCTTCTCCATGGTTATCTCAGACTCCATCTTCTATGTCAGTACAGACCCTGCACTGCATGGACAGGCCTTCATGGGGTCAAGTGGGCAGAGAGGGGTGAGGGTGCCATGAGAGTGTCTGAATCTCCTTCTGGGCAAACATGGGGAGATCCATGAACAGAATGTTCTGTCTTATTGTGCATATCTAGGCAGATACATGTACTTCATACTAGCAGTACCATTCCCCTTTATTTGTTTTATGTAATGGATGTCATATAAGAGACAGCAAGTAAATTTTTAACTCCTGAAACACTTCATTGAATCATTCTGCCCTAACAGTCCCTTAGGATCTGCTTATTTTAAAAGTTTGTGAACGTTGAAAAAACATTTGTATTAGAGTCCTCATGGTGCCACCCATTACAGCTATCTTTTAGTAATTCCCTTGGAGTCTACCAGAGATGACTACATTAAATAATCTTGAAATGTGTGGTTATTCTTGTCCAATAAAACACTTTATCATGGCTCCTTTGTGTTCATAACCAACCTCAGTAATAATCCATTTCCAGTTACAAGTCAAGATAGCACTAGCCCTTAATGTTCTAATAAATAAATGGTTTAACAATTGGGAGCTAATTGTCACAGTGGGACAGCCTGGGAGGCTTGTAATCAAGGCCTTTATTGTCACAATTCATTTTTATATTGTAGCAAAATAATAACCTCAGGAGCCCTTTTCAATTAAAAAAAATCTCACTTTATACTCATAGATGTTCAGTCTGAGCACTTTAAATCAGATTCAATAATTTTACACCAGTTTAATCTCCTCAAAATCAACAGACAACAATGTCTAGGAATGACATAGCAGCAATAAAATTCCATTTCCAAAAAATGGATGGGATTCATTCAATGGCAAATTACTTGCAATATTTTATAGATTTACTCTGCTACATCTTTACAAAAATCTTAGAAAATCAGCACTTATTTAAACCAAGGGTACATTTATTGACAAGCAGATATTACAAATCACAGCCAGGATCTAAATCGTAAAATAAAGTTACTTGCAATAAGACCTCTCTTCTAAAAGTATGCTAATAAATTCAAACTTAACTTTTAATGTCTCACAAAGCAGCATGCAAACATCACTGAGATTCTTCCAAAGTAAACAATATCGAAACTGCTTCACCTTGTACAGGTTGTTTTTTTTTTGTCTTCTGTTCTAGTTGGGTTAAAATTATTTAGTCCCTCATTTTTAAAAGGGATGAAAATAGGAAAATACAAATGGGCAGATTTTTAGCTGGTCTCGTCTGAGGGCACCATTTTTGTGGGAGCCATTATGCACCCAGTGAGCAGGGCAAGCCTCCCCACCTAGCACCAATGCTCTGGAGCAGCATCAGCGCCTAATGGTAAGGGTATGTGGTGGCAGCCCTGCCAAACACTTACAGTCTGCCCTACTTAGTCGCTATGGGGTAGGGGACCCAGGCTCTCCCAGTCCCCCAGGTTCTGACCCAGGGGACCTCTTAAGCATTGAAAGGCAGGAGTTCGCTATTGGCGGTCTTGTTAACGCTCTCCCCGAGCCTCTTCCTACTGCTCTGTCCCCACACTTTGGGATGTGTTGTGGGTGGTGGTTGTCCTTGGAGACCTGGTCCCCAGTTTTCAGCAGGGTAGGGAGTCTCAGCTCTGGACAGCAGATCTCCCCCTGGGAATGGCTTCCTGGCATAGTGCCTCTGGCCTGGTCCACACTACAGCGTTAAATCGATTTAAACAGCGTTAAATCGATTTAACGCTGTACCTGTCCACACTACAAGGCACTTAAAATCGATTTTAAGGGGTCTTAAAATCGATTTCTGTACTCCTGCTCAACGAGAAGAGTAACCGATTTAGGGTTAGTGTGGACGGAAATCGAAGTTATTGGTCCCATTCTTTTACTGAGCTACCCAGAGTGCACCGCTCCGGAAATCGATGGTAGTCTGGGACCATGGATGCACACCAGCGAAGTAAAGTGCCCTAGTGTGGAGGCGTAAAATCGATTTTATAAAACCTGTTTTATAAAATCGATTTTATTAATTTCGATTTTACTCTGTAGTGTGGACGTGGCCTCTGTTCCAGGGGCTTTGCCGCCCCAAGCAGACAATAAAATAAAATACAATAAAATATGAAGCCGAGATCGCGATCTGTGGCAATTCAGCAGGTAGTCCTTTGCTCCAAGCGGGAGTGAGGGACCCTCCCCCAAATTGCCACCGAATACCTGAAAGTGCCGCCCCGCTCCGGAGTTGCCGTCCCAAGCACCTGCTTGATAAGCTGGTGCCTGGAGCCGGCCCTGCCTCTGCACCAGCGTGTGCAGGTATGCTTCTCACCACCTGTCTTGTCGCTGTGCTGAAGAGACTCCCTTTTACGTTCCTCCTTCAACTGGAACATACCCAGCAGGCAGAGTACAAAATGCAGGGGCGATTCTTTGCACCTTCAGAAATGGCCACCTTTGAAAACGTTGGCTACATTATTTTATTTGTACAAACAAGATGAGTTTGTACAATCCTCCCTATCACATCTAGCCCTGTTAAAAGTCCTCATTAAATTCTAAACAAATGTCTAATTTAAAGTGAAAGAAACCTTGTCATCTACCTTTTTAGAACCCATGTCTATCTGCTTTTCTCACAGCCCTAAATATATCCCAGTAAGTTGTACATAAGAACTAACTGGAGTTCCCTCATGATTTTTCCTGCTTGTAAGATCTAAAGGGCTAGAGCCCAAGGTCCTTCCTCAGTATTACTTCAGTAAACTTTGGTGGTTCTTACTCAGGCAAACTTCTAAAAACAGAGTCTTAAGTTTGTCAACATCTGCCAAATCTACTATAATAATATTTCATTACAATGAAATCATAAAACCCCCTAAAAATTTCAAATGTAGGTGCAGACCCCTTTGGAAATCTGTGGTCTGTAGATGTAGCTTAATTCTGTTCAGTCAGTTTTCAGTCTTTCGCGGACCATTAGCCATAGTCCATGGACCCACCAGGGGTCTGCGGACCACAAGTTGAGAACCACTGCTCTAAATCCCTCCACAAAACACAATGCAACTTCTGAGAATCCCTGAACTTTCAAGATAATGAAAAAAGACAATCCTCACGGCAAATGCCTTCACACATCTGATCTCTTGACCCAGGATTTTAGTTTAGAACTCTGTGCAATAAAAGTTTGCTTGCACTTTCCGCATCGTGACTATACTGGTTGGTGTTATTCCTAACTGGTCTCGAGAAAATAACAGTGATTAAAAAGCATCTGAAATGAAAACCATAGAAGAAAATGCACTACATAAGAATGAACAGACAGACAGTCAGCAGAAGAATAACAATAAGCTTCAAAATCAGTGAACAGAATCAAAGTAATATTTGAACACCATTAACACAGAATGAAACTGAAAAAGCTCAAGTTTTTTATGAACAGAGCAATGCAGGCATGGAACTGAATTTAAAGAGAGATAATTTTGTTTTATAATATACGATCTTAGTTCTGATTTGCACTTAAGTTTTGTTAAACATTGCATTTTTACTTTTGTGCCCTGGACCTGTGGAGTAAACATTGACATTAAGTAGTCATGTTCTAGAGAAAAAATATATGGTATGCCCCTTTGGTGAAATAGTTTTTAAATTCTAATAGAATTTCAAGGTTATTATCTATTTCAGATCAACACTGAGGGTCAGAGTTCACAGCAGCCAGAATTTACAAACCTCCAATGAGTTTTGATTGACAGCAATCAGCATCTCTTCAGCATCACTGAGGGAACAAAGTACAGGTCAAGACAGCAGGCGATTTCATCTGTCATTTTTAATTATCTAAATGATATTCACAGACAAAACCTTTCCCATCCATCAGGGCATCGCATTACCATAGACAATGTTTGTTTAAAGAAGGGGCCATAAAATCAAACAATTATGAATGCAGACAAGCCTTGCTATTGACTGCATAAATAATCAAGTGAGATTTCCAAACTCTCTGCTAATGAATTGGTAGATTGCTGGCAGGAAGCGGCAAGTAATAATACAGAGAACAGTCTAATGTTCTTATTGACTTTTACTAAAGCTTGGCTACAGTAGCAAAGATTCCAAAATGACGTCAGCTAAGGTTTCCATAGGAGCCGTATTGATAGTGGTACACAGCTAAAATACAAGTAGTTAACTCCTGACCTCATAGCAGGACCAGCGATCCCCTGAGAGGGCTGAAATGTTAGCAGTACAATACATCATGAAGTGAGCCAACAGCTGCAGGGCCCTGACAACATCACTGCACAGGCAAGGGTCCCTTCTTTTCCCATTTATAACAGAGTAATCTGTAATAATTCAACTGGAGTCCTGAGAATTAACTCGATTTGAGTTTGGTCTATGAGTAAATAAACCTGTTTAGTAAACGGAGATTGAAAAGTATACACCTAATGCAGTTGTGAAAGATACATGGTGAGGAGCCTGAAGGGCACAGTACATTCTTATCCTGATGTGTACAGCAGGGCAACAGGAGTTATACAGTTTACGGGCCAGATTCCTGGCCAACATAAATCACCATAGCTCCATTGCTTTATTTACACTAGTTGGGAATTTGGCCCATATTGTGAATATACCCCCTAACCTTTGTTATAGACACCAAATGACCTAAACGTTAACGGAAGTATTGCTTCCATTAGTCCAGCAAAGAGAGAAAATGATCTTTTCTGCTCAAGCCCTGTAGTCTGGAACTAACATGGCATTTCTTCTCATCTCCCCTAGGCAGTTGGACCATTCTCACTGGTCAGCAATTTTATACCACTCCCTCCCACAGCAGCCCATGCACCATAAACCAGTCTTCCTTCTAACTTGCTTCACATCAGACCCAGATCTCTGCTGTCAGGATGTGCCTGAGTTCTCAAACTGCTTCTCAGATCTTGTCAATGTACAATAATGATGATATACCCAGGACTGGTGAGGCAGATAGTATAGAGCATGAAGCACTGGCATGACACACTCTCATAAGTCTGTTCTGCTTAGCAAGGGGAAGAACTATATATTGCACCATCTATAACTTCCTACGTCATAAAGGCTTGGGCCACTCTGGATATGTCTGTTTGGCAAGTCTCCTGGCAAGTGCTGGGTTGAAGAAAGAGGTTTTGGTCACTACTGCTATTTGTTTGTTCAGGAGTGTAGTGCGGTGGCTAACCCACTCCTTCAGAACAGGGGTAAAAGCGGCTCTGGAGAAGGCTGCAGTGGTGAAAGGCTAGGCTGATTGGGGAAGCAGCCACAGATGTGGCCAGCTTAATCAGGGCCCAGCTGGCCCTTATAAGAGGGCTGGGAGCCAGGAGCTGAGGAAGGAGACTCTTTCTCTAGCTTCTGAGAGAGAAGGACCGGGCAGCCTGGGAGCTGAGAAGGGTACCTGAGGTGGAGCAGTGCTGGGGAAGAGCAGAGGGAGCTGGGGAGCTCCAGCCTAGTAAGGCTGCAGGCCTTGAAAAAGGGCCTATGAAAGGTACTGGAGCTGCAGAGGGGCAGCCCAGAGACAGGCAGAGGCAGCTGGTCCACCCCATCCCCCCTTGCTGATGATGGGTGGCTTAACAGACTGCAGTCTGCCCCAGTGAGCAGGGGCTAGATGGTGACTGGCAGTAGCCATTGAGACAAGGTGGGGATAGAGGGCTGGTGGTTCCCATGGGAGGCGAGACCCAGATTGTGGGTTACTGCTGGGGGAAGAACCCTGATGTAGAGGGGCACCAGGGTCCAGGAGGGACACAGGGGCCAGCAGCAGGTGAAATACTGGCCTGCAGACGGCGCTCCGAGCTGGAAGAGCTAATTCCCAGGACAACCAGCAGGAGGCGCCATGCCAGTGAGTCTTTGCCCCGCCACAAGGAGCAAAGCTGAGTCCAGCAAAACTGTAACATTTTGCAACTTTGTCAGCCAGGGGAAAGATTTCCTCAGCTGAAAAATGTGTCACTCTGCCAGTTCCTTGAAGCATTTCCTTCTGTAAGCCACGATCACTATTGTGTCTGAATGGAGTTTGAGCTAGCTGATTTTCACTGGTGTCCTTATTTCATCCAGACAATACCGTCTACATTCCATGAGGGGACTAGCATTATAAGATGCCCCTGATCACCTTTGAGAGGAAGGTGACAGGACTGAAACCAGTGGCACTCCCAAGGGCAGGGTACTCAGGGAGTATAGGAAGCTAGAAGCAGCTCATGATCCACAGTGCTGAAAGCCATCAATATAGTAGAATCAGCTTGGGCAACTGACCTTTGTTTATAGCCAGGATGAAGTTATTAATCAATGCCACATAAGACAGGTCCAGTCCTTAAGACTGAATGGACAGCATCTAAGAGACTGGAAGAAGTCAGATGCTAATGGAGCTAGCTTCCAGGAAGGGACATTTGAGATGGGAAGACTTGGAGCAACAATTTATTGAAAAAACAGCCAGATCACCAACAGCTTAGGAGCTGTTAGTAACCTGCTGTCTTCCAGGGTAGCCACCATAGTCTGTCAGCAATGAAAAGGAGTCCCTCACTGGCTTTTATCAATTGTAGCTTGGGCATGGAGGCCGGGAATGGGAGGCATAACTGTTTCCTTTCACAGCAATTGTTGGAAGTGATGCTTTTGAAAACAGAGCTGGTAATACAGTCCAGGCATCACTTGCAGCTGCTTTAATTGCTTCTGGACAAATAGAACCCGAAGGGAGCAGAACAGAAGTCCAAAATCCTTCTAATGAGCAATATCAGATCATCCATTATTGTTGGTAGATTATATGCCCCATACTACTGTAACTAATGGTTGCAGTATGGTTCTCTTTCCCACTCTAGTGGATGGACCAAGCAAAGGTTACAAGTCTGCTGACTTTGAGTTACTAGGTCTGGGTCTTTAAGCGCAGGCAATACAGGATCAGAATTTTAGCTTCAAATATGCCATGTTGGATGCCTGCCAACACTCCACTATATTCACAACATAGGGTATGTCCAGACTACCTGCCATATCAGCAGGTAGCGATCGATTTATCGGGGATCGATCCCCGAACGCGCTCCCCGTCAACTCCAGAACTCCACCGGAGCGAGCAGCGGTAGTGGAGTCGACGGGGGAGCCGCAGACGTCGATTCTGCACCATGAGGATGGGAGGTAAGTCAGAATAAAATACTTATTCCTGCAGCTGAAGTTGCATATCTTACATCGACACGTCCCCCCCCCCCACACAGTGTAGACCAGGCCATATAGACGCTTGAGAAGTTGTAGTGTACCTAGGTAATTGAACTCCCCACCTACAGGACCTAGTCAAGACTTGACAAGGAGGCACCACATCAATACATTAGCAGTCAAAGCCTCCCTCAGTTTTAAAGAAGTTAAACCTCTCAGACCAGCTTTGGACAAGACAATTTGCCCATAATTGTGTGTATATGATGGTGAGACGTGATGCAGAAAGGAAGGTCCTGGCCCACACTGAGTCAAGAACCACCCCTATGAACTCTAGCCATTGCACTGGTATGAAGGTGCATACCACCCAGGTCGTGACAGGTGGAATGCACCAGATTGAGACTTCTGTGCACTTGATCCAGTGATCTGCCCTTGATGAGTCAATCGTCAAGATAAGGATAGAACTGGACCCCTCGGCGTCTCAGGTAAGGGGCTAATGGGGCTATACATTTTGTCAATACCCGCAGGGCTGATGAGAGACCAAAGGGCAGCGCTGTGAATTGGAAACGACACTGGCCCACCATAAAACAGAGGTTCCTCCGTTTTATGGTGGGCCAGTGTCATCTGTGTCCTTGGAAGAGGAAAATAAGCATGTTTCAAGTAGAGAACGGCATACCAGTCTCCCGGATCTAGGGAGGAAATGATGGAGGCCCATGCAGAACTTCAACTTAAGATATTTGTTGAGTTGCTGCAGGTCCAGAATAGGTCTTAGACCTCCTTTTGCCTTTGGGATTAGAAAATAGCTGGAAGAGAACCCTTTTCCCCTCATTTCCCGAGGGACCTCCTCCAGCGCCCCCAGCTGCAAGAGGTTGTCGACCTCATGAATGAGCAGTTGCTTGTGAGAAGGGCCCCTGAAGAGGGACAGAAAAGGGAGGTGGGAGGGGTTTGTGGTCAAGAATTGAAGAGTGTAGCCCAGATGTATAATTTCCAGCAACCAACTATCCAAGATTACCCGCAACCAAGTCGAATGGTAGAGACAAAGACGGTTGAGGAAAGAACAAGGTGGATCTGGGGAGGTGACTGGGGCGTTGCTCTCGAGCTCACCCTTAAAATGAGCACTTCTGGCCCCTGTGATGTTTCACTGGGCTGGGCTGCATGAGTGAGTGGCAGGACAAAGGGCTGCAATGACTAAAAATTGTGTCCCTATCTCTTCTCCTTGGGGTTTTGGAATGGACACTTGCTCTTCCATCCTATCGTGTGATTGTGCTTTGTGCACTGACCCTGGTGCCGCTGGTGCCATCTGATGCTTTTCTGAAATGACAACTGATAACTGGTGCAAAGAGGGCATCAGCATAACTGGCATGCCCCAGGCACTCCAACAGGGCCATTGCGCTGGCCCTGCTGCCATGACAGCATCGTGGAGGTGGACGCAGTGTCAGGTTGCCACGGTCTTGTCAGCAGGGCGGACGGATCTGGTTCCTCACCAACCGAGGTGTATGCAGACCCAGCGAGCGGAGCGTGGCCCACGTGTCCTTCAACGCATGCAGCCTCACATCCATCTGCTTTGCAAAAAGTCCAATCCCTTCAAATGGGAGGTCCTGGATTGAAGACTGCATCTCCTGGGACAGGCCTGTGGCCTGAAGCCAGGAACTGCACCTCCTGACAACCGCTGAAGCGCCCACCCTGGGGCCACCAAATTGGCTGCATCTCATGCCAGTTGGAGGGAGGACCTTGCATCTGTAATACTCTCCTCAACAAGGGTCTCAAATTCTTGGGCCGAGTCCTGGGGCAGGGAATCCTTGAACTTACGGAAGGAGTCCTATAAGTTAAAGTTAAACCTCCCCAAAAGAGCCTGGTGATTTCCAACCCTGAACTGAAGACTGCCTATAGAATAAATGGTCCTTCCGAAAACATCCAGCTTCTTGGCCTCTTTATTTTTGGGGACAGGACTGGATTGCCCTTGTCTGTCTTCTCGTTGGCCGCAGAAATGACCTAAGACCCCAGGGGCGGATGGGTGCACAAGTATTAGAACCCCTTGACCAAGACGAAATACTTCTTTTCCACCCTCTTGGAGGTGGGCGGGATTGAAAATGGGACTTGCCAGAAGGCTTTGGCAACCTTTAGGACCCCATTATGCATCAGAAGCGCGACATGTGCGGGGGTTGATGCAGAGAGACCATTAAACAAGGTGTCCGATTGCTCCACCATTTCCTCCACCTTCAGGCTTAAGTTCATGGCCACCCTTCAGAGCATGGCCTGGTGCTCCTTAAAATCATCCGGTGGGATAGCATGAGACAACCACGCAACATCTTCATCTGGAGAGGATGAGGACAATTGGATCACTGGGGGAGGATCGGGGCATCATCCCCCATGGGGGAAATGGGTTTTGGGGTGAAGACTCGCTCTTCCATCCTAGCATCCGACTGTGCTTTGTGCACCAAGCCCAGTGCCACTGGTGCTGTCTGATGTGGCGACTGACAAAGGTGCAAATGGGGCATCGGCATAACCAGCATGCCCCAGGCACTCCAACAGAGCCATTGAGCTGGCCACTGGCCCTGCTGCCATGATGGCATCATGGAGGTGGAGGCAGTGTCAGGAACCCAGTTGTGCCATTGCTGCCTCAGAGAGGGGATGAACTCCCTTTCTGTGCCAGAGGAATCTCCCTCCGGTAACCACGGAGGAGCCACTGATGCCTTAGTCTGGCAGCTAACCATCATCGTAGGTGAATGGTGCCTTGAATAGGTGGATCGGTGCTAGGAGTAGGGGAATCAGCACCATGTTGGAGAACCTTTCCACAGTTAGGTGATGGCGATCTGTCATGGAGACGGTCAGCAGGAGGATGATGGTATGGGCCATACGGTGACTGGTGTCTTCCTCTGTCGAACCTCATTGAGAGGGCGGAAACTAGGAGTGCAATGCCGGTGATCTGAAGCAGCGAACTGGTGACTTGGGCTAACGCGGAGACTTGGGGTGCAGCAACAGAGAGCTCTGCCTCGGCTTTGGGGACCTGTGGCATGAACTTGCCTTCTGTGAGGTTTTCACTGCTGGCTTGCCCTCGTAGGGAGCCTTTGCTGGTTCCATCATAACATATGGTGCCATCTGCACTTGGAGAGTCCTTTGCTCTCTGGGTGCTGGGAGGGGCTGGGAAGGTGTTGGCTCCGCCATGAGCTTGGGTGCCCTACTGCTTCTGGGAGTCGGTGGCAGATCCCTCGGGGGGTAGGAGGTCGCCGCATAGGGGATGTACCCTCATGTAGTTTTGGGGTAGGTGGGCAGCCTGAACAGGGCCTTTTACCTGATGCCCCTTGGTCTTTCTTGCTTAAGGCCAGGTCACACTTCTTCGATTTCTTCTTAGGCACTGGCAAAGGGGAGCGGTGCCGGATAGAGTCCGATGCCAGGGGTACACTGTGCACCAAGGCCGAAGTACTGGGATTCGAGTCTAGCTGGGATGGCTCCGAGGCCGGGTGGAGAGCAGCCTCCATGAGGAGGGCCCTTAAATGAATGTCATGCTCTTTCTGCGTTCTGGGACAAAAGTCATTACAAATGCAACTCTTTTCTTTTACATGTAATTCCCCCAAGCACTTCAGGCAGCTGGTATGGGGGTCACTAACAGGAACAGGCCTGTTGCAGTCAATGCAGGTCTTAAAACCCGGAGACCGGGGCATGCCCCGCCTGAGGCAAAGTCCCCGCCGAGACCCTAACTGCTACCTACAGTGCTAAACAACTACTTCACTAGCTAACTACTATAAACAAAAACTATTTACAGCACTAAAACATGAAGAAAAGGAGAAAACCGCTGACACTTGCTAGGCAAGGGAAAGGAGCTCCGACCAACCACCATGGGCAGTAAGAAGGAACTGCGAGGGTGTAGGGCCAGCGGCGCCTAATATACCACTGCATGAGCACAGCACTCCTGAGGGCACCACAGCTGACCTTACAGATATTGCTAAGGCAAAAATCTCTGACAGTGGTGCACGTGGGCACGCAAACCCCTAGAATGTAATCGACATGAGCAAGCACTCAAAGAAGAAAAGCAGTTATAGGCATCTATGGAAGGATCACGTGTACTTAATTAATAATTAAATCAGAAAGGCTAAGGCACAAAATGAGTAATAACTAACAAAGCACATAAAAGGCAATACAAAGAGGTTCTTTAAATACAATGGGAGCAAGAGAAAGATGAAGGACAGTGTAAGTCCTCTAGTGGGGAAGGAGAGCTAATAACTCATGACGTCAAAAATGCTGAGGTGTTTAATGCCTATTTTGCTTCAGCCTTCACTAAAAAGGTTAATGTGTGTGGTCAATACAATTAATATTAACAACTAGGGAGAAGGAACACAAGGCAGGGAAAGAACAGATTAAATAATATTTAGGTAAACCAGATGTATTCAAGTCAGCAGGGCCTGATGAAATTCATCTTAGGGTATTTAAGGAACTAATTGAAGTAATCTCAGACCCTTTAGCAATTAACTTTGAGAACTCACGGAGGACAGATGAGGTCCCAGACAACTAGAAAAGTGCAAACATAGTACTTATCTTTAAAAGGGGGAACAAAGAGGACCCAGTAAATTAGACTAGTCAGCCTAACTTTGATATCTGGAAAGATACTGGATCAAATTATTAAGCAATTGATCTGTAAGCACCTAGAGTATAACAGGGTTAAAAAAGGAATACTTAGCACGAATTTGTCAAGAACAAATCATTCCAATCCAATCTAATTTTGTTCTTTGGCTTAGTAGACAGGGGGAAGATGTAGACATGATGTATCTTGATTTTAATAAGGCTTTTGACACAGTCCCACATGCCATTTTTGTAAGCAAGCAAAGGAAATGTGGTCTAGATAAAAGATAACATCTAGTTGAAAGACCGTACTCAGAAAGTGATTATCAGTGGTTCACTGCCAAACTGGGAGAACATATCTAGTGGGGTTCCACAGGGGGGAGTCTTAGAACTGGTACTATTCAACATTTTCATTATGACTTGGATAATGGAGTAGAAAGTATGCTTATAAAAACAAAACTGTGAGGAGTTGGGAGCATTCTGGAGGACAGGAGCAAAATTCATAAAAACCCTGACAAATTGGAGAATTAGTCTGAAATCAACAAGATGAAATTCAATAACGACAAGGGCAAAGTATTTCACTAAGGAAGGAAAACTCAAAATGCACGAACACAAAATGGGGAATAACTGGCTAGGCAGTGGTACTGCTGAAAAGCACTGGGGGTTATAGTGGATCACAAATTCAATATGAGACAATAATGTGATGCAGCTGCAGAAAAGATTAATATAATTCTGGGTTGTATCAACAGAAGTGTAATATGTAAGACACAGGAGGTAGTTGTCCCACTCTGCTCGGCACTGCGGAGGCATCAGTTGGAGTACTTTCTCCAGTTTGGAGTGGCATTCTTTAGGAAAGATGTGGACAAACTGGAGAGAGTCCAGAGGCGAGCAACAAAAATGGTAAAAGGTTTAGAAAGCCTGACCTATGAGGAAAGGTTAAAAAAAACTGGGCCTATCTACTCTTAAGAAAAGAAGACGAGGGAGGATCTGATAACAATCTTCAAATATGTTACAAGGCTGTGATAAAAAGGACAGTGATCAATTATTCTCCATGTCCACTGAAGGTATAACAAGAAGTAATGGGCTTAATCTGCAGCAAGTGAGATTTAGACTAGATATTAGACATTTTTTTCTAAATATAAGTGGATTTAAGCTCTAGAATAGGCTTCCAAAGGAGACTGACCACTCCACACCTTATGCGGGGCTAGGGGTGGGGTGGAGGAGCCATTGCCCGGCTTCTTGGGGGAAGAGGCATAGCGCTTTATGGAAGGAGAAGGTGTGAGAGAGAGGCTCAGGAGATGCTCCAAAAGTAGAGTGGGTCAGCATGGAGTGGTTTACATTTGTTATATGATAATATACTGAACATATACTAAGTCCCAGGGAGACATTTTTTAGGTTGAGCAAAATCAGATCTTTCCCCCAAAAGAAAACATACCGAGAGAGAGAGAGAGAGAGAGAAAGATCTATTAGGTTCTGTTCAATGCTATTCCTTCTTTTAGTAAAACAATTATTTATACAATAGACAGTCTGAATTAAAATAATCCATCAGTGCATCATAGTTTGGTTCCAGGCAGTAATAAAAAGGCGAGAGTTCCAAGACAATAATAAGCTAATGGTACTGTAAGAGTTCCATTGTTTCAACTGATACTTGTATAGTTACTCAGTTAGATGTCTTTATCAAAGGTGAAGCTGTCAAAATTTACATGAAACCTAAGTTAGTAAAAAAAAGCATTGTAGCTGCTGAGATAACGGTGGTCAAGAAATATGTTCACAAGCAAGTTATTTTTTCATTTATAAAAGAATTCTGCTATTCATAGGAAATGGCCCCATATTCTGCCTCCATTTATAGTGAATAACATCATATTCTGCAGATAGCCCCACTGACTTCAATGGGAGTAGTACACACAGAAATTCTGCTATTTGTGAGTAAGGGTAGCAGAATCTGGCTCATGAACTTCACCCTGAAACTGACTCAGCCATATGTCACTCTGGCAATGGATAGGAGTTATTATAAAAGAAGAGTGAGGCTCTTGGTCTGAACCTCGAGTTATTGTGGCCATCCATTGCTTTCAGTAGAACAGAATAAAATATCTATCTCCCTCTCCTCCAGGTACTATTACAGTAACAAAAAGACATTCCCAGTAATGGACAGATTTGTTACTGCTTTCTCCTAAGCCACATTTGCAGAGCATTTTGGATTTCTGTTTTTAATCCCTTAACTTCTGAAAAGTAAGGTAGCCCCATTGGCTTAAAGTTAAACATGCATTTAAGTCATTTGCTGGACTACGTCCTAAGTATGCTGGAATCAGAAGGTCTTTGAGGACTAATGTAATCAAGTTTAAGAATCTCTAATGACAATTGCCCAGACATAACTAAAACCATTTTTTCCCAATGCCTCTAGTTATTCCAACAGCCCAGGATGTTTACTTGCAGGTAGATTTTAAAACAGAAAAAAACTCTTCTGAGGAAATTCCTTAGATTCACAGGGCTCTCTGCAAAAACCAATGGGAGGGAGATGGCCCTCCAAACATATCATTGACTCAACTTTAGCAGCTACTGCTTCTCTTTTGACAAAAGAATTACAAAATGTAGATGCAATCATTTTTAAAAGTTCAGACTCCAAGTTAAATCAGTCTGGGAGTGATTAGCTACTATGAGATAATGGCCTACCTCGAATGGATCAGAGGTTGGATAAGACATGATTCGATAACACAACCTGGAACCAAAATGCAGGATCAACAGTAAACAGAAATCTAGTTCAAAAAGAGGATGGAGCTGCAAATTAAAACTGTCTTTTCAGACGAATAAACTGACTTTTTAAATTCAGGGTAATACATCTTGCACAAAATAAGGGAAAACATGAAAACTATTCTGAAATATATCCATTTTAATAAATGTCTCTGTTATACTGACAGAGATGTTAGTAGCAATCTTGTCTTTAAATGATGTGCTTGATTTCAAGAAGAAAATCTTCATACTTAGTGAAACCTTTTTTACCCTACTACAAAATCCTTTCCAAACACCAGATCAAATTTAGTCTTTTTTCTCAGAGGCACATGGACTCTCTGGGTGACTCAATATCTATTCCACTCTTGGATACTATTTCTCAAAGCACCTCATGGTAAAACTTTTGTTTCTTCTTTCGGACCCCTATTCTGCAAAGCACAGCATTAAGCTTCATTGGGGTCTGGATCACAATTCCACACAGACTGGTGAATCACAATTGATTAGCCAAACTCCGTGATAATTCAGGAGCATAGAGTTTTCAGGCTTGATTCTTCTCTCACAGTGGTGTCAACCAGGAATAATCATACTAGAGTCAATGGAGGAACACTGGTATAAAATTAAAGTGAGAAGAGAACCAGGCCTATATTAATTCAATGTATGAGACGTGCAATTATAAGGCAGCGAACAAAATTTCTTGCTTCTCAACGAAGCATTAAAAGTAGACACATATACTTCCACAGACATATCACTGTAAATTTCAGTAGGAGAGGTAAACGCTACTTTATGACCCTGACTAGCTCACAAACTTCTTACAAGATAAAACTTCTAAACAGATGCAAAGTTTTTCTTAATTTGAGATGCTGTGTGCTCTGAAAAGAGAATGTAGTGATAAAGGAAGTTTTTTTTAACATTGAAAACCCTTCTCTGGGTTTTGTTAATTACATATTCCTACAATTGTGGCCAGGAATAAGTTGCACTCAACTTTTCCCCTCACCCACATAGCTGAAATAATGATCTGAATTTCAGAGAGGAGATAAAATGATATTCGATAATTGTGATCAGCTGCAATGAAGTCTATTGAACTGTTACAAATGCATATTTTGTTCTTCCCTTTTTGTCCTATTTTTAGTGTGGCTTTTATAATCAATATGATGTTTATGGTTAAAAATGTAGGGGTGAATGGGCAGGCCAGATTCTTAGCTGTTGTAAATTAGCATAGCTTCATTGACTTCACTGGTGCTATGCTAATTTACACCAGCTGAAGATCTAACTCATATATATTTTATTATATAAAATGGAGTAGTACTGGTGGGAACAATGTCTGTTAATTTTTGCTCACACGGTATTAGGTTACTATGCTAAGTGCTCACATATTTTTGGATATAACTGAATAAAAATAATGTAATTAACAATGCACTGTGATGTATCTGGGATGCAGTCAATTGAGGAGCTTGACCCAAGACCTTTTGCTGCCGCCATAAATATTCTCTAGAGTGAAGGTTCTTCTGTACTTTATGAAAAGCTAAAAAGAATAATACAGCATCCCTCAGGATCAATTTCAAGGTTATCACAGATGCCCTCAATGTTTATCTATTTTTGTCCACATTTCTTCAGAATAAAGCCAATCCAACACAAAAAACCTGTTGGGAGGGCTCATTCCTTACTGTGTCCTCCTGATTGTCCAAACTTTGAGGTGTGTATAGCTGTGGGCAGGAGGTAACATAGATGGAACATCTTATTCAGGCCTGAGAGGTGGATGATGAGAGGATTCTGGTCTAATGAAGAAATCTTTTATCTATGTGCAACTATCCCCACTGCTCCATGAATAGCTGTATCTCTCTTAAGGCCAGAATGGCTACATGGAAATCTCTTTATTCATATAAATACCCTTAATCATCCAGATTACTACAGTCTGAAATGTTGTTTACTAACATTTGTCCATTAATAATTCCATTCTCCACAGTGAAAGAACAAAAGGATTTACAGTTGGATCTTTTACATGACAGTATGCCATGCAATAACTGGGCATTCAGGCTTGCCCTCGTCTTAGGTTTTTGTAGAAATGCATGAACTGGATCAATTTGGAAATCAAATAGTAGGGGATGGTGAAGAGTAATTAGACAACATCACCTTTGATTTTAATAAAACTAATACAAAAAATAGGAATCTTCCATAATATTGGCTGTTAAAATATCCAGAAACAAAACTTTTTCCTTTTAAAATTAATTTCATAAATTTCCTGTAAACTTAAGCCCTTGAGATCTGCCACTATATGTGTATTGCTCTATATGTGGCGATGTACTGTTTCTTTTGTTTAAATTAACTGGTGTCCTTATGCAGGACAATGTATAATCAATTTGTAGTTAGTAAAAACCTGGGCTAAATACATTCCTTAAAGCAACACAACACAGCAAAATAATAATAAAAATGAAATTTAAAAAAATTGAACACTTCTCAACCTGGCACCTATGAAATGTCTGAGGGAATTGCCCTCTGAAGTTTTCATCATCCTTTTTCTAATGTGAGACATTTACTCCTATATATCATGTATAACATGCTTTCCAGGAAAAAAAGATTATGTTGACAGCTGACTCTGTGACACAACTAAAACTGTATATTAAAAAATCAGAACTAAACAGCCAATATATTTATATAAAAAGAAACATATATAGATGTTCACATGAACACCTAATGGAACTTTAGTAGTACTTGGGAAAAGCAACTGGAAGAAAGAAATAGTACTTCCTTGTTCAAATAGCTTTATAACTTTAAGTACAGCCTCACCTTACAGAAAGTGATCTGTTTAGCATGGATCAAGACGGATGTATGACTAAGGGCATGGCTACACTTGCAGATGTAGAGCGCTTTGAGTTAAACCAGCCTTCACAGAGCACAGTAGAGAAAGTGCTGCAGTCTTTCCACACTGACAGCTTCAAGTGCACTGGCGTAGCCACATTTGCAGCACTTGCAGCGGCATTGGGAGTGGGCAGCTATCCCAGCACGCAAGTGACATCAACGTGCTTTTAAAATGGGAGGGGTGGGGTAGAGTGTGACAGGGAGTGTGTTGTGTGTATGTGGGGGGAGAGAGTGGGTTTTTGGGGGGCTGAGAGCATGTCAGCATGCTGTCTTGTAAGTTCAGACAGCAGCAGACCTCCCCCTCCCCCCACCTCTCTCTGTCTCTCACACAGCATTCCACAGTAATGGCTTGCATGCCAGCTGTCAGAAATGGAGCTTTGAAAGGGCATTTCCACATTCCTACAGGAGTTCAAAACAATGACAAGAGTGGCCACTTGACTTAAGAGGATTATGGGACATTTCCGGAGGCCGATCAGAGCTCAGTAATGCAAGACCACACTGACGCCCGGGCATTGTAGCCAAGAGATAGCAAACGTTATCCCTCTCACCAAGGTGGAGTACCAGCAGCGCTGTAGCCGCGGAGTCAGAGTGCTCTACATGCCTTGCCAGTGTGGATGGGGAGTGAGCCAGTGCACGTGGGGCTGTGTGATTTTATTGTGCTGTAACTCGCAAGTGTAGCCGAGCCCTAAGACAGAGCTTACCCGTTTTATCTCTATTAGAATGACAGCTAAAATAGTAAGACATGGGTAATTCACTTTCTTTTGACCTCTCTCTTTTCTGAATGCTTTATCTTGAAATACTCACTTTATTTTAACAAGAAGATAAACTGTATTTTCCCTTCTAATTTGAGGTCTAGTTAGAAATGATAAATGCACTTCATAAAATCATGCCTTTAAGAGAAATATTATTGTTGATGTTATTAACAACACTTTAAATAAAAGTACATAATTGCTAAACTACAATGAAATCCCCAAGGTGGAAACCAGTTACAGTCACATTAGTTCCAAACAACTAACATTTTTATAGTTCTGACTATATTAATTAATAATTATTGGATACTTATTTTGAAGGATTGCCATTTATATTTACATAGTTAGAGAGCAGAGGCTGTAATCACTAATCCTTTAAATATCATTCATACTTAAACCAGAAGAATCTGTGTTTTATTAAAGTCATAAAACTGTGGGAGACATTCACAACCCTCCTGCCAGACCAGGTTAGCTCCCAACAATTACCACATACCGCAAAAGTTTGGTAGAACAAAATACTGACTAAAAATTCCTTCAAAAATAAAACCAAATACAAGCAAAGATTTAGAGGAGAGCAGATAGAAAGCAGTGTGTGATCACTACTCCTGCTCAGAGCTGCCTTTTATACACTCACTCTTGTCTCACAATGTGAACAGACAGCTGTAGTCAAAGAACAGGGTCAAATTTACCCCTAGCATTGTGGTCACTTACACCAGGACTGAATTTTGCTTTGAGGGGAGGCAAGTAGTGAGTGCCTCACTGAGGAACAAGTTGAAAACACCTACCATTGAAGAAACTTACAGACAAATAAAGACAAGAGATTTAATCTCCCTTTCCAAGTTTTTTTTTGTTTTTTGTTTTTTTGTTTTATAAACACCTTCAGCCTGAAACCACTGGACTTTGTTTCATAGTCCTAGACTTTGCAATTGTATTGTTGTCCTGTGAATTCACTAGCTATCCACAGGGAAATGAGTGTTCCTGCCTCAAACCCCTTCATGGAAAATTCCCCAACTGATTTATGTGAGTGGAGATTAGCAATGCAAGCAGAAATTACCAGAGGAGTGAAAGGGTGTGTGTGTTGGTGGAGGTTGGAAGAGGGGGGAATGATGAAGGAAGGAAGAAAGTTATAAAAGGAGAAGTCATCTCAATTACATGATTTCCCTCTCTCTGGGATCTTGTGTAATCTCCCCCACTGCCGCACCAGCCACAGGATCTGGCCTCTACAGAAATTTGGGAACAGGATGGTAGGCAGACAGAGAATAACTGCTCCTCCTTATTAGAGAAAAGTAGTTCAGAGCCTCCGCAGATCTAGTGTCATGTACTGATTTAAAACACCATCTCCACTGCCTCACAGAAAAACAAGCAAGTCAAAATTCATTGAATTTCCTGCACTTGTGTGGGAAGCTCCATATAAAATATGATCCTGTATCTTTTAGGTGGATGTCACCATTTCATTACTATGTAATTTACTAATTGTAATGCCTTCACAGACTAAAAAAATTGTGTATCACAATCTTGCCATAAATGGGAACAACTCCATTCCCACAGAACATCTTCTGACCTAAATCTGCCTTTCAAACAGAACAGTACTGAGTCAGAAGAGTTAGCTTATCCATTTCAGTAACAGCGCTGGCTGGGAGCTGTAACTTGCTAGTAATACAGAATCTGCTCAAGGTTGGGAGACAACTGCTGGTGCAACACTGACAGATGCAGGACCCATATGCCCAAGTCTGGATAGGATTCCTGTATCACTGGCATCTGGATGTCAGCTTTTCTTTCCTGGCTCTACTGCTGGCTTTGCTGATAAACCCGACTGTCTGCTGTGGGTCAACCTGCTGCTGCCCTGTAGTCATGTTTCTTGGATGGTAAGCAGTTTCTCTCCATTAAGGAGCACTGTATAAACAGAGCATGCCTCCCTTAAAGCTTTCATATGCCACTAAACATCTAACTCAAACATGTCAGCTATTTCTGGCGAATTAGGCACAGAGGATGAAGTCTTGCAGCTGCAATGAAATGGCAAAATGTTTAAATGTCCATTCAGTCTTCTTGTCTATTTCTCTGGGAAACTCACTGATATCATCCATGTTATTCTTTAATTCTAAACAATTTTTATTGCTTGGTGCCCTGCGAGAAATTGATAGTAGCAAAAGCTGGGTGCACCACAATTTCTAGAAAATTCTTTAGACGGGGACACTGTATTAAAATGCTCTATCTGAAAGAGTCTTCTGTTTAAAAATCTGCTAGCACAACTAGAAGGTTTACTTAGAAATTTGCAACCATCAACCTAGTTGGGCATATATTTGAGACTAAAGAAAGTGAGGCCCTCTTTAAAAGAAACCCATGCTTTACCATAGCGACTGCTTTTCCTTTTACTACCTTGAAAAACAACATGATTGAACTTTTACTTTGGGCTGGGAATGCAACTATTACATATTAGGAACTAAAACAAAACTTCATAAAACCTAGTTACAACAAATCATAAAATGGTATCTATTAGACAATATACGGCTATTTTCCACTCTCGTTCCAAATCTCGGAAATCCCAGCCTCTCCAGGAGGGAAGCCCCATAGAGCCATCCCCGAACGCTGCTTACAGGTGTATACACACTTTGATTCTGCAGTGGCAGGTACAGTCACCTTCTACCAAGCCTCCCATTAGCAGATAATTAATACTCTGGTTAGGAACAGTCCGTCTGAGAGGTGGGGAAGCCTTTGCAGCATTAGTATCAATTAGGTACTAGTAAGCACTGGAAAGTACTGGGAGCAGTACAGAACTGTACTGTCAGAGGGGAAGCTTGAGTGGCCTACCGTGCAAGGACTAGTCAGGATGCACAGCCTATTCCCCAAGTGTTCCTTGCCTACTTTGCAGCTGATGCAGAATGGGAATGTGGCCATTTTTCCACCTCCTCCCGGTGTCCCACTGGTGTGCAAACAGGAGGAGTTCTGTACTGTCCCCAGCAGAGAGACTGGTAACTGCAACTCGTCCTTGCGCATGCCGCAAGAGGAGCAATGTTTCTTCTGTTCTCCTACTGAATACCCTGCAGAATGGTCTGGCGCTTAATGGGCAAATCTGTGTCCAAACAGTGCATATCTAGAACTAACAGATATTAAAATACTATATTGCTTCTGTGGAAAGATTTTAAAATAATAAAAAAATGGTTGACCGCTAGAAAGGGGACATGGTAAAAATATCATAAGTATTAAGACCAGAAGCACCACTTTCATTTTCAGGCTTGGGAGGTATGGGTTTAAAAACAAACAAAACCAAAACATTTGTTCAGTTTTTATTCTATATCTCAGTGCATATTGTGTCCTTGAAAAACATTGATTCCTACTTCCTAACATGTATTTTGTTAACTATCGTTTACGTTTAAGATAATATCTATCCCTTTTCATCAAAGGCAATATCATACTGTATCTTTGTTTTTGCTTGACTGCATAATTTGTAAAAGATGAAAAACCCTGTCTAGATCATCACCACCTCAGACATGTAAAAGAAGAAATTTAAAAAAAAAGGGGGGCGGAGAACGAAGCCAAGCTCAACTACACATTCTTTCAATGAGTTTAAGATCCCAATTTTTTTGTTCTCAGAGTTAATAGATGCATATTTTTTATTTCCAGTATTGTCTGCTGATAGCATACTTTATAAATCAGTGAATTATTAACTGTGATAGACGTTTGATTGCAAAAATGTGATTGTTCTAAATACCAAAGCATTGTGTAAAGCCTTTGAGTTTAAATCTCATGTAAAGTTTTTCTGGAAGACTATACAGGGAAAATCGCCGAGTCTCTACAGGTCTGGTGTACATTAGGTCCCTTCCCCAACTTTTATTTTTTTGGTTGGTTTTGTTTTTAATAAAACTATAACATTGGTTTTCAAACTGTGGTTCTTGGAGCATTTGCTGGGAGCCTGCGGAGAGCTGGTTGCTCATATATTGCTGACTCCTCCACAGCTGCTAAACCACATTAGAAGAGAGCTAAAAATATGTTAAATACTTCCTTCGTATTTTTTCATGTGAACAACTTCTATAGTTGCCAACGGTTTGTTATGTGACTGCAAATGACATGGTGGCAAATGGGAGGGGAGATAGCCATATGAAGATTTCTGTATCCAGATATGGTCGCACTACAAAAGTGTGTGAGAACGCTTGAACTATAGGTAGCTATGTGAACCCATCACGGAGCATTTTCTGTTCCTTAAAATGTGTGCAAAAGGGACATAATTAATCATTTATGTGGTAAAGAAAATATAGTAAATCACATAGATTTAAGACCACAACGAACTGTAAGCAATCGGAAGGCAAATTAGAGAAAAAATACTGAATCAAGAATTTATTTAGAGGACCACACAGGAAAGGGTGAAAAATAAAGATCAATACATAAAAAATGCAATTTAGAAAAGTCTTTGCAACTCATAAAATACAATTTGAGTTCATTCATCTACTACCAAAGGAGTATAATCTTATATCAAGTATGAGAATATGTATAAATAATGCTTTTAAACTATTGGGAGTCACAGGAGAAAATCCTTTCAAATGGTGAAAAAGATATATCCTTACATACAAGAAGAAAACAAATGATTAATTGGCTAAATGTTGTACCCAATTAATGGGTTTAATTCAACACTGACTTGAATCTTATGTGACCTCATTAAAGGCTTCCCCAAAGAAGCTGTAAAACAATGGATGGACTTAAAACGTTTCTTCTGTTTTGAAAGTTGTATCAGCTTTAGTAGTATACCCCATTATGTACTGTTCAGGGAATACTGCTAAAGCAGGTAGAAATGTTCAAAACACAGACTTTTTTAACTGTGTCTGTTCTTGTTATTAGCAGGAATTACCAACTTTAAACAACTTGATTCACAGCAGAAAGTAGCACCATTTATAGATGTCTGCCCATTTACTTTACAAAACAAGATGTTTGCATTCATGCAAATATTAGACTTTTTAAAGAGCTGTAAAGGTGTTTGCACTTTCCAAGACAGGACCAGACTAAGGCATGGGCACAGAGACCTGTGCCCAGATCTCTAGCTCCTTGAGTCAGTGTGTGAACAGAATCTCAGTTTTCATTTAAGTTTTTTAAACAATAAGTTTCTAGTCATGGTGGTTGCAAAAAGAAGCATGAACTCATAACCCAAATGTAACAAATTCAATGAAGTATGTCCCTGAACTTGCACACAGCCTGAAACAATAGTTCTGAGAGGTGTGAACTACCCCATGAATTTCAATTGGGTATTAACTCTGAGACCCACTGCTCTGGGTGTCTCTTCTGTCACCCAACAGAAGACTGTGACTATGTCTACATTACCATTTATGTTGGCATAATTTATGTCACTCAGGAATGTGAAAAAAAACACGCCCCTGAGAGACATAGGTTGTACCAACATAAGCATCCGTGTGGACAGCACTACATTGATGGGACATAGCTACCACTGCTTGCTGAAGGTGGTTTAGTTAAGTTCACGGGAGTGCTCTCTCCTGTCAGCATGGAATGGCTATATAAAAGATCTTACTCTGTTGAGGCTGCATCAGTACAGCTATAAGATCTTGACAGTAAACATAGCCTAGCTGTGTGACAGGAGAAGAGTGCAGCAGACTGCTACTGCCAACAAAGGGGAAGGCCCTGCTGCTGCTCCTGCAGGGATAAGAGGACCCACTTTGCTGCCCTTGGCCGCCACTCCAGGTAGGGGCAGAAGAACAGCACAGGGGTCTATGTTTTGTGCCTCCTGGATTACTTTAATCCAGCCCTCTATCAATTGTGTGTACATGCATCTTAGACATGTAAAGAAACAAACAAATGCACATCTTACAAACATTAAAAAGGGAAAAAAAGGAAAACTAAGAAGGATGCTTGTACCAGTCTAACCCACCATGCACTGATATGCACCAAAAACAGGATATTTGAAAAAATTGTACTAGACAGATTAAAGACCACCTAAAGATTGTTTCTAGGTTTTTCTCCACAGAGTCTGAAAGGAACAGTGCAGTCAGCTTTGGATCTGTATTACTGGTAGTTTCTGCAAAGTGGAGACAAATGCCATTGTTTATCGTCATAGTATATAAATAAAAAATACATTTTCCTTTTAAAAACTTTTTTCTATTCATTTATATAAAATTGAGAGCCTTCTTACCCCCTCAGTGAATATGTGATTGGTGCCAGGAGCCAAGGGAAGAGGTGGGGAAGGGAAGAAGACCCCATGATTTCCAGAAATCAAGACATTTTAATCATCCCCATCTGAACCTTTATGATATCCAGTCAAGATATGGCTCTTTTTGGAGAACCCATGCATGACTTCAGCTGAAAATAGGGCTAACCCCCAAATCATAACTAAATGAAGACTTCATTAAATACAGTTTTGTTGATGTAGCAGGGAAAAAAATTCCTCCTTCAACCTCTACAGGCTGCAGAAAGTCCTCCATTTCGGTTAATGACCTATTCCTTCTGTCCGATTCAATACAGCCCACTAGCTATGGAAATGACAACACTCAGCAGGTGACAACAAAACAGTCAACAAACAGTGCTGAGATATGTCATTTTCCTCTAATACTTTTTCAGGAGTGAAATGACACAGTACGATATGCTGTATCCAGCTCAGATCAAATATTTCTTTATTAAACGAAACTACATGTACTATGGTTGCCATATAAAATGCAGGTTTAAGTGTGTTGCTTCAAGCTTCAATTGCAAAACAATTTGATACTCGATTTTTTATATATACATATATATTTTCCCTCTTGATCTCTTAATACACACCTCCTCAGGCAGTTACTGTTAAGATGCCACATCTTTGACATAACTTTGCATTGAAAGCATTGCTTTCTGGGTCCAAACTAATGCACGTACTGTGACTGGGACATCTTGGAATATGTAAATTAGCATCTTTCAAGTCTCTGAACACAGGAAGTCCTCTTGGCATGTATTCCAAATCATGGCCTCAATTTTAAACAGGAATGCCTGTGCAAAGGTGTTTAGCCTTTTCAGATTCAGAACTAGCCTTTCGTTCCTAGTTCTCTTTAAGAAAATGAAATATATTCAGCCAATTTCTGTTCTAATTTCCAAAATGGCTTCATAGCCTTCAGTGGAGTTGCTCTGGATTTACACTTGTTTAAGTGATCATGAACTCAACTCAGTGAGTAGTTATGTTTACTTGTTATTATATTTATTTATTACTACTTATATTAAAGTAGTGCCTAGAAGCCCCATGCCTTTCTCCACCAGTGGAACAGCTATAACATTAAAATCAGTACTAGAGATTCAGCTGTTTTTCTGACTGTTTTGTGGCTTCTCTGCTAGACGAGTCTCGTGATCAACCCTTGACAGACTCCAATGTAGGTATTAAATACTCATCTTTAGAAAAACACGAAATACTATGCATCCTTGAATGTAAGGCAGAATTTTGTTACTGGGAATGTCCTATTTCAATGAAGACATACTATACAACTGAGATATTGATCTTCTGTAGTTTAAAGAGATCCTACTAACTTTTTCACAACAGTACATGTATTAGTCCCATAGTCCTGTCTTAAAACCTGTGCCCTGATGTGACTTTTGAGCAGTTAATAGCTGGACAGTTGATGTCATATGATATTATTGTTTCAGTAGATCATATGGTCTCTCTCTTTTTCTCAACAATGAGCACCCAATACTTCTCAGATCCAGCTGCCCATGATATAATCATATTTCTATTCTTAGAATTTGGGATTTGTATCTGTACAGATTCTTTCTGCCCAGTCGGAAATTTCATTTTCTTCAAATCTGTTTTTACTTGTTTTTTTTAGGGTTTTTTCCCCCCTGGTATGATACTACTCCCTCTCCTTTATGGTGTAATCAGTCTTTCTTGCTGAATAATACTCTAATACTGCATCCCATTCATTATTGTGATCTCATCATTCTTCAAAAAGGCCTATTATGCCTAAACTGTGTTTTGTTACCAGGTATTCTAGATTAACTACGTTTGCCTTTAAAGGTTTTTGCATGGGTGTAGAGGTTTTTAGTGTTTCCTGACAGTCTATTTTTCCCCCCCATGCAACTCCTTTCTCTCACAGTCTTACTTTTTGGATTATATCTCTATGAGCTCAACCTATGTCTCCTCCAGCTTCACCTTTGAAAGCTTTGGATATTATTTGAAAAAAGGAACGAGTCTGATAATGGTGAATTATGTGTGACAAATATGAGGGTCTAATTCATAATTAAAATGTATAAAGTAGAGGATGTGTTTTTTGAAATAACTCCCCTTTGGAGGCCTATGCCATCTTTAATTCGCTTCTCCAATCAACCTTGTCACCTGTGTATTCCATTTTATCACACAATGCATGCCTCTTAACTGCCAAAACACTGTTAAAGTCCATTTCATTGACTGGTTTAAACGACAACAAACCTCATCCCTTGAATTCCATTTTATTTTAACAACTGATATATAACTTTAATCTGCCATGTGGAATGTCAACAGTAATGACTGTCCGGCACCTTTAAGCGGGGGTGGGGTTATTTGGCTGGCTGGCTGAAGGGAACAGTGCTTTATGACTTGGGAGGTGGAGAGGGGGGAGAGATGAAAACTACTGAGGTGTTCGTTAAAGGAAAGAATAGGGGGCGGTTCATCACTCCATTCTTATAGCCCACCTAAACCTTCTTATGAGGGGGTGTGGATGGTAAGGTCCCAGCAATGGATTTGCTTGAGTTCCTGGATGGAAAAAGTGGGGGAGCTGGTGAAAGCCCCCTCACCCTCAGGTAATTAGGGAATAAACATGGGGTTACTTCTACTGTACACTTTTATCTGCTGGGTAGTCCCAGACATCTAATAATAAAGTTGCAACCTGATTAAACCCATGTCAAATGTGTCCTGTCCTTCTTTCGGTATAGCCAGACAATCATTTTACAGTCATTCTATTTCCTCACCCTCCTTTCCTTCAGCATGGCCAGAACTCTTCCTCAAATATTTAATAAGTGTGACTAAAATTTTGTACACTTCACCACATTTCTTCCCTATGCCAACATAGATCTGTTAACAACCTGTCCCCTTAATCCAGTACAACTTTATAAGAAACTGAACTGTCACCTTTTATACTTACATATTGCACCAGTGACATCATTAGCAATTGTCATTTCTTGTCCACACATTTCCAAGCCAGCAGTAGACTCTTTTCAGTTAATATCCTTTCTAGACTGGCATAATCATCTATATATTCCAGGACTACCACCTGCTGCTTCCTCACCTTTAGTCTCATGTCACTGTTGCTATCCTAACCGGTGTTGTACAGAGTTCACCTCATTATATAATATGTAAAGTTGTCGAAAACTGTACATGAGAAGAGGAATCTTTTCCCTAAAATTTTACAGCACTCCAACACTTTACAATCTGTTTCTCCTCTCTTCCAGCTCTCAGGCCAGGTAGGGCCCTGTGCCCTAATAAGAATCTCCGAGAAGATTGGAAATATGCCCTGCCACCCATCGAGCTCCAAGATCTCCTATGCACTTGATGCCAATGTATATGTGTTTTTGTACTGAAAATGAATAACCCTGTAGTATGTGATATCAATTTTAAAACTCCTCAAACTTTTACAATACTTAAACATTTGTGGCTTAACAAAAATTAACTGTTTCTTATTGTCTTATTCACTAATGATCATTCATTCTGTTTTGCCAGTTTTAACTCTTAGCAGTCTTCCTACTCACATGGCTAAATAGAGCTGCTTTTTTCTACCCAAAGGAAGCATTTTTTGTTTCCAAACTACATTATTAACTATGTGCAACTTCTGTACCATCTTTCATTATCTGAAAAATGTAGAAGACCTGCTCCACTCCCTGATCTTTTCTCTGACTTTAACAGTAAAGAGTCACAGGTTTTGCACAAACTTGGTTACACACCCAATACATGTTTACAATGCATGAAAAACTTTACATAATCTCCAGTTAATCTGTTACCTTCAAGACATTTTCTTAGTCATGAGAACAAATAAATTGTGTCATTATCTTGTTACACTGTTGGTGATTATTATAAATAAATATCAATATATTTAAAATGTTATAACATATTGTAGTGAGAACATTTAGTGAGCTCTTTCCACCTTTTGAATCTACCATGTTTGATGGATGTCACTGTGCTCCTATTGGTGCAATAACAATGCTGCAAAAATAGGAAGAGAAATGTTTGAGGGATCTCACTGTGCTCCTATTGGTGCAATAACAATGCTGCAAAAATAGGAGGAGAAATGGAAGACCAAGGCCTATTACCATATGCAGAAAACTCTCTGGTAATCTGGTCATTTCCTATAAATTTTATACAGCTTTCTTCCTTTGTGTATATAATGGCACATGTTTCTACAACAGGACAAAAGATGTTAAATCCTTTGGAAGTAGAGAGGAAATTTTTTTGTAACAGCAGTTTTCAATTATAATTGCAATAGAACTGATTAAAGATGAAAAAAATTGATAAATCATTCAATTTGTTACTATTCATGCTTCTATATTATTGATGTTAGTGAGTATTCTGAGAACTGCTGGCTATTCATGAAAGTGTAAATAAATCCCAACAGCTTCACAATATTTAGCCCAAATGAATATTTAACCCAAAATTCATAATATAAGTTTGTTACTCATTATTACTTATTTGTTTTTTCTCCTGTTTAAAATGTCTCAATCAAACAATCAGGAAGTAGAAACAAGACCATAAGTAAAATTTCCCAAGGACCTTAGTTATACAGGAGGTTAAGTCCCTTTTTTAAAACTGACTTAGATACTTAGAAGCCTCAATCCCATTGTCTTTCAATGAATCTCAACCTCCTAGGCACCTAAGTCACTTCTGCAAACAGGACTTAGCTGCTTTTGAAAGTGTTATCCTATGTGACTTGAGTGAGGAACTACACAGTATGAATAACAAAAAGTCAACAGTCACTGTAATTAAGTGGCGAAAAGTTCACAATCAACCCCCAGTCAAAAAACAATTTGTCCAAACTATTTGGTGAATATTTATTAACAGTAACTACATCCAAATGTATCAGGAATAGTTTTTTAGTGATTTTCAAATAGCAAGGAATGTTAAATTCGCACAGGACATTATTCAAAATGAATAACTGGCCAACTCTAATGATCAGTAACCCAGAGTGTCACAAACACTAAATTAATACTGTTACATACTACTATTACTGTATTGCATTTATTACAAAGACTAATGTTTATGTTCTCTTTACAAATATAAAAAAAACATTAAGGGGCATTTTTCAAAATTGAAAAGATTTTTCTGGATTGTAAGTATGTTTTTTTAAAGCAAGTATTAAAAGATTTGATTACAAGTGTACCCCTACATTTGGCAACAAACAGAATACATTTAAGAGTCAAGAAAGTACCTTTTATTAGACCCACACAGATTTGTTTGTACTACATTCTCACATACTAGCTGACAAATGGGTTTTCTGGGCATTGTATTTGTGAATCAAGAACAAAACACAAATGGCTCTTAGATTCTCCATGAAAATATGTAATTTAATGCAAGTTGTATAAAATGTTAGCAGCAGTACAGCAGACTTCTTATACCCAAGGGTGGATTTTTTTTTTGAGTTTTTAAATGCAGAAAAGCTGAAGAAAACTCAATGGCCCCAATCCCATGTCAGATCCTATAGAATGGAGTGAAAGAAGAGTAAACCTCCACTAAGAATTACCTGTGGAAACTTCTCCTCTACCATTTCACCAAAGGATTGGAGTTTCCCTAGCATGCACACAAACACGCCAGATCCCCATCCAATCCACAGGAGACCAGGGACTATGACAAAGATTCCGCAGCATTACAAGTCCCAACTATCTCTGATTTGGTTGTTGAAAGTATGGCTCCTTCTAAGTCATGCTGCCAAGGAGTCACTGGACCAGAAACATCATGAAGATGACCCTTAGAGGAAGGAAAGAGGAATTCCCAGCTCTGACGGTGAGGCACAATCTAAATTGGATTTCTGTTTTTCTGATTTTTTCAAGGGTGGTATGAGGACAATGTACAAATCTCCCAAGACCACCTTGTGTAAGCCCTGAGGAAACGAGAAAATGCTGTTTAGAAAGTAGCTGAACCCTTTTTCAGCACAGAATGGAGAAATCAGTACAATCCGACTCCACCTGCAAATCATGGGGGCATGACCGGGCTCACTGTTATAGTGCTATTAGTTGGTTCTGGGGATTGTCACTGGGATTTTGAGCTTTTTCACTCCTTGCTCATTGGCTCAAATCCAGCTAAGGCCTGTAATGGCCCAAAAGTTGGCTAAGTGGTTTTTATTGACCTACGGGAACTGAGCTGGTGTTTTCAGTCTACTTCCTTTTGAACAACTCCATATGTCATAAAGCACCATCAAAACTGGCACCATGATAAAGTCCACAAATAAAATGAAGATTTAGTGGACATGGAAACTTGAATAGTTTTCTGAGTGAAAGGGATGTTGCATAAGAAAGTGAGCAGAAGTACACTAGTAGGGCAGTTTGTATAATCTAACACAACCACTGCCTGTGCAATTGTGTATAGTAATTTAATGCACCATTAAAAAACTACAGTTGCTGACCAATCAGTCAGGCACTTTCACAGCACTGACTTCAATTTTTAAAAGTTACTGCTCTTATATACAGGAGTATGCAGTCAGTAAGAATCACTGCAATTTAGATACAAAGTTGCTGTTATTGTTAATGGAATATTTCTTTCTAAATTTTATATTTAAAGCTTACTGCAGAGTGTCCAATACTAAATATATCTACTTTGATAGGAGCTTGGCATAAAAAAACAATAAAACAAAACACATATTTAAGAACTTATCTAAATTTTTACCAAAAATACTGTAAACTTTTCTTTCAATTGTTTTACAGTTCAAATCCTAAGGTGTGTTCTTTTTTGTTCAAGAAATTTTAAAAGCAACTAATTTAAATATGCAAAATTATCTTGAGTTGTTCATACGTGAACTTAAAAGCCGTGCAACACAGGAAAATTAAGTAATTATGCCTCCAAGTTATTTACTGCAATTAAGCTCATTTATCATATGCAAATTAGTGCAAACTGGTCTCATTAGTTACTAAATTACTCAATATGAGCTGAACAATGTAGCACTCCAGTTTGTAATGAAAAATCCCTGTAGAGGCAAGCAGGATCAATTAAGCTAATTTGCATATGCAAATATATTCACTAACTTTCCCTTTTCTCTATATTTAGTTCTACATTTCCTGATCATTCTTGATTATATAAAGAATATGGGGTCACTGACCCCTTTTCTTAATCCTCAATAGTTAAGAAATTAAAGAAAGTATCAAGAGATGTAAACTGACCATATTCATCTTAACTTTTAAGTCTTGCTGGAACTAAAGTTTGCCAGTAAGAGATAACAGAAATCAACATTTTTTCATTGAACTTATAATGAAGCAAAAAATACACCACTGAGGTAAAATTAAAAATATTTTTCATTGCAGCCTAACCTCATTATAAAGCTACTCTCATGCATAAGATGAATGTGGAGTATAATGAAGTCTTGCTAATAATTAATGGGCAACTCTAATTATCTGGTTTCTCTTCTATTCAAGGCATTCCCACTATTTCTCCATCTAGGTGTTTTAATTGGATAATGTCTGAAAGCTTCTTTTCTGATTGTGGGCTCCTGCTATAATAATATTTGGGGTATTTCCTTTTTTTTTTCCATGAGCACACTGTGCGTAGTTTCTTTTGGTCATAAACCTACCGTGGGAATCATCTCTTCAGTATGATATACTGCAATTGGCTGTGGCTTGGAAATTTTTGACATGATTGACTGAGAGTTCTTGCTTGTAGAATCAAGATTTAAAATGTCACAAGATGTTGCTCCATTTCTATTTTTATAACATCACTATAAACAAACTTTGTCCACTTTTTAAATATATACTATATTGTGGTTCTCGTGTATCTGTCAATAAATTTTGAAATAACAAAAGTATTAGAAAAAGTCTCCTTAATTTCTGAATTTACCTTTACCCAGGACTTTAAAATATTAATTACGAAGGGCACTGAACAGATTACCTATTAATCCAGCTTTCTTAGATCACAGATTCTGAAAAATATGGGTACTTGCAATACAGTACTTTTTGCAGGTTGGCACATATTTATCTGTTCATCTCTCGCTCTCTCTCTCAAATAACAGTTATCACAGTATTGTTTTGAATGTCATTTCTAGAAGTAGTGCCCACCAAAGCAATATTTGTTAGAGCAGCATTGGAGGAGACTCTAGCTGGATCTGTGACATCTTACTAGTATTCCGACCTTCTGGAGTGCTTTTCCAATGACATCACAAGGTGCTTCTACCAATTACATCACAAGGTGATAGTCTGAGATTCCTGCAGCTACTGTATTTCAATTCTTTTCCTATACTCTCTTACTGAGTGTTGTTTTATACGTTTTAGCCTGCTAAAGCGAGACAAGATTTTTAACATATTATGACTAACTTACATCCATTATAAGTTCACTGCGCTCTTTATCCATCATCCACAATCTATTCTCTTTTAAATGTCACCCTAGAACTTTCTTTTATCAATTCTGCTGAAGATTAATGGAAGCAATTTGGAAAGACCACCACCCTCTTTGAAAAGGCCACACCTCAACAGATATTCAATATGGAATTTATGGTGACTCAGACTGAAAACCATCAGCTCCACACGCTGTAGTGATTTTTTGCTATTTGTTTGATAGCTCTTACATCTTCTGTGTATTAGTTGGGGGGAAAATCCAAAATAAAAAGGAAATCTGCTTTAAGAAGATAAAAAAATGATGAAAGCTTCTTAGCCATTCCATGAATGAAAAATTTACATTCCAAATAGCTAATAAGGTTGTCGTGTGATAGACCTTAAATAACTGAATGAATTGTATGCATATGATAAGGTCATGATAAACATCTGGACTAAAACTGGATACAAATCAATTTCAATGCAGTTTTATGTGGGTATTACTAGTAATACACATTGTAAAAAGCGTACCTTTACGTATACAGTATATATTTATATATTCATAGCAGCATGCTGACAAATTACACAAACTCAAACATCACAAAACTGCTGCCTATTTATTCTAATTTTGTATTGTTTTGTTACATCTGTGAGAAAGCACAACCACATTTGTGTCTGTTATGCAAAACTCAGTGGTGCACATTTACATCTTTGGTACAGTAACCATTACAGCTTACAGCACTAAAACCTTGAACCTAGACCTCTACCAAGGACATACAAATAATTAAATCACTTAATTCATAATTTCTGCACTTAAGGGAAATTCATTCCAGTGGTAAATTTTACATTTTGCTAGAATTATCTTTGTTACCATTTTACATTTAGCTAACTGCAAAAAGGTATGAAAACCTGGAGATTATCCATAGCTCCTGTGAAAGCTACAGCTGTGGTAGTACACAGAAATACCTCTCAATTGTTTCAGATGAAGTGGAGCATTTCTCATTATAGTATTCTAACTTGCCTCTCTTGCATATCAAAAGACAATATTCCATGCTGCATACTTGGATTGAGAAGCAGAAATTTCTGCTAAAGAACAGCAGTTATTTAGTGCTGCAGTTAGAAAAGACCATATGCACAGCAGGTTTCTTATTTCCATAAGGTTTGTTTGTTTGTTTTTTTAGTCTACATTGACAAAACACTCCCCATTTTGTTGCTGTTGCCTTTGTTACCTGCTTCTACTCTGTCTCTGACAACTAAAACCTAAAAAATGTTTTGTGGAATCACCAAGCCCTGACAAAACAAAACACATAAGGGTACATGAACGTCTCTATCAGGTCATTTCTGTTCAATCTAATCTTTTTCACATATACCTACTGTACGGTGTCATAAAATGCTTTGGGAAAAATCAAATTATTCTTATCTCAGTCACTACTAAGACCTGGAAGACATGCTGTTATTTCTTCTCTATGAAGATTTTTAGAATTTGCATTGTTAGAGTCATGACAATTGTGGGCAGGGGAAGGGAAATGGTGCTTGTAAACTAAAATGAGAAAAGAAAATCTAAATCTGGACAGGGCACTTACAAAAATCGAATGATTTACACAAAATGGTGTTTGATACACACACAAACACACACAGTATATCTGTGAGCAACAGTTACTGCACAGTCCAATATAACTACATAGTGTGATTCATCTAAATTATTACAGCACAAAAAGTACTTGCCCTCCCTGTCTCATTAAATTTCTCTCACTCGTGGACTTTCTAAAAAGAAAAAATTGGAATCTGTAAAAAAAAAATTTCATAAATGTAAGCCCTGATAACAACATAATAATAATTGGCAGAAATATTGTTACTATCTAGTTATCTTGATTATTTTGGTAAAGCCATTATTTTTACCTGTAAAATGTGACTTCCCAAATGTGACTCAAATACTTCAATGGCAAGGGCACTGGGGCTTCTCCTGCGCTGGGCACCTATAACTGAATAAAAAAAAATTATGTTCCAATGTCTGCACATTCAGTCATGCTGTATCCCTGATTACACCACTGGAAAGATACTATAGACACGGATTCTTGCATTTTTAAACACCATTACTGTTAGTTACAACTTTGCCTTGTACTATAGTAAGCAAAATCACTTTATAACTTTCAGTGACGTGACTTTTGTGGCACAATATTATTCTTTTCAAAGCTGTTAAAGTGCCTGGGAGCTATGAAAATGAACATGCATTACTAATGGTTCTCAACCTGTGGCCCAATCAGCACACAGCTGCAGGCCATATGACATCCTCAGGGCCATGCAGGTAGTATCTATATATTGTGTGGATGTGGCCCACATAACACACAGAGAGCTGGTAAATAGAATGAGAGCCACCCAGCTATACAAGTATGGCCCAAGTCCCGATAGAAGTTTTTTTGTTCATATTGCTGAGCCTATGGACCAGGTTTGGTAAATAAAATGAGAAATATTAAAGTAGAAGATGCTAAATATAACGTGTGTGCACCCGAATGTGCAGACAAAAACCCAAAATTACTCCATAATTGTAAAGATAAGAAAGATGTCTTTCTGAACATGCTACCTCCTTCCTTTGAAAGTGGACTGAAGTGCCTGAAAAAGTCACCATTTGCAAATAACTTCCTTTCCATGATATCTGAGGCATCAAAACTATTTCCTATTGTAAGTATAAAAAAAATTGCAATATCCTAGATACCAAGGTAACTGCTACATCTTCAAACAGCAATCTCCATACTACTTGTTAAAATAAATAGCTTTAAAAATAGAAACATAAAAATAGAAAAATAAAAATAACTTGCAGTTATGTTTTCAAAGGCAATGATGACTAAAATAAGAGAAAAAAATCAAGAAATCACACACTAGAACTTTCATTAATCTCTACTTCATATGGTGTGCCAGGGACAAGAAGACAGTAATAGATGCCTAAACACAGCCAAGCAGGGGAGAAAGTAACCTACTGTGGATACAGAGTTTTTTGTTTTAGGCCTAGATTGTGTCTAGCTCTGCTTGGGGGAATGGGGGACAAGGGAGGTGGGAAGACGGGAGATGGTTTAAGGAGACTCCCCTCCCCCTTGCAGAGGGCAGACATATTCACATCTAAGACTCTGGTGGAACAGTGCCCCTGGAGCGCAAGAGGCAGTGTTGCATCTCTACACACCACAGTGCCTAGAAGACATAATCTAACTCAATGTATTTAGCCAAGGATATTCAGTGATAAAGTCTGTAATAGGTAACAACAAATATAGAGTACTAGACCAACAGAGTAGTCCAAAGCTGTTACTGAACAGGCAGGCTAACTCGTTAGCAGGCTGATTATCAATTGTCCAATACAAACTAATTTTAGAGCAACAATTTGTAGGAGTCTTCTGTGACATCAGCTGCCAAATCTGATATCTGCACACATAGGTATAGGTCAAGTAATGACAGGGATGTTGACTTATAAGGGTAATGTCACCCCTTACTTCATGTAATTTCCTTGCAGGAAATTCTAAACTATTTATACTAGAACACAAGTGACTTCATTGTTAATATATTCATGCAACAGCCTGTAACAGTTACAAATGGTAACTGCTCCAGACCTAATATTTCCATCAATTTACCTTTGGTTTTCACTCTACAAACTGACCCCCACTTCTCTGACCCTAATAGTTTTGCTCATCAATGCTTTTGTCTCTCCTTTTCCCATAGCCACATGAATGCCTGAAATATGCAGGATTTTGATCAAGTATACGATTTAGGGACAAAATTCAAAGGATTGTAAATTCTTTAGGATTACTGCAGTCTGCAAACGAAGTGGTCTTCTTTCCCTACTCATGGTTCTTATTCTTTAACTCCTCCTCCAGTCCTCCACACACAGGCTCATATTTAGAGATGATCCCCTCCATCTAGTTTGCCCTACTCCCTGAAATGCCCTGAGCAGTTAGTGTGAACAGGACGTGCAGCCATGTTTATTAGGGAAACTTTAGCTTTAATTATAGCTACAGTAAAATACACAGCATTGTAAAGGTTATCAGTGTTCTCATTATGATTATTATCGGTACGTACTGCACAAAATACAGCCATTTCATGTATGGTTTACCAGAAACCAAGTTGGAAAAAATCTACAGGTGTTCCTTAAGCATTGTTTCTTCTTTTTATATGATCATTGTTTTAAACAAACGAACAAAAATTAACTGGTTCTCTTTCTTTCAACTAGACTGTGATTTATTTTTCACACCAAGTCTAAAGACATCACCACTCGGATATTTTTTTCTGATTAATGTTCTATCTCTAAATGCCACTCCCTAAAATCCACTGGCATATTTTTAAATGTAGCTGATTTACTGATTATTGCTTCCAGTTCTACAGTGTTAATTGCGCATGATCGTTGTTCAGCATGCGAATGACATAACTTGTATAAGGTCTATGGATACGATCAAACAGAAATCAGTAAATGATCTGCATGTGGAGTTTTAAAGCAATGTCTGTGATGTAGAAGCCTTTTTACTAATAGCTCATCTGTCCTTTTGCACTTTAGACCCTTTCAGTTTCAAAGTTCAAATTATAATACTCCAATATAAGTGAGCTGATGTCAGAAAATGCAAACTGGACTGGATAAAATACCTTTAATACCTGTCAATCAAATCCACTAAAAATCTACACGTGTGTCTTGGTACATGGTATCCATGTACATAAATATCTTGTAAGAGTTTCATGCCATTCAGTTCTATGTCATTTTTATGGTGCTGGAACGCCTCTTGATTTATGTGTTTTGCTCTTATGCAGGTGATGTGGGGCTATAATGACAGTTCCTAATTTTACAACCAACATAAATATGTTAAACAGGATACCATTATGGCCTCTGGTAGCCAAGCTCCAATGCTAGCATTACTGGTAACTAAATAGATCTTAAATATGTACTTCTTAACTTGCACTTTATTTTTTCTTTGTGCCCTCACTATCTTATTCGGCATTTTGAGGAACGAGACAATAATGTTTTGATAATTCCAGAACATAGAATACAATCCTATTTTCCTCACTGTTCCGCTTTCATTGCCTCAATATTTTACTTTTTCCAGCCTCAAGCAGTTGATTTCATGCTGTTCATCTGCATCACAAAAATAATATTTTAGTATACCAGGGTATATCAGATTGGAACATTTCAGAAACATGACAGGTTTCTTATGCAATTTGGCAGCCCCGTAACAGAGTAGACTCACATGTGCTGAATGGGTCATTTATTAAATCCAATAAAAAGCCTTATCCCCTTTATCTGATTGCCCAATTTAAAGACGCTACTTTTAAAAATCTACATTAGATATAGGATGCTCAAAGAGCAGAGCAAAATAAAATAATGTATTATGGCTTATATTATAACCTACTACTATGCAGTCATGCAGGTAACTAAGCCATCCTCCACCCACTATGCACAGTCATATAGGGCTTGCTAGGATAGGGAGTCTGGATGCAATCGGGTGAAGCAGACTCTGTGACACCACTATTTCCTATCACAACAAAGCAGACAAGGAAAGACTGGGGTACAAACAGAGAGAAGCAAGAGACTAGATTAAGTTATTTTTCCACTCTTCCACCCTTCCAATGTTTCAACTGGCAGTGGCGACTAGGTGCCAGGGAGGGAGTATGCTCTATCTGGCAGCACAACTGATGTGGCATACTTCAGTTGCCTGTCATGGAACACAAGGTCAGGGAGAAATGTGACTCAGAGAGGTGCCTCTCTGAGTCACAATTCATTTTTGGAGATCTGATTGTGCCAGTGCAGTTATATGATATCCCATGTTCTGGACTAGAAACAAAGTATTCATCTAGCCCATTATGAATAACATAACAGACAATTGCTTCAGTGAGGTGCAAATCTTATAATAAATAATCTATTTCCATAAACTAGCTACTTACCTATTTTGTGAATGAAATCTAACTGCATCCCCCCCAAGGTTCCCAATGGAAACACTACCATAGAAAGTTTAATTGTTTACCCACATTATCTCAGAGAATTTCCAAGAAATCTACAGTCCAAAGGATCTAGGATTTCTAAATCAGAGAAACTCAACTGATCATTGAGCTGAGGATCTGGCCCTATATTTTAAAACACTCATAACAGTACCTTATTTTTAATATTTCAAAAACTAACTTGAGCTACAGAATCACAGTTTTTTGATTATTCAAAAGATTTCCAAATTTCACTGTGAAGATTCAAAATGTAAAGTGCTTTACTTCATTCAGGAAATAGAAGCATTTTAACTTGGTTTAGTAAAGCTATTGAAATAATTAATGCTGTACCAACTAACTAGCACAGCAATAAAATACCTCAATAAAATACCTGGCACAAAGGACTATTTATAAAATGCATAATGCAATAAATCGGGGTGGGGCGGGGCGCAAGGGAACTTCACAGCCATTACACACAGTGCACACACAGTGGGGCAGAGGGTCAGTCCACTGCCTTTTCCCTTAGCTGAACCATTCAGGGTGCACTAAAAATAGGTTGGCCATATTTCCCGATCCTGAATACGGGAGACCTGGTAAAATTACTCATATTCAAGCAAATTCAATGGCAATCAATCAGAACTATGCAGTACAAACGTTCAAATTAACAATAAGTTGACTGAGCTCCTGTTAAAAAAAAATATTGAGTAGTTGGATTCTTAGGGTTCACACAGGGAGAGGTGACACACATACTCTCATAAATCGTGTGTGTGTGTGTGTGTGTGTGTGTGTGTGTGTGTGTGTGTGTGTGTGTGTGTGTGTGAGAGTGAGACCGACTGACCCGACCCTTCCTGCCAGCACTCTCTGCCCTTCATGTCTGGCTAGGCCCCTGGGATGGACCCACCTCTCCTGATGCCTTGGGAAGATGCAGTGCCAGGTAACACATGGGGAACACAGAGGGTCATGTGCCCCCTTTCCCCAGATTTGTGCCAGAGTTCACACCAGAATGTGGCCAGCAGCAGCCTTTTGGCACTGTGCATGAGGGAAGGGACAGGAGCTGCTTCCAGACATGGGGGATGACTTGGCCCGTGTCTTTGCAGAGCTCATCTTCCCCTCTGCCCCCCACTTCCCTTTGGTTGGAAGCAGCTTGTCCTTTCCTACCTGCAAGCGTCAAAAGGTAGCTAACACCTCCAGGCTGACCACCGACATAACCCAGACACTGCTTGTATCCCAGCTACAGCGCAGACAGGAAGGGGTTAAGCCCTAAGGATGCATTGTGCACCAGGGCCCAGGGACCCTCAGTGCAGGGTCTTCAGCGAACCCAGCCAGAAAGGTGGATCAGCAGGAGACGATGCCTAGGGGACAGAGCAGCCCTGCGCTCCCTGGGGGCAGGTCTGGGGGGCAAGTGAAGAGGGTGCTAAGCTCCTGCCCGGGAAGCTGCTGTGGAGCCTGCAGGATCGGGGCAAGAACAGGCTGGAAGTCACTTCCCCCCACCACCACTCCAGAGCTTAGCTGACGGGAGAGGCTTCTCCGTGCCAGCACTGTGCAGAGCTTTGGCACACAGGGCTTGGCTCCTCCTAGCCAGTGCCCCAGGCTGGAGGGTCTTGGGCTTTCCCAAGGAGCCAGCCCAGCCAGAGGCAGTGTGGGAAGGAAGGAGCCTGCCAGCAAGGCTGCTGAGTGAGCTGAGCACTCCGACCAGCGACTGGTTCTCCATACAGCGCTGATAGCAGGATGCATCTCGCCAGAGGGGATATGGAGAAACAGGACTGTGTGGTGGAGGTGAAGGGGCAAAGCAGGGAGAAGACAGTGAGAGGGGAAGCATATAAAAAGTCGATGGGTGGGCAGCGGAGGTAACAGATAACCGGCCTGGCGCCTGCCTGCACTCACCAACCACTGCAGCTCACACCCAGTACCAGCCAGACCCGGCACACAGCAGGGGCTATGCTGATGGACCAGCAGGGGGAGCAGCCGGCCCTATGTGCTGCATCTTCGTCCTGCCATCAGCCTAGCACGCCCACCTCCATTGTCGGCCACTGGACCCCCTTACCTACACATGGCTGGTGGTGGGCGGCTGATGAACAAGAATCCGGCCAACAGCAGGACCCAGCAGTATTGATTGGGCGGGGCAGGGGTGAGACAGAAAATGTGGGACAATTTGCCTGTTTTTAAGAAACAGTCAGGACAGCTGCAGGAGGGCTTAAATACAGGTCGGTTCCTTTAAAAACCGGATATCTGGTCATCCTAACTAAAAAGGGGACGATATATGTGACAGATATGAAACTGCTCTGTACTCAGTTGTGAATGCTGTATGTTGGTTTGGCTATGGGAATGTTATTTTATGAGCATATGAAACCAAAGGTTTGTCTACACTAGGGACTGGAGATATGCTTCCCATCTGTACAGGCATAATCACAGAACCTATCATTGATGCAGTGTGCTAAAGACAGTGGCATAGCCAGGCAATGGCATGGGCTAGCCATGCAGAATACAAACCCAGGGTACGTCCCGACTACCCGCCGTATCGGCGGGTTAAAATCGATTGCTCGGGGATCGATATATCACGTCTAATCTAGACGCGATATATCGATCCCCGAGCGCGCTTATATCGATCCCGGAACTCCATCAACCCCAACGGAGTTCCGGAATCGACACGGAGAGCCGCAAACATCGATCCCGCGCCGTCTGGACGGGTGAGTAATCCGATTTTAGATATTCGACTTCAGCTACGTTATTCACGTAGCTGAAGTTGCGTATCTAAGATCGATTTCCCCCCCCTAGTGTGGACCAGCCCTCAGCTGAACACCATGGATATGACTCAGCATGGGACTACACTGACATGCAAGAGGGAACTTTTAGGTTGTGCCAGCAAAGGGCTATATAGGCCTGTTTGTGCATGACACACTAGTATTGACTAAAGTTTACAGCCCTCTGGTACAGACTTACAGCCCTTAGTTAGCTTTCATCATAAGAAAAAAAAAACATTGGCTGTAGACAGCCCTGACTGTTCATACTCAAGCAGACAATATAGGCATTAATGCCTTTGATGTTTGCCTCTAATAATGTGGAATCAGTAGTCCCATTGGACCCATAGAATGGGAGGAAAGATGCCAATTTGAAATCTCATGGCCTTTCAGGCACGAAGTCTAAAACAAAGTGCCTGGAAGCACATTATCCCTACATTGACTAGGAACATTTCACTTCAGGACGAAATGCAGAGATGAAATTTCTCGATACTTTAAATGACTGCTTTATGGAGCAGCTGGTACGGGAACCCACAAGGGGAGAGGCAACTCTAGATTTACTCCTGAGTGGAGCGCAGGAGCTGGTCCAAGAAGTAACTATAGCAGGACCACTTGGAAATAGTGACCATAATACAATAACATTCAACATCCCTGTCGTGGGAAGAACACCTCAACAGCCCAACACTGTGGCATTTAATTTCAAAAGGGGGAACTATACAAAAACGAGGGGGTTAGTTAAACAAAAGTTAAAAGGTACAGTGACTAAAGTGAAATCCCTGCAAGTTGCATGCGCCCTTTTTAAAGACACCATAATAGAGGCCCAACTTTAATGTATACCTCAAATTAAGAAACACAGTAAAAGAACTAAAAAAAGAGCCACCGTGGCTTAACAACCATGTAAAAGAAGCAGAGAGAGATAAAAAGACTTCCTTCAAAAAGTGGAAATCAAATCCTAGTGAGGCAAATAGAAAGGAGCAGCTTAAGTGCAAGAGTGTAATAAGAAAAGCCAAAGAGGAGTTTGAAGAACGGCTAGCCAAAAACTCCAAAGATAATAACAAAATGTTTTTAAGTACATCAGAAGCAGGTAGCCTGCTGAACAACCAGTGGGGCCCCTTGACGATCAAAATACAAAAGGTGCGCTTAAAGACAATAAAGTAATTGCGGAGAAACTAAATGGATTCTTTGCTTCAGTCTTCACGGCTGAGGATGTTAGGGAGATTCCCAAACCTGAACTGGCTTTTATAGGTGACATATCTGAGGAACTGTCACAGATTGAAGTGTCACTAGAGGTGGTTTTGGAATTAATTGATAAACTCAACATTAACAAATCACCGGGACCAGATGGCATTCACCCAAGAGTTCTGAAAGAACTCAAATATGAAGTTGCGGAACTATTAACTAAGGTTTGTAACCTGTCCTTTAAATCGGCTTCAGTACCCAATGACTGGAAGTTAGCTAATGTAACGTCAATATTTAAAAATATTTAAAAAGAGGTGATCCCGGCAATTACAGACCAGTAAGTCTAACATCGGTACCGGGCAAATTAGTCGAAACAATAGTTAAGAATAAAATTGTCAGACACATAGAAAAACATAAACTGTTGAGCAATAGTCAACACGATTTCTGTAAAGGGAAATCGTGTCTTACAAATCTATTAGAGTTCTTTGAAGGGGTCAACAAACATGTGGACATCGATCCAGTGGACATAGTGTACTTAGATTTCCAGAAAGCCTTTGACAAGGTCCCTCACCAAAGGCTCTTACGTAAATTAAGCTGTCATGGGATAAAAGGGAAAGTCCTGTCATGGACTGAGAACTGGCTAAAAGACAGGGAACAAAGGGTAGGAATTAATGGTAAATTCTCAGAATGGAGAGGGGTAACTAGTGGTGTTCCCCAAGGGTCAGTCCTAGGAACAATCCTATTCAATTTATTCATAAATGATCTGGAGAAAGGGGTAAACAGTGAGGTGTCAAAGTTTGCAGATGACACTAAACTACTCAAGATAGTGAAGACCAAAGCAGATTGTGAAGAACTTCAAAAAGATCTCACAAAACTCAGTGACTGGGCAACAAAATGGCAAATGAAATTTAATATGGATAAATGTAAAGTGATGCACATTGGAAAAAATAACCTCAACTATACATACAATATGATGGTGGCGAATTTAGCTACAACGAGTAGTGAAAAAGATCTTGGCGTCATCGTGGATAGTTTTTTGAAGATGTCCATGCAGTGTGCAGAGGTGGTCAAAAAAGCAAACAAGATGTTAGGAATCATTAAAAAGGGGACAGAGAATAAGACTGAGAATATATTATTGCCCTTACATAAATCCATGGTACGCCCACATCTCGAATACTGTGTACAGATGTGGTCTCCTCACCTCTTATGTTATGTAACAAATTTGGCACCCCTAGGCTCTCAAAAAATTGCTCCCCTCCCCCAGCTCACCTCTGCTTCTCCGCGGTAAGCCTGGGAGGGACAGGGGAGAAGGAGAGTTGTGGTGCACTCGGGGGATGGCAGCGGTGGAGTGATGGTGAGCTGGGACAGGGAGCGGTTCCCTGCCCCTCTCCCCCCAAGAGTCACTCCCCACGCCCGCCGGCCCCAGCTCACCTTTGCTCCGCCTCCTCCAATCGCGATGCGACTCGCTTCTCTTCGCGCGGCAAGCCTGGGAGAGAGGTGGAAGGAGTTGGGGAGGGGTCACGAGCAAATTTGCCGCCCCTGCAAATTTGCCGCCCTAGGCCTAGGCCTTGTTGGCCTAGGCGATGATATGCCGCTGCTTGGAAGTAGTTACAGCTGAACCTCTAAGGAGATATTAACACTGACAGAGGGTCAGTCTGAGAGCCAGTGGCTGTAGGAGTGCAGTCTCCTTCGCTTGCTGTGCAGTCTGCTTTGCCCTGTCTGGGATAAAGTGAGGCCTACCTACACTCGCAAGGAAAGGCTAAGGTTTAGATAGGATAATATGGGTACAGGCCTTTTGTTATGTTTCCCTTTCCCTGGCTGTTTCCTATCTTCCTATGGACAAATAAATAATATTCTGTTTCAACGATGCTTTTCATTGTCACTGCATTTTCATACTGGTCACAAGTCTTGGAGGGAAGTCCAGCTGGACCTGCTGAAGACATGCTTGGTGAACAAGAGTGCTGTAACCTGGGGACCCAGTCTAAAAGTTGGGTAATCACAAGATTTCATCCTGAGAGCAGGGCCGGCTTTATGAATGGCGGGGCCCGATTTGAACAGCTGGCAGTGGCCCGGGGCTTCGGCGGCACTTCAGCAGCGGGGTGTCTGCTTTGGGTCTTCCGTGGCACCGAAGGACCCAGGCTCCCCTCCCCCACCAAAATGCCGCCAAAGCCCCAGAGCGGACATCCTGCCACCCTCGCCGCCGATGAAATGCCACCGAAAACCCAGATTGGACCACCACCCCCCTCCCTGCCAAAATGCCGCCAAAGACCCAGAGCGAAACCCCCACCGCTGGGTGAGCAAAAAAAATAATTAAAAAAGATGCCTAAGGCGCAGGGCCTTCTTAGGCGCGGGAGCAGGGCCTTCCTAGGCATGGGGCCCGATTCTGGGGAATCAGTGGAATCGGCTTAAAGCCGGCCCTGGCTGAGAGAAGTACAGGCATGGGCTGTAACTTGGAAAGGGTACCCCTGGAGAGACCAAGTCAGGGTGAAAGATTCAGCTCACCCTGAACCATAGCAACTGGTGGTCCAGGGGGAAATCCAAGGTTTGTGTCTACCATAGCAACCTGGTAAGCATCCACAAGACAGTAATCCTCCTGGGATGTAACATAATGGCAGATTATTTCATCTTGGTTTAGTAAAGCTATTGAAAACTTTAATGCTGTATCGTTATCAACTAGCCATCAAAGCAGTAAAACATCTGAACAAATTTGTCAAAAATGACTATATAAAATGCATAATGCATATAAGATAATATGATAATCAACTTAAAACACTAACAATGGCATTTAAAACATATTTTAATGTATATTTATTTGTCATTTTGTATGCATACTGATGTCCATCCTCCAGTCATGTGTGCATCTTTGTAAAATATGCACACACTGTTACAGTACATAGCTATTAAAGTAAACCAGCACTTTCAACAGATTAACTGATCAGATGTCAAGAACGCACTTCTTAACTTGGTATGAAAGTATTATTTAAAATGGAAACTCAAGTATGTTGCTCTTCTATACTTCATCTGGAAAAGTGCATAAGTACATTAAGCGCCACGAATTAAAAATATTTTACTCATAAGAATATTTAAAATACTTTAACAAAAGAGATTTGCTTTAATATGTGTAGTTGTATAATATTTAATTATATTTTACTCACAATTCTACATCTTACAAGGGGTTAAAGCAAGCTGTTGTCAGAGGTCTGGCACATATCATATCACTTTTAATCACTGTAAATCGGATTGGATTGGTGGCAACAGATTTTAAGCCTGCATTTCTCCAAGATGTATGTTTCCATTCTTCACCCACCTCAAAACATTTGAGATTCAAAATTGCCAGAAAAAATATTATTCAAATGGTTGTTTTACCACAAATCTTCATGTGTTTTATGGGTCTCCTCCTGGCCTGATTACTCCAGCCTGAGTTTTCACTGAATAAGCAGAGCAAGATCAGGCCCCAAATGTTTTTCTTTTATTGTTTTAACTTCTCAAATTAAAATGAAAAGTTCTAGGTATGAAAAGACATGCAAACCTTAAAAACAAGCATATGCAAGATTTGAAAATATTTGATAAGTCAAATAGTTGTGTGTGGTTTCTTTTAATTTGTACTTATTCATACATTTTAGAGAGCGTATTTCAAAGATTTTTCTTTTCATTCTGAAGGATGACAGCTTCTCTGTTCAAGGATTTCTAGTCATCTAAGTAGAGGGAGTTCTCCATCTGTAGCTGGGGGAGGGAGCACTGGCCTTTCTCCCACAGTCTGGTAGTTACTATAGGAACTATTGTGCCTCCTTCAAAAGGGTTACAGATAGGGTGATTAAAATTCTTCATGGGAGAACCCCCACTCCTCTCCTTGACAATGAAATTCTTCAGAGAGAAAGCTAAGCTTCTAGTTCAGGAATGACAGCACCTGAGAGAATGAGGTAGCAGAGAGTAACCACGGCGTTAAACAGAACCACAGGAAAAAACTGCTGAGATCCATAGACTCTTCGGCACTCTGGCAAAGGGTGAGGTGTTCTAAGGCAGCTGAGAGGAAATCCTAAATGGGTTTGTGGGGCTAAGGAGTAAAACTAATCTGAGTTAAAGAATGGCTGAAAAGATTTTTTATTCCCCTGGAATCCCAGCAACCTCACTGGAAACTCCCAGGAAATAGAAACAGTAGGAACATCCTCAGTGCAGGAAACACAACCACATTCAGATAATATTATGATTCCCAAAAGCTATTTCAGAGGTAAGGAACACAGTGCACTTTGAAATAAAACCAAAATTAGGGCAAACAAAGCTATTACCATGCCAATGAAACAAAAAGATCAACTACCCAGTATTCAATCTAGCTATCAGTCCAGGGTAGCAAAATGCACTGTGGCAGTGTCAAGGTAGGGAAACAATCTCTGTTTATTATTACAATTTAATATTTATACTGCCATAGTACTCAGAGTCCCCAATCATTGTGCTAGCTGCTGTACAAATGTATACGTATGAAGATTTGTCCAAGTCCCCAAATGTTTACAGTCTAAGAGGACAAGGAATGTAAAGAAGGTATGAGGGAGAGAGATATGATGAAACATATTTTATACACATTCACATTTTTTCCTACTATTAAAAATAGATAAAGTAAGTATCAGCTAATCCCCCCTATCCCTTAACTTGGTCCAATATTAATTGGATGTTTCCTTATAGGAATCATGGCAGAGATAAGTCTTGAGAAAAAGGAGATACGGGAAGTGGCTTTATGGTTTAGTCTAGGGAGCGTGGTCCAAGAGTAAGTGGCAGCGTAGAAAGCAGAGTAAAAAGTTAAATAAATGAATGAGAAGCATTGTTGGAAGAGAAGGGGAGGTAGAGGTGAGTGTGGAGGAAAAGGCAATAAAAATTATGTGGATGTTAAGGCAGTTGTAGGGGAATTGGCTGTAGTAATCAAGATGAGATAAGGGTCCGCATTATAGTTTTGACTGATGTGGACAGAAAGAAATGTCACAGAGGAGGAAACAGAAGATTTGGATACCAGCTAGATGTGTGAGGAAAAAGACAGGGAGGAGACAGATGGGATCCTTAAGAAGTTTGGAAATTTGGCAAATGTGCAGATAAACATTCAAATTTGTGATATTTGTCCAAACACAAATACAGGAAGGTTCAGCCACACCAAAACAAAAATCACATCATGATAACCCCAGGATGAGGGATGGCTTTGGAATGCACATCGTAAGTAAACAGAAGAAGCTAAATGTTTGGAATAACAGGTCTAAGGCCTTTATTTTCAAACTAGTATTAAAATTCCTCTGGGAAGAAAACTGCTGTCACCCCTTTCTGACATCAGTGCTACACAAATTGCTAGTGTCACTGATTCTGTTCTGGAAAGGAGGGCAGGATATCAACATCAAGTCCCTGTTATATAGTGTCAGACTATACTAGCTGGTAAAACTAAGAGGCCTGCATCTGTTGTCTTGACCTTTTTTCCCAGTCTGATCACAAAGGTTCATGTCATGACATTTGTAACATCTGCTACAAATGCTAAGGTAAGTCAAGCACAACCTGATTACTTCCAGTCTCAGGGCTTGTCTACATCAGAAAGTTGCAGCGCTGGTGAGGGAGTTACAGCGCTGCAACTTTGAAGGTGTACACATCTGCAGGGCACCACCAGCGCTGCAACTCCCTGTTTGCAGCGCTGGCCGTACTCCCGTTTTGTCTCGGGTGTAGAGGATCCAGCGCTGGTGATCCAGCGCTGGTAATCCAATGTAGACAGTTACCAGCGCTTTTCTTGACCTCCGTGGAAGGAGGAAGCCTCTGGTAATCAAGCTGGTTTCCTTTCCCGGTTTGCTCTCTCGGTCCCGGAGCCACCCAGCAAACCGCAGGGAAGGAGACCTGCTTGCTCGGGGTTCCGGGACCGAGAGAGCAAACCGGGAAAGGAAACCAGCTTCGCCGCGGTTTGCTCTCTCGGTCCCGGAACCCCGAGCAAGCAGGTCTCCTTCCCTGCGGTTTGCTGGGTGGCTCCGGGACCGCGAGAGCAAACCGCGGCGTTCCCGGTTTGCTCTCTCGGTCCCGGAACCCGAGCAAGCAGGTCTCCTTCCCTGCGGTTTGCTGGCTGGCTCCGGGACCGAGAGAGCAAACCGCGGCGTTCCCGGTTTGCTCTCTAGGTCCCGGAACCCCGAGCAAGCAGGTCTCCTTCCCTGCGGTTTGCTGGCTGGCTCCGGGACCGAGAGAGCAAACCGCGGCGTTCCCGGTTTGCTCTCTCGGTCCCGGAACCCCGAGCAAGCAGGTCTCCTTCCCTGCGGTTTGCTGGCTGGCTCCGGGACCGAGAGAGCAAACCGCGGCGTTCCCGGTTTGCTCTCTCGGTCCCGGAACCCCGAGCAAGCAGTTCTCCTTCCCTGCGGTTTGCTGGCTGGCTCCGGGACCGAGAGAGCAAACCGCGGGGAAGCTGGTTTCCTTTCCCGGTTTGCTCTCTCGTCCCGGAACCCCCCTTGAAGCCGCCCAACAGCGCTGCAGTGTGGCCACATCTAACACCACTTGCAGCGCTGGTTGCTGTAAGTGTGGCCACTCTGCAGCGCTGGCCCTATACAGCTGTACTAATACAGCTGTAACAACCAGCGCTGCAAAATTTTAGATGTAGACATGGCCTAATACTCCATCCATCCACAGGGCTTTTACATGTCACTAGTATGTCAAGGGGACTAAAGGCTATTGGATCTACATGAAGCAAGGTACAATATATATTTATGAGAGTCAAGTAAGGGGAGTATCTCTCCGTGACATCCTCCAGTCTTTGTCTTTTTTTGACTCTTGGCACTGTAATTTCAATGTCTTCCCTTCTGCCAAAAGAATGGGCAAGCAGCTTCCCCTTGGAGCCAGTTCAAATACCTCTTTACATATTAGGCAGTAGTGTATTACAGTACGTGAGAGGTGTGATCAACATCTCCCAAGCTTCCACCAAGTCTAAATCACAGCCACGCTCAGGTAACCTGACTCTCTTAAATAAAACTCTGTTTTCAGGATTGGTTCTCCCAGGTGAAACAAATTCCCCTTCTCCCCTCTCTGAATCTTTTGGTAGCACTGGATTCAGCACATTATCATATGGGCAATATTTATCTTTTAATTCACAATATTTGGAGATTGCAACTCTAACAGACCAAAATTGCAACAACAAAAAAGTTAACTCTGAGATAAGCTGCTTCACAAAATGCCATCCGTCCCATAGTTTAACATGGAATGATGGATGTGGATTTCTATCTGATATATCTGTGGAATTTTTGAAGATTTAAAACATTGTTGTTAACTGCCTATCATACAGTATGCCACCACAGCTGTACTATCATTAAAAAGAACAGTATGCCAAAATATATCTCAGACTTAAAACAATGTGAACGTTTCAAAAATACCTGGGAAAGAAGCCAACCATTCATTATGGGGCTGCAACTGCCCACTGAATTTTCTTTAAAAATATTCATGCCCTCTTCTAACAGTAATTGGCATATGTTTTTAGAAACTAACGGCTTTAGATGTGACTGGATTAGGCAGCAGGCTCAGCAGTCAAGATCAGAAAGCAGAAACACACATCATATGCTCACAGTCTTGCCTTTTCATTTTATGATAATAAAGGCAATGTAATATTGCACGACAACAAAAAGAAAGTAAGGTATTGCACCTGATAGTAGTAGTATTCCTGTTTTTTACACCTATGGTATGTTCACTTTCTTTCTCTGATGTATCATCATGACCACAGTGAAACTGAAATGAAGAATCCCAATAAAGAAGGGCAACAACCTCATTTGAAACAGCACTGGATTTTTCACATTATCATATGGGCAATATTTATCTTTTAATTCACAATATGAGCTTTCGGTCCACAGTGAAGATTTAGAAACACACAGCACTCTTCTCACTGAACGTAGGATGGCTCTCAGCAGTACAATTCAAAACGAGCTATGATGTAAACAGGTAGCAAATAACCAAACAGAAGGAGTCACTACCCTGTCATACAGTACAGCCACATACTGATATGAATCAACATTCACAACTTTTATTGACATTATTGTGTGCTGCAAACCAGAATTGAAGGCTTTACGACTATTACAGTCTTGGTTGCTTCAGTGAAGCACATAGCTAGCTGGTTTATTTATACACTTTATGCCTTTTATCCTCTTTGTGATTCAGCCAGAGAAAGATATAATGGAGTTTTGTAAATGAAGTGAGGCTGGATACAACTATGCAATCAATCAACATTTTCAGGGAAGGTATGTGCATCAGTTGCCAAAACTGAACTGAGTAATTAACCCAGGATTCTGGTAAGAACCGACTCTGACACTAGTCAATTATTTTTGCTGGTTTTCCAGCTGCCGCTTCCATACACTGATAAGAGAGTCTGCAGGCAAAATACAATGATTTTGAATTTGGCAATTTTAACTGAAAGAAAGAAGTTTAAAGGGACTATCAAACCCACATGTGGGAGGATTGTAAAACTGTTCAAAATCTGTTGCAACTGGCTCACTTTTCTCACTAAGTATATCAGATAAAAGCTAGAAGAGTAAGCTGAAGTTGTCAAGGACTGAAAATATCTCAGAACAAATGACCGTCATTTAAAAAACCTTTTTACCCTTAAATTATACCTACTAAAGATGGGGTCTTCCAAAGGAGCTGCTGCCACCCTATTGTGAGTCCCCACAAATGGGAGACAGAGCTGTTTAATCTTTAAATTACCATTATGCAGTATGTAGACAGGGAGTCTGATCAAAAGCCCACTGCAATTAATGGGAAGTCTCCCATTGACTTAAATAGATTTTGGATCAAGCTTTTAATGCACAAGAGTTCAGACAATTTGTAAGAATCTGTTTCTGTAGCTGGCAAGAAAACAGAATCCTTTTCTTAGAGAGAGTACAAGGGGCTGTAGGAAAAATAGTTGAAATCTAAATCTCCTGCACAGGACATGCTGATATGTTGTTCAATTCTTTGCTCAAGGAAAACAAAAAAATACCATATGAGATGAATGAGTGTGATGATAAAGCAGAATTAGAAAGTTAAAATTGTTTTTTTCCTCAAGAATGTTGAATACACATTTTCCTTGTTAATAGCTTCAGTATCTTTTAAAATGGCAACAGAATTGGAAACCAATTTCTTTCACCTCTGCAAGGTGACCTCTGGGGAGAAAGTCTGCACACTGGAAGATTCCAGAACTGTTGCAATAGTATATGAGACTTTGGTAATCAGAAACTGGGGATCAAATCCACCATTGCCTTAAGAGTGCACAACATTGTTCACTTCAATGGAGTTGCAGTCATTAATACAGTGAATTTGACTTACAGACCCCGTCTTCTGTAAGAGAAAATATGCCTTTTTGTTTGCTAATTCCTCAACTGTGTGATTTACTCTCACTACTCTGCATTTTTAATGTCAAGGTGTCAAATCTCTTCTACTGTGAAACAACAGATGTGGGACTTCACATTTAAAATACATCATGTCATACCTATCAAAGTTGAATGACTTCTTGTAGCCAGACATTTATTCTCTTTGTAATCTAGAGGAAGTGGAGATACTTGTTCAGCAAAGGAAGTCAGAAAACTCAGAAAGTGTTCCAGACTCACTGTTGGAAGAGTCAGCTGTGGACACAGATGGGCATATGAACTTTTGGGGAAGTATGTGCTTTGTAAGACACATTTTGAGTCTTGAATTTGGCTAGTTCTCACTTTTTTGATATATTGATACTTTGTAATCTTGGTTTCTTTTTTCTATCTAGAACCTAGACAACTGTATTGCCAAAGCATGCATTTATATGCTTTTTTTTCTAAAATTATATTTAATGTACACCTACCAAACTTACTTTTTTGTTACACACATACACTAAAAGAGAAACATTTTCTTTTATAAGCAACTCGGTGTTTTGTCAGATCAAAAGATTCCTCTGAAATAATTCTTGATGCTTTGTTCACACTTTGTAACACTCTATAATTCCCTAATTTCTTATATTTTTCTCTTCATTTGCTGACTTGGTGCAGCCAAAGGAATAGTTTAATAGAAACAGTAAATTTGCAACTGACTGTCATCAATTTAAATGTTTTCCCTTTTATGGATGGGATTTTTTTCTCAGAAATTGAATATAATGTGACGCTTCAGTGACAATATATAGAGAGATCTGAATGAAGACCATTCACGCTCAATACATGATATACTCCTTCCTTTTCCGCCACCATCCATCCTGTTTATATATTCTGCTGTTGTTCAGAAGTCCTAATGAGTAATGTTTGAAATTGTTTATTTTTTTTATTATTTATTTTGGTAACCTTATGAGAGAAAGTTTGTATTCTGTCATCTTTCATTATGTGTGTACTGATTGTATGGTGTTCTTGAAGCCTTGGAATTGTTTCTGTATGCCAAACAATGACATCTTGTTTATGTTATAACATGTGAAAATCAATTAAACACAAGGGTAAAAAATGTGTTGCAATTGGCAGTGCTATGCAAGGATAAGTCAGAGATTCGGCCAACTAATGAAAGCTGGTGGACAACTCTTTCAACACTCAAAAGCTTTCCATTACAAACTCCATGCCATTTGCAAATGTACGATCAGCTTCTCTTCTCTTCTAAACATGAATGTGTCCATTAGAGTTGCCAGAATCAAACTTTAGCCTTTTGCCACGTTATCACTAACTATGGAGCCCAGTGCGGTTGTCGCTGTCGCCAGCCCCCCATTTTTTTGTGGTACTCTGCTGATTTCAACAATGTTCCTGTGCCTTGCAGAACATTAAAAAGTGCCCTCAAACTTACTTCAGAGACAATGCAGCGTCATGTTTGACATTATGCCATTTTATGACATCAGGAAGTTGCAATACACATGTCACAATGCCATGATGTCTGAGCTTGTCTCACAACACTAATCTTTAAAGGTGCTATCACTAGTGTAGATGCTTCAAATGCAGTGAAAACAGATTATTGACATAAATAGTATGTTTTGCACCATGTCCAAATCTGCTTACACAACTGATCAATAACAAAAACACTCTTTGGTCCCAACATCTGAACATGTTTTTGCCAGACTTCATGTCATAGGAGCATAATGATTATGCTGGAATTGTGCAAGTGTTGGGAGGAGAACACTGTAAATAACATGGAAGAAGCAATATGTTTCATATTTAGTATCAAGAAGCAAGTGACCAAACACAAGCAGGTGACTGACCACACGATTTTCCATCTGTTCTCTCTACTGTTAGAGCGTGCTCCCTTATCTCCCAATACCTGTCAGAACTCCAATCCCTATTTATTGCATTCAACTCACTGAAAATAATGTAGCTGACATCAGGCCCTTCCAGCATGTTTCGGAAATATTTAAACTAATCGGATAGGTTTTTATTTAATTTCTTGCTGCTATATCACCCTCCACCCCACAGTTTAATTTCCTGGAATTAAACTGGCAAACTTATGAGGACGTTTTGAGCTAACTTTCACAGATAGGTTCTTCTATGATTCACACATCTCAAAAAGAAAAAAAATCAAAATCTTCCAAACCTGCAACTGAAACAAATCATTAGTGATGCCTCTAACAATCTTTGGCCCTTGTCCAACAAAGCACTTAATCATATGCTTTTGTAAGTATGTCAGTAGTCCTACTGACGTGGTATTATATGTTGAAGTCAATGGGATGATTCATATACTCAAAATTAAGCATATGCTTAAATGCTCTGCTGGATTGGAGCCTACCTAGCCAAAGTAAAATCTCTAAAATCTGTATTTTCTCAAAAACTGATATTTCCCCCCATAGAATGCAGTTCCATTAGATGCACATGTAGTATTAGGTTCTGGTATCAACAGACATTTAAAAAATATTTTTGGTCCAGCAACTATCTGCAAATACATTATTTTACCGTAATTCAAAATTAATTTAAGAGCTGCACATCACTGGGTATCCAATAAACCTTTCAGAATGCAAATAGTTCAATAAATAACTCAGATCTATGAAAATATGATGTCCTGGATGAAGTCTAACAGAGCTTTATCTACATTTAAAGTTGGAATAATTCCACAGAATTCCAATTTAAGGAATTCAAAATACTGAGATTTGAAATATGATTCAATACCACGTGATAATGTTTCATTAGTTTAAAAGGTGAAAAACAAAATGAGCTGGCTGCGCAGTCTAAATTACAAAAAGAAATACACAGAGAAACAGAGGACATTGGGATATCCATTTGAATGATGAAAGACTCTAGTGTTGAGACACTCGCACACAGATATTGCTAACCACAAAACTGTGGTGACATAAAGATCAGCTCACATACTCACTAGACAGATAAATAGAGGAAAACCCCCAAAATATCCCCAAAAGCCTTCTGTCCACTCTATTCTGCAATCATGATTGGCTGTGTCATGTTTATTGTTAGTCCATCTGGACAACAGGTGCAGTACTTAATGGCTGCAGTGTATTTGATTATTGACTAGTGAATATTTCTAAGTGGCACAATAGGCTGCCGAATGACCCTTGGTAATGCAGAGACCTCTTTACAGTGTCCACATGCAAAATCTCAAACTAAAAGAAAACTGATTCAGGATTTTAACCTATATTCTGTTGGAGATGTTGAACAAAGCTTCAATATACAACTCACATCAGTCAAACAGTTAGCTTGGCACACTTATAGAGAGTCTATTAAAGAAAAAAAAGAGGTGCATGAATTTCAAGCTTGGAGGCCTCTAATTACTTCATGCTTAAACTTTAACTACAAAATTCAGATAAATTGCTGCTCTAAAACCATAGAAGATCCTCCACCTGATTTGTGCCAATGCATCTAAAGCTCAGTGATGCTGATCCCAGAGAGACTTTTCCACTCAATCCTAAGAGAACTCATTTTAGACCCATTTCTAATGAGCATATAAGGATTACTTGGATGTTTTGCTAAAGCTACCCGGTAAATTAGTCAAGCTGAAATTTTATTAGCCGCAAAGCATTACAGCAGCCATATAGTCAAAGAACACTGAGGAAACTGACGTATTAGTCATCTATTCAGAGACCAGTACTCAGTACAGGCTGTTAGTTGTAACATTAAGCTAATTGGCTAATAGATGCAGCAGTTCTTATAATGTTTTTGCACTGAGAAGTGTGACCCCTTCTTGAACCAATTTATGTAAACTCAGAGGGAGTCCTAAATTTATTCCAGTTTCACGAATATATGGTCTGGATTAGGGACCCATGAGCAAAAAGAGTATGCATAAAAACCACTGGTTAACCAAACACCTAAAATTTACGTGCTGTCAGCCTAAAAACATTCTGTTTAGCGCATTACTAAACAAATGCTGAAAAGAAACACAACAATTTGGCATGAAAAATATAGATATTTTATGCAAGGCATGCTATGGAACTATGGTTTTTCCTTTCTAACAGTATCCTAGGCTATTTATTTAGTTATAAACTTTTATAGATGTGAAATATTTTAGGAAGTCCTTTGGAAATGGCCTGAGGTAATTTCAAACTTAACAGACCTTGTCCCACTAGAGCTCATTACAGTGAATTTTATAACGAAGTACCCTCTACTTAATTTTCAGAGCTTAGCCAAGCGTGCTAGAAATGCAGCTGCATTAAGTGCAATTAATGGTATAATAAAAGCAGTGGAGGGCTGTTTAACACTCAAGAACCAGCAGTAAACAGTGGCTCCATGTTCTCTAACAGTCAATGAGGTGTCAAAGTACCAGAAGTGTAAGATTTCTTCTACTAGGGGAAAAGAAGCATCTCCTGCTGGAGAAAAATCTTCTGTCCTTCAATCATTCTACAAAGATACAGCGTAAAAGGATAAAAAATGATTCCCTCCAGTTATGCCACTAGCATTCCCTCTTCCTTTAAGCAGGAGTCCAGAACAATAAACTCATATTCCCATCAGTGAGGAAAACAGGCAAATTCAATTTCACAAAAAATGAGACTAATAGTAAGTGACTCATATAATATACAAAATGATTTGGTTTCATAACTAACAAAGTTAACTGTCAAATTACAGAAAAAGGCAAGAAATATCACTTTTGTGACAGCAAATAATAGTAGCTTCTTATTTAAAAAACCTCGACAGGGCTAGTGGCAATAAAAGCTGTCTAAAATGTAGAATTATCACTTGGTAGCTAAACCACCGGCACCTAAGGATGGGAATGGAAACTAACTCTGGTATGAATTTAAAAAGAAGAAATTCTGAGATCTTTTACATCTTCTATGGAAGTAGACAACTGAGCTTCTCCCTGCCTAAAATACTGAACAAATCTTTGCTATAAAGTACTGCAATATACTTTATTTTGAACCTTGATCTAGTACATTTATTTCTCATATATTTCTTTAAACTATACATTTTGTGACAGTCTGTGAACCCTTTACTCACACTGCTGAGCAGTTAACCCCAGTGAGTAGTCACAGTGGAGTCAATGTGAATAAGTGGCTCACAGTATGGCTTTTTTGGTGAGAGTTGGAGGCCCTGCCTTGCATGCAGTGTAGACAGATGCATCTCGGCAAAGCTGGTGTGAAATGCCATGCAAGTGGTGAGAGCAGAGAATTCTGATTTGGTATCACTTCACACCATTTTTATACTCACTGTATATGGGGCAAATGACTAGACAAGATAGAATTTCAAAATGGCTTCTAAAAACGGATGAATATTGGAGCTGGGGCCTGGTTCCATGGTATCTATATCTTGGAGCACACACGACCAAGTCTAACTCATGCCTCTTTAAAAATGACTTCAGAGTCTCCAGGGAACTGAAAACAAAACAAAACACTATAAAAAGCATTCTTCAATGATGAGGATGATTCTAAAGGATGCCAAAGTTAACACTGGTTGCAAATGTACATTCATATGTTTGGAATGCAATTGGCACAAAAGTCAACAGGGAAAAGAAACAATGTTTAGAAAAGAGGATAAAGAGTTGCTTTAATTGTGGATGTCTATAACTTCTCAAAAAGTCTTTTACAACAAGTCTTGTTTCCTGTTGATGAAGTACAGTATCTCAATTTATCTGTCTCTAGTGTGTCAATTACCAAGCACTGTCTGATTAACTGCAAAGATGTTTACAAGATTTTATTAAATCCCAATCTCCTTTGCTCTAATTGCTGGAGACTAAGGGTGAAATCCTACCTCCACTAAAATCAATGGCAGTTTTACCATTGACTTCAGTGGGAACAGAATTTCACTGAATGGATCTGATTTCAAAGTCACTGACTTGAGCTGGATCAGGCCCTGAATTAGGGGTAATGTTAAATTCTGTAAAAAACAAACCTGACAAAGTTTCAGAACTTTATAACTACCTAACTGATCTTAATATAAAAGTGGATAGTAGCACAAAGTTAGCATAGCAACAGAGGCTGAATTCTCCATTAAATAACCTTATTATATTCCAACTACAAGGGGGACATTGATCAATTATTAAATTATCCCAATTCAAGAGCATGAGATGCACTACACTGGATGCCATAGAGAGTTTACGAACTAAAGATTAGAAGCATCAATTTATATTGATGTTCTTGAAGTCTCCAAGGAATTTATATCCATATGTCCTGGTTTTATAATGAGGTGAATGAAGGAAAAAATGGGGAAAATAAACTGACTTCTTAATGCACCTATCGTGATGTGCTCTGAAATACACCTAACACACCTGTATATCCTGTCATAAGACACAAAGTAGACTAAATTTTGCTTAACGATTGAGATTAACGGGAACTAAGATCACTCAATACCTCACAACATCAAGCCACATATGAAGTTGCTAAATTTCTCATCAAGTGCACAGATTATGTAGCAAAGTGCATTTCAATATCTCTTTTCTTTAAACTCCCCTTGTTCTCTTTTCTTTGTTTTTATTTACAGTGTTTGATGATCTTTTCATTTCATATGTCATGTTAGGCAGTTTTATTACAAAACATAGTTGGTGGTACCTGTGCCATCTTCCCTCATGTGCACCACGAAGGACTCCAACCAGAGACGACAAATTTATTTTTGGCATCCTCATGAATCTGTCAATTTGTTTTCCAACAATAAAACCTTTTAACAAGGCTTCAACGTTATGAGAAAGTAAAGGATGGTGTTATCCCCCAGACATAAAGAGGTGAAGGAAAGAGAAGCTCATCACACTATTTCAGTGTGTGGTTGAAGCGGTGTTCATATTTCATACCACTCTTCGGATCATAAGCTGGATAAATGTATCATTTTGTAATGTATCACTTAATATATTCCTGGAAGTAATTTTGAGAAATTTTTACTATCTCTAAGCAAAACACTACCAACTGGTGCTGAAATATCGTCACCTACAGTACTGAGATAATAAACATTAAATCTGAGAAACACAAGTAGTAGGTATTTTTAGGGTAACTGCACAGATGGCAATTTGCTGACACTACAACAATGGTTGTAGAGATTAAAATTTTTCCAAGAATATGTGACTGAGTATGTGTGTGAATTAACACGACTAACGGCAATCAAACAAAGTATGGCTTATTACTGGCTAAAAATAAGTTGTAGCCTTCCATCCTGCTATCAGGTTGAAAGCAATACAGACCGTGTGCTGGGAGCGAGGCTGAGCCCTGAGTTGGGGGCGGGGCTTACCTGATTAGGGGTCCTATATAAGGAGCCAGGCACTCAGGCAGCAGCACAGACAGCTGCAGCAGCACAGGAGCCAGCCAACAGAGCTGCTAACAGGGGAGTTTCAGTGGGAGTTTCCAGGGGGAGGTTACAGGGAAGACCAAGGCAGAGAAACCAGGAAATCAAACAAGGGAAGGGGCAGGGATCTGCCAGCAGCCCAGTGCTTGTAGGTGGCCTGTGGTGCGGTGTGAGGCGTGGATTGCCAGGCACAGAGTTGGAAGGGTATGATTGAGGCAGAGGCAGCAGGTAGAGACACACTGAAGATGACCGGATGCGGTAGCTGTGGCATGTACATGATCCTGGAGAGGGCACCTGAAAGGAGTTTCGTCTGCGTGAAGTGCCGCCTGATAGAGCTGCTAGAAGAAAAGATAAGAGGACTGGAGATGCAGGTGGAAACTCTGGCTGAGTTTAGAAGGGGGTTTGAGCAGATGATGGAACACAGACATGATGAGGCACAGGGGATAAGCTCAGACGAGCGGATAGAAGCAGGACCAAAGAACTCTGAGGAGGGGCTGCTGGGTGAGGAAAGTGGACGGTGGAAGCATGTGACTAGGAGAACCAGGCAGAGGAAAAGACGGGCCAGCGATGGAGAAATAGAACTCAGGAACAGGTTTGCTGAGTTGGAAAATGAAGATGGAGCACAGCAGGCTGCTGAAGGAGAGAGGGCAAGGAAAAAGAGACGAGCAGCTAGTCCTGCAGAAGGAGGGGAGGAATCAATGGAGGCGACACCAAGTATGAGCCCTAGGAGGATTGTAAGGGCGAATACAAATCGAGAGGACTTGCGGCCAGCTGGTGTGGGGGATAGACCGGAGAATCACACTGTCACCAGGAAAAGGCAAGTCTACGTGATTGGAGACTCTTTACTGAGAAGAATAGACAGGCCTGTAACTAGACCTGATCGGGAGAACAGAAGAGTGTGCTGTCTGCCAGGGGCTAAGATACAGGATGTGGACCTGAGGCTGAACAGGATCCTAGTGGGAGCGGGAAAGAATCCATTGATTGTCCTTCATGTGGGAACGAATGATACGGCTAGTTACTCGCTGGACTGTATCAAGGAGGACTATGCCAGACTGGGGAAGACGCTCAAATAAATCGAGGCTCAGGTGATCTTCAGTGGGATTCTGCCAGTTCCTAGAGCAGGGCGACGAAGGAGTGACAAGATTATGGCGATCAACAGATGGCTCAGGCATTGGTGTTATAAGGAGGGCTTTGGGATGTACGGTCATTGGGAAGCGTTTACGGATAGACAACTGTTCGCTCAGGATGGACTTCATCTAAGTAAGGAGCGAAATAGAATTCTAGAATACAGGCTCGCCGACTTCATCAAGAGAGCTTTAAACTAGGAAGTTGGGGGAGATGGTTGGGAGATGTTCGGGAGATCTCCACGCCGGAATATAACCTGGAGAAGGAAGTAAACAAAGTGAGAGGGGATACCCTTGCAGACCAAAGAATTGATCCAAGGAGGAATAGTGGAGTAGAAACCAGATTAACGGGTGATGCTGGTGGTAGAAGGTCTCTGCACGACGGGGGAAAGAATGTCACTGACGCCAAACGCCAAAAATTAAAATGTCTGTACACTAATGCGAGGAGCCTAGGTAACAAGATGGAGGAACTGGAGCTACTGGTGCAGGAAGTGAAACCGGATATTATAGGGATAACAGAAACCTGGTGGAATAGTACTCATGACTGGAGTACAGGTATTGAAGGCTATGTGCTGTTTAGAAAAGACAGGAAGAAAGGCAAAGGTGGTGGAGTAGCCTTGTATATCAATGATGAGATTAACTGTAGCGAAATAAGAAGCGATGGAATGGATAAGACAGAGTCTGTCTGGGCAAAAATCACAGTGGGTAAAAAAGCAACTAGAGCTTCCCCTGAGATAGTGCTTGGGGTGTGCTATAGACCGCCGGGATCTGATTTGGATATGGATAGAGACCTCTTTAATGTCTTTAATGAAGTAAACACAAAGGGGAAATGTGTGATTATGGGAGACTTCAATTTCCCGGATATAGACTGGAGGACGAGTGCTTGCAAGAATAATAGGGGTCAGATTTTTCTGGATGTGATAGCGGATGGATTTCTTCATCAAGTAGTTGAAGTACCTACGAGAGGGGATGTCATTTTAGATTTGGTGTTGGTGAGCAGTGAGGACCTCGTAGAAGAAATGGTGGTAGGGGACAACCTTGGTTCGAGTGATCATGAGCTGATTCAGTTCAAACTAGATGGAAGGATAAACAAATGTAGATCTGGGATTAGGGTTTTCGACTTCTTGAGGGCTAACTTTAAAGAGTTAAGGAAATTAGTTAGGGAAGTGGATTGGACGGAGGAACTTGTGGATTTAAATGCAGAAGAGGCCTGGAATTACTTTAAGTCGCAGCTGCGGAAATTGTCGGGAAGCCTGCATCCCAAGAAAGGGGAAAAAAACCATGGGCAGGAGTTGTAGGCCAAGCTGGATGAGCAAGCAACTCAGAGAGGGGATTAGGAGAAAGCAGAAAGCTTACAGGGAGTAGAAGAAAGGTGGGACTAGCAAGGGAAGCTACCTTGGTGAGGTCAGAACATGTAGGGATAAAGTGAGGAAGGCTAAAAGCCGCATTGAACTGGACCTTGCAAAGGGAATCAAAACCAATAGTAAAAGGTTCTACAGCCACATAAATACGAAGAAAACAAAGAAAGAAGAAGTGGGGCCGCTATACACTGAGGATGGAATGGAGGTTAAGGATAACCTAGGCATGGCCCAATACCTAAATAAGTACTTTGCCTCAGTTTTTAATATGACTAGTGAGGAGTTTAGCGATGATGGAGGGATGATAAACGGGAATGTGGATATGGAGGTGGATATTACCGCAACTGAGGTAGAGGCCAAACTTGAACAGCTTAATGGGACAAAATCGGAGGGCCCGGACAATCTCCATCCGAGGATATTAAAGGAACTGGCGCATGAAATTGTGAGCCCATTAGCGAGAATTTTTAAGCAATCGATAAACTCGGGGGTTGTGCCGTACGACTGGAGAATTGCTAACGTAGTTCCTATTTTTAAGAAAGGGAATAAAAGTGATCCGGGTAATTATAGGCCTGTTAGCTTGACGTCTGTAGTATGTAAGGTCTTGGAAAAAATTTTAAGGGAGAAAGTAGTTAAGGACATAAAGGTCAATGGTAATCGGGACGAATTGCAACATGGATTTACTAAAGGTAGATCGTGCCAAACCAATCTGATCTCCTTCTTTGAGAAGGTGACGGACTACTTAGATAAAGGAAATGCGGTAGATCTAATTTACCTCGATTTCAGTAAGGCGTTTGACACGGTTCCACATGGGAAACTGTTAGTTAAATTGGAAAAGATGGGGATGAATATGAAAGTTGTAAGGTGGATAAGGAACTGGTTAAAGGGGAGACTCCAGCGGGTCGTATTGAAGGGTGAACTGTCAGGCTGGAAGGAGGTTACTAGTGGAGTCCCTCAAGGATCGGTTTTGGGACCAATCTTATTTAACCTTTTTATTACTGACCTTGGCACAAAGAGCGAGAATGTGCTAATAAAGTTTGCGGATGACACAAAGCTGGGGGGGTATTGCTAACACGGAGAAGGACAGGGATACTATTCAGGAAGATCTGGACCACCTTGTAAACTGGAGTAATAGTAATAGGATGAAATACAATAGTGAAAAGTGCAAGGTCATGCACTTAGGGATTAATAATAAGCATTTTAGATATACGTTGGGGACGCATCAGTTGGAAGCGACAGAGGAGGAGAAGGACCTTGGGGTATTGGTTGATAGCAGGATGACTATGAGCCGCCAATGTGATATGGCTGTTAAAAAAGCAAATGCGATTTTAGGATGCATCAGGCGAGGTATTTCCAGCAAGGATAAGGAAGTGTTAGTACCGTTATATAAGGCGCTGGTGAGACCCCATCTGGAATATTGTGTGCAGTTCTGGTGTCCCATGTTCAAGAAGGATGAATTCAAACTGGAACAGGTCCAGAGACGGGCTACTAGGATGATCCGAGGAATGGAAAACCTGCCTTATGAAAGGAGACTCAAAGAGCTTGGCTTGTTTAGCCTGGCCAAAAGAAGGCTGCGAGGGGATATGCTTGCTCTATATAAATATATCAGGGGGGTTAACGTTAGGGAGGGAGAGGAATTATTTAAGTTTAGTACTAATGTAGGCACGAAGACGAATGGGTACAAACTGGATATTAGGAAGTTTAGACTTGAAATTAGACGAAGGTTTCTAACCATTAGGGGAGTGAAGTTCTGGAACAGCCTTCCGAGGGAAGTAGTGGGGGCAAAAGACTTATCTGGCTTTAAGACTAAGCTTGATAAGTATATGGAGGGGATGTTATGATAGGATAGTTTAATTTGGGCAATTGATCTTGGATTATCACCAGATAAGTCTGCTCAATGGTCTGCGGGGAGATGTTGGATGGGATGGGAACTGAGTTACTGCAGAGAATTCCTTCTTGGGTGCTGGCTGGTGAGTCTTGCCCACATGCTCAGGGTTTAGCTGATCGCCATATTTGGGGTCGGGAAGGAATTTTCCTCCAGGGCGGATTGGCAGGGGCCCTGGAGGTTTTTCGCCTTCCCCTGCAGCATGGGGTATGGGTCGCTTGCTGGTGGATTCTCTGCAGCTTGAGGTCTTCAAACCAATTTTGAGGATTTCAATAACTCAGTCCCAGGTTAGGGTTTGTTATAAAAGTGGATGGGTAGGGTTCTGTGGCCTGCCTTGTGCAGGAGGTCAGACTAGATGATCATATTGGTCCCTTCTGACCTATGAGTCTATGAGTCTATGAGACTAGTTCAAACCTCACAAAATAGTTTCCTGGTGTTTTTGCAGCAACAGGTGAACAAAAAACAACAAAAAAGACTGAAGCAATCTCAGAATACTTATTCCACAGGTTGGGGGAGGTCTGGTGCAGTATAGAGGTTTCAGAAGGTCTCAGAGTGATGACAAAGCAGAGTGTGAAGTTTAATAAGTGGAAACACCAGGGCCACAGCCTTGGAGAAGGTCAGGCACCTCAGTTCTCCTGATAATCTAGGAAATTTCAGCAGTTGTGCATGTGTGAAAATTTTAAAGAGGAAACAGAATATTGGGTTTATCAAGGAAAACCCGGGGGGGGGGCATTAAAAAATACAAGAAATATTGAAGTGAAATTTCAAAATTGAAAGAACAGAAGGAAAGAGGTAACAGCATAGTAAGTGAGAAGACAGACAGGACTCAGATGGCAGAAAAAACAATTACTTTAATAAAAATCTATAAAACGAAAGCAAATGGATGACTCCAGAGATGGGTAACAGGATTCTGACAGGGCTTCCTCTTCCTTCCTTTGGACCATCACAAACAGACCAGATGCTTTCCAAGTTTATGAACACCAATGTGTTACTTATTAGATCTGCTCCACCCGTTCATCAATACAGCCTTGGGTAGGAACATTAACTTCCTCCTTAGCCCACTCCCTGGGGAGGGAGAAGAAAAGATCACTTCATTCTGAGATCCTGCATCCCCTGGCCCCTGCCAGCCTCCTCCACTTGAACTTCCTTTCTCTCCTTTAACTGTTCCCCGTGTGATAGACCCAGGCCAGTTGGGAACAGCAGAGTAGTAGAAGGGAGATATATTGGCCACTGGATAAGCAGTTTTCTGTTCCCTGAGTGACCAGAGCAGGAGCTGCTCCAGGCTAATGAGAACACCTGACTCCAATTAACCTGCTAAGAGTCAGGTGAGGCTGTTAAGCACCTGACTCTAATTAAGGCCCCTCTGATGCTATAAAAGGGCTCACTCCAGTCAGGTTAAAGAGAGCTAGGAGAGAGGAAGTGTGTGCGAGGAACTGGGAGCAAGAGGTGTGCAAGAAGCTGAGAGTGAGTAGGCAAACTAGCTGTTTCCAATGGGAAACAGCTAGTACCTTAGTGACCAGAATGCTGGGGTCAGCTCTAGGCTCCTAGCATTCTGCCACATGGAAGCAGAGCCATTTACCTCCCACTTGCTTGTTTTAATTTAGTCCCTGTCAACAGTGTTGAAAGCTGTTGAAATGAACCAATGTTGTCACCCTGGTTCCAGTTTTGGTATCCTGTGCAATGATTCCAGAAACTAAGTGAGCCTGGACACTGAACAACTTTCTCACCCCTACTGGTACCTCACCGTCAGGGCTGTGGCACATTTGTTGGACAGTGCGAGAAAAAGTACACTACTACTGTCCACGCTCTATTTGCACTTATAAAAACAAAAGCTAAATATAAGAAACTGTTGATCTGGTATATTTTACTGTAAGTGGCCTTACCTTCATTTTTTATCCACAACTTTCACCAAAAGGCAATCCCTTTTATGATATACTGGTAACTAAATTTTTGTTATGAACTGCAGTTTTTTTCAAAAAGCTTTCATTATTTACATGACCCCAACTTTTTGGTTTAATTTTTAAATTGCATCTTATAATCAAAGCAAATGGGCATTTGGTAAATTATGACCTTGAATTCAGACTTAGCAGAACCTTCTGGCTTTTATTTTCATTTCATTCATATCTTTAAGGAACTTTTTGTAAGGTCAAGTTTAATTAGGTAATACCCGAAGTTTATAAAAATATTCTGTAGAAAGAAAATATACTTTGCTTTGAATTGTACATCCTAAATATGTGATTAATGAACTATATTGAAAGCAAATATTTTCTTTCTTCACATAGCTTAAATGATCCCCCAAATAATCAGCTAAGCAAGTCAGGGAACTCTCTTTTGATATTCTATTTTAACAATGGGGTTGAGTCACCTATCATGGCATTAAATACTATAGTGATTCTTCATGTTGCTCGTAACATCTAAGACTTTTACTTGGTATCAAGGATGGTCATGTGGTGCCCATTCCCAGGCTCAAGTCTTCTGTTGAAAAGGATTTGTCCAATCACTTGCAACTTCTGCTCCTCAGAAAACTGCACATAAACCATTCTACTAATTCCCACAATGTATCTTGAAGAACTTTGGCAAAATAATCTGGAGTATATGAGAAGGCACATTTGAGAGAGGTTAAAATTCATGCTAAGGAAAAGGTTGAGAAGTCCTTGTTATAAAATTACAAGAAAACTAAAGGGAGAAAGGATGCAGAAGAGAGCTAAAACGATTGCTATGAGAAACATAATTTGTGCAAAGTTCCATATAAACTACAGTTTGACAAAAATCTGGATGCTAAATCACATTACGAAATACACCCAGAGAAGATGTAGAGATAGATCACCAGCAACAGAGTTCTTATTCATGGAATTTCAATGCAACATGAATGTACATTGGCATAAAAGCCAAAATATCAGAAATTGAACTGAAAATAAAAATTCAGGCATCAGAGTCAAAAACAGAACTAACCATGCTATAAGGGAATATATTCCATGCTTAACATGGAGAAAATCATCTCAACAATCTTAATACAATAACTGTACTGAGTAAAAAGAACCAGGACACAGAATAAAACAAAACTCTATTACAAATCATAATCTGCATACGCAGGCTGTAAAAGTCATATCATAGTCACTGAAAAATAATTCATTAAACTATGTCCCAGCTGAAAGTAGAGAACAACAAACAGAATAAGAAGGCACTGAGCAGCAGGGAGAAATAAACTTTAGTAAACTGTCAAACCATGAACTAAAAGAAAAAATAGTATTAAAAAGAAACAATAAACTTGTCTATTTAGGATTTATGTGAAAGTTAGGATATACGTTAGGATATACGTGAAAGATACATTTAATACAAAACCTACATTCTGGACATATGCCAACCTTGATGTATCAAAGTTGATAAGATAATCATTCATGGGGCATCTGCCACACCTCTCTGAGTTATGTATACCAAGATGAACTGAAAACAAGAATATCCACATTTCAGGATGGATTGTTTAAACACAAGATATACCCTCAATTTGCAAAGGAAACTCTCTACTGGCTTGTCTACCATTTTGATTTAGTGATGGAAAAATCACATTTTGTATAAACATTTCCACAAGTCTTTTTTAATGTTACGTATCAGGTTTTTTGGGGGGGGGGGTGAGGGGAGTACTGTGGTAATACATTCAATTAAGTTTCTAATAACATCAGATATAAGAAGAAATATATAATCTATGCTGTGTAATTAAAATATCACTAGCCTTTTTGGACTTAGTCTATAGCAGTCACATTTTCAAAAGTGACCACTGGTTTTCAGTTCCTCAGTTTTGCATTGTCCCAAGGGCTTGATTGTCAGAAGCACAGAACACCAGCATTTCCTACTGACTTCATGTGAAGTTGTGGGTGCTCAGCACCTGTTAAAATTAGTCCCCAGATATCTCAGGTTGTTGGCACGTAAACATTGAGGCACCAAAAGCCAGTGGACAATTCTACAAAATTTGACTTTGAAATCTACCAAATTTAATGATATTTGGAGACTTCAACAACCATATTTTTAAAGATCATAGCTCCAAAACATGTGTATGCATATATGCAGCTAATGTGTGTGCAACTGGCATCAGGCGCATGCAACTGTAGGTGCATTTTAACTTCCCATTCTAGTAATTTCTCTCTCTCTCTCTCTATACACAAAAAATGAAGGGAGGCTGCCACTAGTAGTATAGTACAGTAGAGAGAGGCTCGCATTTTCAAATGGAGGCTAGGAAGCAAAGTGACCAATTTCCACTGAAGTTAATGGGATCTGAGCTTTTAATCACTTAGGCCTCAGAGTCCCAACAAGCATGCCTTAAAACCAGTTGTGTCAATGCATGAGAGAGGAATCCTTCATCATAGACAACTGACAAATGACAACATAGAGAGACAAGGCTTTCTCTAATATCCTGGGGCTAATACTGCTAGAACAACACTGCACATGACAACATAGACCAGGGGTAGGCAACCTATGGCACGCGTGCCGAAGACGGCACGCAAGCTGATTTTCAGTGGCACTCGCACTGCCCTGGTCCGGGGGGCTTTGCATCTTAATTTAATTCAAGTGAAGCTTCTTAAACATTTTTAAAACCTTATTTACTTTACATACAACAATAGTTTAGTTATATATTATAGACTTAGAGAAAGAGACCATCTAAAAATGTTAAAATGTATTACTGGCACACGAAAAAGACGGTTACTCACCTTTGTAACTGTTGTTCTTCGAGATGTGTTGCTCACATCCATTCCAGTTAGGTTAGGTGTGCGCGCCGCGCGTGCACGTTCGTCGGAAACTTTTTACCCTAGCAACTCCAGTGGGCCGGCAGGTCGCCCCCTGGAGTGGCGCCGCCATGGCGCCCAATATATATCCCTGCCGGCCCGCCCGCTCCTCAGTTCCTTCTTGCCGGCTACTCCGACAGTGGGGAAGGAGGGCGGGTGTGGAATGGATGTGAGCAACACATCTCGAAGAACAACAGTTACAAAGGTGAGTAACCGTCTTTTCTTCTTCGAGTGATTGCTCACATCCATTCCAGTTAGGTGAATCCCAAGCCATACCTAGGCGGTGGGGTCGGAGTGAGAAGTCGCGGCACGGAGCACTGCAGTTCCGAAGGCCGCATCCTCTCTCGACTGCTGGACCAGGGCGTAGTGGGAAGCAAAGGTGTGGACCGATGACCAGGTCGCTGCCCGACAGATTTCCTGGATGGGCACACGGGCGAGGAAAGCCAGCGACGACGCCTGCGCCCTGGTAGAATGCGCAGTCACACGGCCCGTAGGGACATGGGCCAAGTCATAACAGGTCCTGATACAGGACGTAACCCAAGAGGATAACCTCTGGGAGGAGATAGGAAGCCCTTTCATATGGTCCGCTACCGCCACGAAAAGCTGGGGGGATTTGCGGAAGGGTTTGGTCCTCTCTATGTAGAACGCGAGAGCCCTATGGACATCCAGCGAGTGGAGCTGCTGCTCCCTGCCTGAGGAGTGAGGTTTTGGGAAAAAAACCGGAAGGAAAATCTCTTGGTTGACGTGGAAGGCTGAGACCACCTTGGGCAGAAAAGCAGGGTGTGGTCTCAGCTGCACCTTGTCCTTGTGGAAGACCGTATATGGGGGGTCTACCACAAGAGCTCGGAGCTCCGACACCCGTCTAGCTGAGGTGATAGCCACTAGAAAGGCAGTTTTCCAAGAGAGGTAGAGCAGGGAGCAAGTAGCTAACGGCTCAAAGGGGGGCCCCATGAGCCGGGACAACACCAGGTTAAGATCCCAGGTCGGAGCAGGGGGACGGACGTTAGGGAATAAACGTTCCAGCCCTTTAAGGAATCTCGACACCATCGGGTGAGAAAAAACGGAGCGACCGTCCGCACCCGGGTGAAAGGTGGAGATAGCTGCTAGGTGGACTCGCAACGACGATAAGGCCAGGCCTTGCCCTTTGAGGGACCAAACATAGTCTAAGATTTCGGTTACCGAAACTTCCATAGGGCGGAGATTTCTCTCTACGCACCAACAGGAGAAGCGTTTCCATTTCGCCGAATATGTGGCTCTTGTGGACGGTTTCCTGCTGCTCAAGAGCACCTCTCTCACAGGCGTGGAGCAGCGCAGCTCGGAACCAGTCAGCCACGCAGGAGCCACGCCGTTAGGTGCAGCGACTGCAGGTCTGGGTAACAGAGGGTCCCGTGGTCCTGGGTAATCAGGTCCGGATGAAGGGGCAGGGGAACTGGGTCGGCAATGGCCAAGTCCAGCAGCATGGTGTACCAGTGCTGCCTGGGCCATGCCGGGGCCACCATGATCACGAGAGCCCTGTCTCTGCGCACCTTCAGGAGGACCTTGTGGACCAGAGGGAACGGGGGAAACGCATAGTAAAGGTGGGTCGACCACTGGATGAGGAAGGCATCCGCTATCGACCCCGGCTCCCTGCCCTGAAAGGAGCAGAACGCTTGGCACTTCCTGTTCCCCTTGGACGCGAAGAGGTCCACCCGGGGATAACCCCACCTCCGGAAAATGGAGAGAGCGACGTCCGGGCGAAGGGACCACTCGTGTGACAGGAAGGATCTGCTCAATCGATCCGCCAGCGTGTTCCGTACTCCAGGGAGGAAGGAAGCTCTGAGGTGAATGGAGTGGGCTACGCAAAAGTCCCAGAGTCGTATCGCCTCGAGGCACAGGGAGGAGGACCTGGTGCCGCCCTGCTTGTTGATATAGTACATGGTCGTCGTGTTGTCCGTGAACACGGCGACACAACGACCCTGAAGCTGATGACAGAACGCTTGACAAGCAAGGCGGACCGCTCTCAACTCCCGCATGTTGATGTGTAGCCCCACCTCCTCCTGGGACCACAGGCCCTGTGTCCGCAGGGTCCCTAGGTGGGCCCCCCAGCCTAGATCTGAGGCATCCGTTGTCAGGGATACCGAGGGCTGAGGGGGGTGGAAGGGAAGACCCGCACATAATACGGACTGGTCTAACCACCAGCCAAGAGAATCTAAGACCTTCTGGGGGATTGTGACTAACATGTCTAACGGTTGCCTTGCCGGCCTGTAATGACTGATAAGCCACAGCTGGAGAGGCCTCATGTGGAGCCGAGCGTAGTCGGTCACAAAGGTGCACGCCGCCATGTGGCCTAACAGGGTTAGACATGTCCTCACTGACGTCAATGGGGCTGACCGTAAACGTTGAACGATCGCCGCCATGGTCTGGAACCGTTGCAGAGGCAGCGAGGCCCTGCCCACAGTGGCGTCCAGGACGGCCCCGATAAATTCCACCTTCTGAGTGGGCCTCAGGGTGGACTTGTCTGTGTTTATCAAGAGGCCCAGACTTGCAAACATGCCGGTGATCACGCGGACATGGCTGTTGACTTGCTGTTCCGACATGCCCCGAATCAACCAGTCGTCCAGATAAGGGAACACGTGGACACGGTTGCGCCGAAGATGCGCCACGACAACTGCCATGCATTTTGTAAACACCCTCGGGGCCGTGGACAGGCCGAATGGGAGGACTGCAAATTGATAATGAAGAGCCCCCACAACGAAGCGGAGAAAGCGTCTGTGGCGCGGCCAAATGGCAATGTGGAAATACGCGTCCTGCATGTCGAGGGCGGCGTACCAGTCTCCCGGATCCAGGGAAGGAATAATGGTCCCCAGGGATACCATGCGGAACTTCAACTTCACGAGGTATTTGTTGAGCTCTCGCAGGTCGAGGATAGGCCTGAGGCCCCCCTTGGCCTTGGGGATCAGAAAGTAGCGGGAATAAAACCCCTTGCCTTTCTCGTTTTCCGGAACCGCCTCTATAGTTCCTTTGCTGAGGAGCGTCTGCACCTCCTGCCGAAGGAATTGCTCGTGAGAGGGGTCCCTGAAGAGGGACGAGGAAGGAGGGCGGGAAGGAGGAAATGAAACAAACTGCAGGCGGTATCCCGTCTGCACCATGCTTAAGACCCAGCGGTCCGATGTTATTTGGGACCACGCCGGGAGGAAAAAAGAAAGGCGGTTGGAAAACGGGGGGGAAGGATCCATAGGGGAAACTGTTACTGCGCCCTCGGGCGCACCTTCAAAATGAAGGCTTAGGACCAGGCGGGGGTTTTGAGGAGCCTTGGTTCTGCCCCCCTTGGTTCCCCGACTGCCTGCGCCTTCCGTTCCTGCCACGGCGCCTGTAAAGGTCCTGCCGCTGGCGGAACTGGGAAAACGGCCTGCGTTGTTGCTGTTGTTGCGACCTAAAGGGTCTACGCTGTGTCACGGGGGTGTGCATCCCGAGGGACCGCATAATGACCCGGTTGTCTTTTAGACTCTTGAGTCTGGGGTCTGTCTTGTCAGAAAACAGGCCCTGGCCTTCGAAAGGAAGGTCCTGTATAGTATGCTGGAGCTCCGGCGGAAGGCCGGAAACCTGCAGCCAGGAGATGCGACGCATCGTAACTCCTGACGCGAGGGTACGGGCAGCCGAGTCCGCAGCGTCCAAGGAGGCTTGTAAGGCCGTGCGTGCGACCTTCTTGCCTTCGTCCAAGATGGCCATAAACTCTTGGCGAGCATCCTGTGGCAGCAGCTCCTTAAATTTGTCCACTGCCACCCAGGAATTAAAGGCATATCTGCTCAGCAGGGCCTGCTGGTTGGAGACCCTGAGCTGCAGCGCCCCAGCCGAATACACCTTACGGCCAAGGAGGTCCATCCGCCTGGCTTCTCTGGATTTGGGGGCTGGAGCCTCCTGGCCGTGACGCTCCCTATCATTCACTGATTGCACCACCAGTGAACCCGGAGTCGGGTGTACATGGAGATATTCGTATCCCCTAGAAGGGGCCATGTACTTCCTCTCGACTCCTTTCGCTGTCGGAGGGATGGAGGCCGGGGACTGCCAGATGGTATTGGCGTTGGCCTGGATGGTCCATATGAAGGGCAGAGTGACCCTGGTGGGAGCATCAGAAGAGAGGATGGTTACAATTGGATCCTCTATCTCCGAGACCTCCTCTGCCTGCAGACTCAGATTTTGAGCCAATCGCCTGAGGAGGTCTTGGTGCGCCCTGAGATCCAGCGGGGGGGGACTGTTGGAGGAGGTACCCGCCACCGCCTCATCCGGGGAGGAGGATGATGAGACCCCAGGCACGAGAGTGTCTAACTGAGGGTCTTCCTCAGCCCTCGCCTCTGCCTCCGGAGCCACAGCGGAGTCCTGCTGCTTGGACCCTTCCTCCCCTTCCGGGGAGGGAGGGGGGCGAGACAACGAGGCTTCAGGGGCCCTACGCTCCGCAGTCGCCGGCCTAGCAGGGAGCTGCTGGGGGCCCTGGGCCTGATGGTATGCCCAGGGTGTCCAGAATCCCCACTGTTGTGGGCCTTGGTCCTGCAGCGGCGGATCGCCGAACAGCGCCGCCTGCCGGTCGGTGCCCAGCGCATACCCGCTGTCCGTCTGGGAGGATACGGACGGCTGTCTAGAGGGCCACGGAGGGGCCGACCCTGGATGGTAAGGGTCTGCGCGTGCCGGCACGGAGGATCGTCTCGGTGCCGGGGACCGGTGCCGGGAGTCATAACGGTGCCGGGATCGGGATCGGGACTGAGTTCTGTCACGGTGCCGGGATCCTGACCGGTACCGGGCGCCGCTTCGGTGCCGGGACCTGCCACCAGCTCGGTGCCGGGAGGTCGACCGGGACCTGCCACCAGCTCGGTGCCGGGAGGTCGACCGAGACCGGGACCTGCCACCAGCTCGGTGCCGGGAGGTCGACCGGTGCGGCGAGTAGCGTCGGGACCTGCTCCTGGAATCGCGGTGCCGGTTTCGACGACTGGAGCCTGACCGCGACCGTCTCGATGTCGACCGGTGCCGCGAGTGCGACCGGTACCGCTGAGGGGAGCGGTGCCGGGACTGCGAGCGGCGTCGGGATCTGGAGCGCCCAAGATGTCGGGACCTGGATTGTGAACGAGTGTCTCTGGGCGGTGCCGACATCATGGGCTTGCCTCTGGACACGACCCGCACCGGAGGTACCGGGGGTGGCAGCCGAGTGGGCTCAGTCAGGGCAATGAGGTCCCGAGCCGAGGGTCTCCGGTGTGGATGGGACCACTATCTCAACCCCAGATCTCATGGGGGAGCTCGGCGGCACCGGACTCGACGGACCCGCCGGGCCCGGAGTCGATGGTGCTGGCGGCGCCGCGGCCGATGTCGAGGCCGGGCGCTCTAGCCGGGTCTGCCTGGCCGGAGTATCGGACCTCGACGGCCTTGGCTCTGACTCCAGTGCCGGAGAGGGTCGGTGCCGGGGAGTCTTCTCGGTGCCGGTGCGATCCGGTGCCGGTGCCGATACCACGGCCTGCGAAGTCGTCGGGTCAAGTGCCGCCTCCATAAGGAGAGTCCGGAGCCTTTGATCCCTCTCCTTCTTTGTCCTCGGCTTAAAAGCCTTACAGATGCGGCACTTGTCGGATCTGTGCGATTCCCCGAGGCACTTCAGGCACGCTTCGTGGGGATCGCTGGTAGGCATGGGCTTCTTGCAGGCCGCACACTGCTTGAAGCCTGGCGAAACAGGCATGAGCCTGGCGCCGGGTGCCGGGAAGGGCTAAGCCCCCGGCGAAGAACTACTTAACAACTATTTAACTTAACTATCTACTTAACAAACTAATTAACAACTATAATGGAACTAGAGATGAACGATAGATAAACGATAGATAACTAGGAGAGCTAGGGACGTGGAGGACAGCTATGCCGCGCTCCACAGTTCCAACGACCGACACGGCGGTAAGAAGGAACTGAGGAGCGGGCGGGCCAGCAGGGATATATATTGGGCGCCATGGCGGCGCCACTCCAGGGGGCGACCTGCCGGCCCACTGGAGTTGCTAGGGTAAAAAGTTTCCGACGAACGTGCACGCGCGGCGCGCACACCTAACCTAACTGGAATGGATGTGAGCAATCACTCGAAGAAGAACCTTGAATTAGAGAGACTAAATGAAGATTCGGCACAGCAATTCTGAAAGGTTGCCGACCCCTGACATAGACCATTAAACTATGGGCTATTGACTGACTTACTGGATGTTATTTCAGTCAAAAAATTATATATATAATGTCCTCACAAAAATTAATATCCATTTTCAAATGCCAAATTCTTAGATGGCTAATTCATTCATTCCTTCTTTTCCTCCCTCATTTTCTGCCTCTCTAAAAGCCATGGCACTAGTCCATGTTATGGATTAACAACATGTTTTATTTTTATAAAACAAAATTGTTTTTCAAGTATAGGAACCAATAAATTATATCTGATACACTAAAATTTCTTCCCTCCACCCTCTTTTTATATAACATAAGAAGAGTCCAATTAATTTAAACCAAATTTGGTTTATAAATCCTGCTGAGCTGAGACTTTTAAATACCACGTTAGAGCCTGGAATTTTTATGACTATGTTATAAACACCTGGAAAACAGCAAGTACCACAGTAATATATAACTTGGGGTTTTATATGATTTCCTTCATTTCAAAGGGGGATTCTAGTCAAAAGTTGGGTTTTTTTGTTTTGTTTTAATTTGTAAGGGATATTACAATTTCAATCAAATGTTCACACAAAAAATGTCTGGAACCAATACATATGCATGTATTTTTATAGTTTATAAAGTTATCTGTTTTGTTCATGTACAGTTTGGCCAGGGTAACAAGGTCTCTTAATCAGGATTTCTATCAGCAGTGATCATGAAATTCAGTATCTACTAGAAGATTTAGTTTTAGAGAAGAGTGGTTACCTGAAATGGATCTCAGTAACATGGACTGTTGCTCAACTCATGGACTGGTAGAACAATCCATTCTGTAACTATTTCTAGATTAATGTTAAAGTTCCTTTAAAACAATAACAAGTATTATTTGAATAAGTGATGACAATAATTACTATCTGCTTCTATGCATCTGTTCTTAATGCTTCAGCTCCTCTTCCCAATGCTAAAAGACTGAACAAACATTATGAAAGTAACAACTCTTAAGGTCTGATCTTCACGAGTATGAACTGAAGCCTGTGGCTAATTTTTCTTTATAATTACCACTTGAAGCATGCACACAGGCTGTTAATATATGAATGACCAGTAAAATGAAAACCAAGACATCTGCATGCATAAATGGCCATTGTGCACATGCAAATGCAGTAATTTTGTGCTCAATTGCATGCATGCATTTTTTTTTTTAAACTGGGGCCTTTAGGCCCCAATCTAGTAAAGCCCTTAAACTCAAACTTAACTTTAAGCACTTGAGCAGTCTCATAGGACTTCAGTCAGGACTACTCAGGAGTTTAAAGTTCAGCACGTGCATAAATGCTCTATAGATCAGGACATTAGAAACACATATTCAATACATTTAAACGGATTTAGCCAAATGATTGCCATTAATTTAAATGAGAGTTATGTGGTCAAATCTATACCCATACTCTTTAAATACATCCTCAATCTTGGGAAAATCCCATCTAAAGAAGCCTGTGCATTACTGCCATTTTTCAGTCAAATCCAGCTAGGTCATGTCATGTACTTGTTAGCACAGAAAGAGTGCTAGTCTCCTTAAAATAGGTTAATAAAGTTTCCCCAATTACCTTTCTTTCTCTGAGTCTGTCTTTTAAGTAAAGGCTTCCCTATAGTACTTCATATAGAGTCTGTGAAGATTAGGCTAGAAAATATGGAGACTCTGGGTATTTAACCTATCTGCGTGCTAAATATTATTGCACAGATCACTTAAAATATGCAACTTCCCTTTTTTTAAAAATAAATTTAAATATGTACAAAGTTCCAAATTGTAAAAAATAGTTTTATAGAAATAGAAACAAAAAAATGTACATTTTTGATCAACAATACTAGTATTTGATGTCACAAAGGCATTTCAGAGTATAAAATCATCAGTTGCACATCCATTTAAAGATCATTATAGGGCTTTGGGGGGGGGGGGAATAGTAACTAAAATTCCAAGTGGTCAGCATTTTTTGTCAGCTCAAAACCACCTTCAGTCTCAATAGTCTGATCAGTATTAGGTTGTAGTACCAATTCAGTAAGCACTTAAACATGTGCTTATCTTTAGGGAGGTGCTTAAGCCCCAATCACTTCAATTGGAATTAACTTTAAGCAAGTGCTAAAGTTCAGAAATGTTTAGGGTCAAATTCTGAAAGATGTCAAGTACCTGAAACTCCTACTGAAGTGCTAGGGCAAAGTCACACAGCCAGGATACAGAGCTTTCTCAATTCCTGGTTCCCAGACTCATATTCAGTCAACATTCTGTTTCCCTATTCAATGTCACTCAGTCTTTAGTGATATTCTGCAACAACTAGACTCAGAAGATTGAATCCAAGGAAGACTTTCAACCTTAATGTTGAATTGCCTTGGTTTTGATGATTTCAAACATTAAAATAAATTAAAAAGAGACATAGACCTTAAAAAAATTACAGAGAACAAGGCTCAAATTATTAGAAAATGAAATGTTCATGTAAGGATTGATGGAGAAAAGAAACACAGACAACAAATAGGTTTGTTGTTTATTAAGTATGAGCTACAAAATTCCATAGGTCCTCACAAGCCAGGCTCAAATATCCTTACCTCAAATAAAAGTTATGCTCACCATATAGCATGTGAGTGAGACAGATACATAAGCAGATAAACTAAATGTAAAAGAAAGTTCTATAATGGAAAAGTTGACTGATCGCTAAATATGACATAGCAAGCAAAAAGCACTGTAATATAACAATGTAAATTTTAAACTAAACTTCTGACTTTTTAAAGATAATCATTTGTTCTTTCTACATATCCAAGTAACATATAGATCACACTCAATAGCATAGTTTAATTCAAATATTCAACCATTTTTCTCTCTAGTTTATATAGTCTTCTCTCTCATTATCTGTACAGTCCATGGAAATTTTCAGTGGGAAAAAATGTGAAGCATGTGACCTATCAGAGAAGACAGAGGGAATAACAGCTGAATTAGGCCACTAAGCCTCTTAAAACTCCTTTACCTGTGACTTTTCTATCTGATTTATTACCAATTACTTCAATAAAAATGGTCTAAAAGTCATGCCAGTTTTAATAAATCTATATTAATTAGAACTGATGCTGCAGCATTAAGATTTTATACCACATTTACAGCAGTATGTGTTTTTGGAATCCTGACATCTTTATGTTTTCTTTCATGCAAATGAGAACTCTCTAACCTTATTTTAAATGAACCAACCAAATCCAATATGGCTGCCAACAAACTGTCTCAAAGCACTACCCAGTGAATAGGTGAGCAGGAGGGAGGAAAATTGGGAAAAAATATAAATGCAGTAATTAAATATATTCTTTGTTAATAAATCATTTTTTACAATTGTACATGCTAACCAATCTATTTAATACATTGGATCTAGTCAGAAAAAAAGTTGGGGTTAAACACTTTTGCTCAACTAACCTTCATTAGCTTCTTTGGCTTAGCTGCCACAGTGTGAATTCAAAAAGTTGGGGTTAAACACTTTTGCTCAACTAACCTTCATTAGCTTCTTTGGCTTAGCTGCCACAGTGTGAATTCAATTCCAATGCTAAATTCCCACTGTGTTGGACATTGTTACAGAGATTACGGTAATGTATATGCAGTGTTCTTGCCTTTTACACACACACACATCATTGGAGGAGATTCCCTATTCAAAATCAACATATGCAATGTGTCATTTTTGCCACTTTTTACCAGCATCAGGTATTCTCACAAAAACTCAGTATCATTCACATTTTATTGTCCATCCACTTCACTGCACTGTTTAGGGCACATGATCAGGCGCTGTAACTTGTTATAGTTTGACTTCAGTGCAGCTTTCAACAGTTACTCTTAAAACTGGCCATTTGTCTGATGACATCTTTAATTTCTAAATAAAATTACTTCAGTATTTACAATATTCTATATAGGAAATACTGTCATGGCCATTTCCAACTATCTAAGGCAAAATTGTAAAATGTTTCAGGATGCCTACTTAGCTTCTACTACAGTTTGCCCACTTGTCCTGTTGTATTCTTTAAGCTTGTATTAATGCAGATTGCCTGAGTGCTGTACACAATTCATGTGGCATACATTTTACAGCACCAGCTGAACTTAGAGAGTTTATGTAATAGCTACTACAAAGCAAATTATTTCTTTGAAAGCCACAAACAAGGCCCAAATCTGTATATTTTGTTTGGGGTATTTGGGCACCTAAGTGGCAAGAAATGTGAATAAATACAAAGAGACACATTATCCCAATGTGGCATCCTGTCACTGAGGAAAGATTTCCTTCAGAACACGTGTTGCTACAGACATTGTCCAACTCAACCTGTTAACTTAGCATCTATGCCCTACTGGAACAATTTGACCAACTAGTGAGTAGGCACAATGCCATCCAAACATATGGGTGTGAGTGTAAGCAGCCAAGTGACCATGTAGGAGAATCAAATCTGTTTGCTGAGGGCAGGAGTCCCAGTCTGAAACATCTAAACAGCTGTCTATCCTGAGGTTTACATGCCTGTGGTTAAGGGGATGTGACATAGTTAATCCATCTTTTGGCTGGATTAATTTTAAAATACAAAAATTAGCTTCCTTGGCCAAACAAGGAGTTTTTGGCTCTGTTGAACTGTCTAGTGTCATCTCCACCCAACTGCAGTTCTTTACATCCTGATGACTTTCTCCTGAAGGGTCTGAAACTTACTGTGCTCTTTCACAGGTTTACATATATGCAGTAGAAAAAGGTGTAGGACATTTCTGAAGGATGAATCCCTTTGTTTTTGGACTCTGGATATTTACTCAGCAAAGTATATTTAAAAAGTGAACACTTCCATTCTGTAATAATAAAATTATTCATTTCTTTATTGGGGTCAAATGGAGCAACATTCAGAATTTGATGGTCACATTTCTCATAGCAAGATGAGCCCACTATAACAAGACTCGAAGGCACTTATTTCATAAACCAAAATGGTCAGTCCATGCTACAAAACTAAAACCAACCAAATGAAGAAGCTAGATTCAATTTACAAACTATTCAATGGTCAATAAAATAATTCAATAAGGGTTCAAAGATGCCTGTTGTTTCCAGTATTTACTGAGCTGCCCTTCTGAAATTGTTTATCTTTGTAATTTCTTCATAATTTATATGCTACTTTCTAATGATCAATGACTGCTTACAAACAAAGAGACTATGGTTAGAAATGTTAGCTAAGAGTAAAATTTTCAAAAGGACCTAAGAAAATCCTATTTTCAAAAAGGACTTAGGCATTTCAAAACCTAAATTCCAATGAAAGCCAATGGGAGTTTTGAAAAAATGTATCCTAAATCACATAAAGTACTTGGGATATGTGGCATGGGAAATGGAACTTGAAATCTCTTGCTCTAAAAACATTGGCCCGTGCTACATCCAAAGGAGAATTACCATCCACACCCAAAAATCAGGTGGTGTAGTTTACAAATATTTTTTTCAAGCCTTCATTCACTTGAAAGTGGAGTAATTTGTAAGCAGATATGACATTCTGGTAGAAAATAGTACTGTAAAATACATGCCAGTAGACACCAGCCTGTTCATTATACCCTTTCATGACTTTAACGCATGCAAATTATGATTAACTTTAGAACAATATTTTAAATGTCTGATTAAAAAGGAGATCTTACTCAACTGTGATCTCTGGTACAAAAGGTCTGAATTTGAAAGATTAGGGATGCAAGACAGAAAATATTATTATGCTTTTCAACTCAGAGTTACCCTTATTGCCCCATCACTTTGAGGAACGAGTAGTATTTTAGTTCTCACTATTGTTTATTAAATCATTTAAATGTAGATGGAATGTCTTCTCCTTTGTTATGTGGCCTTTAAGAACATACGTTCCACAAAATGCCTCTGTTTCTGCAGCAAATAAAACTAATTGTTCTTCTTTAAGGAAGCAAAATCTCTTTATCACTTCATCACTGCTCAATCAAAATTATAAAACGCAAGCCAAAGTTCTCATCTGCAAATTAGAGATGTACTTGAGCCACAAAAAGCCCTATTTTGCCATGTTTCATCACACTAAGTAGATCTTACTATGGAAGTATCTCCACTGAAATCTGCTGTTCCATTTGGAATCACGGCAAATATCAAGCCTGAAGTCTGGATTCCAATGTTCCTATTCATATTTTTTTAAAAGGAAGGAGTGGATGGTAGGGAAAATGTTACACTTTATTAACTACAGTTGCATGGAGGAGGAGTGAGTTTGTTTCTCTCTCTGTACAATCTGGCATTTAATTAATATTTATTAAAAAACTGAGCTATTTTCTCCACAATTATCTTGCGATTCTTGGAGGAAGCACGGTGAGCCATTTTGGCCTGGGCTTAAACTGCAAAGTTTAAATACTGTTCAAAACTTCTCTAATGTTCAAGGTGCTTCAGATCTAGTGTCCCTGTAAAGATTCATCACTCTGGACATGGCTCTTCATGAATGAGTAAATCCAAAACAAGCAGAATTTATAAATTCCCTTTTTCACATGATGCCAAAAGAAAAGTGGGCGTACAATAATGATAGTCAGTATAAATCTGCTCATTGGCTCCTGTGATGCACTATGATTTCAATAGACACCACAGACACCAGAGAAAGTTAATGTGATAGGACTGAACAGCAGTTTGATTTTTTAATTGCCCTAAAGTAACTCCTTTCACACTTTAGCAAGAGTAGTGTCTCTTATAAATAAGCACAAAAATAAAATTAAGTAAAAGTGAACATTCTGAGTCCCAGACCGATACATTTAATGTTATTTCAAAAGATAATACTAATTATTAACTTAAATCTCATACTTTTAAACACATGGATTTAAACATGTTCCAAACCTCTGAAAGACTTATCATCTTGCATACACCTTCAATTATTATCCTTATACAATAAATAATGTATGTCGAGACTGAGTCCTTCATGCTTTACAACACATTTCATAGAGTGAGAGTCAATCACAAGACCGTAGTTCAAACTGTGAGGCTGGCCTTCTCAGGCAATCTCCAACCTCTCCCTGGGGAAGCACAAACAAGCACAGAGAAAATGAGTGTTGGAGAGTGCTTCTTTATCATTTAGGAGTTAGGACTTGGCAAAAACATAATTGTCAGTACAATTATTAAAACTATCCTATACTGATTACATACAGTTGTTCGAATTTTGCTGAGTCCTTAATGAAAATGAACCAGTAAAGCAAAAAAAAAATTAACAAGCGGCTCCGATATTTCAGAAAACTTGGATAAAAAGAAAAGTGCACAGAAAGCAGAGAACAAGTTCCTGAAAGAGAAGACGGCAAAAGTAAAAGAGAAACTGCCTTCCTCCAAACTGCACAGTTACAGGAAAGAGACAGCAAGAAGGTAGAGAGCAAGTGGATATGATGTCATGGAGATATGAGGATACATGGGTATTTGTTAAAATCAAGAGGGAATTGCTAAATGATCTATTGGGGGCCAGAAAGTCAATGGAGATGAGGGATTCTACAATCCTGCTTCCTGGAACAAGGGAATAGTCATGGTCATAATCTTCATAAACCTCTACTGTCTAAATACTAGTGATTCCTGAATTCCACATTACCGGAAGATGATTTGGAAACTTCAGCTACGGTGAAATCCAGCGGACTGCTCTGTTAGGTTTTCATGCAGGGAACACATTATACCAGCATTCCTAACTGCACTGGCTTTCAATCTATTTCCAGATGCAATTCAAGGTCAGTTTTCTTTCACCTAGAGCGCTATGTATAGTTTGTGCCTTGACTACTTCAAAGTAGTTTCTCCCCTCAAATTTTTACCTGTCATTTTAGAACAGATTTAAATCGGAGCGTAAAAGACAAAGAGCATCCAGTGGAAGGCCATTCCAGTGAAGGGCTCTCTTCTCCTTTAGTCCAACCAAGCCAGTTTTCCTGACCTTCTGCATGAACTGTTAAACTCACCTACCTTGGCTTCTCCCAAGAGACAGATTAAGTGGCAATAATTCTTAGTCTTTTGGTATTGGGCAAGGGTGGAAGACTTTTCTTTTTCTTAGTCAATACAGTTATTTGTATTTCAATCATGCAGTTATTTTATATAATTTATTCTAGAGATAAAAGGAGCACACATTACAAAACAGAAAAAAAATAAAGGAGCAAATTCAAAAAAATGCACATAGGAAATGACTGAAACCCAACCAGGAGGAAGGGTTGAGGTACAGACAAATAGTGCACAATTAATAAGCACAGTAACCAGTTGTTCAGGGAAATCTACTTAAAAGCAGCCGGTGTTTCCACCATGCTTCTAAAACAATACAGACACAGCACATCTGGCCCTAACTTATCCCTTTTCCCTGGGTTTATTGAAATTTATAATAAAGATAAAGATATAAAACTCCACATAAGTTTTCTCCTGAACATAGCTGTAATACGAGCTTCTCCACATAGGGCTCCTCTTCTGCCCATGTTTGTTGTTCTCACTGCATCAGAGAGGCACACTCAACCCCTTCTGTAATCATGGACTTTATAGGAACCACCTGATCAGATATCAGTGTAAGTCCGCAAAAAGAGCTCTGCATCTCTGGGAAGGGTGCTAGAACCTAAAACCCTGTAACATTACTACCAAAGATTTTTGACAAGCAGCTTTCATCATGGAATCTGACAGTTTTTAATCAAGTGATTCTTGAACACAACTCTTTTTGTATCACAAATCTCTTGTTATTGTGTGTTTTATCGGCATAGCTTTTCAGATAGATTTGCTCTATAAGATCTGTAACCCTACTGGTCACTTTTTTAAAAACCACATCTTTACAGCATTTTCTGTCTAAAGATCTCCAAGTGCTTTAAAAACATGAATGAATTAAGCTACACAATAACCCTTCGAGGTAAGAAAGTTTTATCACCATATTTTACAGACAGGAAAACTGTGTCACAAAGAGATTAGGTGACTTGCCTGAGATCACACAGAAACTCTGTGGAAGAGCAGGGAATAGAAACTTCCCCATGTCCAGTCCCAGAATCCAAACCACAAGATCATCCTTCCTCCCAAATGATGCAAAGAACAGTATGTACAATAATTTAATAAATATTTTGGAGAAAACCCACTTTTTTTTTTATTGGAGATACACCTATCTCCTAGGACTGGAAGGGACCTTGAAAGGTCACTGAATCTAGCCCACTGCCTTCACTAGCAGGTACTGATTTTTGCCCCAGATCCCTAAATGGCCCCCTCAAGGACTGAGCTCACAACCCTGGGTTTAGTAGGACAATGCTCAAACCACTGAGCTATCCTTCCAATCTCCCAGCATATATGAATCAGTGACAGGTGAAGGTTGGAAGCTCAGGAAAAGATTAAACCAAGTAATTCAGACACTTACCCAAATTTTACCTCTTCAAATAGTCCAGGGGCCTCCCTTCCTGTACACACCTTTTGACTTGATTTTCAGAAGTGTCAAGCATGCACAAATCACACTGAAGTCAGGAAGAACTTCAGTTACTCAGACCTTTGAAAATCATGTTTCACATCCCACTTGTAACTAATCCCTTCCTGCCTCATGTTTTCTTGGAGTAGATAGGAGGAACAGTGATTTCTTAAATCCCTTTACAAAAAAAAATAATAATAATCCAGAAGCCTGTTTCCCACCTACCATCTTTGTCAAGAAATATTAATTATTTCACTGGCTTTTCCTTTCCCTTCAACAGCAAATTCATTGTTTCTCCTTCTCACCATCAAAGATTTGAACAAATTTGTGTCCCTTGCCTTCATTTCTGCAGTTATTTCCCCATGCTCCATGTTATACTGCCTACTCTCTTGAAGCCTCCTCCCTCTATTTGTCTCTCTCTCCCACTCTTGTCTTTGAATCATCTTCAACATTACCCCATCCTTTTTACATCTCTCTTCACATTCAATTCCCTCCTCAACCCACATGTCTTCTGAAAGGCCTTCTAATGCCTTTCACTAATAACTGGAGAGACAAAAGAAGGTGTAGGGGAGGGGGAGGTCGCCAACCGCACGAATGTTTGATCTTCAACCTGCAGCATGCATCTCCTTCTGCCCCCCCCATTGCTAGCTTCATTCTCTGAGCTCTCCAGGCTCCCCTCCATATCCTCCTCTTTTGCCTCCATTCTCAGCATCACTATTTCCTTCTTTCCTTTTCCTACACCCATGCTTTTAGGAACTCATCTTACACATTTTCCCCTCGATCTTATCCACATCCCTTATAATATGTAGTTTAGACAATATACATTTAAAAAACAAAAATGAACAATTTAGAGCTAAGATGATGGCCAACCATCACTGGGATCACTCTGTATGTTACACATCTTCGGGGAGGGAGAAGGGGGAAGAGAACAGGACACATGGATCAACATTCACATCACACTCTCAGTCAGTACCAGGCCTGGGCCAGGGAAGCTAAAGATCTAACCCGCACAACAAATTTGGTGATGAATCCTGGTCACGTGCCACCTGAAGCACGTTGTAGGAAGACGATCCCTTTCTATCTTGTCTAGTAATACTGTAAGCTGTCTGTGGGAAGACTTGTGTCTATTTCACTCTTTGTACAGAGTTTAGCCCCTCATCCTGATTTGAGCTTTCTGTTGTTGTTATAATAATAACAAGATTTCAAATCTGTATAGTATATTTGAGCTGTACTTTTTGTCTTAAACTGTAAATTACTTAAGGCATGGATCAAACCTTCTACCATGTTTCATATAGCACTGAGCATTATTTTGGCAGCTAATGAATGTATAAACAACAATACTATATTTTTTTCTTTCTTAGCAGAATGGCCTGTCTTTGATTTGTATGTCAGGCTGGCAGCTCCACCCACTCTCCACATTATTTAAGATGTGCATGACTGATAGTGCAAATAGACTTGCATACTGCTTGAATAGTTACTGCATGTATAAAGCCTGGTGCAGGAAATATGAGATACAATTTTGTATCTGTCAGCTGGTCTTTAGGCATGCAACAACAAGATTTTAAATATCTAATTTCTATAGGAAATAAATTCTTCAGGCTCAATGACCACTGAACCCAAGAATTTACTTATGTGCTCTTGGCTACTATGGGACTCGGACTAACTCTTCATTAGCCAGTACTGATATAGTTCATAAAGACAACTATATAAGAACCATGGAGATAACCTAGCAATTAGCTGAAAAATTATCATTTAAGATGATCACATTATATCTTATAGAAGTTTATTCTCTCTATATATTAGGGAACGAAAATGCAAACTACCAACTACAGGAACGACCTTAAAAATTCTCATAATTAATGTTGTTTATTTATGGTTGAACATTTTGTTACTGTTATCATTCAATTACTGTCAGACATAGAAACCAGAATCTCTAATATTTCATTAAGTTTTTTATCTGTATGAAACATGATAACATAATTCAATTTTTAGATGGCAAGAAAAAAAAACAGATAAATCAAAAGAGTTTAGCTTTGAAAATATCCCCTATTTGGTCCATCAGATGATAGTATTTAGGGTATATAATACTGAAAGGACAATCTGATAAATCACACTAGAAGCAATTTTATACCACAATTCTGCTGAAAAGTCAATTTAACTTTCCAGCTTTAGAAGACTTTGTTATTGCTATTGTTAATTATTTCTCATTTAATGGAAAATTGGCAACAAGGTCCCCAACTGTCATTTTAAATCTGCAATAATATCATGTGAAGCTTTTCGTCCTTATTCCCAAGTCCTGGATTATCAGAGCTAAATGGCAGTTCCAGCATTACAAAAGCTCAGGGGCAGGTACTGTTACACAAATTGCCAATTCAATTAACAGTGTGTAAATGCTCCACTGGCAGGCTGAGGGAAGGACAGCCATTTTGGCAAGTGTCATTCCTAATTTATCAAACTGTCAAACCTTCCACTCAGGTGCCTGCGGTCACTCTCTGACTCTTAATGCTAAATTGTAAAGCTGCAGGAACCATTCTTGTAGCTTGACAAGGCACAATACTCAAAACTGATTTTAAAATCAAATGTACAGTTGTTTTAATTATTCTGTGTATAAATTGATGTTTTAATTATAAAAACAGAGAGGGAATATTCAATAAGGATCCAACATTACATGTATATACAGTTGAAGGAACAAAGCTTGCTACCTAACCTCCTTCAGAGGTAACTGTTCAATTTTATTTAATCCTATACTGCTTGTGATTATACTCAAATAGACAGTTCCTTAGTGATAGTAAACCTCCATCACCCACTTCTCTATAGTCTTAACATTAGCTATACTGTCTTTGGGTTCTTATCAAATCACCATGTGTCTTATTAGTGCCTTACAGATGAAAAAATGTACAAGATGACCTGCATCAGCAAATTCAAATTTCATTTCCACTGACCCCCTTCTCCCCACCAATCACAGTGAAGAGTTTACTTCCTCCTCTTACCTTCATGAAAATACTAGTAGGTTACGAGTTGCTTTGTGGAAAAGGAACACTGAAGAACTTCACAGTTGGACCTGAAAGGGGCAAGGGCTTTTGGTCATCCTTACAGTTATACGAATGGCTTACAGACACTACTGCATATGCAGACAGGACCCTTTAAAGCAGGAGTTCTCAACCTTTTTTTCTGAAGCCCCCTGACATGCTATAAAAACTCCATGGCCCACCTGTGCCACAACAACTGTTTTTCTGTATATAAAAGCCAGGGCTGGCATTAGGTGATAGCAAGCAAGGCAACTGCCTTGGGTCCCATGCCACAGGGTGCCCCACAAAGCTAAACTGCTCAGGCTTCTGCTTCAGCCCCAAGTGGCGAGTCTCAGGGCCCCGGGCTTCAGCCACATGCAGTGGGGCTTCAGCTTTCTGCCCTGCCCCCCCACAGATCTAACACTGGTCCTGCTTGGCAGACCCCCCTGAAATCTGCTCACAGCCCCAGACCACTGGCTGAGAACCACCGTTCTATAGTAGATACATGCAGTAAATAGTATAGTGATGCCTGTAGTCTAGAAATGCCATTTAAGGATTTGTAACAGTGCAGTCATCACAAATGTTGGGGGTTCATATAATGCAGCTGTAAATGTTTGCTTCTGGGTTGAATATTAGCAGAGTATGTTCTCAGCCTAGGAGTGTTTTGGTTAAATACAGTGTAAATTGGTTTGACAATTTGAACACAATAGAAATGGAATTTAAAAATAAAACAAAATCACACAAATTTCGTGCTTTCAGCTATCTTGTGTGGCTTCTGTAACTCAAAAATGTGTAATATATAAGAGAACAGGAATGTAGGGAGTGCCATAATGGATCAGACCAATGGTTCATTTAGTCCAGTATCCTTGTGACCAACACTGGCCAGTAGCAGATATTCCAGAGGACAGTGCAAGAAATCCCAGAGTAGACATGTATGAGGTAACTAACCCAGTTATAGTTTCCTAATTTACTCCCAACAGGTATAGGTTGTCCCAAAGCATATACCTAAGTTCATACATAACTTCAAAAATCCTCAAGTTCTTGTTTTTAACTATTTACTATTACACCATGCATCTGACGAAGTGGGTATTCACCCATGAAAGCTCATGCTCCAATACGTCAGTTAGTCTATAAGGTGCCACAAAATTCTTTGCTGCTTTTACAGATCCAGACTACCGCGGCTACCCCTCTGATATATTACACCATTATAACTTTGAATATGCTTGTTATTCATATAAATGTCTAATCTCTATTTGAAGTCTCATAATGATATGTTATCATGAGTTTCTCAGGCTAACTGTGCACTATGTGAAAAATATAACATATCCAAATATTCATACAGTTCAATTTTACAGGCAGTTTGTTAGAATGTGGACTAATTACTTTGGGAATTTAGAAAAAAATACTTACAATGACTGAGACACTGAGGCAAAAAGAATTTTAGTTATTGGGGGTTTTATTCATACATTTAGACACGACACACAAGAAAGTGCACTATAAGAGAGGACTGGGGAGAAAACAAAGTTTTGCTGGAAAAATAAGGAAGCATTCAGCATTTCAGTAAAACATTATTTTTTAACTAAAGTCAAATTTTGAAGATTTTAAAGATTGGAACCAATTCAAGCCGAATCTGCTCATAAAGGCTACTGAAGTCAAGAGTCATTTTGAAGAATCTGTCCTTTCATGTTTGTAGAAGACAGTTTATATCATTAACTTGCCCCGATGTACATAATTATGATAGAAAAACACACCCTTAAGAGCCAGTAAGATGCTTTCCACAACAGAAAGCCCTTTTACAATAGCACACAACAGTACATCCTCAAGGCCAGATTTTTGAAGGTATTTAAGCACCTTAAGACAATGTGATTTTCAAAAGCGCCTTGGTGTCCAATTACAGGTTTGAAATACCTTCAAAAATCTGTCCCTTAGTTCACAAAATGTTGGCTTTGTTAAAAACAACACCATTATGGTCTCACTGCTTATTTATTGACTACTATCTTTTTTGTATATACCTTATTCTTACAATGTAACACTGAGCTCAGTCAAACAGCATGCATACTTAGTCTGAATTCAGAAATATGAAGGAAATGAAAGGCAGAAAAATTCAAATATCCAAAACAGCAAAATAAAACTGCTGTACCTTAGGCTATACACTGGAAACATTATTACCTCTGTAGACTCTGAATAAGAGTTCAGAAAATTACATATGATGGTTGAGGAGAAAAAATGCAGTAATACACAAAAAGCAACCAGTGTGACCTAAAGAAATACTTAAATAAAATATTATTAGATCACAGATTAGAGATAGTGAAATCTAGTCTGAAGCCTAGAGTAACCGCTCTGCTTTGTAAGGACAAGTGAAAAATGCTTGGACCCAGAAGGGTTTCATATAACGAGGAGAACCAAGTTTAAAGACTTTTACAAGCTCTCATACATCCTTTCAGACCTCCATAAAGTCATAACCAGTAGGGCCAAAATGAATAACCCTTGAAGCCTAACTCCAAGTAGTTAATTAAAGCTAAACCTAGGTGAAATAAATAGATAATAAATAGTTTGGTACCTATGTAATTATTCTGACTGAATTTTATTTTCAGAATATCAGTTTAGCTGGCACTGAGATTCAATAAACTAGTATGCTAGTGCATTAACTCACAGTATGTAAGAACTTCAATATCAATTCATACTACAATCAGGGGATTCAAATGACAGATTGTTTCTGGATCTGAATTTCTCCAGTTAAGAATATTTTCTAGTTGATGAGAATAAGTATTTTGGCTTTGAGAGATAAAACCTGTAGAGATGCTAATTCACATGCATTTAATCTCATCTCCATGCTTTAAAAGACTGTTCTTCTCAGGGAACAACTTACTGTACTGTTAAACATCTCAGTTACTGCAGAATGATATGAATTCCCAGACACCAGGTGTAGCAATTGCAAGATCTCAAATTTTACATACCACCACTTTGGAGTCAGAAGGTTAGTAACAATTGTTATCAAACGACCATACACTTTGCATTACCAGCTGGTGCCAGACAGTCCTGACCCAGCTTCTCAAGCCAGCGTCCACATAATAATGCGGAAAAAGGCATACAGGGCTCACTCTGCACATCCATGAAAGACCAAATACAATGGCAATCCTCATGCTCAGATTAGCTCAATGACTTCTGGCTGTAACTTCCCTAGAAGTGTTAGCCACCACAAAGGAAATTAGAATGAGGCAGGAATATGGTCACAATTCTCTCTGTACTAACAATGGAGTTGACCAGCTGCATCAAAGAGCATTTCCTGAACACTCTTTAGGGGTATCACAGAATCATAGAATATCAGGGTTGGAAGGGACCTAGTTGGAGGTCATCTAGTCCAACTCTCTGCCCAAAGCAGGACCAACCCCAATTAAGTCATCCCAGCCAGAGCTTTCTCAAACCTGACCTTAAAAACCTACAAGGAAAGAGATTCCACCACTTCCCTAGATAACCCATTCCAGTGCTTCACCACCATCCTATTGAAAAAGTTTTTCCTAATATCCAACTTAAACCTCCCCCACTGCAACTTGAGACCATTATTCCTTGTTCTGTCATCTGCTACCACTGAGAACAGTATAGATCCATCCTCTTTGGAACCCCTTTCCAGGTAGTTGAAAGCAGCTATCAAATCCCCCCTCATTCTTCTATTCTGCAGACTAAACAATTCCAGTTCTCTCAGCCTCTCCTCATAAAAGTCATGTGCTCCAGCCCCCTAATCATTTTTGTTATCCTCTGCTGGACTCTTTCAAATTTTTTCACATTTTTCTTGTGGTATGGGGCCTAAAACAGGACACAGTACTCCAGATGAGGCCTCACCAATGCCAAATAGAAAGGAATGATCACGTCCCTTGGTCTCCTGGCAATGCCTCTTCTTATACAGCCCAAAATGCCATTAGCCTTCTTGGTAACAAAGGCACACTGTTGACTCATATCCAGATTCTTGTCCACTGTAACCCCTAGGTCCTTTTCTGCAGAACTGCTGCCTATCCACTCAGTCCCTAGTCTGTAGCAGTGCATGGGATTCTTCCATCCTAAGTGCAGCACTCTGCACTTGTCCTTGTTGAACCTCATCAGATTTCTTTTGGCCCAATACTCTAATTTGTCTAGGTCCCTCTGTATCCTATCCCTACCCTCCAGCGTATCTACCACTCCTACCAGTTTAGTGTCATCTGCAAACTTGCTGAGGGTACAGTCCACGCCATCCCCCAGATCATTCATGAAGATAAAACCAGCCCCAGGACCGACCCTTGGAGCACTCCGATTGATACCAGCTGCCACCTAGACATGGAGCCATTGATCACTACCCATTGAGCCTGATGATCTAGCCAAATTTCTATCCATCTTATAGCCCATTCATCCAGCCCATACTTCTTTAATTTTCCAGCAAGAATACTGTGAAGGTAAGCAAGAGCTGGACAGGACTCAAGCCATCCTATTTTTTACACTTTCAGGGCCCTGTGACAAGACCTGCTGGAATGGTAGGCTCAGGTCCCCCTATCACCCCATATTCCTCTATTCCAGGGGTCGGCAACCTTTCAGAAGTGGCATGTCGAGTCTTCATTTAATCACTCTAATTTAAGGTTTCGCATGCCAGTAATACATTTTAATGTTTTTAGAAGATCTCTTTCTATAAGTCTGTAATATATAACTAAACTATTGTTGTATGTAATGTAAATAAGGTTTTTAAAATGTTTAAGAAGCTTCATTTAAAATTAAATTAAAATGCAGAGCCCCCCAGATCGGTAGCCAGGACCCGGGCAGTGTGAGTGCCACTGAAAATCAGCTTGCATGCCACCTTCAGCACACATGCCATATGTTGTCTGCCTCTGCTCTATTCCAACCCCTGGGATGGGCAGGATGAGGTGTTACCGACAAGGAAGCCGACCCAGGTGGGACCACATCCAGGGGATCTAGGACACATTGAGCTGATTCAGGATATGTCTACACAGCACCTAGACACTCACAGCTGGCCCATGCCAGGAGACTCAGGTTCACTGGACTCGGGCTACAGGGCTGCTTCATTGCTGTGTAGACTTCCAGGATCGGGCTGCAGCCCCAGCTCTGGGACTCTCCTACCTCACAGGATCCTAGAGTTCGGACTCTAGCCCAATCCCAGAAGTCTGCACAGCAATGAAACAGCCCCAGAGCCTGAGTCCCATGAGTATGAATTGGCTGGCAAGGGCCAACCGTGGGTGTCTAGTTGCTGTGTAGACAAACCCAGACAAACTGGAGTTGGAGGCCCAGACCCGTATGCCTGCTGATCAAACAAACCACCGCACTACGCTAATTTACAAAACTGAGCATGATATACATAGATTTTTTTCAAAAATATGCTATACTTGTGTAGGAACATAGGAATTGTGACAATGGATCAGATTTGAGGTCCATCTAGTCAGTGCTTAATTTGTAATGAAAGAGGTGCTGGAACCCAGGTGATTAGGTGCCAGGGCTCAAGCAATTTTTTTACTTTAATAAATGAAGCAGCAAGCCCAGAGGTACCAAGGCTATGAACTGTCAATCTTTGATGTGCCAGGGTTCATCCCTGGCACAAATTAAGCCCTGCATCTAGACAAGTATCCTCTTTCTGACTGTCGTCAGTCCACATGCTTCAGAAGAAGCTACAATAACTCCACGAATAGGCATGAATGGGGTAAATTATCCATCCCCCAAACCCATATTTTGTCTCATTCTGAACTCTAATAGTGAGATTTTGGTTATCATTAATTAAAATAACTCTGGATATTCTGATTATCCCTAAAAGTATCCAATCCCATTTTTTAGTCCTCCTAAATTCTTTGCTTCAACAACTTATGCCAGCGAGTTCCAAAGTTAAATTATACATTGTGTGAAAAAGTACTTCTTTTATTTGGTTTTCAATTTGTTACTTTTTAATGTTTTTGAATGTCCCTTTGTTCTTCTATTGTGAGACAGGAAGAACAGAAGTTCCTGATCTCTTTTCTCTTACCATTCATTATTTTATATACATTCATCACATCCCATCTTATTTGCATACTTTCTAAGATAAACCACCCCAATCTTCTCAGTCTCGCTTCACAAGACAGTTTTTCCATGCACTTCTCTTCTACAATATTCTTTTTGAGATGAGGTGACCAGTACTGCACACAGTATTCCAGATGGGGCTTCACCAGCGATTTATATAAAGGTATAATAATATTGTTTGTATTATTCTTCAATCCATTACTTACGCAACCTAACATTGTTTTTTTTGACCACAGCTTCAAACTGAGCTGCCTCCAATGATGATACCTAGATCCCTTTCTTGAGTTAGTTCAGTTAATTTATAATCCTGTAAGGCGTATGAGTAGCTTAAATTGTTCTCTCCACTGTGAATTACTTTGCATTTGTCAACACAAAATTTCATTTACCATCATATTACCCATTTACCTACCATTTACGTCTCTCTGACATTCCTCAGAGTCCTTTCTGGTCCTGATTAACCTAAATAACATAGTGTCATCTGCAAATGTTGCTACCATACTAATCAGCCTGCTGCTGGTTCATTAATAAATATTTTAAACAACATGGGACCTCGCACACAGCCTTGAGACACCCCACAGTTAACCTTTTGCCATGATGAAAACTGACTATTTAATCCTACCCTTTCATTTCTTTCAGTCCACCAGAACTCTTGACTTCTCACCTCAAGACTACTTAGCTTCTTTAGTACCCTCTTGAGAGGGACCTTGTTAGAGACCTTTTTGGAGGTCTAACTAAATTATGTCAATTGGTTATTTTTTTATCCACTACTTTACTGATATATTCAAAGCATTCTAAGAGATCAGTGAGACATGATTTTTTCTTGAAGAAACCAGACTGGTTAGACATTATCATATCAGGATCTTCCAGGAGTTCTGTAATTCTAGATCAGTAGTTTTCAAACTTTTGAACTAGTGACCACTTTCACATAGCAAGCCTCTGAGTGTGACACCCCTTATAAATTAGAAACACCTTTTTATATATTTAACACCATTAATAATGCTGGATGCAAAGCAGGGTTTGAGGTGGAAGCTGACAGCTCATGACCCCCCATGTAATAACTTTGTGACCCCGTGAGGGGTCTCGACCCCCAGTTTGAGAACCTCTGTTCTAGATTATAGATTAAAATTATAGATATATCATTTGGAAAAAGTCTCTGCTTTTATTTAGAGATTGCTCAGCAGCTCAGCCACTTCATACTTAAGTTCCTTCATAACTCTTGGATGTATTATCTGGCCTGGTGACATACTACTTTTAAATGATCAGTTTGCTCCAGCATCTGCTTCTGACACCTCATTCTCAGAGTGCCTCTTTTATGTTACCAGAAAAAGAGCAGGTGCGAGGAAGATATCTCAGCAATGAAGCAAAAAAGTCAGTTTCTGAACAATGTCTTTATCCTTCTATCGTGGGGCAAAACAACCCTGTAGCATACCCCTGGTGGCTGAGGATGACACTGCAGGAACACTCTGCCTCACTTTCTCTCCCTGATGTAGGTCTCCCCTCTGCTCTTCACATCACAGGTGTGCGCTAGAGATGTGGCTTAGCCCTTCAGCCAAGTCACAAACAAAACTTAATCCTCCTCAGGGCAGCAAAAGTCCAACTATAATGTCCTAACAAACAAAGGGTTCTTCCGCACTTCAGGGTTTTGCTTCATCGTGCCTTCTGGGACCTGTTCCCAGTCCCTTTCTGGGCTACCACTGACAGTCTTTCTAAGTCTGGGATATAGCACTAGGTGGCCCCTAGGCTAATTCACCCGGATACCAAGCCTCCTGCAGACTCTGGCTCAGGGACTCCCACAGAAACCTATCTACTCCCTTTGGTTCCCCCCGTACTGATTTCTCAGCCCTTTTATGAGGTCCAGATGTCCATTAAGCTATCACCTGACCCCATTAGTCCAACCCTCCAACAGCTAATTTATATGGGACAGATGTGACTGACCTTACCATCCCTTAAAGGGCCAGTCAACCTGTGATGTTTTCATAATTGCTTCTTATAGCAACTGATGATCCAGCAGACCAACAATTATTTTGAAGGCTTTGTGCTTCTAATATACTTAAAGAATCTCTTGTTTGTTTGTTTTACAGTCACACTATTATTCACAAACACACACACACACTTTTCTTAAGTTTTTCAATATTAGGGTTTTCTCTTTTTAAAAATTATTTGTAGATCTGTATGTCTCTGGTTTTTAGGTATTATTTTTTCCATCAAAATTTTTTAAGGGAAGCATGAGTAGCAAATGACAGAATAGGATGGGAGATGGCAAACTGAGAAGAAGACTAGCAAACATACTGCTTCTATGCCTAGCAGGTGTTCAAGCACTTTATGCCAGCTACAGAAAACAGGCAGTATGCCATCTGTATCCATGGTGACAAGGAAGGACCCTACAGGTTGGTGGGGTACAACAGCTCTTCGGAAGCATTACAAGTAGGTGTAAAAGGAAGCCTAGCTCAAAGAGTAGGTTGGTGAGAGATGTACAGATTGATACCAATCAGTACATACAACTGTGCTGTAGCGCACAGGAGCAACAAATTGAAGAAAGGCTCTGGAGGGACTAGGGGAGCAATAGTGCATGAAGGGGGCCCATTTAGAAGCAAGACAGACCACATCCACAAAATGGCACAAAGATAATGCCAAGTGGAGTGAACTGAAGAATGCAGAGCTAGGAGGTATGCTAGAGGAAGTTGGCCTGGTCCTGTGCAGCACTGCAGGGCCTGGCCCAAACTGAGTGGTGGTGGTGGTGGGCACAACTATTATGTCTGCTCCATAGGTGGTGTTAGAAATCTACTACAGGAGATGCTAGTGGAGTCGACTCAAAATCATGTGCTGACACAAATAAAGAGCGGGATACCACATCATCCTTCCACACACGAAATGAGCACATAACCTTTCATCCCTTTATGCCCACATCCCACAGGAGGCAAAGTAGATAGAAGCTCTTCCCACTCCATCCCGTGAAGCTCTATTTCACGTTCAAAACAACATTAAAGCACTTGGAGATCCCTGGGATTCAATGACAGCCAGAAAATATAAAAACTGTAGCAGTCAACATACACAGCACACAGTACAGAGCTGCACAATCACTTCCCAAGTTCTGTAGTGTGTACAGGAGGATGGGGGTGTAGGCTAAACCATATCTAAGTGTGTTTAGTTCACTCTGAGGGCTGGTTAAAGTGGGAGGTCAAAGCTCATGTCCTCCCTACCTGTCTTTAGTGAGATGCACAGCCTCAAGGATGCACAGAGTGAGCGCTCCCTGCAGTCCCACAAGCATAGGGCCTAAAATTGTCCTTTGCTCATGTGTCATCTCACTGATTTCACCACACCACACCTGCAGCAGGCAGGGGGTGATGTGGCCCCCAGGTGTTTTTCTAGAAAGCCAACTCATTTGCAAATGAGATGCTGGCTCATTCTCTGCCAAAATAAGTATGTAATCATTGGCAATACCATTAAAAACACATCCACATCATCACTTTTTTTGGGCTTCAGTATTAAGGGAAATTATTGACAGTGATTCAGAATATGCCTGTGTTCTGCTTCTGAATTCAGTGTTGCTAAATGACAGCATTTGCCTATAGGAAGCATAAAAGGAACCATTTTCTCTTGCTCATTCTGCATCATCTTTGCTTTTAGTCCCACCATCTTCACCTCTCCTTTCCAATATCATGACTACACTTCTGTTGTGACACAACAAGAAGGTATTTAAAAGGGCGGTCAAGTGCCAGCACTGGTCAAGGGTTAGCCTTCTGGGCTGTAATATTCTGTAGTACCTCCACAGTCTCTCCAATTAACACCATCCCATGTTTCTTTAAAGTTGCACTGAAATAGTGCTCCACCCGTCTTCAAAACCTCATAGCATAGTCTGTGAAAGCATCTGAAAACATTAACACCGCAGAAAACATTAAAATTACAGTTAACACTTTATCCTAGAAATCTGTACAAAAGGTAAGCTTTAAGACACAGTCTTGAATAGTGCAGTGTTCCAAAAGCAGCACTGAGGTACACGGTGTCTCGGGCTTGGTCAACACTGAGTGGTTGGGAAATAGATCTACGTTATGCAACTTCAACTATGTGAATAACGTAGCTGAAGTCGATGTACTTAGATCAACTTCCCATGGTGTCTTCATTGTGGTGAGTCGACTGTTGCTGCTGCCCTGCAGACTCCACCTGCGCCTCTCACAGCAGTGGAGCACAGGAGTCGACGGGAGAGCGCTCAGGGGTCGATACATTGCGTCTAGACTAGACGTGATAAATCGACCCCTGCTGGATCGATCGCTGCCCACCGATCTGGCAGGTAGTGTAGACATACCCTCAGAGATACCACAATTCCTCCCAGGGCTTCTGTTTTGTGCTGGGGGAAGTAATTTGAGACACCTCTTCTGCAGTATGCAGCGAATTCCTCACAGTGTAGCCAGCTAGCTTGCTCTGCTGGCCCAGGCCAGGAGAAGCATCTCCAAGACAGCCCTTGTGCCCACCCCCTGCCCATAAGTACTGGGAGGTGCAAAGGGATAGATAACCTTTCTTTCCTTGCAGGACTGCATCAAGGCTAGTCACAAACTAGTGTTGGAGTAACAATTACAGTAGTCAATTTTCAAATATCAGTAATGTAACATTTTTCTCTTTTAAAAAAAATATCAAAAGTCAGGCGTCTAAAAGGAAAGAAACACCCACCCCATCTATTTTTACAATTTAAAGCTGGCTGACAATTCCCTATAAAGATCAGCAGGAGGCTGCAATGAAGTGGAGATGCTGAGGAATTAGAGACTGCTAGCTGTGAGCAGAGTCTAGCAGACAATGCTGGGAGTTAGGACTGAGGCTATGTCTACACTACGACAGTATAATTTATGTTGCTCGGGGTGTGAATGATTCATCCCCCTGAGCGACTTACTTACAGTGACCTAAGTGCCGCTGTGGACAGTGCTATGTGGGCAGGAGAAGTTCTCTCACCAACATAGCTACAGACTCTCGTTGGGGGTGGATTAATTAAGTTATGGGAGAGCTCTCTCCCATCGGCGTAGAGTGGCTACACTAGAGAGCTTGCATTGGTGCAGCTATGCCATTGTAAGCTCTCTAGAGTAGCCATAGCCAGAGACTCCTGTCTAAGTGTGCCCTACCAAAGCAGGAAAGCCCCCAGGCATGAAGGCATGGGAAGAGGAAGAGAAATCTTTGTTTGTGCACACTTTTGGATAGATTTGAAAACTTCATTTTGAATGTTAATTTAATAAAACACAAGCAGAGAAGGGATAGGAATGGACAAAAGAGAGAGTTTTTTTCAATCTCTCCAGCAGTCCCAGAGGGAAAATTGAGGCAGGCTGCCCGTAGCATGACCCTAGGTCATGAGGGGATGCATGGGAGGTCGTCAGCCCACTAAAATGGCAAAAATCTATTGTGTTTGTGAGTTATGCAAACTACAAAGAAATATCAAATGTGGTAACTTTAGTTTCATGTATGGTCCCAAGTTTAATGATTACATTTAAGAACATGAACAAAATTATTGTCAACAACACCTCATAACTTTATGGATGTCATCCACTGGAAGTTGGGCATCTGAGTGTTAAAAACAAAAACACTTCTCTAAGCTGCTTTCAATTAGGTCTGCAGCCTTGGAGGCAAGTAATTCAGACCCTGGGTCTGTGCTGAAGCAGATGGGCATGTCTGGCTCAGCAAGACACAGGGTGCTGGGGTCCCGAGCTGGCAGGGAAAGCCAGTGCCAGAAGTAGTCTTGGCACATAAGGTGGCAGCTCCCTAAGGGGGTTCTGTAATCTAACCCGTCACAGCGGTCTCAAGAATTCCCAGTAAATGTTCACTTATTGGCACAATAGTGCACTCTTAGTTCTCATTTGTTTAATGACTGAGGTTTCATTCCTCCTGTCCTTATCACCAAACTTAAACTTGACTCAATTCATTTGCAATCTAGGATGAAATAAGCAAGAAAAGTGAATAATCATTCTCAAGGCACTGGAAAAAGGCAACAGCAGCCCAGTAAGTAGCATATTTTATTGGTATCTGTGTTACATTCCTTTTGGTATTTCTTTGTATAACATGTATTGCTTTTTACTGAATTTCAGTCAACTCCATGGGAGACAACACCATCCGTCTTATTTCATCTTTTAACAAGGACTTGATGAGGTGACACAGGACTGATTCTTAAAAACACATTACCTGTTATGTGAAGCATTGTGTGACAGGGAGAACTATCTTAGTGACAGGCACCTGACAGCAGATTTGTTGATTTCATGGTCACTTCATTTAAAGTAACAACAGGGTGAAATATGCCATCTGATAATCTGTTTGAATGTTGACTGTGAAAAGCACTTAACATTGCTGCCAGCTACTACTACCACAGAATCTGTTCTTCAATATGTGCAGTTGTGCCAGATTCTTTAATAATTAAAACACACATACTCCATCCTGGATCTAAAATAAACTTTCTAAAAGTAAACATTAAAAGGCTGAAAAAAATCTATTAAATCTATGAAAGTGAAAAAGATTCAAAGTACTCAATTCAGAGCAAAGTGCAATATGTGGACCACGGTATGTAAGATCATTCTCTGTTTGAAGACAACTGCCATACCCGTATGAAATAAGTGAGATAAGGATGAATTTGCAGCCTTCCCTCTGTTTTCTAGCCTTTGAGGTTAAATCTATAACCTTAAGGTTCAATGGTCACATACTTTTTGGTTACTGTACTTATTTTATTACTACACAATAATAAGAAGAAAAATAAATTGCCCATCATTTTCGCAAGGGGGGGTACCTTTAGCTCTGTGTTGTATTACAACTCTTAAGCAATTCTGGATGAGAAGCAGATATGATACATACACAACAGACAGTTATCCCTAATGAAATAGGGTAGGAATTCAATTAAAATATTCATCCCACATTAGTTTCTAAGAAGCAGAGTTTATAACATTGGGAGACAGATCCACAGACAATATCTAAATTTTACTGACTGAGTGGGTGAAACCTTGTTTGTTTTAAAGGAACTCGTGCAACACACATAGATTTTTCTAAATTAATATGGCACTAGTGCAGGTTAGATCTAAAACTGTACTTTAAAACATATAGTTGCAGGACAGTATTGTGCAGCATACATGAATTATAAAATCCTTCTCTGAACAGGCTAAATGAGATTTTTTTAATAACGTAATCAGTTATCTAGTATTGAATATAGCAGCTATACCCATATCTTAATTAAACACACACACACACACACACACACACACACACACACACACACACACACACACACACTTTGAACAGCCCTGATGATTTATACTAGCTCCCACGAAACATGAAGAACACCTTGAATGTCGATATACTTGAAGCTTTTTGAAACAGCATTAAAAATGAACCAGAAATAGGCTGGTTAAAATTTACACTTCCTCTGAAAGATTTCTGACACATTCTGTGCTTGTGAAAGTGAGGGGATGACGGCCCTAGTCAAATACAGTTGAGTGAGCAGACTGCAAGCATCCCACATTCCAGCTCCAGTGCAGTTCAAGCGTGACGTGGAGGGACCAGCCTCTCTCTCTTTCTCTCTCTCTTTTACTGTTTTCCAAATATTTTATTAATTAATTTTTGTTGTTGTTTCTTTCTAAGACAAGCATCACTGAAATTGTTCATCACTCTTAATATTTTTCTACATGGTTTAGCTGAATCTCACCAGGTCTGTTTGTTTAGAACAGAAACGCTGACAAGCTGACAGACAGTTCCAAGTACATAGCACATATCTTACTACTAACCTATGAAGATGTTTTTCAGAATCATTTCATGTAAATTTGTTTACTTTAAATTTTTCTTTACCGGGAAATAACATCAGGGGCTCAAGGTTCTCATCTCCAGGGATCATGTCAATGGTCACAGAAGCATACATTTGAAAACTTCACCGTAGCTTATGAATATTGCTTTTGTAATAAGAACATTCTGTATGTTATTTTATAGCACTGCAGATGCCAATGTTTTGTGCTAAGCTTCATTGCACATTAGAAATAACAATCTAATGTTATTTTGTTATGAAATCCAGTCAACTTAAAAAAAAAAGTGAAAAGTACTTTCAGGTACTAAACCAACCTGAGCTCTACTACGATTTTGTAGTTTTAAAATCATATGTTCTTATTTTAAAAGTGTTTGTCACTTCCCTGATATTGTGAAAATGACCTCACCACACAGTAAGTGGTGGGGGCCATTGTCTCACGTGTTGGAAAAAAACATGGGGTAGAGAGCCAAGGAGTAACTTTCTGCTGCAGCTGCAGACTAGGTCAACAGTGGAGACACTGACTCATCTCCCCCAGGTGATGGAAGACAGTGGGGACTGTATAGGTCCATGCCACTGCAGACAAGCCCTCTTTTACCTGGACCAGGCAGAACAGCACCCACTCTTCCTCCCATGGAAATGGTGAAATACTGGGTTTTTGTCAGGCTCTTCGGAGGGCACTGCGCTGGTCGCTCTTTTCTCGATGGGCTGGGAATGAATGTTTTCCGCATCGCCAGACTGTCCAAGGCAAAGTGTTTTGGGGTTTTCTGCCTTTCCCACAACAGGTTCGGGGGGGGGGGGCTTAGTGGGGTGAACATGAAATGGGAGTTAAGCTAAGTTGTTGCAACTCATAATGTAAATGTGGGGTGGGTGTGCAGTGCAGTACTTTGCAGGGAAGGGATACGGTGACCAGACAAAATGGATTGGTAAAGGATTTAAAGGAGGTATTCTTTAAAAGAGTGGAAACAGAGGTTTCAGGAATGCTATAACTGGTACAGCAGGAAACCAACCCCTCCCCACTCCAACCTTACTGGAGGAGGGGGGATGGTGATGTCCCAGCAACAGGTTTGCTGGGGACCAGGATGGGTAAAGGGGGAGGGCTGATGGAAGCCCCTCAGGTATATATTGAAATGATGATGGAATTACCTGCACTGTACACTTTTATCAGCCAGGTTCTCCCAGACGTTTAAAAATAAAGTTGCAGCCTAATTAAACCACATCCAGTGTTTTCTGTCCTCCTCCTGGCATGGCTGGACAAAGATTTGCACAAATAACAAGAAAACCAGCCATAGTGAAGCTGTCTAAGCAGTAATTGCTGTCAATGAACAAAGTAAAGAAACAAGGTTGGTGTTATGTATAACAACAGTTGGTAACAAACTTTTCATACAGAAATGGGAGTTTAAAGTTGATAGTATCCCTTAAAGCACACGTCAGCTGTAAGGTATGCATATAAAATCCTGTGGTCCAGATGTTGGGGTACAGTGTGGCTGCTTTCAGTCAAATCACACACAGATTCTGGGCATGAAGCCATCATAACTGCACATGTGAGGATCACACCAGAGTGACAAAGAGTGTTGCACTGCTGCTCCCATAGTATGCCTCTCTCATACCACTCTGCCAGCATAGGAAGTTTTGATGGGCCTTCCCATCCAATTCAATAAGGATAAATGCAAAGTACTCCACTTAGGAAGGAACAATCAATTGCATACATACAAAATGGGAAATGACTGCCTAGAAAGGAGTACTGCAGAAAGGAATCTGGGGGTCATAGTGGACCACAAGCTAACTATGAGTCAACGGTGTAATACTGTTGCAAAAAAAGCAAACATAATTCTGGGACATATTAGCAGGAGTTTTGTAAGCAAAACACAAAAAGTAATTCTTCTACTCTACTCCACGCGACTACGGCCTCAGCTGGAGTATTGTGTCCAGTTCTGGCTGTCACATTTCAGGAAAGATGTAGACAAACTTGAGAAAGCCCAGAGAAGAGCAACAAAAATGATAAAGATCTAGAAAACATGACTTATGAAGAAAAATTGAAAAAATTGGGCTTGTTTAGTCTGGAGAAGAGACTAACAGTTTTCAAGTACACCAAAGGTTGTTACAAGGAGGAGGGAGAAAAATGGTTTTCCTCAACCTCTGAGGATAACACAAGAAGCAATGGGATTAAATTGCAGCAAGGGCAGTTTAGGTTGGACATTAGGAAAAATTTCCTAACTGTCAGGGTGGTTAAGCACCAGAATAAATTGCCTAAGGAGGTTGTGGAATCACCATCATTGGAGATTTTTAAGAGCAGGTTAGACAAACATAGGTCAGGGATGGTCCAGGTAATACTCAGTCCTGCCATGAATGCAGGGGACTGGACTAGATGACCTCTCAAGGACCTTTCCAGTGCTACGATTCTATGATAACCTATACCTCCTTGAACTGTGGTTGGTATATCACCCATTTGGGATTCTTGGTAAGTAGGGAAGCACAAGCACTGTCACTGTATATGTGCATAGACCCACCCTCCCACCCCCTTCTCTCAACGGAGCTGTGTTTCTCAGTCACAGCAGAGGAGCTGGACTATTTACTGTATCATTAAAGTCAGATGAATGGCAAAGAGGAATTATTGTACATGTTGAAGTCAGTGGGAAAAAATGCAAACAATGTTTACAAGTTGTTAAAAGTAAAATATCGAATAGGCTTGACTGGCTACCTTTGTAAGATTTTATTACTTTTCCGTACAACATCCAGTGGAGTTAAACTCCTGCTATGACGTTTCCTTTCTATCAGGAGGAATGGCGTTCGGTTTTATATTACCCAGTTGTAGAAATTATCACTTTCATCTTTCTGCCATCTGCAGGATATTGAAAACGAAATGAAAACAGAAACAAAATTTTAACATGAGAGGAACACCTGATGGATGAAGTTATTCAAACACCAAGAATGTGCGCTATTGCACATTCTCACTGTCACAGCCTTTGTTGAAAAGGATTTCCCTGACCTTTTCCGTAACCAGCAAACAAATAAGCCCTATCTCTCAGCAGGAGAGAGCCACTGCTCCATTAGATCATTAAGCAGTTCTATTCAGACTACCCCAGTCTCCTGTCCTTGGCCCTGAAGAAAGAACTGGCACCAATCCAATCAGTCAGATAGAAGGAAGGCAAATGTGCTTTCGTACAGTACAGCTTGAAATGTCACAGCAGGATGAAAGTCATGGAACAGACAGCAGTGAGGAAAAGATGTGGTGCTACATAAGGGGTAGTGTTCCAACAACGAAAGGCTGGTTTTTCAGTCTGCCAAACAACGTAATGACTCATCCAGGCAGAAAAATATTACCACCATGGGAATATTTGGAATGTCTCAGTCTGAGAGTAATTAGGGACTAAACTACACCGGCATGCTTCAGTGAAGAAACGAGAAAATAAGCAATACCTCTGTCAAGTTCTGATTGGCGAGTATTAAATGAATATGGGTTTCTATCATCTCTGACCACAAACTAGTAACTTGCAGCAGATTGTCAGAATGGAGAAATATTTCCACTTTCTCATAAAATACGACAGCACAAAAAAACCTGGTGAAGTGAAAAATGTTGCAGTTGGCAGTAAGAGTTTTAGAGAAAATCATTACCATGATTATATAAATTAATCCTTGTAACAAGCGCTTGCACATAGCATTTTCCACCTCTAATTACACTGTCTGCAAAGGAAAAAAGAGAAGGGAAGGAGAGGAGGGGTAAAAGTGGCAAATGCTGACAGTTTCACTTTATGAATAACTACCGTATACAGATCACTAAACGAAGAACACAAATGTTTAATGGAATTATTGTGCTACTTATCGGTTGTATAAATGTAAATACTTTGGCAAGAAGGACAAACATTTTTTATTCTTTTGTATTTCTAAATTGTGCACAATTTGTAGTCATTAAGCAAGGCAAAAGGCCTTTTTTTCTTTATAATTGTAAAGTGACATTATTATTAAATTGTATAACCTCGCCAGCATCTGCAATTTACAGGATCACTTACAAGCTGACTGGACAAAGTGCACCACATTAAACTACAAAACTGAGTTACACATCAATAACCCTTCATTCCAACGGCCAGGTCAGAACCTTAGTAACCTGAAAATAAATAAATATTATTCAGAGCAGAAAGATTTAGAAGGTCACAAATAAAAACAGCTTACAAGATCAAAAGTCCCAAGGTTATTTCAGACTATACTCTGAAACCTGAAAAGACACTTGTTTGACTTCCTTCATCAGGACAGACACTTGTAGTTCTACTCTGTTGCATGCAACTCCCCAAATCAAAGTGAAGGGCAAACACAAATCACCTCTGCACAATGTGAACAACCCCCATTAAGCCAGATTAATAAACTCTAACAAGATGTATGGGCTAACACAATATTCAGTTATTGACATAAATATAAAAATACATTTTTTAAAAAATAACCTACTTTAGTAAAACTACCTGTGCAATAAAAATTAATGAACTCCAAATGATTCTGCACAGCTCCACCAAATTGCATTTTCAGGCTCACATCTTCAGGACATGCTGGGTGGTTTGATACATTCCCGCAATTCATCTTCCTGCTAAGCCAATTTTAATTTAAATGCAATTAAAGGCTCAAAATGAACATTATGTATTAGATAAAGCCCTGAATCTGCAGACTATCATAAATATGATTTTTGGAAAAATTAATTACAAGCTATTAGGGTACAAGTCATCTTACTGCAAATGTTGAGCTAAACTGCAGAATTAGTTTGTTCGTTCCATTAAATGTTAAATACTGATTTGAAGCTTTGCTCCAATTTAATAGCAGTAGGTCAGTACAAAAGAAAAAAATTCTCTCTAAAATAAATTTATGAGATTCTGGAGACTTATCCATTCACATTAATTGAAATTATGCAGCCTTTAAAAACAAATTTTAAAAAGTGAGTTTTTGATGTCTTTTGGTCAACTAGAATGATATTACTAATTAATAAAGCACTGCACAATTTCCTTGTGTTTCTACTTGCACACACTAGCAGAGTATAATACAGATTTATACAGAAGACTTAATTGGTAAATTGGTATAAAATTATCTCAAATGAAAATTCGAAATGAAAATCAACATTATGCTACCTGCAGTATCTGGACGGTATACAAGTTACAACAGTAATGCTTACATAAAATACATTCTAGACCTAAAAAAGAAAGCTTCGTGAAACTTAAATAAGAGATCAAGCTTCCAATTTTGTCACTTGCTGTGAGCTGGAGCCTGCAAATTCAGCTCTCTCCAGGCATACCAGCAAAAGGATAGGAAAGTGCTATGTTATTTCTGTCTTTGAGCAATGTTACATTACTGTTACAATTTTAACTTTTTATTGTGCATGCTACAGTGTGTCAAACTAATCTCCACCGCTGCTACCAATGCTCCTGTGAGCCTAGCACAGATCTTTGGCATTTGCCATGATTCAGATTTATTTAATCTAGCTTGTTTTACACACCTACGAGTAAATGTACCAGTTTTAAAACTAGATGAAATTACAACCATGTGATGCATTTTATAATATATATCTTTAAAAGAATACAATACATTGTGCAGACAAAAAATCATGAACATAGCCCTCAGAGATACACAAGAGTTTTATCAAACTCACCAATTTCTCCATCTCATTACTCAGTTTGTTCTTTAATACTGACATGCAGCTACTATATTCTTCCCATATCATGACCCAGAATAGATTAAAGGGATATATCTTACCCAACACCCCCCAAAAACTGACAATTTTGTATCCACAATATGTCAGATGTGTGCATTTTTCATTAACTTCTAATTTATCATTAAACAGAAAAGCAATGCTATGAGTGGTAAAATAAAGACATTAATCTAATAATAATTACTTATAAATGTTCATGCTGCTTAGAAGAACTGAATGTATCACGTACAGTACCGGGGTCAAGGTAACTTTTTTTAAAAAAACTTTATTAAATCACAGCTTTCATTAGCGATATGACTTGATTTAGGTATGAATATTAAAAACATGTTGTCCCCCCTCTCACATGCCCATCTCCTGGGTTTGACTTAATTTTGTCTGATTGAATATCTGCCTTCTCCTTATCTGAGCCCTCCCTCATAACTCTTACCTCCTCCAGGGGACTGTGTTTGTTTGCTTCAGTCCATTTATTGTCTTTTGCCTTGTCTACCTCCACCTCAAGTTACTAATGTGCCAACTTCTGGACTTTAGCAGATAACCTCTGTGCAGTGGGAGTTTAATGAAATATACAGTAGTTGAGCTGGATGCCTGTTATTCTGGCAATTCCACTTCACACTGTGAGGCCATTATATCAGGTTCCCTAACCTCATAAAATATGAAAAATGGTTATCTTCTAAAGATATGGTTATAACATACTGTATGCACCTAAACCCTTACGCAATATGATGTAAATTGAAGAGAACAAAAATTCAACTGTAAAATAAATTATTCTACTCGACTCCTTTCATTTCATCAATTCAAAAACCTGAGCAATGATTAAATCTCACTGAAAAGCATAACAATTTCCATAACTCACTTATGCTGCAGATCTACAGTTTTCATTGGCTTCCAATTTCTTAAGACTGCTGTGGTGTGATCCATTTACAGAGACATACCATGGTCCTTTCTTGCATAAAGTAGGGCAAGAGACTTTAGGATGGCACCAGCCTAGGCAAAATGCACTCACAAGAGAGAGGGAGACCTATCTCAAGAGTAACTTAGCTGCCACTGTGTGGTGGGCATTGTTCTGTGGGGCAAACATATAAACAACATACATTATTTATTGAGCTAAAATTAAACTGCCCTAGCACCTTGTTTCTATCAGCAATTCTGTAATTGAGAAATATCTGAAGATGCAGCTTCTGACTGGATATCTTGCAATTTTCAACTTTTTTACGGGGATAATCCTATACCTGCCTCTCACAAGTATTTAAGTTCAGTTCTTTTATCATCCTACATGTGTGGGAAACCTTGAAGAGAAAAGAACCTGGGGCCTGATCCCTGTCCCACTGAAGTCAACGGACATCCTTCTGCTGCCTTCAGTGAGCTATTATTCAGGACCCTGGTGAGTAAAGCCACTCTCAGAATAGTCCTAATTTAGTTCTCTTATTTTCATATTGTATACATGTCATCCAAAATGTGAGAAGAGCAGATGCATGTTGCCCTCTCCACTTTAACCCTTTATTTCTGTAGTATATTCTGGGATAGCAAAAGCTAGTTAGAAATGTAAAGATTAAATATTTTATCTACAGATTGTCCTTAAATGAAAACCCCTGGTCCAAATACAGTCAAACTTTGGGAAAATTCAGATCCAGATCAGAACTATGTGTCTCGTACTCATTTAAATGATATCAAATTGCCATAATAAGTCTGCCATGAAAATTCTTCAAACGTTGGTCAGGTGAACTCGATGCTAAATTTAATTTTACTACATTACTGATGCTCTTATTTTAATTTTTTGTCAGTTACCTGGGTAACCTCATACTACTGTCACCAAACACTCAACATAAAAAAAAGAAAATATCCTCAGTCAAGCACAAAGCTTCTAAAACTCACCACAGTGTAGTGAGTTTTGAAGTGTGTTGTCTGACACAGATGACAACACCCTGTAAAGAAAGTACAGTGGGAAGAACAAGAGAGATGACTTCATCCACCAGGAGATGCCTTTAACTTTGGGACGGAAGATGAACGCATAGCAACATAAATATGAAGTAAAAGAAAATACCACATCTAATGCTACAAAACAATACAGGAGATAAAATGAACTGTTGTACAGATTTTCAAACACAATCACCTTCCACTGGCTCAAGCTTACTAATGTTTGCCCACTATATTTGTACTTTCCAAATAATTATGCTACTAAATAAGTAGAAAAAGTCAAACTTTGCCAAACTTGGCTGCCCACGAAGCTGTTGAAACCATGAGGTTCCAGTTCAGAACAAGATCTCTGTGACAGCATGAGCTCATTCTAAATAGATAAGTGTTCTGCCATGTGAATGTTAATAAATGCGTTGTTGTTTGTTATCATATAATGTTATTCGGTGTTCTATGCAAGGTATGAAGGTATTATTAAAATCAGCATTTCATTTTTTTATTACATTTCAAACTTTGAACATGTTACTTTTATAATCTCCTCATCCCCACTATTGCTTCCTTCCAAATCTCACAAACCATAATTCAAGCTTGATTCTCTGCACACTGTCAAGTCCCAGTCACTTCCCCACCTTCATTCACTGGGTCTTAGTGTATTATTATTCCATTTACATCTGCACTTCAACAATTCTCAGACCCCATCATGCCCCAGTTCCTCACATTACATCATGACCCACCAACACACCACTCTATTTTCACACCTTACAGCATTTCTTAATTATCATTTACAAATAAAAACTGCACCTCCTCACACACTTCAAGTCTCAAATCCTCACCTTTTGTCTCTTGACCCCTCCCAATCCTTTTACTCCCCACTTTTAGATTTCAACTCCAGCTTTCCAACCACTTTCTCCCTTCTCTTTCCTACCTTCTCAGAAGCTCCAGATACAATTCTCTCTTCTTTCACTTTCTTTTTCAATCCTCCCTCCCCGTCCTACCCTTATCTCTGAGTGCTAGCAACCAGAGATTCCCTCCTTTGAAATATATGCCCACTTACCATTTTGTCTCAAAGGCCTGACAGCAGAGCTCCTTACCAACAACGGAATGGGATGTATTAAGGCTAATCACGCATCTTGAGCCACAAATGCAAATCTTTCTAGACTGGTCACATGACAAAAACTTTCAAACACCGCAGGAGAGATGAGTTTTAAGACTGGCTACCCAAAACCACCCTCCACCATCATTCCTTACAGTGCTAGGAATTATTACAATTAGCCATGCAGTCTCAAACTAAAGCTTTTCAAACCCATTTCTTCCCCCCAGAAAACCAAGCACTATGAGGCATGGATAATCCTGGGGAACTAAGGTGCCCATTTCATCCCTGTGCATGAGTTATGTACATGAGTATAGGCGTGTTTTTTACTGCTGGCCTTTGGGTTTCAAACACAAGTAGTATGAAGTTCCCTGCACTTTTAGTCACAAAAATAAACCAACAGCACTTATATTTTCATATATCGATTGATTTTAAGGCCAGAAGGGAGCAGTAGACCATCTAGTCTGACCTTCTGTATACTGCAGACCATTAAATTTCATCCAGTTACACCTGTATAGAGCCCAATCATTTATTTTAAAAATAGTTTGTCTCTAACACACACACCCCCCTTAGCTTGCCAGCAAATTTTTTCAAAACACTTAGTTTTAAAACTCACAGGGTAAAGAATGGATTTGGATCAGGTAGAGCTTTGTTAGATCTCAAGGACTGACATTAATTATAATCAGTTTTAAAAGCACAAGTTACAATATATCATTCTAGTTTTATTTTCTATTATGCCAAGAATCTGTAAATTACATACTTTATTAATAAATGCTAAAAGACGCTCAATATATTTTCTACACGCCTCTGTCTCTGTGGTGCTTCTTTTTGTGTGCTTTTCTAAAAGGTTTTGGTATTCTTTAAAAAATTCTATATAATTTATTATTTGATGCCTGTGTTTTATCTATGGAGAGCACCCATACTTGTAATTATTTCAACAGCTTAATAAAAATGAATGAAGAAATAAAAGAGGCACAAATTACATTCAAGGTGTTGGAAGTAAAGACAGTTCTAATAGCGCAACCTCTGAACATGAAAATAACAAGCAATAAAAAGGTACTGCTAACCATTCTTTAGGTCTGTTTAGGGTCAGGAGAGTACTAACTGCTTAGTTTATGCAGCTGCCTAAACACATTTAGAACCAAGACCTTTCTGAACACCTATTGAGAATGGCCTGCAGCCATCCAGCTGCATCAGGGGTATTGTGTGCTGTCTTACAGAGCTAACTTCTTTTCAACAGTTGGGCCATTAACCTTATATTCTTTCCATACGTGTGCAGTTATGTTCCCCTACACATATGTAAGTACTGTAGGTTTCACAAAGGTACATGATAAGTTAAAAAAACCTGAAAAAATAAAAGCAATCTCCATTAGTTGAGAGTCTCTTTGCTGGTAGGGTTCCCATACTGCCACTTTCCTTCACCAACATTGCAGATACACTGTGAAATATTCAGGGAAACACCCACTGCGATAGTGGCAGCTGCCTCCCTTTCAGGAATGATGACACTCGGCAGAGGTAATCACGTAACAGTGGCACATCTATATAGGAGCAAAATGTGCACTTTCTTTCTGCAGGGGATACAGATATTAATATTTATGGACAGTGGTAGTTCAGGAAGTAAAACACTGAAAATGAAGCTCTAATGTACACTGAATTGCATTACCTTTAGTGCTGTATATTAAAAGTATCTGCAGTCAAGTGACTGAATTGTCTTAACTCCACAGATCCACTGCATTTACCAAATACTGGGAACACTAATACTACTATAGGAATATCACAGGAACAGCATTAAAATCTTCAGGACAAGACTTCCCATGAAATGAATATGTTTTCATGGGAAACTCTAGCCCTACGAACAGAAACTTCACATGCAGACTGAAAACTATGGAACCTAATATAATGTTAACATGAAAGCAACTGTATCAGCATACTATGTGATGCATACACATATAGTATTGGATCCAAGACTGATTTCACTTACACTAGTGAGAATCAGGAATAACTCCATCCAAGTCAATAGTGTTACCCAGCTGTAACATTAGTATAAATGAGATGTGAATCAGGCCTATTATTAATGGAACGTGTAACAGGACACTAACAAAAGGAAACAAGGTTGAGATATTTCAGGATCATGCTATTTGTAGATAAATTATTATTAAACCCCACGCTATCCTAAAGTAGGAGTTTGACATAGTATATTGAGCTAAGCAAGGAAAATTAGACTGAGGGGTCAGTGCCACTGTTTTTTGAACTTACTCTTAGTGTGCCTACATAATTAAAGAATTTTTCAACTGTAGGCAATTTCCAGAATGAATATTGGACTGAAAGAAGTTCAAGACAAAATAGCCTTTTATCACCATTTTGATTTTCTCTTGTCCCCTAGTCTTCATCTTTTTCTCATTCTCTGGTTCTCATTGCTCTCCCTGAGTTTGGTTGACTCATCTACCTTGGTATTTTTATGATCCTGTCATAACAGTAACTGAATGACTCAAATAACAATGAATTTATCTTCACAGCACCATTGTGAGGTAGAGAAATATAATTATCCCCATTTTAGAGATAAGGAACTAAAGGCAGAATGAGATTAACTGATTTGCCCAAAATCATGCAAGAAGTTTAAAGGAGCGCCAGAAACTGTACTCTTACCTCTTTACTTCCAGTCCCATGTCTTAACCACAAGATCATCCTTCCTCTCTCGTTCATAAGCCATTCTGTTCTCCACCTTTTTTTTCAAATTCACCATGATTCCTTCCATATTATTTTTTATCTTTCTTAAGACATCCATCTCACCTTTCTCTAACTTCTTCAACCCTTCCCTTCCCCCTTTGCAAGAGATCATCTGTTTCTCCTCTGACCTCCATCTTGATTTTACGCACTAGGTCGTGGATCTCTCTTTCCCTCTGCCTCTCCTCTCTTTTCTTATGGTTCCACTCCCTTCCCACACCTCGTATCTGGTACTCTGGATCATCTGCTGATAATGATGTTCCCAGGACATGGTCTCAGAAAATGTGAGATTTTTACTTCTGGTAGACTGCCTCATCATGTGTCTAGCCCTCTCCCAATGCCTTTGCTCAGTTGGCCTGGGACTACAGGTCTTTGACTGGTTGAATTTTATTCTTATATTGTAATGTGCTTTATTGGAAGGCACTAGATACATTAGTGGACTACCTCCTACTTGCCATGATCAATGGACTAACAATCATACTCATGGAACCGGATCTCTCAACAATGAAGCTGTTGCCATGTCGGGGTGAGTGAAAGCGTACTGTTCTGGTTCAGATACTTCCTCCTGGAACAATCCTAGAGGAGCATGATGGAGCAATTTCACATCTCTTACTTTCGGTGTCTCACAAGGCTCTATTCTCTTTCACATTCTAAACAACAAAAATGTAACACAATGAGACAGTGTGAGAGACATTATAGCCTTTAATGCTGAGAGCATTCAGGCAGCACCCACCATACAGAATGTGGAGGCCTCAAAGTTTGCGTACAGCTACCTTGGCTTTGCCCAGCCTGCAGCTGTTTAGATACAGCCCTTAAGTTTCTGGAAGCAATTCTTCTCTTTTATGTATACATACAGTTGACATGTATCTATTAAAGACCTGATCTTACAAGTCCTTACTTATGAGAACAGTTATTACTCATTAAACTGCCCCATTGAAACTATTCATGTAAAGGTTTGCTGGATGATGCCCTTAAGTTGCTCTTTGTGTATTTTATTGGTTTGTCTGTTTATCTTTATTCTGACTTACTCATTTACAACTTATTGTCTGGAATTTATAAGAAAACCTACCCATCACTGTGTGTTACACTATAGTGTTACACTATAAAAACCCAGATGAAAGAACATTATTTACTTCCTTCTACTCCCCATTCCACTGGGCAGTTTGACGAAGTACTGTACACTGTTGCCAAGCTGTTAAAGTGTGTACGGTAAGTAGCAATTCGATAACCAGCATAACTTCTCCACTGGAGCCTCTGTTGTTTCTACAACTTTTTCTACACACAACCAAATGAAGTCAGTAGGATTTGATTTTGCATGAGAAAAATACTGAAAATTTGTTACATATTCTATTAAAAATAGTTCCAAAACATAACTAGTGTAAAGTAAGTATCACAGCTGTTACTTTTACTATTGAAAGAAAAGTGTATCAATCCAGTTTTTTTAAAAGTAGCAATTATTCAGACTTTTACAATTAAGTTATTTTACAGCTATAGCCCAGCACACATACAAAGAAATGCATTTGTAATGGCTAAAAATCTATGTATGTCTATATGGAAACCTGGAAACCTACCCTGCGGAAGGCTATAGGGCTAATACTCAGGTAAAGAAAACAGCAAACATCAATAGCTATGTGAAAATAAACTCTAACTTACACAAGCTAAGGCTTCAATCCCAGAAAGACGTATGCATGCACTTAACTTTATGAACTTGAGTACTCCTATTGACTTTAATAGGGCTGCTCACCTGCGTAAAGCTAATCATGCGTGTAACTCATCTATGTAAAGAATTTGGACGTAAATCAAGGAAATCCTGCACAATACTTGGCCTTTATGCTAATTTTAAACCTTAATTTAATTCAAAACTGCTAATTTAAAAAACCCTAAAAGATGAGGGTGGGGACAAATTGAAACTATAACAGACTTAACTATATTGTTGCTACCAGATATTACAATAACATACTGATGACAAATTAACAAAACTGACTGAAACCTCACACACATGCTGGTATAATTAAACATTCTGTTTTCCTTTACAAGAGGCTTAGTAGAAACAAGACAACAATTAAAAAGTGAGCATTTCTGTTCTTCAGAGAGCAGAAAACCCAATCACTTGAACTTTTCAGGCTGTGTTTGTTTTGTAACAGTTATTTTACATGCACCAAGAACGTAGGGCATGCACACAAACCAACAGGGCAGCTCCAAAGGGTTCTTGTGAAAGCGTGTAAAATATCATTGCCTCCAGTTTCTTTAAATGGAAACACTGGATGATTTTAATACAAGAACTGAAAGACTCTTGAGCGTCTGACTGCTTAGGTTTCTCCCTTCCCTTTCAGTGTTTTTTTTTTATATATATATATATATATATATATATATATATATATATATATATATATATATATATATCGTTTACCTTCTACAGCCATAAATCAAATAACTGAAGTAATCACAGACTGCTGGGACACAGCGTTACAGACCAGAAAAAACAGAAAAACAGATCTTTTAAATCAATGTTAGCAAAAAAAAAAAAAAAAGTAAATATTTAATTCTCATATCCATTTTAGATAATCAGTCTTCTGCTGTGCTCAGGTGCAGAATACAGAAAGTGTTCTCATTAATAACTAACTCCACACAGGCTGATGACAGACGGAGTGTTATCCTAAGTGTTTTCTATAACCTCTAACTTAAGATGGCCTGATATTCTTGACGCTCACTCACTTAGCTTGATAGTTATAATAATAATAATAATAAAAAATACCTTGCATTTCTACAGTATCTTTTATATTAAGATCCAAAGATGTTTTACAAATATTAGCTAAGGGTATATCTACATTTCAGAGTGTACCAATGCATGAGGACTTGCACTAGACAAGCATGCCTCCAAGCATCCACACTGCAGAGCTGAAAGACCTGTACCGATATAGGACAACTAGCACAGCATGGTGAGATCATATCACACAGATCTGGGATAATCAGGAGTGTCTCCAGAATAAGAGGAATCAGACCTTTATGGAGCTGTGTGAGGAGTTGCCCTAATCCTCCAGCACTAGACAAGCATGCCTCCAAGCATCCACACTGCAGAGCTGAAAGACCTGTACCGATATAGGACAACTAGCACAGCATGGTGAGATCATATCACACAGATCTGGGATAATCAGGAGTGTCTCCAGAATAAGAGGAATCAGACCTTTATGGAGCTGTGTGAGGAGTTGCCCCCATCCTCCAGCATCAAGATACACAAATGAGAGAGGCTATAACTGTCCAGAAGTGGTTTTCTATTGCCATCTTACCACTGGAAGTTGGCTACCCCAGACTGCTACAGGTCTTTGGCTAATCAATTTGGTCTTGGCAAGTCAACTGTCATTCCTGTAGTCGTGGAGGTTTGTGGGGATATTAATACTGTGGTATTCCCAGGGATGATGGACATAACCAACATAACAAATGTCCCTGAAATAATAGTTGGCTTTCAGATAACGGGCTTCCCAAACTGCACTGGGGACATCAATGGCATTCATATGCCAATAGTATGCTAGCTGCACAGAGCACATGAATGCGTCAACTCCAAAGGGTATTACTTGATTATTCTGCAGGCCTTGGTCAACCACAGAGATGGGTTCATGAACATCAACTATAGGCAGTACTGGCAAGGTGCAGAGGACATTTGGCATTTACCTGTTTGGACAAGCAGGGACCTTATTCCCTCCAAATAACATGGCGGCCATTTGTGCGTCTGTGCCCAATGTTATTTTAGGGGAGCCCTCTTACTCTGTACTGCCATGGCTCATGAAACTGCACCCTGACCACAAAGGATCTGGCAGAAGAAAGTTTAATTATACAGTTTAGCAGTTTAGCATTTAGCAGTTACAAGATGGCGGTGGAGTGCACTTTTGGATCATAGAATCATAGAATATCAGGGTTGGAAGGGACCTAGTTGGAGGTCATCTAGTCCAACCCCCTACTCAAAGCAGAACCAATCCCCAACTAAATCATCCAAGCCAGGGCTCTATCAAGCCTGACCTTTAAAACCTCTAAGGAAGGAGATTCCACAACCTCCCTAGATAACCCATTCCAGTGCTTCACCACCCCCTAGTGAAAAAGTTTTTCCTAATATCCAACCTAAATCTCCACCACCGCAACTTAAGACCATTATTCCTTGTTCTGTCATCTGCTACCACTGAGAACAGTCTAAATCCATTCTCTTTGGAACCCCCTTTCAGGTAGCTGAAAGTTGCTATCAAATCCCCCTTCATTCTTCTATTCTGCAGACTAAACAATCCCAGTTCCCTCAGCCCCTCCTCATAAATCATGTGCTCCAGCCCTGTAATCATTTTTGTTGCCCTACACTGGACTCTTTCCAATTTTTCCAAATTCTTCTTGCAGCGTGGGGCCTAAAACTGGACACAGTACTCCAGATGAGGCCTCACCAATGCCAAATAGAAAAGAATGATCATGTCCCTTGATCTGCTGGCAATGCGCCTACCTATATAGCCCCAAAATGCCATTAGCCTTCTTGGCAACAAGGGCACACTGTCGACTCATATCCAGATTCTCATCCACTGTAACCTCTAGGCCCTTTTCTGCAGAACTGCTCCCTAGTCTGCAGCAGTGCATGTGATTCTTCCATCTTAAGTGCACGACTCTGCACTTGTCCTTGTTGAACCTCAACAGATTTCTTTTGGCCCAATACTCTAATCTGTCTAGGTCCCTATGTATGCTATCCCTACCTTCCGGCCTACCTACCACTCCTCCCAGTTTAGTGTCATCTGCAAATTTGCTGAGGGTTCAGTCCATGCCATCCTCCAGCTTATTAATGAAGATATTGAACAAAACTGGCCCCAGGACCGACCCTTGGAGCACTCCGATTGATACTGGCTGGCAACTAGACATGGAGCCATTGACCTCTACCCGTTGAGCCCAACGATGTAGCCAACTTTCTATCCATCTTATAGTCCATTCATCCAGCCCATACTTCTTTAACTTGCTGGCAAGAATACTGTGGGAGACAGTATAAAAGCTTTGCTAAAGTCAAGGAATAACACATCCACTGCTTTCCCCTCATCCACAGACCCAGTAATCACCTTATAGAAGGCAATTAGGTTAGTCAGGCATGACTTGCCCTTGGTGAATCCATGATGACTGTTCCTGATCACTTTTCTCTCCTGTAAGTGCTTCAGATGTCTAAAGGCAAGATGGTACTGCCTACAAAACCATTTGGATGACAGTGTGACCAACGTGACCCATATTATTGTGGCCCTGCAAAACATTTGCAAAGATAAAGGCAACATTTTTCTCCTGGAGTGGGGTCAAGACAGTGCTTATTTGCAGGCAACCGGAAAGAGCACCTGTCATCACTGGGGCTGGAGCTAGGTGAGCAAGAGAAATAATGTATGTCTTGTGCACACATATCCTTACATTGCAGGGTGACAGGGCTGAGGAAACATGATGCTGTAATGGGAGAATGTAATGCTGTGTACTGTTGTAACATATAAATCAATTTATTGCTAGTTGCTCTTGGATTTTAGATAATTATAAGAGTTTGATCTCTTTTTATTAAAAGTGTGGATACAACTTCCTCATTCTTCTTTTCCAAGCACTCACATCCCAACCTCTTTTATAACTAAATCAATTTCTTTACAAAAAGAAAAATATTAATATGCCAAAAGTATTATGTGAAAATCAATGCAGGCATTCCAGCTGCCTGTCTGCAAATAACTATTTTAAAAGGTGAAAAGTGAAGTAGAGTGCAAAACTGTGCCGTTAAAGTACAAGTGCTACAGTTTCACTGATAGTGGAACTTGATGTCAGATATGTACCTGTTCTTCCTTCCTTCCTTCTGACTGAATGGGTTGTACAGGGATGGAGTGAACACAATATTCTGCCCTATCCAGTTCATGTAAATCCCAGAATTCTCCAGTGACTGCACTGGTTGCAGGATTCAAGAAATTGAAGACTATTTACTCTTCCCACCCCTGCTCTAAAGATTGTCATGCAAGACCACTGGCTCTGTACTTGAAGTGGTGACAAGCACCCACTCAAAGTCCTCGTAATAGGAGCTGGTAGAAATACAGAAAGTAGGATTTAAGTGGTTCCAAGTAGTAACAGACAGACAGAACAAAGTGAATTACCAAGTAAATTAAAATAAAACACACAAATCTAAGCCTAATACAGTAATAAAACTGAATACAGATAAAATCTCACCCTCAGAGATGTTTCAATAAGTTTCTTTCACAGACTGGACACATTCCTAGTCTGTGCACAATCCTTTCTCCTGGTACAGCCCTTGTTCCAGCTCAGATGCTAGCTAGGGGATTTCTCATGATGGCAGAAATCCTTTGTCCCTCTCTGGGTTCCCACCCCTCCTTCACAATGGAAAAGCACCAAGTTAAAGATGGATTCCAGTTCAGGTGACATGACACACGTCTACAGGAAGACTTACAAGTAAAACAGAGCCATCTACAGACAATTGTCCTGGTTAATGGGAGCCATCAAGATTCCAAACCACCATTAATGGCCCATATTTTCCATAATTACAATAGGCCCTCAGATTTAATATTTCTAGTTTCAGATACAAGAGTGGTACATTTTTACAAATAGGATGATCACACTCAGTAGATTATAAACTTTGTAACGATACCTTACAAGAGACCTTATGCATGGACCATATTTTAGTTACATTATATTCATACTTATCAGCATACTTTCTTAAAATCATATAGAGTGCAACGTCACACTCATCTTGTTCTCCAGAACCTCAACTTTCATTATACAAAAGTAGTCGGTCTTTAGCCATCATAGTCATCAGGAAAACCTTCAAAATGTGAATTAAGTGTAACCAAGTTGTGATGAATGCCTGAGTCTGCAATAAACCTGAAACGATTGCTTGTGTAGAGGTGAACGGTTCCCTTCTTCTAAAGGAGGTATTAACTCATGATGCTCAATGACAATTTCAAAGTCAACACTGCCAGCTATTTCACTGTTAATCAAAGCATGTAAAAAAAGAGAAAGACAAACATATTATGAAAATGTGTACAATCTATTGTGAATGACACTCCATTGCATTGCCAAGAATAGATATAGCACTTGAGGGAATACTAACACTTTTCTTCCTAATCTTACACATGGGGCCAAAAAAACATAGATGAGAAGTGAAGACTCAGGGGGCCACCTGAACCCCAACAGAGAGAACTAGTACCACACAGCCCAGCAAAGCACTGGAGTATTCAAACTCCACTGAGGAGTCAAGCCTAAGGAAATCAAATTTCAACCATGTGTACATTTACTGTCAGTAGCCTCTCAGTTTTGGCAGTTCTGGACAGCTTCTGGGGACCAGTACATATCCCATCAAGTTTTGTATGGATAATGGAAATTTGAGCACTGAAGAATGTGGAGTTGAGTATTTCTAGACCAGGTTTCCTCACTGAGCAGTCAAGTACATATACCTGTACACCCTACCAACCCTCCAATTCCATGAACATAAATCAAAGCTTCAAAGAACATATAATACAGTGCAATGGAAATTCATACACTGAATAATTAATTCATCGTATCATAATTCACAGTGTAAAGTGATGCAGATACATCACAGCCCACAGAGTGACACTGATATATTCTACTGAAATACTAACCTTCAGTTAGGTTACAACACTGGTTGCTAATAATAAAATATATAGCTGCTAGTATGCTTTACTTTATACCCTTTGTTTCACTATAAGTTGTACTCAAAAAAAAAATCCTTATCTGGTACTTGAACTAAATGTACAAGGACAAAATTTAAAACTCAAGCCACTTCCCTGGACTGTTTATTAGATATGTTGTCCAATCATAGTCATGTTTTACACCTCTTATTCTCTACTTTGCAATTGTGTTTGGGTTTTCGGTTTGGTTTTTGTTTGTTTTTATCCAAACTATCTGTCATTCTATGCTTTCAGGCGCCAAGGAAGTCATGAGGAGTAAAGCTGTTTATAAGTGGGAGTGAATGTTAGAGGGGTTTTCTTTTTCATCTGCACATGATTTCCCCCTACCCTCACTTTAAGAACAGAAATTACTATTGTCTGCATGAGTTAAGAGAGCAAGACAGAAAAATGACCAAATGCATGATGGTGTAAGTTTGGCATAAAGGTTTTATTGACATGAGTTTGGTTGGCTGCTTTACTCACAAGTAGCAAAGCCCAGAGTGAGTTATGCAAGTCATCATAAATGAGCTCAATAAAATCTTCATATCACATCATGTATTCTCTAAATGCCACATATTTAATAGAAATACTATTTTTAAAATATCTTAGTGTTTTAGAGAGTTTTTCAACATTTTATTGGTACTATATTTTGTATCCGTCCCGCTTTAAAAACTTAGTACCATGAATCCATCTCAAAGATCTCCTCTGAGGGAGAAAAGGAATATAACTAATAAAGTTAAAAATCCTCTAAAAGCTACCAAAATAGCTTTCAATGCATAAAAATGGCATGACTTTGAAGTCCAATATTTCAGGACTTCCCAAGGCTAGAAGTAGGGCTCTATTGCCCTGGAAAGCTGAGAATCTATAGCTGAGAATTTCCTATTTCAATAATGTAAAACCATCCTTCTAGCAATGATGAGTCTCAAGATATAAGACTTTAATTCTGTCACTGGTACAGGATTACCTATCCTTGGTCTTGGGCCAATGCGATTTTATTTATTTATTTATTTATTTATTTATTTATTTAAGGGCATTGGGAAGGAAGGAAGGAACTATTTTTCTTGCAGGCTGAATTTAAAGACATTATTTTTGTTTGAAGTCTATCAGAAATTTGGAACATAAGAATAAATTCTGACAGAGTCAGGTTAGTTGGGCAGAGGGCAAATGAGGAGGTCAAAAGTTAATCATAAATGCAATTTAAAAATAATTCACCAATACCCAATATACTACCCAATTTCAAAGTTCCAAATATATTCAGGGTGCAATTCAAGATTTTGATCTCTAAACCCATTTATGATTTGGATCCTGTATACCATAGATATGCCTCAGTCTGTGTTTTATCGTGACTGTTAAGCTTAACTAAGATGGTCATGCTGCCAGTCCCTAATTCTGTGTGTCTGGGTGCTGTTATTTTTGTAGCGTAGGGCCCCCAATTATGGAATTTGTTGTTGGTCTGTCAGAGCCCTAGTTTATATCAGTTTATAAAAAATGTGCACATCCTTTTCTCTAGGCACATGAACAATTAATAATTCTGAAAACTTCACATAACAATTAGGATTAATATCCAAAAATCTTCCCAAAACTTTCTACCTGAAATATTGCAATGTTTATCTACTTAGTCAAGCATTTTCTTGAACAGATAGATCCAGTTGGGAACTGTAGCAGGTTTTTTCGTTTGTTTTTTTGCTTTGTTCTATTTAGGAGTTCATTTTTTTTCACATTATATTGTTTTGGGCTCTGGCTTTCAGATGCATGTTTAATTCTTTTGAACTGACAGTACTGAAACCTGCAAGCTCTTACCTATGGGCAGACCTCTGCACCCAACTGAAGTCAACAGGGCTCCATGTGAGCACAGAGGTCCACCAGTGGGGAGAAGCTTGCAGAATTGGGGCCATTATGATTAGTGTCCACATAAAATTAAATAATAATTTCATTTAATTAATTAAAAATATCAATTCTACCTTAATTATAGTGTTAAGACTTGGGATTCATTTATGCTCACAACCCTTATACATTAAACATCTTTAGTGTGTCATTTCTTGAAACAGACTTGTTCAGAAACAGACCCCTGATATTTCATGTTCATCTGTAAAAGCAGCAAAGAATCCTGTGGCACCTTATAGACTAACAGACGTTTTGGAGCATGAGCTTTCGTGGGTGAATACCCACTTCCTCAGATGTTCATCTGGTGCTCGGGAAATTTCCAGTAGTGCCTAAGAAATGTTCCACCTTTTTACTCCTCTGTATATACTCATTCCAGTCAGCGACAACATAATTCAAGTCACTCATGATCGACATACTATTCTTACTATAGCTATTTCTTAGCTACATAAACACTTTCAGATATGCCTTCTCGTTCTGCCCTGAAGTGGGTACAACCTCCCTTTCACTATAATTTTAAAAACCCAACATACTTCTCTTTTTCACCACAATCTAAAGTTTCTGCTGTTGTACCCATACTGAATACGTCATTTTTTCCTGAGACAAGGGGATAGCTCGACTACCTGATGTAATTTTAATCAAACATTTATATATTATTTTTAAAAAGTTAAAATAAAATCCTCCCTCCAATTTTAAAAATGAATTGTCCTCTTCACACATTTCCATTCCTCCCTCTGCCATCTTTGCCTTGCCCCTCTCCTGTAGTAGCATGAATTGGGCATCAGAGATTAAGCTGCAACCACATGCCCAACAGATATAACTCACTGATCTGATATTCCTGTTTGCTATGCTGTTTCCCCTCCCTTGTGTTTGTGCTGCCTTGTGTGAGAGGCTACATTAACAACAATGTGAGGGCTCAGCTGAGTGTTAGTTCATCATTTAGCAGCAAGGCATTCCCTGGGAAATATCCCTCCCTCTTCTACCCTCTAACTTCACCACCTCAACCAAGCTTCACAATCATCACAGCTGTGAACAGTATTAAATCATTTGTTTAAAACGTATACTGTGTGTATACTGTGTGTATATCTATATATGCATATGCATATGTGGTCACTCCATCTCAAAAAAGATATATTGGAATTGGAAAAGATACAGAAAAGGGCAACAAAAACGATTAGGGGTATGGAACAGCTTTCGTATGAGGAGAGATTAATAAGACTAGGATTTTTCATCTTGGAAAAGAGATGACTAAAGGAGAATATGATACAGGTCTATAAAATTATGATTGGTGTGGTGTAAATAAGGAAGAGTTATTTACTTCTTCTCATACACAAAGACTAGGAGTTACCAAATTAAATTAACAGGCGGCAAGTTTAAAACAAACAAAAGGAAGTTTTTCTCCACACAAAGCAAAGTCAACCTGTGGAACTCTTTACCAGAGGATATTGTGACGGCCAAGAAAATAACAGAGTTCAAAAGAGAACTAGATAAATTCATGGAGGATAGGTTTATCAATGGTCATTAGCCAGGATGGGCAGCAATGGTGTCCCTAGCCTCTGTTTGCCAGAAGCTGGGAATGGGCGACAGGGGATGGATCACTTGATAATTATCTGTTCTGTTCACTCCCTCTGAAGCACCTGGTATTGACCACTGTCAGAAGATAGGATACTGGGCTAGATGGACCTTTGGTCTGACCCAGTATGGCCGTTCTTATGCCTGTAATGCCGACAATGTGTCCATGAAAGCAATATCATCTAAATGGTGTAATAAAAGTTGTCAACTTGGACTACTACTTTCCAGAATCCACTAGCACAGCCAGCTCCACCTAATAAGGGCAATATTATTGCATCAGTCACTATTATCTATTCCATAAAGGGGAAAATATCTTCCCTTCTTTACTGCTTCATTAAGCTTCTATATATCTACAGAGATACAGATATGTGCCTTTTTTTCACAACAAGCACCACAGAAGTAGAGCACCCTGTTGGGCCAGAAATGTTCTCTCATGTGCCAGTCTTGTCCATCTTATTCAGCTTTTTTCACCCCTTTGAGAAGCAGTGAGATTGATACTTTTTCAGCTCCTTTTTCAATAGAATCCAGATTAGTCCTCCTCTAAGTAAACTGTTCCAACTTCATCTGTGTTTTCAATTTAAATGCCTGTGGTTCAGTTCTAAGAGGTTACTTGTGGTGGTCCTATTAATGACAAAGGTATGAAACACACTTCTCTCCTTTTTAACTAATACGGTTTTTTAACTGGTCTGAGGAAAGTATCCATCACCTTAAATTACTGAGCACTACCAAGGGCTATTTCAGTCTAGGACAAATGCTCATCTCCTTAAAAGTCCATTTACAAATCAATAGTTACCTCTATCCCCATATCATTTTTAAATTAAACAACAATATTGTAAATATTTAGCTCAGGAATAGTGTTTCTGGACACTTATCTGAGAACAGAGATCACCCAGACTTGCTTGGGGTATCTCTGAGATTCCTTTGCTTGGACAGGCACACCCTCAATGTCCCTTTTTCCTCACTTTTTTTCATAAGGTTTGAAAATGCCTAGGCAGAACTCAATTGCCCTGTGTTCTCTCTTGTCATTCCTGTCACATTTCTACCCAGGAGACTCTGTACTCTTAAGAAGCTTGTTAATGATGCTTCTCATTTCTCCAACAGGAATGTTTCCATTTCTACTTTTTGTTCCATGCTTTCACTACTTTTTGCCTGGGTGCCTTGCATTTTCACTAGCTCACACTGCCGGGCCAGTTGTACTGTTCAAGAGTTATCTTAGACATCACCTGCATTTTTTTTTAAAGTTCCTTGTTTAAAATTGCAAGTAAATACTTTGTGTCCTTCCCTTACTGTTAGTAAAGTTGCAATCCTCTGCTTTTCATACAGGTTCCTTCCAAAGGCTTTCACACTATTTCTGCCTCTCTGAAGCCTTTGGTAAAAGCATGTCTCTGTGAGTATTACATTCCTGTTTGGACTGAAATGCTCTTCAAACATTTTAAGAATGCGGTCATCATTATTCCAATCTCCTTCCGAAGAGAAGACAAGTGATTTATAAATATTTTCATCCACATTCTACATTGCATAAATCACTGAGCTGACCTGCACTTCAGCACTTTCTCTGTTAAGCTGCGTTGTGATTTGGAATCTGGTGAAAGATTCCCTTTCACTTAAGTCACTCCGTGGGCTTATCAAACTGAATGTCTTGTGGAGGGTTTAACTCTGACATTTTCTTTTCCTCTTATTTCTAGTGGTTCAAAATGAATCAACTTCTGAGCCTATGTCATTTGCCAATAGTAGAGAATCACAAAAGAACGTTGCTTTCTTGTAACATTGAGGCAGAAACTTTATTAGAACAAGGAAAACAGTATTATTCTCAAAGTGAAACTCACTCACTCTCTGCTCCAAGACAGAGCGTATGTTTAGACTGAACCCTCTGTGATGGGGTACTCTGCCCCTTAAGGACAGTACTGTCTGATGGTCATGACCACCTGACATAGCTCTTCAGGAGCTGAAAAGTCTGATTATAGATACAAGAACCTGGGAAATAATGGAAAGAGGAAATGTCCTATGAGTAAGAATTGTTTGGAGGAAACCCTGTTGTTGCTTCTTTAAGGGCCCAGGGCCAGGAGCCTTGCAGAGGGGGCAGGGCAAGCTCCCCTTTAGCCAACCAAGTGTGTTCCTACCTTCTTCCTTCCTCATTTTCCCTCCACCACATGGGGTGGGGGTCACTATTCCAAACATCATCCAAATAACGGAGTCTGACCCATCTACTCCCACCATTTTTGAACAGTGGAGACATGAGGACTGGCTGCTTGGCTCTTGCCTGCCAGGGCAGCATGGTTTTCCCTTGTTCTGACTACAAGGAGTAGCCATGCCTTCACCCACCTTTATCTAGCAAGCTAGAATTCTTTGATGCTGGGGGCTAGTCTCATCACCAAATGTATTTGGGGTCTGGAAGAGATTTTTCCATAGGAAAATACTAGCAAACTGTTTTGTGGTTTTTTTTCACCATCTATCCAGCATCTCAGAGGACTGATCTGGGGAGTTTAAATTGCATTGTTGCAACTCTAGTGGGTTGCAGTCCAGTTGCTGGCTTAAAATGGGTCCTGTGTGAGGTTCCTGTAACTGCAAAGTGAGAAGGGACGCACCTTCATGTATCGTGCAGCAAATGGCCCTCCTAATCTCCTCTCTCCTATCTTCAGCATGGAGGATGTAAGTGGGTTGGGACTCTGGCTTCCACAGAGTCCTGGAACAGGCTAGACGGTAAAGAGGGGGCATTGCCCTCTCTCAGGTTTATAAAACTTGGTGCCATCTGTTCCCAAGTGAAATCCTCACTGGAACAGCCATGCTGGGTAGCTGGGAGGGTGGCAGGGGGAAGACAATGGTTCCCATTGATTAAGGATTTTAATAAAGTTGTGGCCTCAGCATTTAAGCATACTACGATGTATGTGTCTCATTGCTTCCCCGTCCACATCAACTGTACGTCCACATTGGACGTGAAAGTAATGAGACACATACATCATAGTATGCTTTATTAAAATCAAAGCCACCTTTCTGTTTTATTTCCTATTCACTGCAAGACCTCTCTGCTACATGCTACATTTCCCAGTTATTAACAAATGTCATATTAACTATCATTTTCACAAGCAATCTGTCCCCTTGATAACACTGTCTAACAAATCAGAGTTGTGACTGGAGGTAAGCTTGGTAACACCACTTCTTTCCATCTCCAGAGAAAATGTGTGAACCTCCTCTTCAAAATCTTGTATCTGTCTTTTATATTAATTATAATTTCAAGTACGGTCAGAAATTCTTCCTCCTACTTTTAAAATTAATCAATCTATCTTCCATAAGCAGTCTTTATCTTAGCTTCACACAACCATTCCTATCCATATTTTGCTAGAGCTGGATAGTTACAACATAAACCAAGGTGAGTTGAACTTTCATCATGTGCCTCCTCCTCTGCTATCATTCTTTCATGATGTACAATCCAATCCACACTGTACTTCAGGTACAGAAGCTAGCATTTATACTGGTATCTTTCTTCTCACGTTGCTCCTTCGTTACTGTTCTATTGCCTCTTCCAAACACTTTATTCTCAGTTTACTCTCTTTGGTTTTTTTTCTCTATCACTCTCTGCAACAAGTACTATGTTTCATTTATAGATTTCTCAGATTCATATATCATCCTCCTTCCTCTAGCTCCTGCACTTACAACTTAAGATTCCTAACTGTTAAACATTCATCTTCCATCAACTTTCCTCTAAACTTTCCATGGTTCACAAACATACATGCCGTCACCTGACAAAAGACCAGGTAACCTAAGTAATTCATTACACACCACCTTGTACTTCAAAGAGAAACAACATCTAGGAGGAAAGACAGGTACATCTGGTACTTCCTAAAGGTGTTCCATGCACAGAACATAAAATATCTAACAATCATTTTCTGCATGAAAATAAAGGGAAGAAGAGAGAGAGGACACATCTACCCCCTATATACACCTTCACCTAGGGAGAACCCCAATGCCCACACCTATTTCACAATGCAGGAAAAGTCCATGAAAGCAAGACCTTTAAAAAAATCATTGACTATTTGAAGAACAGTCAACACTAAAGATACCCATGGTTTCAAACCAGTACACTGTACAATTACAAGAGAATGCAATGACATTATTCCACAACTCTGTTTCCCTTTGTTACAAAACAACAATACTATTTTTAGCCCATTTCCCTCAACCAGACTGACAGAATTACAGGTTGACAGTACTGTGAAATTTTATGATGTATCATGTTAACTGTGCCAGTTTGATTAGTCTTGATTGGCAACCAATACCTGCACAGAAAGTTAAATAACTCAGAAATATAAGACCAGTACAAAGCATGTGTCTCTTCCATTAAAATACATATATAGATAACTACAATAATAAGAAAAAATAAAAGCAAAAATAATAGGCTGTACATGCAAGAAAATAAATTCAGGGTACAATGCTGTGGGACTAATTAAATCATCTTCTATTTTAAAACACTTAGTGTTCCATATACTTTTAAATATACATTGCAAATTGTTACAAGTCTGACAAAATTGAGACCTTTTATTCCACATACAGGTTATTTCTAACCATTGTACTACAATGGCTGAAGGACTAAACTTTTAAAAATGAAATTTAAAAACCTGGCACACAGAGCTACTGTATCTGAGCTATCATATAACAACGTTTCTCTCTTACAGCATCCTCATCTGTTATCTAAACAGAAGTTGAAATTCTTTTACACCATGAAACTGGAGGGTAGACTGTCTAATGAATTAAGCACAGAAGCTGTGCTTTCCCCCTCTGGCTTCCTAGTTTGAGTCCAGCCTATAGTTCAATGTGGAATGTGATTGGTGGTTCTCTGCTCACCCTACAGAATTAATTAATTCAAACCACAAAGCCTCTGCATGTTACTAGACACAATTAGACACCACTCATAGAACCTGCTCTGCACGTGATGTCACAAGAAACTGAGGGATTCAAATAACATCATGTCAAGATTTTGGAACTTATACACAAGCCTTTAAAATAATTACAGATTTGGTCATTACAACTTTTCTTCACTTTATAACTTAGTCTCACTAGGATATGTTAATATCAGCAAATAAACATTTAAATATGAAGATTTTACTATCATGTCCTTTTATTACCAATTTATAACAAGGAATTTCAGGTACGTATTTTGAGCCATACCATTCAGTTCTTTTAACCCTCTGCTAATATGGCGATTGTTTAAATGACAAATTATATTTCTAGCCTGGGATTTCTTTTAAAGACATAATTCTATTTACAAATTATTAGTTTTTTGCCATTATCCATAAATCTACAGGCTTACAGTTGGGATAACCATACACTCACTAGTTCTGGAAGCAATCCACATCTAGACCATATTTGGCACCACAGGCAGCACTGGTATTCTGCTAGCAGAAGAAATCTTACTTTCATTGCAACTTTTTGTTTCATTTCAGTTCTTTTCCCAATGGATAGGTGATTATTGAAAAGTGACACTGGCTAATATCTGAACTTAGTAAGTCTTTTTAATTTTCTATGTTAGTCCTACAATTGTAGTCTGAAGGTAGTAAAAAGTCATGGCACAGAAAACTAAGAACAATATTATGATTTTTGTACATAGCCAAGGATTCTAATTAGCTTCTGGTGAAGTCTCTCACATTCATGCTATAATGCTTCATAACAGTATGAACTGATTCCAGAGGGAAGTTTGGTACAATCAATCACTCATGCCTATTTTCTCTTTACCCATGAGGAGACAACCGCCCTGGTTGAATAAGCTGGTAGACCATTGGGAGTGGATATTCTTTCAGCTATCAAGCCCTTTTGGACACACTTCCTTATCTGGCAATAAAATCTTTAAAAAGCTTTCTTCCCTGGTGAGACGCACATAGAATTTGGATTTCCTTTTGCTTGTAAATGCAGTCTAAAAAAAAAGAAGTATGAAAATCTCTTACTTTGGCACTATTTGGATGAAAGAAGACAGAGGAAAAGAGAATTGTGTCAGGTGGAAATATAGATAGAGCTCTATAGAAATTTAGGTCCAACCACAAACAGAATGCCTTATATATGCTCAAGTTTATAAAAGGTTCGTAGAGAATAGTGGAATACATTTATAATTACAAGAAACACAGCTTTCAAACTGCTCAGACTAGAACTCTGTTTCCTGAGATTTAACAGAGATCTGTAATTATCAGAGCTAATACGTTTTTGAAATAGCAGATCTTTGTGGAGAAGCGGTGAAATATGGTATTATTTATAAATATGTGCACCTCAGTTTACCTGTGTGATATTATCCTAGCTGGTTGAATAGAGTTTAATCAAAGAAGGCTGTAAGGGGCACACCAACAGGAAATGAAACAATTGCAAAGGTAAGGTACAAAGTGCCAAGGGTCCTCGGGGAAACAATGGGGAAGATATCAATCGGGGAATACCTGTGGCCTGGTTCCAACCAGGCTGGCAAATTTTACTCCTCTCAAGCTGAGCCTAGGATCAAAGGGGATACTAAAACCTCAAAAATGTAGCATCAGCAGGAAAGGTACAGGGTTGAATGGGTTGTCAACAGTGGCAAGATGTGACAAAGACAGATACAGAGAGCATGCTGCATCTTATTTTTCAATCCCATACAAATTACATATTCAATTTGTAAACACGGAGGTAACTGGGCTGAATGGAACTTATCGCAGTTTGCAAGGAAAGATGAATATTTAGGTAAGGAGAAAAGTGAGTATGAACCTGTTTTGTTTTAATTCTTTTGCATGCTATGTACCTTTGGGTGCATAAATAATGCTTTATTTTAACGAAGCTGGTTTTGAGTCACTGTAATCAGCTCACTGGTCACAAGTCCACAAAGGAAAGGGCCTTACAGCTGCCAAACATAGCATGGCCTGTAGTGCTAACACAGATGGGAAATAAGGGGGCTGCACTCCAGAGAGCCATCTAAGCATGGTTAGACCAAAGGGTGCCACTCTCTGAGAGAGGTGCAGGAAGTCAGGCCTGTCACCCTGAGGGGTGCACTCAGGAGTGACTTAAAGGGTCTAAAGTACAGCTTACCTGGTAACCATGACATGTGGCTTCATTCCTTCCTCTCAGATACTGCAAACCAACTGATCATCCCCCCCAAGTGCTCTCGCTTACATGGGTGCCTTACAGTTCTCATTTAATGTCTGTAGTCAAGACTGGCATTTTGGGCCACAATGTCATCCATATACCCGATGACACTGCCTTTTCAGTCTCCTTCTCTTCAAACCTAGATTCTATAGAGTTTTACTCTTTTCTCAGAGCCTAATGTTGCAAAGGAAAGTTGAGTAAAAGAGAACTCGGAGCAATTCATACCTTATCAGATGGGAAGTGATAGCTGTTGGGAGAGGAAAAGCAGCTACAGAAGAAGGCTGAAGTACTGTCTGTCTCAATTATTGAAAGTGTATGCCTACTCTGCCAAAATGGTCAGGGTAGTGGGGTCCTATTGGAAATATACCTGCTACTGGATTCTTAAGCAGCAGCAGTGGCCTGTAGCACCCTTTGTCATATATGGCTGTGACCACACTTCTGATGCAGGCCTCATGATAGTCCTCCATGTCTTTGTCAGATCTTGAATTTGGCAAGCCTCAAGGTGTAACTTAGTCAGGTCACTTAAAAACTTTCTTCCATTTTGAAATATTCCTCCAGTTTCAGAGACAGATAGTCCTTAAACAATGGGCAATGCCACTGGAACTGGGAATACTTTTCAAAATGGAATAAACTTTTTAACTGAAACTTCTATGGCTCCCATTTGTTTTGTTTTGTTTAAGTATGATGGGAATGGGAGTGACAGATTATTGAAGAAAGAGCTCTTATTAGGTATTTCAAGAAGAATTAATCAAAATTGCAAAAGTGATACTTAATGGATGTAGCATCTATTTACAGCCATTGCTTTGCTGGATTTTCTGAATTCATTCTCTGACTTCTAATATGAGATTCGTTTGGCTTCTTGTTTAATTAGATTTTTAGTCATATTCAGACAACTCCTGTATCAACTTGTCTCAGACTAAAACATTTCTCCCTCCAAAATAGTATCAGAGTAACCACTGCCTGGAATCCTTTTTTGTCTTTTGTCATTAAGAAATAGTCAATTAAAATAATGACTAGATAATCATTGCCTTAAAAACTTGGGGACTTTCCCAATTCCTGTCATTTCCAGATCATTTATAGGAAAGTAGAGATCCCATCTTAATCATTATGCCTAAGAGAGTTGAAATTTTAGTCAAACATTTGATATTTGTTGGAAGTCATTTTTCCACTTTTGGCAAGATTACATACAGGGATCTCATCCAAATCAGGTTACTTCTTTCTGCTCACTAATTTCTTTTACATGCTTAACTTTTCTACAGGTAAATTGGTAAACAAACCCTTTTAAGAATTGTCTTAAAAAGCCTAAAGATCCCCTCTATAAATTCTTTTGCAGGTAATTAGGAGATAAGGAGGAATGTCTCTCTTAAGCCAAATAACTAAGATAATTGGCAAATACACATTATAACATTATCATAGTCCAATGCAAAAAAAAAAGAGAGCGAATAAAATGTGCTCAATGATCCGATTAAAGTTAAAGGCAGACAAATCTATGGCAAATCTGTATGTACTATGGAGGTGTCAAGCATGGCTTTATAGTCAAGGCTGAGCTGCTGGAGCTTTGCAATTAAAACAGACATTGAACCTCTTTGTTATGTATGAAAAATACACTGTACCCCTAAACCGCAACATCTACTCTCTAAGTAGAGAATGAGAATAGCAAGTAAATCCAATAATGTCTTGGAGTTAAAAGTAATTTTAAAATGGCTCCTTTCAGAAATTTAGGAATGAGTATCTGACTTTTTTTCATTCGGAATTATCTCAGTAATGGAGTAATGCAGACTGTTCAAACTCCCAAAATTTGAAACAGACAGAAAACTTGTGCATAACTTACATTTGAAGATATTTTAAGGTTAATGGTCATTTTTGACACTGTTCTTCTTAGCTGAAAGTTACTTCTTCAACAGAGACCAACTACTGCATTCCAAAGCATTCATCACCCACAACAGCTCCTCTATTCTGGCTGAGTGTGGAGGGAAAGAAAAGAAGGTACCCTGTGCGAAGAGGGGTAAGGAGAATTCCAGTGCTGTAGCTACTGCCTGCCGGGAGTGAAGATATGGCTTCCAGTGGCCCCCAAAAGACAGCTACAAGTGCCCTATGCAACTGCAGGAGATAAAGGGTATGGCTACACTTACAGCTGTACAGCGCTGGCAGTTACAGCTGTCTTCATACAGCCGTGTAGGGAAAGCACTGCAGTGTGGACACACTGACAGCTACCAGTGCTGCAGTGTGGCTACATTTGCAGCATTTGCAGCGCTGTTGGGAGTGGTGCATTGTGGGCAGCTATCCCAGCGTTCAAGTGGCTGCAACGTGCTTTTCAAAAGAGGGGGGTGAGGGGGAACGTGGGGGAGAGAGAGAGAGTGGATTTTTGGATCTGTCAGCTCCCTGCCTTGCAAATTCTAAGGACTGGAACATACACATCACCAACCTGCAATCAATTTAAAAATGTCAAGCCCTTCCTCCACCCCTCTTTTATTCACTAAATGCAAATTATGCACTCTTAAATAGCCTTCAGACCACATAAGCAGCTGCTCAACACGGACTCCCCCCACCCCCTATGCTGTGTGTCTTCTCTTTTCAAGCAAACAGCTGTGAACCTTCCAAAGCAATTCCCCTGCCTGCCTCCGCTCGATCGAGCAAACAGGAGCTGTGTTTGTTTTTTAGATAAGCAGCTCAGAGGAGCTCGGAGTTCAGCCATTCTTTCGGTTTGTTGTGAGCAGGCATTCTGGGATACCTCCTAATACCCTGGAGGCCAATAACAGCGCTTTTGGTGGCCACACTTGATGAGCAGCGCTGCATCACCAGCGCTGCAATCGTTACACCCCAAGCAGACCAGGTGTACAGCCAGCGCTGCAGCCAGGGAGTTGCAGTGCTGGATGTGCCTTGCAGGTGTGGACAGTTACTAAGTTGCAGCGCTGTAAACGCACCACCAGCGCTGCAACTCTCCAGTGTAGCCAAGCCCAAAGAAAGGCTCTTCCACAATATCCAGTGGATCTTTTTCTACATAGACCCTTTACTGTTATAGCAAAATGCTGCCAACAGTGAAGGGTTTTTCTGTTTAAAAAAAACACTTCACAGCCATCCTCCATTGAATGAGCAGGGTCAAACAATATTTGCAAATTTAAATAAAGAGATTTAATATTACAATAGAACTGGCAATCCAGGAAGGCTTCTTTTATGCTCATTGCTGCCTGGACTAATAAGAATGGTTTCAGACAGGGCAAAAGTTCGCTGGAATTGGGCGAGAAGAGCTATTCACACTTACCCTGGAAATTATTTTTATTTGCATCATTCTGCATTGGTATAGATTAACTTCACAGCCCATGAATGACAGTAACAGCTTAAGTGAAAGGAACTTCCTACCAGGATTGTCTAAAACAAAGAATTACGCTTATAAAACAGCATTTTAAAACAGACCACATTAAAAAGCTTTACGCACTAATAGATGCAAATTCTCTTTATTCCCATTGTTCCCATCTATTCCCATTTTTATTATCTTTATTCTATTAAACATTCTATAAACTGTGAACACAGTAACTCTTCTCAGCCTCCAGCATACTGCATCCCCACTCCTGACCTGCTACAGGCTAAACACACTAACAGACTAGTTAAAAGACAATTAGTCCAATTTCACATTTCCTTGCAGCCGAAAAATTTCATGTTATTTCAGTCACAGTGAATGGATGCCAAGTTCACTGGAAACAACCCAGCTGATTTATCCAGTCCATTTTAATACTTTAGAAATATTGTTAAAACATGGCTGTCCTAATTACACAGGGATCAGTGCACAGTGTCCCTCTCACCCAGGATTCTCCCAGAAGGGCTGCAATCACCTGCATTCCCCTTAATTTCACCATGCAATTCCAACTAATTTCATCCTAGTACAGTGCTGTCAGACAACTCCCATGTCTCTGCGGTTTTAATCGATTAGCTCAATGTCTCTATAATGCATCACCAGCTGCCAGGCACAGAACTGGACGCTTTGCAAGCATTTCAACTAAAAGACAGTTTAATTACTATACCAGCATCTCAAAGGCATAGGCAGAAAGACTTGGAAGGGAATTATTAAAATATTTGATGTCAACAAACCACTTCATAACTGAGCAAACAATGACAATCAAAAGGCTGGAAATAAGGAGAAAGTCAGATTTAAAAATTGTAAGTGGCTTTTTTATAGACTCTAATGTATTCAGGCAAATGGACTGGTATAAGTATTACTGTTTACACAGTGCAATTGTGCTTTAGGATAATTCTTTTGTGGGAAATAAAGACATGTCTAAAACTGACACGGCTGTAGCACTAATTCCAATGCTCAGGAAAGACACCTTGCATTAGGAAATAGTTGAAGTAAACGAGAGAAAAAATGGATTGCCTGAATTCATGAATTACTGAACCAGACTGTAAACTCTGGTTCATTCATCGTACTATTTCTGTGCACGAGAACTCACAGGAGTACAATGAAAGTGTCTGGTGGCTGTCTATTTAAAGTGAACATGTGCAAAAGAGGAATTAGACATTTTAAATAATAGCAAGTAGTCTAACAGATTCAAAAGAGAGGTTGTAGATCAGTTTAAAAGAGACAAATGACAATAGAAATATGGGGCAAGTCCTTTCTTCCCACTTTCTGTGAGGTTAGGTAACAGTCATAATGGTAGAAAAATCATTTTTCTGATATGTAGGGAGGGAGCTGGGAGGCCAAACTACATAGACCCTCATGGTAAGACTCCCTCTCATACCAGAATGCTACAGAACACAGCTTCATTGGGACTCTACATGCACGAGTGCAGAGTGGAAAAGTATGGCCAGACCGGAGAAGTGACAAAGGGATTTGCCAGTTAGTGTGCACAAAGCCTGAATCCATTAGCCCCAAACTTCACTGCACCCATAGATTGTATTAGCAGTTGCAGCCAAACTGTGCATGGTTCCATGCCCTATATATGTATTTTACTATGTTTGCAGATGCAGTAGATGTTGGGAATGGGTTCGAGTCCGTGTGTTCAACTCTAGTGGTAAGTGTCTGTATTTGATCTCAGTGACCTCTTCTAGCTGTTGGAAAGAATGGCACTGACAGAAACTGCGTAAGGACTCATCTCTCTTCGCTAAAGGGAGGGGCATTATGATTTATAGCCATTGTAGGTGGGAAGAAAAGAAACAGAGGGGTAAGTAAATACTAGAGAATGCCCAGGCCAGTATGGTAACATGAACCTGTTACCTGGTATTTGAGACCTGAACTCATAAAATTTCTGTAATTGCCTGGTTTATGTCCCAGAATCTGATGTTATTTCATTTGGTTACTTCATACTGTGACAGTGCCTCAACCCCCTGTTCTTCCCTCGTGCTGTAAATAAATCAAACTGAGCTCTGGGAACTGTAAACCCAGGCCTATTTCATTTTAAAAGGAGAAAAATCCATAGATGTCACATGACCTAATTAGCCTACCTCCCTTCTGCTGCAACATACTAGAACTATCCTACCTTAAAACATGTTTCCTCAAGCCTATCTACTGTCACTTATCCATCCCAATTCTCTCCATCATGACGCTATCCTTGCTCATTTGAAATGCACCAACCACCAAGGAAGGTTTTCACTTCCCCTCCCATATACACGTGCGTGTGCAGGACTAAGCACTTGGCTAATTATAATATTCACTTGGCAATCACTCTCAAAAATAAAAGTATGAGATCTTTTGCAGTTATAATGTAAAATAATAAGTCTACTGGTGTAAGATAATGTTTGCATTCATCTGAATAAAAATAAATTTAGATTTAACAGATTACATACACATCTTAAACTCACAGTTGTTATGCATCTCCATTCTTCATCAGCTTTATTATTGGTCAGTTCTCCAAAGAATAAGTAATTTACATGTCAATATTTAAATATCATCTACACTGCAACGCCTAGACACAATACCACTATTTTTTTTAAAAAAAGGTTTCTTCAGGGAACAAAATATGACTGTGTCTTGCAAACTTTGGTGATGAAGCAAGAGTCAACAAAAAGTGAAGTCATGCTAGAGGACCACAGCACCACTAATATACTAGAATTTTTGAATCTGTAGTCATGTGAATGTAACACACAATGATGATCCTTGCTACTCAGACTTGCTTGCTTAGGAAGTACAGTCTAACTTCTTTTCTTGGATACAGAGGCCTGAGGTTTTGCTTGTTTTTCAGAGGCAATGGCATCCACTGACTACAACATATCCTCATAATTTCTTTTTACTGCTTTATAATGAATGAGTAGAGAACAACTTCTTTCATAATGTCCACAAACAATTTAGCCACATGCCCCACAGGATATCCATTGAATTTTCCAGTGTCTGATTAACAAGTGCCTTGAGACTGTTGTTCCCAGGGCTATCAGTCTTTTGTTCTACTTTCCTTAATTTTTGTCCAAGTCCAATTTAATGAGTGTTTCTCGCTTTCTTGTGAAGTTCCTGGCTGTTTAGGGCACAAGCCACAATACAAGATTTAACTTTTTATAATTTACACAGTTACATTATAATCTTCAAGAAGCTAAAAAACACAAACTAAAATTAAAAAAAAATGAGTGGAAATATCGACTAGTCCTTTGAGAGTCTGTCTCCAGATGGTGTAACTCTATGCATAGGCAGACTCTTTAAATATGAATTCTATCTCAGATTCATTTAATACTGATTTGACTTCACAAGAAGGCAAAAGTATTTAATTCATTATCACTCATCCCTGATTTAGATCTATGAATGTGAAAATCTCTGTTACTAATTTTAATTGCACTATTCCCTCTCCACAGGCAACTGTTAAATTGGTTTGGTGAAATAGTAGTGAATCACATCAAAGTAGTAGGATACATTTTATAATATATCTAAATAACTATCCCATTTTCCCAGCATGTTGCTGTGTGTTTTAAGTATTAATATTATGATTCCAGTTTAGCAGGATGTAGCCTTAATAAATTTTCCTCCTACTGTATTTTAGCACTGTTAAAAATCAGGCTAAATTCTAAATGGCTATCATGTGATAAAGGAGCAACATTTACTGCTGGAGCCCCAAGAAAATGTGTTTACCTAGTCATAAAACACTCATGAAAGGAGCTTACAGATGCATCATTTTGATGCAGTAATGGTCCTTCCAAACTAATCTCACTTTTTATTTTCTTCAGCTGTAATGTTTATTACCTGGATCCACGTTTTTTTGTTTGTTATTTTGTTTTACTGCATTCATAGATGTTCTTGTTACCATTTGCAGCCTTTCAAAATACGGATATAAAAGCCAACACGTACTTTCCATTAATTATGGGAAAGGTTTTCGTACCCAAGGCAGGTACAAACACTGCTGTAGGATGTGAAGGAGTCAGCATAGCACACACTTCTGTTATGGGTCAAGGGCGGTTCCAATAGGGCTGTGGGAAAGGGGGTCCACAAGGTTCCAATGCTTCAGGAGATGCTACAGGGAGAGGCAGTAACAATGGAAAGGCTCCTCCAATTAAGATACAGAATTATGGAATATGTTCTAGGACCACCCTGGGCTGGAGGTGGGGGGAGAGAAGAAAGAACAGACTAGCAGATTTATGGAATAGATTTTCAGACAGTTTCCAAATCCCATACAAGGGCGTGAAGTGCCACTCTTGGGTAGAGAACATGAAGTCTAGTAAAGGCTTTGAGCATATAATAAGGACAGACAGAGATTACCTTGGACATGGCATCATGGAGAGTGGCAGGTCCCTTTCAATATATGCCAATACCAGAATTCCGCAAGTCTCATGACTGGGGTACCAAACAAGACAAAGGGATAATATAGGCTTATTCATCACCTGTCCTAGCCCCACAGCTAATCAGTAAAATGATTATATTGACCCTCAGCCGTGTTCAGTGAGATACACTTCATCAGACGCTGCGGCAGCCATGGTAGGGAGTGCGGCCCTGGGGCGCTGTTGGCAAAATGCGACTTCAAGTCTGCATTTCAACTGCTTTCAATGCATCTCAGGGACTTTAACTTGCTTGGATATCAATTTGAAGGATGCTACTGTTTTGATAAAGTCGTGTCCATGGGGTATGTGGTCTCATGTGAAGCTTCTGAAGGATGCAAGTTCATGTTGGAGTGGGCAATCGTGCACTGCGTGACACAGACCAGTCTGATCAACAATCTCAATGTCTTCTTATGTGCAGGAAAATTAGGGACAGGCAACTGTAAGTACGTGCTTCGGGCATTTCAGAACCTAGCCAAGCACCTCAGGGTCTCTCTCACCACAGAAAAACCAGAAGGCCCTACCCAAAGTTCAATGTACCTGGATATTGAACTGGACTCAGTTCAGGGTTTCTAGGTTACCTGCAGGGAAGTTGAAATTAGTCAGGGCACTGACACGGGCTCTGTCTCAAAAGGGCAATTAAAATTACTCTGAGGGAACTACAGGTGGCCATTGGCACCCAAACTTGGTATATTGGGGGGAAGTGGATCCCAGTCAGACATTTTGTGCCCGTTGGCCTCCTCTGGAATGTGAAAACTCCACCACTTTATCAGAATGACAAGGGAAATGAAGGAAGACATCAGTGTGGGAAAGGTTTCTGAAATATATTAATGGAGATTTTGATATGGCATTCGGAATGGTTGCTCAAAACTGAGCTGCAGGTACAATCCGATGCCTCAGGAGATATAGCTTTTGGGGTTTACTTTCAAGGTGACTGGTATTCACAGAGGTGGCCAGAAAGCTGGGTATTACAGGACACATTGCATCTCTCAAGATTTTTCCTATACTGTTGGCAGTCACTAGCTGGAGAGAAAACTTTCAGAACAAAAAAGTCCATTTCTGGTGTGGCAACCAACTTGTGGTCCATATTTTAAATAGCCAGTCAGCTAAGACTGTTCAGGTAATGAGGCTGGTGAGAGCCTTTGTTTTACATTGTTTGTGGTTTAACATACCTTTTCATGTACTGCATATCTTGGGAGTGGATAATATCGCTGATGCTCTCTTGACTTCAGGGTGACAAATTCTGGCAACTCACCCCACTGGCCAAGAGAGATTCACAAGGAATGCCCCAACAGCTCTGAGACATTGCTAATGACAGTTGTGGGAACAGTTGAGGACTCGATTGCCCCACGGACTTTGAGTGCCATTCTGGCCAGCCATTCAGAGTTTGCAGAATTTAGGGCAAAGGAAGGGTTTCACTGTGGGCAGCGCATACCAACATACCAGGTGGCTCAATATGTGGTGCCTCTGACTCACTGTGGGTGGGCTTCCTCCACTATCTCTGGCCAGCTAGTGGGCTTGTCCTCCTGCTGTGAGTTGGCGGCTTTCTCAGACTCACATGGGCACTTCAGAGTACAAAAACTCTTAAAAGGGCAGTCCAGGAGGAATGACAGGTTACCCATAACACTAGAAACCCTGACAGAGTTGTCAAAGGCTCTGCCTGGGGCTGCAGCTAGGCCATATTATTTAAGGAGGCATTTGTTGTTGCCTTCTTTGGCACTTTGAGAATGAGTGAGATGGTACCTATGGTAGCTGCAGACAGGTCCCAACGTGCATTAATCATAACTGATACGCAGCTGTCTGAAGGAGCAGTATACCTGCACTTAAGATACCAAAAACAAACCAGAAGGGAAGGGAGGGGCTTATGTGATGTTGAAGGCCTGTTGAGATGAGTGCATGCGCCCCGTAAAGGTGATAAGAACCGCATTAAAAATCTGGGGCCTGCAGCCAAGCCTGCTGTTCATCCATGGTAATGGCAGCTTCCTTACAAGGTACCATTTCAGCCTGATGCTGAGAAAAACCTTCTGCTACCGACCAGGGTAAATTTGGTACTCATTCTTTCAGGATTGGAGCAGCAATGTCCATGGCTGCAGAGGGCTTTGGCTTGCAGCAGGTGCAGGCAATATGGCACTGGAAATCAAGGTGTCACCTAGAGTGACCAGACAGCAAGGGTGAAAAATTGGGACAGGGAGTGGGGGGCAACAGTAGCCTATATAAGAAAAAGACCCCAAAATTGGGACTGTTCCTATAAAATTAGGACATCTGGTCACCCTAGTGTGACAGGACTTACGTCCGCACTAAAGAAAAGATGTCAGGGAACAGCAAAATATAAGTAACCCAATACCCTTGTTTGTTTCAGAAGCTACCCAGAGCGTATAAAATGTTTGGATTTGCAGGCACTTTATAGTGCATTGGGCCCATTAGAGAACAGCTAGGATGGCAGCCAGATCTTAGCTGGGCTTCAGGGCCGAAGCTGTTCACATCCAGAAGAGGCATGCAATAGGATCAACTCGTGCCACTTCTGCATTCACCGACAGGCAAGGGATATGAGCAGATCCAGGCCATGTGACAAGGCTAGAAAGAAACTAAATAAGAGGGTCACTGAGATATTCGTGAAGAAAGGAGGTTCAGTGATACAGCACACGGACATCCATTACAATAGGCTGGAAGTTTTCAGGGAGGATGGCGTTCATCCGTCAGATGGAGGTGCTGACATATGGCTACAGCACATGCAAGCACTGACTGTGAAGGTCTTGTGATACTAGGCAGCGTGGTTGGGTGGGAAGCAACCAAGCTAGTTGCTGTGGCCAGTTTCCAGTGTACTTAAGAGAATAAAAAGAATGGTTCCCAGAGGTAAAAGACCTGGGATTTTGGTGATGAACTTCAGGCTCATGTGATAGGGTGAGAACTTGTGGCCTTTGTGGGCTGATGTCAGACCTTGTGGCCCTCATGGGCTAAGGTCCCTAACCCGCTGCAACCTCTGCCCCCCATCGTGAGGGGGAGGGAAGGTGCTAGGGCTCAGAGAGAATGGAGTCCTGGGGGTAGGCTGAGGAGCACTTACCTGCATTATGGTTTTTAGGGTAAGGAGTCCTGTAACCCTGGCATCAATTAATGGGTTATATGGCAAGGAACTCAGTAACCCTGGCACCAGATACGGGCTATGTGGTAAGGAGCCCTGTAATCGCTGCACTGCAACCAATGAAATGATTGGTATAGGAGAATATGGGTGACAGGCGGGTAGTGCCCCTCGTCTGTGTTAAAGTTTAATAAAAACTGCAGCCTGCTGCTTAATTCCATGCATGTGTCTATCCTCATTTTGCTGCTGTGTCCACATCAAGTATGTTAATAGGTAAACAATTTACATTTTCCACATACATACTTGTGTTAGAGCCGGCCACAATGTTCCTCTGCTCACTTGTGAATCTCAAATCAGACAAAAAGTAATCTCTCTTCTTTTCAAATAAATTTCCCGACTTTTAGCACTATGTGAGAAATAAAATAAAAATAATGAAATAACAAAAATTAAGCCATCTACACAAGACAGCATGCAACACGCTAGCCTCAGCACAGAAAAACTGCTTATAAAACTAGTAATGGGGGAACCACAGTTCAAATCTTGGAATTCTAAATGCAGAATGGAACGTTGCCTCCATATTTTCACAGGGCTACCAAGCGCCAAGCATTTGGCAGCCCTGTCATGCATTCTGACAGCCTATTTAGATCTCAATGCATCCAGCTGTGGGCAGCAGCTGTAGTTCCTTCCCCAGCCACCAGTATCAAGGCAGCCAACTGTCTCTCTCTGTTCTCTCTGCTGGCAACAGGTGAGCATGCCATGAAACTCCCAAGGAGGCAGTGAGTGTTGGTAGCAGCTGATAGTGAATGGGAGGTCAAAGGATTGAAGAGGACTGAGAAGTGACACCAGAATGGAGAGGATTTAGAGGGGGAGATTGAATGGGGAGCAGAGGGAATAGTGAGTGGTTTGAAAATCCACCGAATGAGGTACAGACACTGAAAAGCAGAAGGGGGAGGGAAAATATTTGCAAATAAGATTATATAATTTTCATAAAATATCGTGTATGCAGCTGCAGAAAACTTTTGTGGGGCTACTATGTTTTCAATGACATCCAGTTTGTGTGAAAGTTACATACATGACTTCAAATACAGTTTCACTGATGTAAAACAAATGTATGAAACACATTCCTAAACATGCTTAGGAAACCTCAGAGAACTCCAAAATTGGTGAATTCTGAGTGTTTTCTTTCACAGTGACTATCTGATACAGTTCTAGTCCTGACTTCTAGTTATAAAAAATCTGGAAACAATTTCTACAAGAGATGGGGGTGTCCATGTCTTTGCAAAATTCCGATTTAGGTAATTAAATGTCTAAAACTCTTCTTCAGTTTCAATTATACACAACACTCCTCTTCACTTCCTGTCCTAAACTATTAGTGCATTGTATGTGTGCTGTTAATCCACTACCATGTTTAATTCAGGAGGCACTTCTGTGATGGGTCAAATAATTCCTTGGATCTTTAAGGGCAAATTCTGACTCTGAAAGCCAGTTTAATGCTAGAAAGGGGCAGAAGAAGAGCTGCACTGAGGCGGGAAGAATGGAGTGTTTACTAGAAATTTTTGCTGTAACTTTGAAAAAAATCATTATCTATATTTTTTACAGACTGATCAAAAATGCAATACAGAGAGCTACCACTAGGTAACCAGGCCAGCCCAACACCAAAATGTAATGGACACTTGAGAAAAATGTTTACCTATTCAACACACAAATTATTATTTGTTTGCTTCTCAGTTCAGTAGCTTACCCCTATTTGTTTAACAATAAATTTTTCAGTTTATCTTCAGCTCCTTTAAAATAATTTTTGAAGAAAATACCTAGTATAATCTTAGATCAAGCTGTACTGCTCTATCCCCCCAAAGTCATTATGATTTATGAAGCAAACATTTTAACATAGTATTTTAACAAGAGACATCATAAATTCAACTTTGTAAATTAATTGTAAAAAATGTCTTCACTTAAAAGTGTATAACTATATTAGTTACAGTACATGCCAATATGGTGAAAGGAGAGAGAGAGAAAAGTGCTAATTTAATTATGGTAATGGTACTCTTGTAAGTGTGAAAACAGATGGCAAATGCAACAAACAACGGATTACTTTTTAAAATCATATACTTCCGAATAAATATTTGTGTTCAAAAGCAATAAGTAACTATAGCACTGCTGGAAAGAGGCCGTTCTCAGATTATCTACTTTTCAGGTGTGCTGCAAACATCCAGTAAAAGCATTGTCTTATGAATGACCTCAGATCTGATGTTCTGAATTGCCCGTCCCAGAAAAATGATTCATTTCCCAAACTACCCAATGCAAGCTAGTCCCCAGGGGCTTCCTGAGCAAAAATGTTCAATAGGCATGGCAGTCCACCATTTATGCATGATAGTCTTGTAATATGGCTAACTGGAACAGACCACAAAGATATTACAGAAAGAAGCTGAAGTTGGTACCCACAGAAAATGTCAAGTGACTGTATTGGTCTAACAATCCAGCCACCACTGCATGCAACTAATTAAGTGGCCACACACATCTTCAAAAGTCAAAGCTAATAAACTCTATGTTGACATGTTGGCTCATTAGAAAGTACTAATAAAAGCTGCTCAACTTCTCCCATATCTTTTAGTAGTGATTAGCTTAATTAGCATCTTTAAACTATTTAATATTGCAGATCATATATAAATGAAATTTAAGCAAGCTAAAAATTTATGGCCTAATTTTCAGAAGTGCTCTGTGTCTGAAAACCAGGTTATTATGTTATAGTTATCTTATTTTGATAAAAATATATATATTAAGATAAGTGCTTTTGTTTCATTTTACCCCAAATAGCTTATTAATTTCCACAAGTTAAATTTAAGTCAGTTTAGCAATTATCCATTATATATGTGGTGGACAGACTTCAATATTAATGCAAACATGATAATAAAATAATAATAATAATAATAATAATAATAATAATAATAATAATAATAATAATAATAATTTAATTTTTGTGAGGTCATTTAACTTCCCTGTTATTTTTACTGAAGCTTAGGATAATTATTAGTGCTTTCATACATATGGTGTTTGGAGAAACGTACCTCACATGAATATATCTTTGTTTGTTTAATTATATGAAATATTCAAGTTAACTAAGGGAGATCCAGGAGGCTTCCATTTTCTGTCACCCCAGAGACAAATAAATGTCAGGAATATAACTCTTCCATAGCCATACAACCATGTTTAATACCCATAAGAGTGTTTACTATAACTCAGAAAAGGGGTAAAGTGAGCTCTGCCCAACCCCTCTTTTCTTTTCAAAGCATCTGGGAAAAAAATGGGTAGTTGGAAATGTTTTAAGCTCTTTGTTTATTTCTTCAACATTGGAATGACAAACACCTGAAATGCATATTTACACATATTAGCTATATACAAAACTCCTAATACGGTTCCTAATATCATTGCTATGTAAATAGCAACATGCTTTATGTACTAACCTAAAATCTAGTGATCTTACTACACTGATTACTAATACAAGAAACCAGTTGTGTATAGTTTATATTAATGGAAAAAATAATTAATTACTGGCAGTGCTTAAGCAATTCCCTCACCCAACTCAGGAAGAACAAGAGACATCTTTCCAGAAACTGTCAGGTAGACTCAACAACTTTTTAAATATATATTTAAAGACTCTCTAAGAGCTATTGAATTTTAAAAAGATTGTTCTGAGAACTAAAAAAAATAAGTGTTTGGCTCTTCTGCAAACAGAATTTAATTTCCCGTTGAACCCTAATACAACTAAATAAGTATCTCAGAAGTGAAGTGAATAAAGAGTTAAAACTTTAACTTTAAAGATGTTCTAAGAATCTCTTGCCACAAAAACAAGGAAATTTAACTGTCAAGAAATAATTACAACCCTAATTTATTATATGTATTAGCAAAGTACATATTTGTAAGATGAATAGGCTCTTAAGGACAGCCCCTAAAGGAACTGCACCAATAAAAGAAAGTTAGCAGCCAACTTGAATCAAAACAAGCCTGAGAGAGGTGTGTTTCCTATAATTAAATGGGAATAGGGAGGAAAAGAGTATACAACTCTGAAGTGAGCACCCGTTACACACACTCCCTGCTATCCTGCCCAAAAACACACAACGTTATGGATGTAGAAGCCCTCTACACCAATATTCCACACAAAGATGGACTACAAGCTATCAAGAACACTATCCCCGATAATGTCACAGCTAATCTGGTGGCTGAACTTTATGACTTTGTCCTCATCCACAACTATTTCACATTTGGGGATACTATATACCTTCAAGTCAGCGGCACTGCTATGGGTACCCGCATGGCCCCACAGTATGCCAACATTTTTATGGCTGACTTTGAACAACACTTCCTTAGCTCTCGTCCCCTAACACCCTTACTCTACTTGCGCTACATTGATGACATCTTCATCATCTGGACCCATGGAAAAGAAGCCCTTGAGGAATTCCGACATGATTTCAATAATTTCCATCCCACCATCAACCTCAGCCTAGATCAATCCACACAAGCGGTCCATTTCCTGGACACTACTGTGCTAATAAGTGATGATCACATAAATACTACCCTATACCGGAAACCTACTAACTGCTATACTTACCTACATGCCTCCAGCTTCCATCCAGGACACACCACACGATCCATTGTCTACAGCCAAGCTCTAAGAGACAACCGCATTTGCTCCAATCCCTCAGACAGAGACAAGCATCTACAAGATCTCTATCAAGCATTCTTAAAACTACAATACCCACTGCTGAAGTGAAAAACAGTTTGACAGAGCCAGACAAGTACCCAGAAGTCAACTCCTACAAGACAGGCCCAACAAAGAAAATAACAGAACACCACTAGTTGTCACCTTCAGCCCTCAACTAAAACCTCTCAAGCGCATCATCAAAGACCTACTACCTATCCTGAAAGATGATCCCTCACTCTCACAGATCTTCGGGGACAGACCTATCCTCGCTTACAGACAACCCCCCAAATCTGAAGCAAATACTCACCAGCAATCACACATCACTGAACAAAAACACTAATCCAGGAACCTATCGTTGCAACAAAGCCTGACGCCAGCTCTGTCCACATATCTATTCAAGTGACATCATCATAGCGTGACAGTCAGCAGCAACCCCTTAACAGCTAGTAGCTTTATAATAGCTGGCAACCATTAAGGGAAATTGGATACCTCACTGACACAGTAGCCTGAACTTTTGAACTGTCTTCCCTTATCGGTCTTGAGGCAGTTGAAGCTGGTCCTAAGCCGTTTTTTGCTGAGCAGACTGCAGAAGTGCAGAGTTTGCTAACCACCAATCATATGCTTACACGACCGAAGTCTGTGTGTGAGTGTGTATAAAAGATTCTTGGGTTTTGTATGGAGTAGAGTTTTTTTGTACCAAGGTACAGAACTCTCTTTTCTTCTGCAGAATAAAGCAACCTTTCCGTATCCCTGTCTGGCTGTCATTGGCTCTCAGCTAGGCGGACCTGACATTTCGGTAATAGTTTCTGGCGACCCATATGGGACCCTCCTAGCTCAGACATCGGACTCCGGACGGCTGCGGTGAACTAGGAGTGGCGCCACCGGAGTGTTTAGCCCCTCTTCCTCACTTCACTGCGGACCCTGGGGTTTGCGCTCTGATAAGATGAGCCCTAATAGGATAAGGAAACACTTCCTGGGTTCTGGTTATATTCTGGTTACCTGGTTACTGTATTTCTGTCTTATATCTTTGTGTGTTAGATGTGTGGGCAAAACTGAGCGTCTTGCTCATAATTCCTCAGGGTGGAAGCCATAGAGTGCGAGAAAGCCCTGAGGTTGTATTAAGATCCTTCTGTTCCGTCCCCTGTAGCAGTCAGTGTAAGCAAAAATTGCTGGCTTAGATTTTTTTTAAATTAGACTATTATTCCCTCCTTCTTTCTGTTTAATTCTCTATTTTCTATTTAAGTGCCAGAAAAGGGGAATGGGTGGTTCTCAGCAAAAATCCTCTAAAAATAGCCCTTTAAATTACATGTTAAATAAATGGCCTTTATCCGGTGTTCAAAAAGGAATGTCAAAGAGGTGCTTATTGCAGCTTTGTACCCAGGATTGGCCAGCCCTGGGTACCGATTGGCCCGAGTTCGGGTCTTTTGACATTTCAACTCACTTAACTCCTCTGCGCCTGGTGCTGAAAAACCAGGCACCTGGAGAAATGAATTATTGGTTCGTGTGGGATGATGAAGCTCATTGTTGCTTAAAAAAAATACAGATTCAAGCCCCTCTATACCCAAAACCTGCCCCTAAAAAGGCCGATTTAAAAAAAAGATCCCCCCATACACTGTCCTCGACCTCGGCCACCGGTAGCAGCAGAACTACCAAAAAAAGCATCCTTCCAATTTTTATAAAAAACTCTGTAAAGCATTTTGTACCTATACTAGCCTAGACCCCAATACTGCAGATGCACAGTCCATGGTCCGGCTTATCTTTATTTCTCAGTCAGCCCCGGACATCAAAAAGCAGTTACAGCGACTTGATGGTGCTGAAGGGAAATCCCTAAAGAAACTGGCAAGCATTGTCACCCGTGTATATAACACACCCAAAAAAAGTACAAAAAACAAAGCAGGTAAAAGTGCTGACAGCTCTTATAAATGCTAAAAAAAAAAAAAAGAAACTTCCAAATGGGTTAGTTTTTGAGAGGTTAAATGCTGAGTGCTCTTTTGGACTAGCAGTAGTTGGACTGCATGTGGGCAACCACTGCCTGAAGGCAACCAGGAAAGCCTTGTGCCACCAGATCCTAGTTTTGGAAATAGTAGGTCACAGGTCGTTCCTTGGGCCCAAAAGTCTGGGTCAGGACACCCGAGGCCACCCCTAGTTGCTTATGCACATAGAGAACGAAGGGCTTTTGATAACTGGGGAGCCCACGGGACTGGGGCTGAGGTCAAGGCTGTTTTAATTTTTTGAAAGGCTTTGATAGCCCCAGAATTCCAGTGCAGGGGCTCTTCGGCATCATGGGTTATCTGCTTATAAAGGGGCTTTGCCAGTTCCAAACCTGGAATTTAAGAAAGGCAAAATCCTGCAAGGTCTAAAAATTCCCGCATTTCACGTTTAGTTTTTGGCCATGGGATGTTAAGGATTGACTGGATACGGGCACTAGATAGAGCTTGATGTCCCAGGGTCAGTACATGACCGAGGTAGGTTACCTGGTCCTTGGCAAACTGAAGCTTAGAAGGGGACACTTTATGTCCTTTATTTGCTAAGCAATTTAGCAAGTAAATAGTGTCTGTTTTGCACGTTACCTGATTAGAAGAACAAACCAGGACATTATCCACATACAAGAGATAAGTGGACCCCCCAGGTAGCTTAATATTAGCTAAATCGTGTGTCAGGATAGAGGAGAAAATGGCTGGCGATTCAACATATCCTTGTGGTAGCCGAGATCAGGTTAGTTGTTTTGCTCTCCCAGTCTCTGGATTTGTCCATGTAAATGCCATACCATCAGGAGCTCATTCACCTGCACATCTACCAATGTGATATATGCCATCATGTACCAGCAATGCCCCTCTGCCATGAACATTGGCCAAACCGGACAGTCTCTACGCAAAAGAATTAATGGACACAAGTCCGACGTCAGGAATCATAACACTCAAAAACCAGTAGGAGAACACTTCAACCTGTCTGGTCATTCAATGACAGACCTGCAGATGCAATTTTGCAACAGAAAAGCTTCAAAAACAGACTCCAACGAGAAACAGCTGAGCTGGAATTGATATGCAAACTAGATACAATCAACTTAGCTTTAAACAGGGACTGGGAATGGCTGAGTCATTACAAACATTGAATCTATCTCCCCTTGTAAGTATTCTCACACTTCTTATCAAACTGTCTGTACTGGGCTATCTTGATTATCACTTCAAAAGTTTTTTTTTCCTTACTTAACTGGCCTCTCAGAGTTGGTAAGACAACTCCCACTTTTTATGCTCTCTGTATGTGTATATGTATCTCCTCAATAAATGTTCCATTCCATGCATCCGAAGAAGTGGGCTGTAGCCCACGAAAGCTTATGCTCAAATCAATTAGTTAGTCTCAAAGGTGCCACAAGTACTCCTGTACTTTTTAAGAAGAAAAGAGAAGACTCAAAAAGAAACAAACCCAAGAAAAAGCTCCCCAAGACTTCAACATGAACTGATGAGAGAACGTTAACTAAGGGTATGGCTACATTTGGAATTTCAAAGCGCTGCCCCGGCAGCGCTGCGGGAGCGCTGCCGCGGCAGCGCTTTGAAGTGTGAGTGTAGTCAGAGCGGCAGCGCTGGGAGAGAGCTCTCCCAGCGCTGCATGTAAACCACATCCCTTACGGGTGTAGCGTGCAGCGCTAGGAGCCGTGCTCCCAGCGCTGCTGCCCTGATTACCCTGACGCTTTACAGCGCTGTATCTTGCAGCACTCAGAGGGGTGTTTTTTCACACTCCAGTTGCAGCGCTGGAAAGTGTGAGTGTAGCCAAGGCCTCAAACACTGCCAGAAGACTAAGTTCAAAAACTCAGGTCATGATTTTACTGGGATATGCAAATACTTAAAATATTAACACTTTATCTTGTTAATCACCAAATGGTTAGACCATGTATTCCAGAAGAGGAGATAGGGGCTAAACACTGATAAACTGAGAAATAGTGGGATTTAATTGTACTTAAGGTTCTTAATATTCTTAATTGGCCTCTCTCAAGACAGCTCCTTAAATGGCTCCTTCTAAGTAACCAATTTAAATATTTTCTTCAATTTCATAGGATTTAGTTAAGATTACTTACGTTGCCTAATTATAACTGTCTTGTTAGCACTAACAACTAAACAGACTGCACCTGCCCTTAAACAAAGTCTTTTGCCCATAAACAAACAGTTTTAAGTATCTAAGAAGAGACTAAGATTGGATTCACAATAACTTTAGAAAATGGCATACTTTTGTCTTAACTTACCAAATGAAGAATGCCCTCAGTTGCCAGTCACTTTTAAGGGTGTAATCTCTGCTAAGAGCTCTCCACAGCTACAGGCATACAGAAGAGATTGGAATGGAAGTAATGAGTTTATTACTGAAGTTCTATCATGTGTGATATTTGTTTAAAATTTTCTTTTTCTTTTTTCAATAATAAAATAGCCATGGTTAAAACATGTGATTGCTTTGGTGGGATTTAATCATGCTGTCCCCTAAGGTATGTAAAAGAACTTCTGTGACTAAAATAATGGGGGTCACAACCCTGAGCTGACAGTATGAGAAAAAATTAATACGAGCTGATCTACCATTTCTTGCTTCTCTAGACTAAATAATTTTAAACATTTTAAAATAAAATTACTCAGCATACAGCAGTTTATCATTATGCCTTTCAACGCCTTTCCTCCCCCACAACACATTGTATAATTTGTAGAGATTATATATTGGGGATTTGAACAGTAAAACTGTATACAGGTAAGCATCAGAGATCACTTTAAAGAGGCAAAAGGAATTACATGCCCAGCTAATTTCTAAATTTCCAGATCATTGCTCCACTTTACTTTATCTAATGGTGTATTTGAAAACAATGGCCCAGATTGTCCTCTGTGCTCCCGCAGCAATCATTTTGCAAGTACAAATATGAAGTTCCAAATTATACTCTCCAAAAATGGAGCCCAACCCTTTAAAATATTTATCCCATAATTAATGAAATTAGAATTATTATTATATTCTACATTGGTGAAGATACTGAATATACATTTCAGTAGGGTGCTTTCTCCTTCTAATTACATAGCACTTGCAAAAACAATGAGGAGTTTGTGGATAGAGACTTACACAGCTACCCCTTAGAGCATTTGCAGTTACTTTAATTATGTAATTAGTGGAACATATACTGATATGAGTCTGAGCAGAAAGAATTTTATTATGAAATGTAGCTTTTCTTAAGTCTTTAAAGCAATCAAAGTATTTAATCCTTCATGTTTATGAAAGAAAGTTGGCTTAGATACCCGGCATAATTTGGAGTACTCAGGGTACTTCACGGATTATAGTCTTTTACCCCACTTAATGGGGGGAAAAAATAAAACAACATTTTCTCTGGGTGAGATGTATATAAAATACCTTATACGTATATTTAATAGTTTGACACCGTGTTCTGTGAATTCAAAAGCTTATGACAACCAGGCTATAGATTTTCTTTACCACTAAAAACAGATGCAGAGATGTTACATGTCATTCTCTAAAGTGTTCAGATTCCTAATCTTTTAGGCCAGTATTTTTAAAGGAGCCTAAGGGATTCAGGTGCACAAATCAATCGCTTTTTTGAAAATTTCAACCTTTAATGGAAAGAATCTGTGATACTAGGAAAACTTGTTTGGAGAAATTCTGACATCAATTCTGACAACATTTCTTTGACTTTAAAAGGGCCAGGATTTCATCCATTCTTTATTTTTATTCATTAGTATTTACTTTCCTAGTTTTCCTAATACTATTAAATAGGATATGAAGAATTTAGAGGGGAAAGCAAAAATCCCTTTACTTCTATTAATTATGTCAAGTGTGAATGTATATTTCCTCATGTTTTGACTGAAATCACAAGTTGTGTATGCACCAAATTTCAAGGGATCTAAAGGAAAATATGACCTTTCAGATCTCTGCATGCAACTCAATCAATCAACTGTATCATACAGTGCACACGGTCTATGTGTGTGTGTAATGAATCTGAAAGAAACAAAAAAATTGCCGAAAAGGATGTGGTATTTTAATTGACTTTTCCTTTTCATGGACTTAAAATCATGTACATGTTACAACCTGGATATGATGGAAAGCAATTTTGTGTGTGTAAACATTTAAAGAAATGAAAGTCAAGGAACGACAGCCCAAGTCAAAAATGTCTTGTTGCTATTTTTGGAACAATTCAATACTATAAAGAGTTTGACATAACTGAGAAGGGCATAGCACTATAGTTTTCATTAACAACCTATTATTTTTTGTAAAGTAACCCATAGTAATTTTATTAATTATTTTTGTGTCAGATGCACTAAAATTAAATTACTTATTTCCACCAAGTATGAGCATTTAAACTTCCCCTTTCTGTCAAAAGGTTTTTGAACCAAAAATCTGTGTGTTAAGCCAAAAGACAAATTCACAAAAATCTTATGATGTTTGTATCTGTATCTAGTACATATGTAAAACTGATACAACTGCAATAGTTAAATGCTAAATATTCTTCATTATAATTTTGGTAGATGCTTATTTATTCTGTTACTCATTTAGTATTTTTGAAATAGAACCATTTCTATTGTTCAATTTAACATTCTTTAATATTTGTACAACAATCTACATGAGAAATAAAAACATCTAAAGATGCATACACCTGCCTAGTAACAGTCTTCAGGAAGTTAAAGAATTGCTTTAGGCCATAAGGCTTATTGGATAAAAACACCAGCTTTTCACTTTCAGAATCATACTCCAGGTTTGTCCTAGGGTCCAAAGCAAAATGTATTTCATGGTCTGAGTTCAGTCCTCTGGGGATTATTAAGACACATTCCAAAACCACTGCAAATAACATTTCAGTTTAGCGTGATTGGCAGGTCACTTAGGAGAGGCCCTGTACTGCTCTTTAAAACTATATTACTTTTGATGCACAGAAGGGACAGTTTTCACAGGTCAAGTTTCAGATCACTGGTAGCAAGTACAAAAGCCTACATCAAACTTAGCTCCACCATATCCAGTCTGTAAGTAAACAGAGAAGAGTTCAACTTCTAGTGCCATAGTGAACAAACAGAACAACAATATTAAAGGCCACCAGCTCTTGGTTTAAATCAATATTTACTTGGCCTGTTTTCCCAACCAACTTTTACACTTTATAAGTGAATATTGACTTACACCTAAAGAAGTCCCTCACAGCAGAGCAAATGGAGGATAACTGCACAATGGAGGTGAAACTGTTGTGTAATATTACAACGGCTGTGAAGGTAGATGAAGGCTGCAGCAAATAGAGGATCTCCAATCATCATGGTGCCCATGCCACTGATTTCCAGTCCTCTATCTGTCAAGGATAGTGTTAAAAGAAGTCCCATACGGGCATCTTCCAGTTTTCGGGGAAAATATATTGCACAAGTCAAAAGTCTGGCAGCAATCGGCAAGTGGGGATGGGAACAAGACAGTGAAATCCAGAAGTTCCTAGTTAGAGACCGACACACAGGCGGTGAGTGTGTGATACAGTTATCCTGCTCAAGGTTTGAGGCGGGTCGAGCATCTAGGCAGCTGCACCCATGACTGAGCAGTCCTTTTTAGGATCCACTCTGCTCACCCCACATGGGGAGGGGGTTAGAAAAGGTACCCTAAAAATAGTCTTGCCTCTGTTTTTCCTGGCTTGATAGCCGCATCCAGCAGGATCACCATCTCAGCGGTCGAAAATGTAAGAAACTCTTCAACTCTGGAACTTGGAATATGAATACCCTGATGGACAACTCAAACAGCGACCGACCAGAGCGATGTACAGCCATTATTGCTTGTGAATTGAGTCAGTTTAACACTGATATTGCTGCTTTTTCTGAAACTAGAAGAGCTGATGAAGGACAGCCAAAGGAGGAGAAATGAGGATACACCTACTTCTGGAAGGAAAAATCTATAGATGAACCCCAATTGCATGGAATTGGCTTTGCTATAAAGAACAAGCTCGCAAGGTGCCTCTCCGAGGTACCAGTTGGCATCAATGAGCGGTTTATGACACTCCAATTGAGGCTCACCAAAAATCAACAGGCAACTATAGTGAGAGCCTATGCACCAACACTGGATACCAATGAGAATGTAAAGGAAGTTTTTTTATTCTCAGTTGGACACCATTTTATCGGAGACCCTACAGAAGCCAAGATCATCCTCCTGGGGGATTTCAATGCATGTGTGGGATGAGACTCAGACCTGTGGAAGGGAACAATTGGGGATGAAGGAGTTGGCAAAAGCAATTCAAATGGAATTCTGCTCCTAAGCAAGTATGCTGAACATGAACTTATTATTACAAACACTCTTCCAACAAAAGGAAAAGTTCAAAACATCTTGGAGATACCCACAGTCAAAGCACTGGCATCTCCTCAACTAGGTTATAGTTGTGCCTGAGATCGTAGTGACATACTTCTCACAAAAGCAATGACAAGTGCTGATGACTGTTGGACTGATCATCGCCTTATTCGATCCACAATGAAAATTAAGATTGCTCCCAAATGGAGGCTGCAAAAGAAGCAAGTCAGGCGCAAGTTGAAGATTCAAGATTTGAAGGACTCTATCAAGCGTGACCACTTCCAAGCAGTCTTAGAAGAAAAGCTCCCATCAGAGTTTCCGGAAGAAACTGAGGAACACTGGAGCCAGTTGAAAGGAGTAATCATCAATGCCTGTGAGGAAACCATAGGCTACCAATCCAGAAAACATCATGACTGGTTTGATGAGAATGATGCTGAAACTGAGCAACTCATTAATGAGAAGAGAATGGCATTTTGTGCTTGGCAGAATGACATAAATTGTAATATAAAGAGAGAAGCCCATACCAAGGCAAGGGCGGAAGTCCAACGTAAAACCAGACAATTCAAAAATAAATGGTGGACTGAGAAAGCGTAAGAACTCCAACATCTCGCAGACATCCGCAATACGTGTGGTTTGTTTAGTGCCACCAAGGCTGTTTATGGGCCAATTTGCCATGGTATGAATCCTCTTCGCTCTAAGGATGGAACTTCACTTCTGAAGGACAACAAAGCCAACAATTCTCACTGGAGAGAAGATTTTGAAGATCTCCTTAACCATAATTCTATGGCTGCAGATGAAGTCCTTGAGCAAATCCCTCAATGACCATTTAGGGATGAGCTCAGAGACCCTCCTAATTTGTATGAGGTACACAATGCCACCAAGCAGATGAAGAACAACAAGGCAGCAGGTCTAGACGGGATCCATGCTGAAATCTTTAAAGATGGTGGATCAGAGCTAATTCGGCAGCTTTACCTGCTTATCCTTAAAATCTGGATAAAGGAGAAGATACCCAATGAAATAAGGGATGCCCTGATTATCACTCTCTTCAAGAAAGGGGATAAAGCAGATTGTAGAAATTATCATGGTCTCTCCCTCCTAGCCATTGCAGGCAAAGCTCTGGTGCGGATCCTCGCAACTCTCCTTCTGCCCCGTCAGAAGAAATTTTACCAGAGTCAGAGTGGTTTCCGACCATGTCGTGGAACTGTGGATATGATCTTCACAGCACAGCAGCTGCAAAAAAAGTGTTAGGAGCAAAACCAATCACTGTACATGACTTTTATTGATTTAATTAAAGTCTTTGATTCAGTGAATCGCCATGCCCACTGGACTGTACTCTCTAAGACTGGATGTCCTGATAAATACATCAATGTCCTAAAATTGCTTCGTGATAACATGAAAGTGACAGTTCTGAGCAGCACTGGCTCCCAGAGCGAACCTTTCAAAGTGCAAAAAGAAGTAAAACAGGGCTGTATCATTGCTCCAACCATGTCTGCATTTTTTATCACCATCATTCTTTACCCAATTGCTGGGAAGTCTACAGCTAGCATTGAAATCATTTACAGAAAGGACAGAAAGCTGTTCAGGCTTAGCAGGCTGAAGGCCAAGAGTAAGATCTCCACAACATCTATTGTGGAACTCCAGCATGCTGATGATAACACAATCTGCCCACTCTGAGAAAGATCTTCAAACTATCTTGAATGTGTTTGCTGATGCTTATGCATGTCTTGGTCCACTCGTAATATCAAGACAACTAAAGTGCTCTATCAGATCTCTCCAAATGAGTTATTACATGCCCCATCTATAAAAATAAATGGAGTGGCACTGGAGAATGTCAATCATTTCCTCCACCTTGGAAGTCATCTTTCATCCAAGACAGATATTGATGCAGAAATTCAGCATCGCCTGAGCTGTGCCAATGTAGCTTTTTCTCATTTACGTCACACAGTTTTTGAAGATCACAACACTCAAACAGACACCAGGCTTCCTTTTTATCAAGCCATTATTCTCCTAACACTGTTGTATGGGTCCGAAACTTGAACACCCTATAGACACCACATCAAAGTCCTTGAGAGGCACCATCAACGCTGCCTTCGTAAGATTCTGACGATCAAATGGGAAGATGGGCACACCAATATTAGTATCTTGGAAGAGGCAAAGACCTCCAGTTTCAAGGCAATGATCATCCGTCAGCAATTCCGCTGGACTGGTCATGTTGTCCGGATGCCAGACCATCACCTCCGAAAACGGATCCTGTTCTCTCAGCTGAAAGAAAGGTACCGAAACGTGGGTGGACAATGGAAGTGTTATAAGGACTTACTGAAGGACAACCTAAAAATGTGTAATATTGACATTGACACTTGGGAGACACTTGCTCAGGATCGCTTAAAATGGAGTGAAGTCCTACATGATGGTCCCCAACATTTTGAACTTGCTCGCCAACAAACTGAAGAGGACAAGAGGCGCAGAAGGAAGGAGAAACTGGCTTCCAGTCATGGTTAACAGCCTCCTGCTGAGCCTGAAAACATCTGCCCTCATTGCAAAAGAATCTGTGGTTCAAGGATAGGCCTTATTAGCCACCTGAGGACCCATAACTCCCATGGAAGACCATCATCATCACCACCACCACACCTCAAGATTGATCTGACCCAACACAACATGACCTCTCTCTTTTCCTGCCCTTCTCCCTCTCTCAATCATTCTCTCTTCCTTACTGACACTAAGGGTCTTTAGAAAGACAAGATAGGGGAGGTAATATCTTTTACTGACCTACTTCTGTTGGTGAGAGACACAAGGTTTCAAGGAACAAGGAGACCTGAAGAAGAGCTCCATGTGGCTCAAAAACTTGTCTGTCTAATATATTGAGACTGACTCTGCTACAACTACACTGCTTACAGAGGTTCTTTATCTGCTTTCCTCCTGCAACGTCTCCATCTGTCCCAGTGACCCAATCTCCTCCTGCCTCAATATCTTCCTTATACCATTCTTCCCACTTAACCTCTCACTCTCATCACTTTCCTTCCTCTCGTATTAGTAGAGCCCTGCACAGATACAAAAATTTGGATCCACATCCAATCCACATCTGCCAGGATCAACCCATGATCTGACCTGCGAACTGCTAGCTGCTAGCCAGAGCTGCCAGGCCAGGCCACAGTGGGAATGCTGGTGCTGCCTGAGGGGCCCTAGCTGCTGGACAGGAAGCGGCATGACGAGCAGGTGTTGGACAGCTCCTACTCCAGCCTGCCGCGCTGTCCCAGACACTGGTTGCCGGCCCTGAGCATGCTGCACCCCCCAGGCTGCCCGAGCCAGACGCCGTGGGCCAGGCACTGCCAGTGAGTACAGCCCTGAGCAGTTGCATCTCCATCCGATCCACTATCTGCAAAAATGGTCTGCGGATATCCACAGATTTGCAGGACTCTACATATTAGAACCATGTTAAGGTTTTCCTACAGTAAACCAAAACTAACACAACTGATACCACTTCCCTCTCCAAATACCACCTCCACAATCTCTCTTCATATTTACCATCACTTCCACAAGTTCCTCTCCTCAGATTACTCCTTGGTCCCCTCCAAACTGGTTTCTTCATTCCACTGAAAATTTTCTCACTATTCTGTAACAACCTCTTCCAGTATATCTAAACTTCAATTAAAAAAAATGAAGCTGGCCCAAGCAAGCTTAGTCAGGCTCATGGGTCTCAGTCTAAGGAGCTGTTTAATTGTGGTGCAAATGTTTGGGATTGGGCTGGAGCCCAAACCCTGAGACTCTTCCCTGTTGTGAGCCAGCCACAGGTGTTTAATTGCAGTGTAGACATGCCCTTCAAGACTAAACCTCAAAGCCTCTACTTCAACCTCATCTTCTCTGACCTCTCAATTGCTCTTGAAACCAGTGATCAAACTTCTTGTAACCGCTGCAGTGGGCACTCACCACCCCTGCACACGGTACCTAGCTTAGCAGGGTCCCTGCAGAGAGACATGGATGCTACTTCAGCTCTGAGTCTGAAGTAATGGCTATGGAGCAACATCAGTGCCATCCACAGCCTGCGGGAGCAGGATGTGTGTGGAAGGATTTCTTCTCCCTGACTCAGAGGAAACCCCCAGCACACAGCCTGGCCACCCTGACAGTATGTTTGAGAAAGGCTATCAGAAGCCCTAACAGTATTTGATTAAAAAAAAAATTGGAACAAGTTAACAAAGACTGAATACGATAAGATACAGTCTGCAGAAGGGAAGATTCAACTGCTGTGATTCATTTGTCTTCAGATACATTTTTTTTTTAATTGTAACCAAGGGGCAAAGTTAATAAATTAGCAAAGCAATTCAGGGTCATAAGTAAAAAGAGCTGCAGAAATTAGGCCTTTGATAATAACAGTCTTAGAATATACAAGGACCAGCGGTTGGCAGTATAGTCACTTTTGGAAGAAGTATCAGACTAGGCCATATTTTAATGCTTTGGAAGGTTCAAAGAATGAACTGAAATTGACCAAACCAGAGTTAAATATAAGAATTCTGTTACTAATATAGTCAAGTTTAGCGAACAGGAGCTGCTAACAGGGAGTTTTGCAAGGGAGTTCTCCAGGTGAAGGAGGAGCACATACAGCATCTGTGGGCAGAGCAGAGCTGACAGGGAGCTGTAGATGGGAATTTGAGAGAGTTTGACAGAGGGAGGCTTACAATGGTGAGGAGGACCCGCAACACCTGTGCCAGCACTGCTTCTGTCTCCTCCGCTTGCGCCTGTAGCCAGACAGAGCACCAAAGCATGGATGCTTTTACCCAGGTTCTGGTGTGGGCTTGCAAAGACTGTAATTTGCAATTTCCACTTACTGATATCCAGGCTGGGGGTGGCATCCAATGTGAAAGGTGCCTACTGGTGGAATCTCTCAGGCAGCAGGTGGGAGAGCTACAGGAGGAGGTGGCTAGGCTGAGGAACATCCATATCAATGAGCAATTCCTGGACAGTATCCATGTGGAGACAGCTGACGTAGCTGTCCCAGTTGACAGGACTACCGACACACCAGTGGAGGAGGAGATGCCTCAGGGTGTGTCTGACACACCAGTGGAGGAGGAGGCTCAGGGTGGACACAGCCAGCTGGTTACTTCTAGCAGCAGGCAGTGCTCCACCGCTGCTGCGAACTCTCCTGCTGTGGTAAAAGAAAACCGTTATGCTCTTCTTGATACAGGAGAGAAGGAATCACCCCCGACAGTTAAGGAGGTGAAGCCTCGTACCCCTAAGGCTGGGAGGTCTGCTGCCACCACTCATAAGAAACGTAGGGTACTGGTGGTTGGAGACTCTCTGCTGAGGGGGACAGAGACACCCATCTGTCGCCCTGACCGTTCATCCCGGGAGGTATGCTGCCTGCCAGGGGCCCGTATCTGAGATGTTACAGAGGCATTGTCGAGGATTATCTGGCCTTCTGACTACTACCCCATGCTACTCATCCATGTGGGCACAAATGACACTGCGAGGTGTGACACTGAGCAGATCAAGAGTGACTACAGGGCTCTGGGAGTACGGGTTAAGGAGTTTGGAGCGCAGGCGGTATTCTCTTCGATTCTTCCTGTTGAAGGTAGGGGTCCAGGCAGAGACAGATGCATCGTGGAGGTGAATGCCTGGCTGCGAAGATGGTGTCGCCAGGAGGGCTTTGGCTTCCTCGACCACGGGATGCTATTCGAGGAAGGACTGCTAGGAACAGATGGCGTTCACCTTTCGAAGAGGGGAAAGGCCTTATTTGCGCACAGACTGGCTAACCTAGTGAGGGCTTTAAACTAGGTTCGACGGGGACAGGTGAGCAAAGCCCACAGGTAAGTGGGGAGCAAGACCTGGGAGATGGGTTGGAAACAGGAGGAAGCACGGGCTATAATGGCAGAGAGGAAGGAGGGTCAGGGCAAAGCTGGGAGGCAAGATCAAACCAGTATCTTAGATGCCTATATACAAATGCGAGAAGTATGGGTAATAAGCAGGAGGAACTGGAAGTGCTAATAAATAAATACAACTATGACATTATTGGCATTACTGAAACTTGGTGGGATAATACACACGACTGGAATGTTGGTGTGGATGGGTATAGTTTGCTCAGGAAGGATAGACAGGGGAAAAAGGAGGAGGTGTTGCCTTATATATTAAAAATGTACACACTTGGACTGAGGTGGAGATGGACATAGGAGACGGAAGTGTGGAGAGTCTCTGGGTTAGGTTAAAAGGGGTAAAAAACACAGGTGATGTCGTGCTGGGAGTCTACTACAGGCCACCTAATCAGGTGGAAGAGGTGGATGAGGCTTTTTTCAAACAACTAACAAAATCATCCAAAGCCCAAGATTTGGTGGTGATGGGGGACTTCAACTATCCAGATATATGTTGGGAAAATAACACCGTGGGGCACAGACTATCCAATAAGTTCCTGGACTGCATAGCAGCCAACTTTTTATTTCAGAAAGTTGAAAAAGCTACTAGGGGGGAAGCTGTTCTAGACTTGATTTTAACAAATAGGGAGGAACTTGTTGAGAATTTGAAAGTAGAAGGAAGCTTGGGTGAAAGTGATCATGAAATCATAGAATTTGCAATTCTAAGGAAGGGTAGAAGGGAGTACAGCAGAATAGAGACAATGGATTTCAGGAAGGCGGATTTTGGTAAGCTCAGAGAGCTGATAGGTAAGGTCCCATGGGAATTAAGACTGAGGGGAAAAACAACTGAGGAAAGTTGGCAGTTTTTCAAAGGGACACTATTAAGGGCCCAAAAGCAAGTTATTCCGATGGTTAGGAAAGATAGAAAATGTGGCAAAAGACCACCTTGGCTTACCCTTGAGATCTTGCGTGACCTACAAAATAAAAAGGCGTTATATAAAAAATGGAAACTAGGTCAGATCACGAAGGATGAATATAGGCAAATAACACAGGAATGCAGAGGCAAGATTAGAAAAGCAAAGGCACAGAATGAACTCAAACTAGCTATGGGAATAAAGGGAAACAAGAAGACTTTTTATCAATACATTAGAAGCAAGAGGAAGACTAAGGACAGGGTAGGCCCACTGCTCAATGAGGAGGGGGAAACAGTAACGGGAGACTTGGAAATGGCAGAGATGCTTAATGACTTCTTTGTTTCGGTCGTCACTGAGAAGTCTGAAGGAATGTCTAGTATAGTGAATGCTTACGGGAAGAGGGTAGGTTTAGAAGATAAAATAAAAAAAGAGCAAGTAAAAAATCACTTAGAAAAGTTAGATGCCTGCAAGTCACCAGGGCCTGATGAAATGCATCCTAGAATACTCAAGGAGTTAATAGAAGAGGTATCTGAGCCTCTAGCTATTATCTTTGGGAAATCATGGGAGACGGGGGAGATTCCAGAAGACTGGAAGGGGGCAAATATAGTGCCCATCTATAAAAAGGGAAATAAAAACAACCCAGGAAACTACAGACCAGTTAGTTTAACTTCTGTGCCAGGGAAGATAATGGAGCAGGTAATCAAAGAAATCATCTGCAAACACTTGGAAGGTGGTAAGGTGATAGGGAATAGCCAGCATGGATTTGTAAAGAACAAATCGTGTCAAACTAATCTGATAGCGTTCTTTGATAGGATAACGAGCCTTGTGGATAAGGGAGAAGCAGTGGATGTGATATACCTAGACTTTAGTAAGGCATTTGATACGGTCTCGCATGATATTCTTATAGATAAACTAGGAAAGTACAATTTAGATGGGGCTACTATAAGGTGGGTGCATAACTGGCTGGATAAACGTACTCAGAGAGTAGTTGTTAATGGCTCCCAATCCTGCTGGAAAGGTATAACAAGTGGGGTTCCGCAGGGGTCTGTTCTGGGACAGGTTCTGTTCAATATCTTCATCAACGATTTAGATGTTGGCATAGAAAGTACGCTTATTAAGTTTGCGGACGATACCAAACTGGGAGGGATTGCAACTGCTTTGGAGGACAGGGTCAAAATTCAAAATGATCTGGACAAATTGGAGAAATGGTCTGAGGTAAACAGGATGAAGTTCAATAAAGATAAATGCAAAGTGCTCCACCTAGGAAGGAACAATCAGTTTCACACATACAGAATGGGAAGAGACTGTCTAGGAAGGAGTATGGCAGAAAGAGATCTAGGGGTCATAGTGGATCACAAGCTTAATATGAGTCAACAGTGTGATACTGTTGCAAAAAAAGCAAACGTGATTCTGGGATGCATTAACAGGTGTGTTGTAAACAAGACACGAGAAGTCATTCTTCCGCTCGACTCTGCGCTGGTTAGGCCTCAACTGAAGTATTGTGTCCAGTTCTGGGCACCGCATTTCAAGAAAGATGTGGAGAAATTGGAGAGGGTCCAGAGAAGAGCAACAAGAATGATTAAAGGTCTTGAGAACATGACCTATGAAGGAAGGCTGAAGGAATTGGGTTTGTTTAGTTTGGAAAAGAGAAGACTGAGAGGGGACATGATAGCAGTTTTCAGGTATCTAAAAGGGTGTCATCAGGAGGAGGGAGAAAACTTATTCACCTTAGCCTCCAATGATAGAACAAGAAGCAATGGGCTTAAACTGCAGGAAGGGAGATTTAGGTTGGACATTAGGAAAAAGTTCCTAACTGTCAGGGTAGTTAAAGACTGGAATAGATTGCCTAGGGAAGTTGTGGAATCTCCATCTCTGGAGATATTTAAGAGTAGGTTAGATAAATGTCTATTAGGGATGGTCTTGACAGTATTTGGTCCTGCCATGAGGGCAGGGGACTGGACTCGATGACCTCTCGAGGTCCCTTCCAGTCCTAGAGTCTATGAGTCTATGAGTCTATAAGTTCTGCACTTTGTAAAAATGTGGTAAATCAAGCACTGTTGGCATTTATAATGTATTAAAATCAATCAATAAATAGTTATTAACTACTCATAAGAATGTAGTTCATTATTCTCATATCTTTTTTCTTCCAGAATGCAAGAAGGAAAAGTACAACCATACTTTTTCTAATTAACTGCTATATTTCTACCATTCATTAAATTTCTTTCTTTAAGTCAAGATGATACAGTAACTCCTCACTTAACACTGTAGTTATGTTCCTGAAAAATGTGACTTTAAGTGAAACGATGCTAAGCGAATCCAATTTCCCCATAAGAATTAATGTAAATGAGGGAGTTAGGTTCCAGGGAATTTTTCTTCACCAGACAAAATACTACACACACACACACACACACACACACACACACACACACACACACACACACACACACACACACACACACACACACACACAGTATAAATTTTAAACAAACAATTTAATACTGGTACACAGTGATGATGATTGTGAAGCTTAGTTGAGATGGAGGAGTCAGAAGGTGGGATATTTCCCAGGGAATGCCTTACTGGTAAATGATGAACTAGCAATTGGCTGAGCCCTCACGGGTTAATTCTCACACCCTGCAAGGCAGCAAGAATGGAGGGAGGGGAGACAGCATCGCAGACAGAGACAGAGTCATACAACCTGTGTGTGAGAGAGAGAGATGCACATTTCCCCTTTAAGTACACTGCCTTGTTAATTAGATCAGCTTGCTGAGAACACAGCTGCTGCCAGAAAGCTCCCTCCGTCCTGAGCCCTATAGTGTGTCCCCGCTGCTCTATGGAAGATGGGGTAAGTGGGGTGCAGGGGGAAGGGGGACACCCTGACATTGGCCCCCTCCTCTTTCTCCCCTCCCCCCCGCACAGCAAGCAGGAGTCTCGGGGAGCAGTTTCAAAGCAGAGGGCAGGAGTAGCACATGGCAGTGGGGGAAAGGACAGCTGCAATTGCTAGCCTGCCTGGCAGCTGCTGCATAGGAAACTTAGGGGAGTGGGGAGCTGATAAGGGGAGCTGATGGGGGGGTTGCCCCCACCAGCTAGCTGCTCTTCCTGCAAGCAGTGGCCAAAGCAGGCGGCTGCCAAAGGACATTAGAACGGAGCATTGCACAACTTTAAACGAGCATGTTCCCTAATTGATCAGCAACATAACAACAAAACAATGTTAACTGGGATGACTTTAAGTGAGGAGTTACTGTACCTTCTTTGTTACATAAATAAAGCGCACATAGTCCAGCAAAAAGAGCACAGAGAAAGAGATCACTTTGTAAAAGAGGCTGTGTACTCTACTGGCAGTTAAAAAAAAACCACTCAGGTGAGTCTTTTGCACAGTTCAATGCATAAGCTACATTGGCCTAGGACAGGTATAACCTGCCTAAGGAACACCTAAACAATGCTGTTAAGTAACAGTTAATAAAATCTTGAAACTCTTTGTTCATTTGATATACCTTTTCCTAAAAGCCATGGATGTAGTTCTAAAGTGAGAATTTTGACTGATTGAAAACAGCAGTTTGACCCCAAAAGTAATGACTTACATTGTCTATTTTTATTAGGAAATCAAAATGATTTTTTAAAACAAAAAACTGCTTCCCCAACTTATCTCTACCATTTGGGATCAATGGGTATTCCTGCATTCACACTGGTCAGATAGTTGCAAACAATCAGCTGGAAAGTATGCAACTCTAAGCCTTCCTTCTTTCTTCCTTATAAAATAGCTGGAGAAAAAAAGAAATCAGAACAGCCTAACACTAGAGAGGCTCTCTGCACTTGTTTATCTAAATCCAAGAAAGGAGCTATGGAATTTGAAAAAAAAAAAAAAAAAAAAGCTTTCATATTATTAGTCCATTATGGAGGGAGAACTGTCTATTCAAATCAGCATCTGCCAATGCAGAAACATCAAGCATATCAGAAAGTGTTCAGATCACATATACTGTAAGATACTTCGAAGTCACTATTTACTTTGCAAATAAAAAATAAGAGAATTAGTATTTAGAGTAGAACAGATGCTTTAATGTCTTCCTCCTCTTTTCATGGCCTCACTGGGCTTAACCAAAGATTCAATTTGGAAGGAAAATGTTTCCATAGGGACAAAGTCAAGAAGTCTACATATGACTGTCATGTTCACCATACATTTAGTAATAGTTTCACTGAGGGCTTGTCTACGTGGTGCGGTAATGCATATGATGGGGTTGTGATTTCTAAAGCACATGAATGAGTTGAGCATTAATTGGTCAAGGTAGACCCTGCTAAAGGCTCCTTGGTGTGCTGCAATGTAGTGCTGTTTGAAACTACATTAAAGCACAATAGGGAACATTTAGTGCACACCAAGAGTGTCTACACAGACCACTTAATGCATAACATGTTAGTATGCTTTAGAAATCACAAGCTGTCATAACTATAAAGGAAAGGGTAACAACCCTCCTGTATACAATTCTATAAAATCCCTCCTGGCCAGAGGCACCAAAATCCTTTTACCTGTAAAGGGTTACGAAGCTCAGGTAACCTGGTGGACAACTGACCAATAAGGACCAATAAGGGGACAAGATACTTTCAAATCTTGGGGGAGGGGAAGGCTTTTGTTAGTGCTCTTTGTTTTATGGGTTGTTCACTCTTGGGACTAAGAGGGACCAGACATCAATCCATGTTCTCCAAATCTTTCTGCACAAGTCTCTCATATTTCAAACTTATAAGTGACAGCCAGGCAAGGCGTGTTAGTTTTATCTTTGTTTTCTCAACTGGTAAATGTTCCTTTTGCTAGAGGGTTTACCTCTATTTGCTATAACTTTGAATCTAAGGCTAGAGGGGGTTCCTCTGGGCTCTTTGAATCAGATTACCCTGTAAAGTAATTTCCATCCTGATTTTTTTGCGATAAACTTTACCTTTTCTTTTAATAAAATTCTTCTTTTAAGAACCTGATTGATTTTTCATTGTTTTAAGAGCCAAGGGTTTTGGATTTGTGTTCACCAGGACTAATTGGTGAGGGTATACTCTCAAGTCTACCCAGGAAAAGGGGTGTAAGGACTTGGGGGGGGGAAGAGAAATTAGTCTCAAATCTGCCCAGGAAAAGGGGGCGGTTAGGGACTTGGGAAATATTTGGGGGAAGGCAGAGTTCCAAGTGGCTCTCCTCTAAGATTTGAAACATGCTTGGTGACGGCAGCTTACTGTTAACCTAAGCTGGTAAATAGGCTTAGGAGGTCTTTCATGCGGGTCTCCACATCTGTATCCTAAAGGTCAGAGTGGGGAAGGAACCTTGACACAAGCCCACGGATGCATTCTTCCACCATGCAGCCAAGCCCTGAATCTCACATAGCATAACAAAGAAAGCAAGAACAAGGTCACTGAAAGAGGGAGACGGAGATTCATAGTTCTCCAGTTGCCAGTACAAAACAGCAAGAAAATTTTGGGGAGAGACACATATATTGCTATAGTAAAGTACAGTCAACAGGACACTTCCTCTTCACATGGCTCCCGATAGCATGTTTTTAGTTATTGTCTCATACCCAATTCCAAACATTCCTTGCATGCTATATAAATTGCCAAAAGTCAGGTGGATTACAATTCTGCTCGGAAAGATCCAGCATAATCAATAACTGCATACTCTGCAAGCAAAAGAAGAGATAAACCATTACATACAAGTCACTGGCTCTTGAAATATCTCTTCTAGTATGTCTGGAGCATTTTCCAAGTCAGGAACAATTTGCACTGACAAAATTGTTTGGGAAAGCACTTACAATACCAACATTATACATTGGTATAATAAATAATTCCTTACATGTAAATGTGTGTTAAGTCTCCTTTTTAACCATTCTGCACACTATAAATCCACATAAAATGAACATCTCCACCCAACAAGCAACATGGGAATGAAGGCTCTATAGTAAGGTCTGGAGACTTTGCAACACAACCAGAATTGTGAAAATTATTATTTGTTTAAAACAGACATCAGCAGCCTTTCAGAAGTGGTGTGCCAAGTCTTCATTTATTCACTCTAATTTAAGGTTTCACGTGCCAGTAATACATTTTAATGTTTTTAGAAGGTCTCTTTCTATAAGTCTATAATATATAACTACCCTATTGTTGTATGTAAAGTAAATACATTTTTAAACATGTTTAAGAAGCTGCATTTAAAATTAAATTAAAATGCAGAGCCCCCTAGACCGGTGGCCAGGACCTGGGCAGTGTGAGTGCCGCTGAAAATCAGCTCGCGTGCTGCCTTTGGCATGCATGCCATAGGTTGCCTACCCCTGGTTTAAAACATTAGATAATGTGAAACAGACTGACAATATTCTGGCACAAACCAAAACCTTATTGAAATAATGCCTTTTGGGTCTACTGAATTAAAAATGCAATTGTGCATGCGTTATTGTGGAATTTTATGTAACCACTCTAGGAAGAGGAGGATGCTAATACAATTCCTCTGTTATCAACCCTCTGAAGCCACCCTCCTAGAGAGGGGTGTTTATCCTAGTTCATACTAGATTCTCCATGGACCAACAGACAAAGAAAGGATTTGGGGATAAATAGCTCAGTTTTAAACAGGCTCTGGGGCCCTCTTCCTGATTTAGCAAACGGATAGGAACCCTGGTCCACAGAGGATCCCAATCCTTGGGGAAGGATTGGAACTACTGAGGCCCCAAAATACTGGTTGCTTGCTCTGAGCTGAAGCAGTGATGAACTTGAAACTACAAGAATGCCTCTTGCATGGGATGTTGAAGGACTGCTCCTGCCAGAGCCCATGTGAGGTTTGGGATTGTGTCTGGTAAGCTTATTAGCACATATGTAGGTTCTTTTATTGTTTTAATACATTTTCTCTGTAGTGCTTTTCTCTTAAGAATAAAATAGGCTTGTATAAAACCAGCTGTGTGGTATCTATAACTGTGAGCAGTTATATTGTTAATCGTCTCTGAAGAGAAAGCAATCGGGTGTATTTGGACAGCCTGTCTCTGCTCGGAATAACACAGTGAAAGCAGGGACCTGTGCAGCCTGGAAATACCCCAGTAAATACATAAGTACAGCCATAATGGGTCAGATAATCGTTTATCTATCCCAGTATCCCGTCTTTCAACAATGGCCAATGCCAGGTACTTCAGAGGGAATAAACAGAACAGGGCAATCACCAAGTGATCCATCCCCCGTCACCCATTCCCAGCTTCTTTCAGTCAGATGTTAGGGACACACAGAGTATGGGGTATGGACCTATACTCCATGAACTTATCTAATTCATTTTTGGACTGAGTTATAGTTTTTGGCCTTCACAACATCCTATGGCAACAAGTTCCACAGGCTGACTGTGTGTTGTGTGAAGGAGTATTTCATTTTGTTTGCTTTAAACCTGCTTCCAGTTAATTTAATGGGTGATCCCTGGTTCTATGTTACATGAAGGAGTAAAAAGAAGTTCCTTATTCACTTTCTCTATACCATTCATGATTTTATAGACCTCTACCATATCTGCCCTTAGTCATCTCCTTTCCAACCTGAACAGTCCCAGTCTTTCTAATCTCTCCTCATACAGAAGCTGTTCCATACCCTTAATCATTTTTGTTGCCCTTCTCTGTTCCTTTTCCAATTCTAATATATCTTTTTTGAAATGGGGCAACCAGAACTGCGTGCAGTATTCAAGATGTGGGCATAGCATGGATTTATATAGAGGCAATATCATATTTTCTGTGTTATTATCTATCGCTTTCCTAATGATTCCCATCACTCTGTTAGCTTTTTGACTTCCGCTGCCTATTTAGCAGATGTCTCAGAGAACTATCCACAATGACTCTTTCTTGGGTGGTAACAGCTCGTTTAGATCCCATCATTTTGTATGTATAGTTGGGATTATATTTTCCAATGTGCATTACTTTGCATTTATCAACATTGAATTTCATCTGCCATTTTGTTGCCCAGTCACTCAGTTTTGAGAGATCCTTTTGTAGCTCTTCACAGTCTGCTTGGGGCTTAACCAGGGGTAGCCAACCTGTGCCTGAGAAAGAGCCAGAATTTACCTATCTACATTGCCAAAGAGCCACAGTAATACATCAGTAGCCCCCCATCAGCTCCCCTATGCCTGCCAGCAGCCCTGCTGATCAGTGCTTCCCCTTCCTTCCCCATAGCGTGGCAGGCTCAGGGAAGGGGGTAGGAAAGAGTGGGGGCTTTGGGGGAAAGGGTGAAGTAGGGGCAGGGTCTGTGACAGAGTCAAGGGTTGAGCAGTGAGCACCCCCTTTCCTTCCCCCCAGCGCACATTGAAAAGTTGACACCTATAGCTATACCCCCGGAGTTGGTGCCTATGCAAGGAGTCACATATTAACTTCTGAAGATCCGCATGTGGCTCTGGAGCCACAGGTTGGCCACCCCTGGGCTTAACTATCCTACGTAGTTGTGTATCATCTGCAATTTTTGCCACCTTGCTGTTTACTCCTTTTTCTAGATTATTTATGAATATGTTGAATAGGACTGGTCCCAGCAGAGACCCCTGTGGGACACCATTATTTACCTCTCTCCATTCTGAAAACTGAGCATTTATTCCTACCCTTTGTTTCCTGTGTTTTAAACATTTAAGGATCTACCAGAGGACTTTCCCTCTTATCCCATGACTGCTTACTTTGCTTAAGAGCCTTTGGTCAGGACTTTGTCAAAGGCTTTCTGAAAGTCCAAGTACATTCTGCTAAATGGATCACCCTTTTCCACATGTGTTGACCCCCTCAAAGAATTATAATAGCTTGGTGAAGCATGATTTCCCTTTAAAAAAGCTGTGTTGACTCTTCCCCAATAAATTATGTTTATCTTGTGTCTGATCAGTCTGTTCTTTACTATAGTGTCAACCAACTTGCCGGGACTGAAGTTAGGTTTACCTGTAATTGACTGGATTGCCTCTGGAGCCTTTTTAAAAAGTTGGCGTCACATTAGCTATTCTCCAGACATCTGCTACAGAAGCTGATTTAAGTGATACTTTACATACCAGAGTTAGTAGTTCTGCAATTTCACATTTGAGTTCCTGGTGACTTATTACTGTTTAATTTATCAGTGTGTTCCAAAACCTTCTCTACTGACAGCTCAATCTGGGACAGTTCCTCAGATTTCTAACCTAAAAAGAAGGGTTCAGATGTAGGAATCTCCCTCACATCCTCTGTGGTGAAGATGGATGCAAAGAATTCATTTAGTTTCTCCGCAATGGTCTTATCTTCTCCCGAGTGCTCCTTTAGTACCTCAATCATCCAGTGGCCCCACTGACTGTTTGGCAGGCTTCCTGCTTTTGATGTACTTAGTTTCTGAGTCTTTTCCTAGTTGCTCCTCAAATTCTTTTTTGGCCTGCCTAATTACACTTTGATACTTGACTTGCAGGAGTTTATGCTCCTTTCTGTTTTCCTCAGTAGAATTTAACTTCAAATTTTTAAAGAATGCCTTTTTGCCTCTAACCACCTCTTTCACTTTGTTGTTTAACCACGGTGACACTTTTGTGGTCCTCTTGATATGTTTTTAATTTGGGGTATATAATTAATCTGAGCCTCTATTATAATCTATCTATTATAGTATTTTTTAAAAGTTTCCATGCAGCTTGAAAACATTTCACTTTTGTGCCTGAACCTTTTAATTTACGTTTAACTAGCTTCCTCAATTTTGTGCAGTTCCCACTTCTGAGCTAAATGCTTCTGTACTGGGCTTCTTTAACATTTTCCCCCCAACAAAGATGTTAAATTTAATTATATTATGGTCACTATTGCCAAACAGTTCAGCTCCATTCATCTCTTGGACTAAACACTGTGCTCCATTTAGGACTAACTCAAGAATTGCCTCTCCACTTGTGGCTCCAGGACTAGATGCTTCAAGAAGCAGTCATTTATAATATCTAGAAACTTTCTCTCTGCATCCCGTCCTGAAGTGACACGTACCCAATCAATATGGGGATAGTTGAAATTCTCCATTATTATTTAGTTTTCTATTTTAATAGCCTCTCTAATCTCAGAGCATTTCACAGTCACCATCTTCATCCTGGTCAGGTGGTCAGTAGTTTACTCCTACTAAGTACTAGGAGTGGGCGACCACTGAAGAGAAATACAGGTGTAATTTCCCTGAACAGTAATATATAATTCAGTACCTTTCATGTCGTCAGTTGGCATGATACTAGTCTGTATCATGAGCCCAACCGCCACTCTGCATTCCAAAATCCAAACTGTGTGATAGATGGGAAGCCAATCAAGGTATGTGTATTATATAGCATTACCCATCCAATTCCTCTTCAGTCAATACATTTCCTAAGCTAACAACTTAACTATTAAATCAAATTAACCACAAAAAGGAGAAGGGCAAATAGTGGGAGACTATGTCAAAATATTTACAAGTTATAATAGGTTTTTAAGGAGTATGGAATGTGGAGAGTACCAATATAGTGTAAACTTCAGTCAGTCCTGAGGTAGGAGGCAGAATCTATTTAAAATAAATAATATTCTATGTTAGCTGAAGTTGTGAGTTGAATAAAGTAGCCTTCTATCACCAATCTTTGCTGCTTATGACTTTTACTTTTCTAATAATCTGCAAACTACTTGTTTTAAATATCTCCTTGATTTGTGTTGCAGGATGAGAAAGAGGAGTCTATGAGAAACAGTCATTGGAAGTCATTCTTTCCTGAATGGTACTTCCTTTTGCCCCCACCTTATACATTATAAACCCAGAAACGCTGACATTCACCCAAGTCAGGGAGCCTACATGTACCACTCAAATTCCACTAAAGACATCAAAAATAGGTGTTAAGTGGATTTAAGAGTAACAAAAAGTTGTGCTGGCCTTGTGGAGAGCAGAGGTGATATGTAGAAACTAACAAGGTCAGATTACTTCTTTATTTCTAAAGGAAACTAAATTGAAGTTACTTAAGGCATGGACCCTCCATTCTTTAAGTAGGAAAGGATCAAATATGATGAAGAAGGTAGTGGCATAATAAATTTATAAATAAAGGAAATGACAGCTCCTTCCTGATTCTTCCTAGGTGCAGCTGTATTGATTCTTGTATGGATTTGTGTATTGAAAAAAAGGTGATTCCTTCATTTTCATTAACCCCACTTCACACATCCCTCCACCAAGGATATGTGAAAAGGAAAAGAGACAAAAATAAAACCAAGTGGAGACTAGAATACTTTTAGATGAGAGAGAGTCTGGAAGGAATTTTAGTTGGCTGCATTTCCCTGACTGACAGGTATGGGTGTGTAAATATATCAAAGTGTTGGGCCTAAAAAACAGAATAAAAGTTTTTCCGTCTATATTTCCGCAATATTTTTTAATCCCAATTTGTTAACCATTTTTAAGTTGACACATGCAGCTTATAAAGTGCTATTTATACATAGCGGGAAAGTAAAGGATTATTTTGACTGGAGGAGGGAGTGATGCATGAAGGGACAGCTGGAACCTTTCTGAGGCAGCAGGTTTTTTCTCACTGTGCTATATATGTGGACTCAGTCTTGAGATTGCAATAAAATGGTAAATAATCATAAAAATCCATGCAAATTTCATTTATACACGTGATCCAATTTTTTTATTCAGGAAAGGATATTTCCCATTGCCCACATCTGCTTCTGCTCCAGAACAGTGGCCCTTTCCTAAAAACAGCTCATAGTTTATTTATTAGATATAGCATACGCCATTATTTTTGTTTTGCGTTACCTCTTAATATACTTACTTCACTATTATATAAAAGACATCTAACTTTAGAACATTTGCATTGTTTGTTTTAAATTAATCAAGTTTTATGAAGGCAAAAGGGTAAAATAGTAGAAAGGGAAACATACTGAATACTACTGATAAGCAAGATTGATTACTTCAGATATCTCTTTGTGTTTACCAACAAAAGGCAGTACGTAGTAGCATGCTAGGTTTGTTCCAGTTGAAAAATGAAGCAGAGCTGGTAGATAAACCATCTACAAAATGATGCTTTTCAGAGTACAGTATGTCTTTTCATACTCTAATATCTTATTCAGCAAATCTGAGTAAATTACTTCTTTAATAAATCATTTAGTACTTACCATATTTTGCTAATTATTTCAAAATACTGCCATCCTACATTATTTATATGTTAATTTTTGTATCCTAGAAGAACAAGTCTGCACATAGTGGATTGGTATTTTCAGTAAACAATAATATGGAATATACAACTACTGGGGAAAAATTATGCAGCAAAGTGCTCATTTAAGATTTGGCTGAGGTGAAACATACAATACCTAGTACTTTGTGTCACTATACTTATATCTTTAAAGAACTAAGCTGGAAAAACCAGATGCCACAAAAATAAAGCTGAAAAAAACCCTGAGATTTGTAACCACAATCAAACATAAATAATTACAAATTTTGAATGTAAAGATCATTCAGATAAATGTAACTGATGGATAATCCTCATAGCGTGCAAGTCAAAGTAAACAGACAGTCCACTTTAGAAAGTGTCTAGTGAATTGATTTAACAAGTTTAATGCGAGCATCAGTGTGCGGCTATTACTGATCGTAAGCTTTACTGATGTTATTTGTTCGCTTGGAAAAATACCGCTCTCTGGAATGAGCACATTAAGGCTAAAATTGCAGAGAAAACCCTATTACAACTTTATTGCTGGCAAATTGGAACCAAACCTTGTCTGTATATCAATTACTTAGAGTTACCACTGAGATAAATCCTTTTTTTTTGTATAGGCTCAATCTTGAAGACAGTGATGAGAAACTCCTTATTATACTCTACCAACATCTTTTGGTTTTCTTAGCAATTTCAAGAAATTGTCAATTAAATTCTTTTTATTAGGTTCCAAAAACTGCTAAGTCAAACACGAGTCTATCATAAGGCTTGTAACAGCATGTTATTTAGGCACATTTCAATGTTTCACTCTTTCACTATCCACCTACCCCAATCCAATTCAAAAGTTCTTAAAAGTGAAGGAGTTTTCCACCCTAGCGTCTCAGAGGTTCAGACAAATTTGGAGTATGTAAACATTCATTTCTTGTAACCAATGCTATGAAGAATCCCTTTTTTTACTTTAAAAAGGGAAATAAAATTATTTACATGATTTTGGAAAGAAATAGATTTGTTTGCATATTCATTAAGACTGATGAGAGACTTCTGTGCAATTACACAGGATATTAAACCCACTTAAAATTATGCACAAAATAAAGTCTGCCAAATATTAGTACAAACATTTCCACTTATTTGAACCTATTTGCTTGCTATTATTTTTTTTAAGTAAAAATTGCTAGCTATCCAGAAGTTGTATGCAGTGTAGCTGTTGCCGTTTTGAGCCCAGGATATTACAGAGATAGCGTGTGTGAGGTAATATATTTCACTGGACAACTTCTGTTGGTAAGAGAGACAAGCATTTGAGCCAAACAAATGTCTTCTTCACGTCTCCTGTGTGGCTCTAAAGCTTGTCTCTCTCACCCATGGATGTTGGTCCAGTAAAAGATATTACTTCACATACCTTATCTCTCTAGCTATCGAGATGGCAGCTGATAAGGGAAGTTGCACTGTACAGATTCAAGGACTGCAAGATCATGGAAAGATTCATACTCCTTGCTTCTTGAGCCAAAAGAAGCTAAATGCTCAATTCTTTTAGTCTTCAGGAAGAGCAAAAGAGTTAGCTACTGCTTATAGGAGCAACACAATGAAGAGCCACATGGGTATCAAGACAGCTACTTCCCTGACCTCCCAGCTAGACATATAATGCCTGAGAATAAAAGGGAAGGAAAGAAAGTCAAAAAGGCTCAACATTCTGATGAACCAGTACAGCATTCAACAGTTTAGCATTTCAGTATTTCCATAGTGTTTACACTTTGTATCATTCTAAGAAATGTTTAAAATACAGGCCCATGTTCTACACGTGGTGATGCATCAGTTTAGAGATACTGAACTACTTACTAAAGGAGTTATATTTTTTCCCATTTGGATGCTCTAGAAAAGAAAGTTGGAATTATTTTGCAGCACTCCAACTGTTTTTTTGTCATAGAACTGAATGCATACAGTTTTGAATATTACAGATACCGACTTGATACTTTGGACTTAAATGGCTTAATACCTGTACTTCACTCAGCTATAATGTACCATGACATGAACTCAAGTATGAATTTTTTGATGCCTTCAGGCTTGGAAGGATTAGATTTTTATCAGAAAATGTCAGTAAACGTCAGTTTCACTGTACACACACAAACTGTTGAAAACATATTTCCATAAATGATAATACAAATTCAGAGAGAGGTAAAGAAAGAAAATACTGCTTGAGAACTTATTAGAGTTTGATTTAAGGATATTTATTTGTATATTTTGAAATGTGCTGTTGACAATTTTTGTTTTAACTGTTCTAAAGCTTTAACTTTTTGAATCTCAATGTCTGCTGTCATTAAGACACCTCTCCCATTGTCTGAAACCCCAATAATTTTCTGCAACGTGAAAATGTAAACAGAAAAAAAGAATGCTTAACAATAAACACTGATATTATGCACCAAAATTATAAAAAAGTAAAAATCAAATTCTGCCAAGCCTAGATGTTTTTTAATGCAAGCATTCTTTCAAGACTAGCGTACGTTAAAAATTCGAAAATGTGAGCAAAATAGTAACATGAGAGCAATAATGCAAGAAGTGCCAAAACTTACAACATATCACACTTCTGTGCTTAATCGCTACTTCTGGTTTTGGCCCAGCAGCTTTACAAAAATTGCTGCTAAGTCTACTTTCATGTACAGTCTTCCAAAGCATTCTGTAAAATCCTGACTATTTGGTCACAGGCTAATGACATTTGAAGAGGAAGAAGGTCAAAGCTATCATTATGGTGGTGACAACCAATCACAGTGGAAAAAATAAGTTTTATTTATTACTCTTAATACAAGAAACCTTTACTGTGGAATATAATTGTACTCTCACTACACACCAGAGATTTTTAATCCCCAATCATTTCAACATATTTTACAGTTCATTACCTTTTCAGTTAGATATTGCAGGAAAGACTCTCCTGAGTCTATACAAAAGCATTAAAAATCTACTTTTTATACTCATATTCCACTTATATGCTGCGAGTTGAACCAGAGAACCAGTTCAAACCGGTATTTTTACCTTAACCAGGACCAAACCTGAATCATAATCTTCCCTACTACTGAACCAGAACTGAATTGAAAAAAAAAATTGTGTTACTGGTTAAAATAAAGGTTCAGCATTTTTTAAGCTTGAGATTTTAAAAAATCACTGGGATCTTATTTTCAGTACAAAACAAGAAAACAAACAAACAAACAAACAGATATGTGATGGCAACCAGAAAGGCATTCCTCCAGTATAAGAAGAAGAAGAAGAAAATCACATGAGCAGGAGGGTAGCTCACAAGACCAGGAATGGAAAGGGGAAGCTTAGGAGCTGCCTGCACACCACAGGAGGCCACAGAGGGGCCCTGAGATAGAGGAACTATATCTGAGACTCCCCCATAGGGAGATAAGAAGTAGAATGCTCCCTGGTCCCAGATGTTAACAATAACTCTTCAAACCCTCAGAAAAAGGTAATGGCTCCCCAATTCCTCTCCCTTTAGATAGGCTTCTTCCCACCCTTCCCCAACCCTGTGGCAGCTCCTCCCTCCAGCTGTGTCAGCTGAGATAGGGCCAAATTTATCCTTTCACCACAGAAGATATTATTTTAGTTCACTCCAACAATTATTCATTAAAAATATCATGTTATTTGACAGCACAAAAACACTAGGAAAACTCATGTAAAGATAAAAAAATAAATAAATGATCAAATATCAAACTGGTGTCAATTTTAAATTTCAACTCTTTTTTTTAAATTTACTTCCACCAAGACTGAAATTTGATTTGAACTGGTAACTGAACTCTGTGTGTGTGTGTGTGTGTGTGTGTGTGTGTGTGTGTGTGTGTGTGTGTGTGTGTGTGTGTGTTTTGGTGCCTGGAACCAGAACTGAACTCAAACACACCAAATGTAACTGAATCCAAACCTCTATTGAACCAAAATAAACGCCTTTTCAACTCCCTGCCTATATGAAATATTTAATGGGAACTTTTACAGGGGTAAAATGTATATATTCTGAATGACATTCAGAATAAATAGATGTGCAAGAAAACCGACTCTAAACCTCTAGTTACAGTTTTTAAAATGTTTAGCATTTTGATCACGAACTCCTAAAAATACTAAATCTGCAAGTAAGATGTTTGTAAGAATTTGAGTGTGCTACTATGACACACAGAATAGCAATGTCTCAGCTAAACAAGATGAACTACATATCTTCCTAATAACACACAATACTCTAACAAACAAATACAAAGTTATGCTGCCTCTAGGAAAAGATTACCTGTTATGATTCTCATAAGTTCTAATAAGTGTCACTGTGAAAAGGTAAGCAATTGTATCACTGTGAATTTTGTCTTGTAAAAATCTATCGCACATGGTCATTTTTCACACAGTATAGCTCCCAAGTCTTTTTCTGTATTGACTGAATATAATTTAGACTCCATAACAAAAAAATGACACCCTCGACATTACAGAGGTTGCCTACTTAACTAAATCACAATGTGAAAATATAATTTTATATATCTGTTTTTTAGAAATTGCCATGCTAGCCTCTGTAATGCTAGTACAGGAAAGCACTTATTGGAGCTGGAGTGAATCTATTTTCACCCACTTCTTTTTTTAACCTGGAAATCCATTACAATCTGCCCCCCACACAACTAGGCCATGCAAAAAAATAAACACCATGCAAAAAATCCACAGATAAAAGAAGACTGTCTTCCCTACACTTGATTTCAGTAGGATGCCCAAGTTTAAATAGTTTATTTAAAGCACATATTCTTTTTCATTAAAGGTTGTTTCAAGAAATATTTTCTTTTCAGAAACAAACTGTCAGTGTTTCCAGATTAATCAAATAAAGGTATATTTTTCCAGTAAGGTAGAAGAAAGGTCTTTTGGAGCATTTCAGAACAATTCAGTTGGAGAAAGGCAATGCACAACTATAACAGACTTCGTTATTTTCATCTTGCCTACTCAGCTATATGAGTTCTAACCCATAAGAATTATATAACAGTCCTAATCTTCACTCTGTCTGAATTTACCATCCACAGTATTCAACCACATTCTTCCAATTAATTTATCTAGCAGAAAAAAAAGAGGAGAAATTGAATGTTTACTGAAAACCTGGTGCACATAACAAGACAAATAAGACTGACCCAAAAAGGGGCTAGTGGTGGGGGAGTAGGAACTGAAGAAAATGAATAAGTCAGGGCTGGTGCTTCCATTTAGGCGACCCCACCAGGATTCGGAAGGGTGGCAGAGTGCTCCAGTGGACTTCCCGCAGGCGTTCCTGCAGAAGGTCCGCTAGTCCCACAGCTCCAGTGGACCTGCTGCAGGCGTGCCTGCGGATGCTCCCACCGGAGCCGCGGGACCAGCGGACCCTCGGCAGGAACACCTGCGGGAGGTCCACTGGAGCTGCGGGACCGGCTTGGGACGGCAAAATGGCTAGAGCCGGCCCTGCACCTAGGGCACCAAAAACCCTGGCGCCGTTCCTGGAATCAGTCTCAACATATGATGGCAAATTAGAAAAAGACATGAAGGGGAAAGAAAACAGATAAACAGAAGAAAAATAAGTGGCACATTATCAAACTTGAATTTCCATTGTTTAAACCAGTTTTATGCCAGGGGAGTTCCACAAAAATCAACTGAGTTATATACGCAAAAAACTGGAGTAACATACTGGAAAATCAGGTCCCATACTTTGAAGCACCTTGGTGAAACCAAACTTTCATAATAAATAGCAAGTGTTCTATTTAATAAGCCAGAAACCTGCCTCAATAGTACTCTGCAAATATGTACAAGGGTCAAGATTTAATGACAAATATTAAGGCCATTTTTAAAATAAAGAAAATATAAGGTGAAATGTTTGGCCCCTTATAACAGAGTGGTCATTCTATAAATAACTTAAATGTCCAAGACGCTTTTTAAAAGTTAGGTGAAGATGAAATGAGATGAATTACAGAGAGAAGCAAGTTTAACTCTCAGGCCAGAGTAAAAACATAAATTGTCTATCAATTCAGATTCAATGGGCTCAATGGTCCTTTTCTCACAGCAGTATCATAGACTTTCAAAGGAGTTACTCCAGATTTATGCTGCTGTAAATAAGAGAAGAGTTAGGCTCAAGAGTGGAATCCTAAGCAGTTATCATTTTACTAAAACAATCCAAATATGATTGACTGATGTTATTATAAAGCATTAATATATGATGACATATTATTTATTGGAACCTGGATGTCATGGCAAAATATTCAGTCCTTACATTTTGACAAAATCTTCTACATGGTAAGGTTCCGCTTGATGTCACCAAATCTGAAGATTAAGAACCAAGCCGAAGGCAGATTTTCTCAATTATATAAAGTTATGCACCAAACTTCTTAAGTCTTTCCCTAAACCTCCATTGCAAGATAATTACATTGGACATAACTACTAGATGGACCATTGGTCTGATCCATTATGGCCATTCTTATGTTCTTAAGTTTGACAAAGTTTCAGCTGTCAAATAATATATTAGTAATTACACAATCAGATGGCAATGGTCCATCTAGCCCAGTATCCCGTCTTCATCAGTGGCCATTGCCACATGCTTCAGAGGTTATGAACAGAACAAGGCACTTTATCAAGTCATCCATCCCATGTTGTCCAGTCCCAGCATCTAGCAGTCCGAGGGTTAGGGACACCAAGAGCATGGGGTTGGGTCTCTGACCATCTTGGCTAATAAACATTGATGGACCTGTTCTCCATGAATTTATCTAATTCTTTTTGAATCCAGTTATACTTTTGGACTTCACAACATCCCATGTCAACAACTTCCACGGGTTGACTGTGCATTGTGTGAAGAAGCACTTCCTTGAGTTCCTTTTAAACCTGCTGTCAATTAATGTCATTGGATGACTTCTGGTTCTTCTGTTATGTGAAAAGGTAAATAACAGTTCTTTATTCACTTTCTCCACACCACTCATGATGTTATTGATCTCTAAGATATCCCACTTCAGTCATCTCTTTTCCATGCTGAACAGTCCCAATCTTTTAAATCTTCCCCCATACAGAAGTTGTTCCATACCCTTAATTATTTTTGTTGCTATTCTCTGTAGTTTTCTATGTTCTGAAATACCTTTTTCTAAATGGGGTGACCAGAACAGCACTGTGTGGTTGTACCATGGATTTATATAGTGGCAAGATGATATTTTTCCTAACATTCAGTTAGCTTTTTTGACTGCCAGTGCATATTGAGCAGCTGTCTTCAGAGAACTATCCACATTGACACTCAACTAATCTTGAATGATTAACATTCTGAAACTGGAAAAGAAGTCTTCTGGCTGTTATTACTGCATAAAGTTGTTTCTGGAAGACTTTTTCATGGGTAATATTTCTTTTTAATTTTAAAAACAAATTTCAGATACATCTCACCTTCTTAAACAGGACAGACTTTTAAGTGGACTGGACTGCACTTTTGTCTGTGTCTCTTCATTTCATCTTTATTATAGATGAAGAAATAACTGCAATGACCTCACCCAAGTTGGGGAAGGCCCCCTGAAACCGAGAAAACAAATATCCTGGAACATTATAACCTATAATTCTAATAAAAAGAGTTGATAACTTCTGAATATTTAGAGTAATTTTTGATGGATCAACATGTCTGTACCTTAAAAGGCTATAAATTATAAAGTATTCAGTAATGTCTCTCTTAGTTCTTGTAGAAAATCTCTTCCACGTACAAAATATTGCAAAATGATGTATATTATTACTTTGTGTTGAACAGGGAACTACCATTAGGTAGAGTATTATAATTGAGCACTTCCCACTACTGCTTTTTGTACATGAGAAAAGGACAAATGGCCAGAAAGAAACAAGTTTATATGAAGTTCTGAAGGTGTTCTCTTCCTTGTATCCATAAAATATGCCTCTCTAGAAAATAAATGGTGAGACACAGTCAGCTCTCTTTTTCAGAGATGATCTTGGTAAACTGGCAGAAAGGTGAATACCTGGGTTACTTAGAGAGAAATCAACAGTGTCCAAACAGCAAAAAGTTAACCTTAGAAATGCTTGACTGAATAAGCAAAGATTCAAGGAACTGGCTCAGTTAAAATATTTTTTTGGTTTTCGCCTCCCTTTTCGCTGCCCCTCTTTCTTTTTCCTTCCTTTCTCTCATTTTTACTTCCTTCCTTCCTACTTTCATGTCTTAAGAATAGTTTAGACTATCTTACATTGCAGCAACGGGTGAAGAATTTGAAGCCAGAGAGGGATAGGTCGTATCTGATGTATAACTGGATTACAGACTTCGTATATCTAATTTAAAAAAAAATATAACAAGGAGGACAGCAAAATTGTTTTTGTCTTCTGAGGGAATCTTCCCTGGATTGGTAGATAAATGTTAAAACCAGACTTATAACTTATTATTTAAAACTTGATAACTATTTTCATGTTGCATCAGTATGTATGTCTAGAACCTCGTTTAAGAAAACTATTCACCATGCAAAGTTTTAAATGCACAGAATCAAAGAATAATTTTTGACATTTTGACTCATACATGCTTACAAAGCTCCAAGACAACATGGTTTAATTATAAAACATATTTCTACTGCCTTAGTCATGCCAATTAAATTTGATTGGATACTTTCTTTATTCAACAAGCCCCTTTCATGTCATTTTAATTTACTGTCAAAGCAGCCTGAATATTGGAAACTAAATTATTTACTACAGCCCATAAGCCAATAATGTTCCATTTGTCTCGTACAGAAGGAGTCTAGACTAACAAGATTATTAAGGACATTACTTGTAATAGCGAATGTCCTTCACTTTATTTGAGCTTCATGCTGTGCTTTCAGAGATCATACTTCAAAAGAGCTCCATTTCATTCCGTCACAGAACCTCTGATACAAATTATTCTTTGCTGGCTTTGTAATACTCTGATTATAGAGAAAGTGGACCCAATATTGTTGGGTAAAAAAAGAAGCTTCTTCTCTTCTAAGAAAACTACATAGTTTATTTCTGCCAAACACCCTTGATTCACTCCCTTGTGCCAATGATGCAGAACAGGGAGAAATCAGATGAATTTATCACACAATGATAACATTTCACAGATTTAATTTACAGGAGCTTTGGTTATCACTGCAAAGATTTCAAACTAAATTCTGAAACTTAAATTCAGGTGGTTAAATCATTCGTACAAATTCTTACAAACACCATGTAGGGAATGCACTAGATGTAATATAGAACTAACTTTAGTAACACATTAGACACAGCCTTTCACAAAAAGGTACTTGAAAATATAATTCAAAGTGGATAGAAGCCTGAGACATGGACTGAATATTGCATAAAGAACTGTTAATAAAGAGAAAAGATAAATAACAACATATCAAGTTGGGGGAAGATATCCTTGGGCCCAGTGTCAGGCCCAGTGTTAACATCTTCATTAAGATCCCAGTTCAGCAAGAGACTTAAGCATATCCCTGGCTTTAAGCACATAAGTAGTTCTATTTAAGTCAGTGGAATTACTTGTGTGTTTGAAGTTAGACTTGTCTTATGGACCCTGTTGAACTGAGGCCTGTTTTGGAAAGTAAACTGGGACATGTTGCAAACATTTAAGAAATATACAAAAACAATATAAAGGGAGAGAGAGAAGTTTTAAGAAGGTGGGTAGGAACCTAGAGGGTCATATACTTCATTGTTTCATATAGTTCACTGCATTTCTCGACTCTTTCCACAATGTCCCTGAGTGCCACCTTCCCATTCCCCTCTATTCAAGGACTACCTGCAACTCCCGCCACCTTCTCCCTCATGCCACAGGCTCTGTGTTTTCCCCATTTCCTCTTCTCTACCTGGCACAGGCTCTGTGTGCCTCTCATTTCCCTTTCTCCCCACGCCCTTCACTGTCCTCCTTCCCATCCCCCACCATGATGGCAGGGGTTCTATTTCTCCCTTCCCACGATTATGTGCCCTCCATTCCTCCCTCTCCCATACTAGAGTCTGTCATTCTCCCTGTAGGCAGGTGACTCTAGGGCCATCTCATTCCCTTTCCCCCCAGTAGGGGTTTTTGTGTACCTCCTTTTCCCTCTCCATCCATACCACGTTACCTCACTCACTCCCCCCCTAGGGGCTCTGTGTGCCCCCATTCTTGGGTCTCCTATTTTCCTTCCAATACCAGCAGCTGTTTGTGCACTCCCATTTTCCCCACTATTATCATTTGTCTTCCTTCTATAGAGAAATAAGTAATTTGGTCATTAAGTGATTAAGCTTTATTGGGAGCATCAGAAAAGCTGATAGTGTTATCCTGGTAGGAATTAATGGGTGTCATCCACCAGTTCTTTGACTTACAGACAGTGCAGAGGGGTTTGAAATGTGGCTCCACTAACTGTTGATGAAAGCTCCATGTGTCCCCCATTTTTCCCTTTTTGATGTTCTGATTTCCACACAAATCAGTAGAAGTCTATGCACTGATGTCTAGAATATTCACTGACATTTTGATATTAATCAGACACAGCATTCAAAAGTTATCGTGTTACAGACACACAGAGCTGAGTGGGAGTACAGCCTCACAATGTTGGCCAAGACAATCTATCTCAATTTGGCAAAAAAGCAAGCTCACCTATTTGGAAAAAGACAAAAAAGAAAAAAAAAACAAAACCACCAAACAATGGAAGGAAGATACAGTACAAAATAAATTGAAAAGAAAAAAAGAACAAAACATAAACCATATGGGTTACTGAAGACCTAATATAGGATATGAGCTTGAAACATTTATTTTAAAAAGTCAGCATGACTTGGAACTACATATGAAAGACATATGGACCAGTTTAATAATAGTTCCTCTCTGCGAAGGCGCTGTACACAAGTTGGGGCATCTCAGTAACAGAAAAATATTAACAATACAGTGAGACCTCAGTAATGAACAGAATGCAAGCACATACGGATGCACTTATTATAATGATTATTTACATTCTGGTAGCATCCAAGACACGATAGGCAGCTATACTGCCTGCCTCAAAGAGTTTGCACTCTAAAAATACCATGAAAAGCAGGTGATGGGAATAAATGAGGAGGAGGAGGAGAATTAGGGGACATGAAGTCAAGGATATAATAAAGTAATACTGTTTAAGTTTTTGTACTCAGTAGGTAGGGCCCTACCAAATTCATGGTCCATTCTGGTCAATTTCATGGTCATAACATTTAAAAAATCATACATTTCATTATTTCAGATATTTAAATCTCAAATTTCACAGTAATATAATTATAGGGGTCTGACACAGCAGACCCCAAAAAAGAATTGGGGAGGAGTCGCAAGGTTATTGTAGGGGAGCATGTGGTAACACTATTCTTACTTCTGTGCTACTGCTGGCAGCGGTGTTGCCTTCAGACAGCCAGAGAGTGGCGGCTGCTGGCCAGGAGCCCAGTCTGAAGGCAGAGCTGCCACTAGCGGCAGTGCAGAAATAAGGATTGCATGGCATGGCATTGCCACCCTTATTTCTGCGCTGGTGCCTCCACAGCTAGGCCCTGGGTCAGCAGCTGCCATTCTCCGGCCACCCAGCTCTGAAGACAGCAGTGCAGAAGTAACGGTGACAAGGTATGGTATCACCTCCCTTACTTTTGCATTGCTTCTGGCGGGGTGCTGCCTTCAGAGCTGGGCATCCAGCCAAAAACCACTGCTCTCCAGCCACCCAGCCCTGAAGGCAGCGCAGAAGTAATGGTCTCAATACTGCGACCCCCCTAAAATAACCTTGTGACCCTCTTGAAACTCCCTTTAGGGTCAGGACCACCAATTTGAGAAGCACTGGTATCACCCATGAACTCTGTATAGTACACCTCTATCTCGATATAATGCTGTCCTTCAGAGCCAAAAAATCTTACCGCGTTATAGGTGAAACTGTGTTATATTTAACTTGCTTTGATCCACCAGAGTGCACAGCCCTGCCTCCCCAGAGCACTGCTTTACCACATTATATCCAAATTCGTGTTATATGGGGTGGCATTATATCGAAGTAGCGGTGTATAAGGTAAAACCATATAAAATATTAGATTTCATGGAGGGATACCAGATTTCATGGTCTGTGACGCGTTTTTCATGGCTGTGAATCTGGTAGAGCCCTATCAACAGGAAATCAGTGGAACTACCACTTAAGTAAATAGGGTTTATCTTGAATTCCTACCATCTTGAAGTCCATGGGATAAACTCATGTTAACAAGGGTTGTAGGGACGTGTGTACATTGCCCTAACCTATTAAGCTAGGACCTAACACAAATTCTTCTATTGCTTTGCTAGTTTAATTGTTCAGGACATTCAGCAGTTAGTTATTGTAGTTTTTAAATGATGCAAAAGCAAACTATTCTGGAATATGCAGAAGTAAAGTATGGGGAAGGAGAGAGGCAATGCTTTCTTGATGACAATGCTTGCTTGTGATAGTGGAGGGCACAAGGTGACAATTTAGTGTTCCAGCACAGATTTACTCAATAATGGGCAAATATTTCAAAGCAAACACAGCTGTAATGTTTATGTTAAAAACAATAGGTTATGACAGCAGTCAGACATTCTACATCCTTCAAGTGTTGAAAATAAATTGTTTCTTTTCACACACAGGAGACAGAGATTACTAAAATGTAACATGGCTGAAAACTCTCAGAAAATGGTCTTCTAGAAGAATAATTTGCTTTTTGAGCTTCTTTTAAAGAAACACTCATTCACCAATGTGTATTGTTTAAATTATTTAAAAAATAATATAGAAGATGGTAACCCTAAAAAAGATTTCTGGATTTTAGTACAGTAATATCTAGTAACTCTGAGACGATCCAGTTATTGTGTATCATTTTTATTTACAGACCTGAAGAGTAGTTACATATATACTTAAAAGCAGAATTTGGCAATGCTTCCTACAGCTTAGCTACTTCTGACAAATGGTCAAATTCACAGGCTTCACCCAGAGGAAATTCCCATTGAAATATGGGATTTTTTTTTCAGAGTAAGGATTGTAGAATTTGATCCTACATAACTGGACATAGCATATAATGAAACAACTTCTCTTTTCATTTTGTATGTCAACATGTGATTTACTCTTCAATTTTCAGACCATTTGCCTCTGTAAAAGCTAATTATGAGATACACTAATACAAACAGAAGGAACTCACTCATCACACTGCCCCAGTATTTTAAAGGTACATCCACAACATTCTTTATGATCAATTACATTAAAGGTATGATTTTATTTCTCTCTGTGTGTCTGTATTGTATAATTTTGTGATTTTAAATTCTTGAGACTTTCAATAAACTTACCATGCAGCAGAAAATTAAATAAAACTTAATACATTTAAGATCATTCAGACTACAGTATTTATAATTTCCTGTTGAGATATCACTATCAATAGTGATTAAATCTAGTAATCTCTGAGCTACTCAACCTAAAACTTATCCATTTAAATTAATATTTTATTGCCCCAAAAGCTTACATTTGACTTCTTAAAATAGATATATGCAAAAAAGCTTAATCATCAAAGAGCCATAAAGCTATATTGAATCAAGAAAACGTATTTTTTTAAAAGAAGAGATATATTTTTTGACTTAATAATTCCCTTTCAATCTTTGTATAGGTGTGTCTTTTCAACTATCCACAAAGGACATAAATGAACATTTCCCAGCTCAGGTACCAGAGAAACAACTGGATTCAGGGGTAAATCTCATAAAGTCCAGGTAATTTCGTATGAATTAACACCACAGATTTTAAATGTTAAAATGAATTTAACAAAAGGTGATCCTTGTATACTTCCTGAATTGTCTATCCTTTGTCTTCTCATCACTTATACTTCCGCAGCTCATGAGCTGATCAATGTTTTAATCCTTTTTTTCATTTTAAGAACTGTGCTAAGAATATGTAAGAATGGATTTTCTTTCCGTACAATGACGTGCAACAGTATTTCATATTAACACAGACATATTTGAGTATATACTTGCACATATATGTAATGCACATTCAGTCTGTGTATTAATATGTTTGTATTATACATGTATATGTATATTCTATATAATGATTTATATTAACATATAGGTAATACAAATGTATATAAACTCTAAAAATATGGTGATATTTTTCAAGTGTCCACAACATTTGTCAGCAATTCTGGACATGGGAAAACTCATATTTGTGTAAAGACTGACGGTAGTTAGTGTAATTTTCCACTATGTATGTGTACTTACGAAGTTGCATATCTAACACTGTAGACATAAGTTTAGAGGCTTGGCTAAGGAAATTTGGAAAATCTGGCCTTGTGTTTTGATACACATGAATATTTAATATGGGCTTGATTTACCATGACTAACTTTTAGTGTAGAGTCTAGCGTAAAACTAGAGGAATGCAGTGGTGAATCAGGCCCTATAGAGCTATTTAGAAGGATGTTCAACACATAGTTTCATGGTGCTTTTCTCTATCTACAGTGCATGTATGTTTGTATTAAAAGAAGAAAAGGATTAATTCTTTGACAGCCTCCGTGTTAAAAAAAATTGTGCATAAACTAATTTGGTTTTTTTTCCTGATTGAACTTTATATGCCATGCTCCATTTTGACTGAAACAGTGAAATAACTAGCATGTTGCCTCTCTGAAGCCGAAAGCAATTTCCTTTTCTAATTTTAGTTATGCAAAGCCTATGGGCATCATCAGCATTTAGTAATTAGTTTTATAATTACTGCTGTTTTGCTCACTGTCATTCAATTTTTCTTACAACATGGTCTGGGATTGAAACATCCCACATCCACAGCTGTGTAAATTGCCATCCATTTATAAGACAAAAAAAGTAACATTCCAAATACATCATTATTCAGTCAATAATGTGTTACTGGTACTTTGGTGATGCTTTGAGTACATAAGCTGCCCACTAAAATAACTAAGAGAAATATAATTTGAATATTTAGCAAATGCTTCTAACAACATGCGAATCTGGGACACCTGAATTAGAAGTAAAAAGAATTCCCATTAAACAATGTCGTTGTATAGTATGGACACTGATAAATGCATCTACTATAACCAAGGCAAGATCTTTTTTGCTTAGGGTTAAAAATTCAGGTACTGTATTGAAAACTACATCTGAAAAGTAGACAAACTTTGATTTACTGAATACTAGCGTGCAGTCATTATTCTTTCAAGAATTCATACTCTGACAGCTAAACACATAGTCATGCAAACATAAGATGAGATATTGATACAGTGTAGATAGCAGAAGCAAAGCTGATGTTACTAAATAGCATATTTCCTTGCCTAATGAAAAAAAATAATTTAAAATTTTAAATATATGAATGCGTTTTGGTACAAAATATTGCTTTAAACCCACTGGAAAAGCCAACACTCCATCTTAATACTGCAACGCACCAGTACAATTAGAGGAAGTAACTTTTAGAAATAAAACATTAATCCAACAATTTGTAAAGACTGAGAACTATTGCTGTATGTAAAGTAAATAAGGTATTTAAAATGTTTAAGAAGCTTCATTTAAAATTAAATTAAAATGTAGAGCCCCCTGGACTGGTGGCCAGGACCTGGCCAGTGTAAGTGCCACTGAAAATCAGCTCACGTACCGCCTTCAGCACGTGTATAGGTTGCCAACCCCTGATATAGACTATGATCAGGAATGAGACAGACCACTAGCAGCAACTCCTCCGTTACAAGTAGAAAGAAGTCAAATAATAAGGCAGTCCTTTCTATTTTATTTCATTTTTAGCTTTGCTCAACTAGGAGGAGACAGTTGCTAATAAACATGAAGCTATCATACAGAAAGGAAAAGACTCTAGCACACTGATGCTCTGAATGAGTGCAGCAGAGGTGCCCTCTCACAGAGGACAATTTATGCTGAACCCTTTTAGAAAAAGATGTTTGCAACACTTTCTCCATTCTGTAATATTGTTAAGTGTCTCAGACATGTCTTCACTCTTCAGACAGGGTACCTCTGCCACAGCTGGTCAAAAAAGCAGGAACAAATTTTGCAAAAGTGTTCATGATAAAATTGTCTTTTTTTTCTTCAATCAAAAAAATGAACATTTGGAAAGTTCTGATGTGGTCTAATCTCTGCCCTACCTTCAACATGGGCAACAGCAGAAAAGCTTCTGTGTACTCCAAAGTGTAAAATTTTGGTCACCTTCATAAAGTGTTGGTTTTTTTTAAGGGCTTTGCCTAGACTCTAGAGAGTCATCATCAGAGTTTGGGGCAACAAAATCCTCTCTGTCACTCAGAAACAAGACTCAGGCACCTGCAGCTGTTCCTACAATCCTTAGGCTAGTAGCTACATTCTGCTCCACTCCATTCCCCACAGGCCATTCAGTTTGTGTCCCATTATCACCACCCATTATGCCATGCACCGTAAACCCTACAGTACACTCCTATGAACAGAACTGTTACATAATCAACCATCAAAGATCACAGGAAGTTGCAGAGCCCCACCATAATGTGTCCACTTCCTGCCTCTCCTTGTCCTTTCCTAGTGCAGCAGAACCACAGCACTGGAACCTCCTATGGACAATGAGTTGCACAGGTATTTGGCCCATAGGGGTCAGTTCCGTCATGAGGTCCCTGACAACTGCATGAAGTATGCCTTTGAAGGGATGACACTAGACTCCATGCCAACTCCAATATAAAGGTTTTTGGTCATCTTAGAAGTGTGGATCTCCATATTCTTTTTGGTGTGATGGCAGAACTCTGCAAGGTAATGTTGTTTGGGCAAAAATGGGTGTTTTAGGCAAAAAAAATCCTATTCTAACATTTTAAAAAGACAAATAAAGAGTAAAACATAGTGCATGCAATTTATAAGTGAAAGGAATAATTTCCATTATTGCAGATCTGCAGCGAATAGGGCATTGTCAGACTAGATGCGACTATTCCAATCTTTCAGAGGTACTGGACATCCAAATGCAAAATCTAAGTTTATGTCTACACCGCAACTATGCACCCGTGGCTGATCAGTGCCAGCCAAATTGGCCTCATGGGGGGGTTGGGCTGTGGGGCTGTTTCACTGTTGTGTAGACTTCTGGGCTCAGGCTGGAGTCAACTCTAGGACCCTACGAGGTGGGAGGATCCCAGAGCTTGGGATCCAGCTCAAGCTGGGAAGTCTACACAGTAATGAAACAGCCCCGTAGCCCAACCCTGGTGAGCCCGAGCTAGCTCGCACAAGCCAGCCATGGGTGTGTGGTTCCTCTGTTGACATACCATAAAACACAGTGATACTATGTGATTTCTGACACTTCTGCCCCAGGACATTTTAGGTCAATTAATGGATTACCCTGGACCATATACACTGCTACCTCGATATAACTCCACCTGATATAACACGAATTTGGATATAACGTGGTAAAGCAGTGCTCCAGGGGGGACAGCGCTGCACACTCCGGTGGATCAAAGCAAGTTCAATATAACACGGTTTCACCTATAAGGCAGTAAGATTTTTTGGCTCCCAAGGACAGCGTTATATTGAGGTAGAGGTGTATATAGTTTTGTCAGCTCTGAGATATATTAATATTGTTACTGAAATATTACAGAGAACACACCTGAGTGAAAATAGTTTATGCAGAATATGAGAAAAGTTGTAGTATTTTGTGGTATGGTGTACCATTCAGTTAGGTGAAAAGAATGTTACACAGCATGCCTTTCAGTTATCTGAATGACATGCTACATAATGCTTCTCAAATCACTACTAAATGCTCTCTCTTTTATTGCTCAGAAATATTATATTACTGAATAACTGGTATATCTTTGTTAGTATCTTGTACTATATTCAGCGTAACAACCATTCATTCAGACAACTGTCTAATCTGCGGATGCAGTTGTTGAGCTAATTGGTTGCAAATGCAGGTTCAAATAACTTTAAACGTCTGGACCTAAATTTCAAAAGAACATAAAAAAATCATTTGTGTACTTCAGAAATAACCAATATCTCTGGGAAATGTATACCATTTTCACAGTAAAATAAAAATTCATTATGAAAGGAGTGCTGTCTAATGGGTAGAGCAGAGAACTGGAAGTTAAAACCACTACATTCTATTCTCATATCTGCCACTGACTTGCCAGGTTGCCCTGGGAAAGCTGCTTAAATAACATTTGCAAAGTGCTTTCAAATCTTCAGACTACAGCGTTTATAGAAGTGCAAAGAATTAATATTGCATGTTCGGAAAGACTCTCCATTCATAAAATATTCCTGCCCATATGTCTGAAAGCTAATGAAGGTCTCCCAAGTGTTATGGAGGATGATATAAAACGTGTGAAAAATAACACCTAACATGGATCTGATGTATCTTGGGGCAACTTTTTAAGGCAAATTTTTGGGGAAAATTAATCCAAGACTTTACAATTTCAGTGTAATTTTAGTGGTTATCAGAAACATGCATTTCTTCCCATTTTAATTGTGAATGACTATTAATCCCAACTGTACTGACAGTCAAAGGTTAAAAAAAGGAATAAATTAGCATTATTGTCAATCATTATACAGAAGAATAATTAACTCAGTATGTTTATTTATCTACTTTTGCTCCTTGATTAAATGAATGATTGATGACAGGTTCCTTGTTTTCTTTTCTTCCTTTTTGTCAGTATAAATGATCAGTATGAAACTAAATGGAGGCATTAAAATGAAATAATTAGTAGCATAAAATACACAGCAACTTGTGTTGCAAAGCTTTCAACTTTCTTTTTGCTACATTGTAATCTAGTAAAATCCATTTATTTACCCAAAGTAGATCAATATTGTTGGCAGCCATAATTTATAATCATGCCATTCCCCTTTCTCTCGGTGACCTCCTAATACTATATATTAATATTCAAGGCTGTTTTATTTAAAAAGTAGATTTTAAAAAACTTCATACAATATCCTTGTATAGGGAAATTATCCGACTGGAGAGGACCTCTCTGGTTTTGTTTGGGTATCCCAGACCCAACAGTTTCCAAAGAAGCAAGACATCTATATGAGAAATGATGCTGTCATGCCACCTGGTATTGCTCATGACTGAGTACCTACCTCAGGGCAGACACCCCAAAGAGTGGAGTATTCTAAAATTAGATCTCACCAACACAGTACCACATGTGAACTCGCAAAGTACAATACTTCTATAATGCAGCCACAAACAGTCCCCTTAGACACTCCAGTCTATCTTGTGACCCAGGCAGGCTGGACTATGTCGTAAAGGGTCACTTACACCAAAAATCAAAAATATTCCAGGTTATTCCCAGTCCCAAGAGATCAGTCACTCACCTAGATCGAGTTGCCTCTAGATCTCACACCATGACAATGCTGGTAGACAATTCTAGAGTTAACTAACTAAAGATTTGTTAGCTAAGAAGAAAAAAAAGATAGTTATTGAGAAGTTAAAGCAGGTAAAATATGTACAGGTGAGTCACAAGTGTATAATTCCAAATGGTAGCAGAGATGTAGTAATCTACCAGTTTTCCAAAAATCACTCAGGGCTACCCAGAATAATTCTTGGGATAAGTCTCTTCTCATTCAGTTGTTCTGCCCTGTTAGAATCCAAAACAGTCCAAAGATGCAGGATCTTTCCCTAAATCTATATTTATAGCTTCTTCCCACAGAAAATAAACTGATGGGGTCACCACCCAGGTAGCCTCTTTCTTTGATTGGTGGAGAGACAGAAGTGCATTTAGAGTCTTTACAGAAGAGTGAAAACAATGCATGTAACATCTCATTAGTTTTTATGAAGTTTAAACACCACATACATTCTTATTCATTTAACAATCATTTGAATCTATACTAATACACACATGAATTTGCCTGGGGCTTTCGCATGAGCTGGCAACTGGCCTTCCAGTGTCACTGATACAGAACAACCTTGATGGAAGGTTGCGGCTATGATCAACACAGCCCTACTACTAGCAGAGTGGATAGGACAGTTACCTGTTCCATAACTGGCATTCTTTGAGATGTGTTGCTCATGTCTATTCCACAGTAAGTGTGCACATGCACCAGTGCCGAAAGTCTTTTCCCTTAGCAGTACCCATACTGGGGGAGCACCACAGTGACCCATGCAGCGGCACCTGTATATCACGTTATAAGGGGGACCACACGCTCCCCTGATCCTCGGTTCCTTCTTGCCGGACAACTAAGACAGAGGGAAAGGAGGGCGGGTGTGGAATAGACATGAGCAACACATCTCAAAGAACGCCAGTTACGGAACAGGTAACTGTCCTTTCTTCTTCAACTGATTGCTCATGTGTTTTCCACAGTAGGTGATTCCAAGCTATACCTGTTGGAGGTGGGTAGGAGTTCACGATAGGCCGGGACAGAGTACTGCCCTGCCGAAGCCAGAGTAATCCCTAGACTAGAAGACGATTGCATAATGTGAAGTAAACATATGGACTGAGGCCTCTCTACAAATGTCTAGGAGAGGGACATGGGCTACATAGGCAGCTGATGAGGCCTGAGCCCTCGTTGATTGTGCCCTGACGATCGGTGGCAGGGAACCCCTGCCAGATCATAGCACGTGCATGTGCACAAGGTGATCCAGTGGGAAAGACACTGGGTGGAGATAGGTTGCCCCTTCACCCGCTCGGCTGAGGCAACAAAAAGTTGCGAGGATTTCCGGAACAGTTTAGTCTGTTCCAGATAAAAGGCCAGTGCCCTACGTACGTATGGAGAAGGTGTTCCTCATTGGAGAAATGGGGCTTAGGACAGAGCACTGGAAGAAAGATGCTCTGTTCTATGTGGAAGACCGAGACCACCTTCGAGAGGAAAGCCAGGTGTGGGCGGAGCTGGACTTTATCCCTGTGGAAGACAGCATAGGGGGGTTCCAAGGTTAAGGCCCTAAGGTCTGAGTCCCATCGGGCCAACGCGATCGCTACAAGGAAGGCGACCTCCCATGAGAGGTGAGACCAGGAACACGTGGCATGGGGTTCAAATGGAGGACCCATAAGATGGGACAAAACCAGGTTCAGATCCCATTGCAGCACAGGGGAATGAACAGTCAAGGAACAGTCCTCAGGAAGCGGGAGGTCATAGAGTGAGAGAAGACTGAGTGCCCTTGCACCGGCAGATGAAATGCCAATATGTCCGCCAGGTGTACCCTGACCGAGGTGGGCACCAGACCTTGGGTCCTAAGGGACAGGAGGTAGTCCAGGATAAGCTGGAGAGGTGCAGAGGAAGAGGAGGCTCCTCGCTTGGCTGGCTGCTTGGAGAACCTGGACCACTTCGCCATGTACATCCGGCATGTGGACGGCTTCCTACTTTCCAGGAGGACCCCCTCACCTTCTCTGAACACCTGCCCTCCTCCTCATCTAGCCATGCAGCAACCACGCTGTCTGGTGGAGTGCAGCTATATTAGGATGGAGGAGGCGGCCCCCATCCTGGGAGAGGCGGTGTGGGCGAAGCGGCAGCGCCTCGGGGGGCCGCCAAGAGGCGAAGAAGGGTCCCGTACTAGTGTTGGCGGGCCCATGCCGGGGCTATGAGAATGACTCTTGCCTTGTCTGCTTTTACCTTATGTAGGACTTATCGATGAGGGGGAACGGTGGGAAAGTGTAAAGGAGCTAGCCCAACCACTGCAGGGGGAATGCATCGGAAATCACACCCCCTCTCCACTCCTCCCCTGGAGCAGAACCGGGGGCAACGCCAGAGTTGCAAAGAGGTCGTCCTGGGGAACTCCCCACTCTCGGAAGAGCCGGTGAGCGACCTTCAAGTGGAGCAACCACTCGTACTAGTGGGAGAAAACCCTGCTGAGGTGGTCTGCTTGCGTACTGCAGATGACCGGGCAGTGCACAGCCCTGAGGGAGATATTGTGGGCTATACAGAACTCCCATAGGCTCGGAGATTGCTGGCAGAGGGCTAGGGGACGAGTCCTGCCTTGCCTGTTGATGTAGTACATGGCGGCAGTGTTGTCCGAGAGGACGCTGATCATCTGGCCGTGAAGGTGTGTGTGGAAGGCCACGCATGCCAACCATACAGCCCTGAGCTCTTTGACATTTATGTGAAGGGACAAGTCCTTGATCGACCATGTCCCTTGGGTTTGCAGTGTGGGCTTCCCAACCCAGGTCCAACGCATCGGTCACCAGGTCTGTAGATGGGTTGGTATCCCGAAAGGGAACCCCTTGCAGCATATTGCTGGGGTAAGACCACCAGGACCGGCTCTACAGTTTTTGCCGCCCCAAGCAGCGCACAGAATTGCTGCCGCGGACGGCGAGGGCAGTCCGTGTGCCCTTAGGGCGGCAGGTGCATGTCTGCGGCGGCGGCAATTCGGCAGCAGCTTCTATGTTTAACTGAAGCCGTCGCGGACAGCTAAATATAGAAGCTGCTACCGAACTGCTGCCACCGCAGAAATGCACGTGCCACCCTAAGGGCACACGGACTGCCCCCGCCGTCCACGGCAGCAATTCGGCGTGCTGCTGGGGGCAAAACAACAGGGACTGCCGCCCCTTGAAGACTGCTGCCCCAAGCACCAGCTTGGAATGCTGGTGCCTGGAGCTGGCCCTGAAGACCACTATTGGAGGGAAGGCAGTATCGGGGACTGAACCGTGAGAACCTTGTGTAGCCCGTCCCAGGCCTGGGAGAATTGGGAGGCTAGCCAGAGCTGGAGGGGCCTCATTCAGAGTCTGGCATGGCGGACACGTACACACATGCTGCCATGTGCCCCAGAATACAAAGGCAAGCCCTCACCGTTGTCACCGGGAAAGCTGTAACCAAGGCAATGAGAACTCTTAGGGCCTCCAACCTGTCAAGGGGGAGAGAGGTTGTGGCTGTCGAGCAGTCCAGCAGCACCCCAATGAACTCTGTGCACTGAACTGGAACTAAGGTTGATTTGGTCTCGTTCACCACTAGGCCGAGACCGGCGCATGCCGACAGGAGCAGCTCCACATGGGTCTCTACCTCGGAATGAGAGTCGCCCTTGGGAAGCCAATGATCCAGGTATGGGAAGATCTGTACCCCTCCCGCCTGAGGTAGGCCACTACCACAGCCATACACTTCATGAAAATCCTGGATGCCGGGGATAGTCCAAATGGGAGGATCGCAAACTGGTACTGGTCTATCCCCACTACAAAGCGGAGGAAGCGCCTGTGCCCCTTGAAAATATGGATGTGAAAATACAAGTCCTGAAGGTCCAGGGCCACACACCAGTCCTCCGGGTCCAGGGAAGGGATAATAGAGGCCAGGGATACCATGCGGAACTTGGAGCAGGCCAGATAACGGTTTAGGCCCCACAGGTCCAGGATGGGCCTGAGGCCCTCTTTGGCCTTCGGGATCAGGAAGTACCAGGAGTAGATCCCTTTGCCCTGGAATTCTACTGGTACTCTTTCCACCGCCCCCAGGTGTAATAGACGGTCCACGTCCTGCCCTAGGAGGTGGGCATGCTGTGGGTCCCCCGCCTACAATGGTTTGGCAGAGGTGAGGTGAACTGCAACATGTAGCCCTTGGAAACGGTGCTGAGGACCCACTGGTCCGATGTTATACGGGACCACACCATGCGGAAGGCAGACAATTGGTTGCAGAGCACAAACTTTATTAATTGGGGAGTCTCCCTGGCAACTGGCTCAGTGCCTCCCTGCAAATAGTCAAAAAGCCTCTTTCCCTGCCTCTTGCCTCTAGAGGGCCCAGGCTGCAGGGCAGAGCGAGACCACTGCTGAGACCGGCGGTTTTGGTCTCTCGGTCTCTTATACAAGGGCTCATATGTGGTCCTCGCAGGTTTGGCCTTGTCTTTAGCTGGAGGGACGTAAAGGCCCAAGGTCTGCAGGGTGGTGTGAGAATCTTTCATCCCATGCAGTCTGACAACCATCTGGTCCATGAAGAGCGCTTTTCCATTGAACGGGAGGTATCGCATAAGGGATTGGGCCTCTATTGACAGTCCCGACAGGAGGAGCCATGATGCCCTGAGCATGGAAATCACAGAAGTCATTGAGGTGTCGGGTGGGAACAGAGATACTCATGGCCCTTGGCCCGCACAAAGTACTTCCTTTCAGCCTTCTTGGAGATTGGGGCCAAGGAGGCGGGAGTTTGCCACAGGGTGTTGGAAATGTTGGCTACACCCTGGTGCAGGGGTAGAGCCATGCGGCCCAGTGCCGAGGGAGACAACACGTTAAAGAGGGAGTCGGACAGGCCCTACATTTCCTCAGTCTGCACCTGGAGGCTGAATGCCACCCACTTTAGCAGGTCTTAAAATCCTCCTGTGGGATTGATGGTGGAGGTGCCATTATGGTGTTGTCCGGTGCCGAGGAAAGAGCTGGCAAGGAGCCCTGGGCCTCGGTCATTACCTGGGGGTTGAGCCCCAGATCAGAGTCTGGGCACAGAACCGCTGACTCGTGGCCTGCCAATTTGTCTCTGAGGTGGCTGGACGAGGCTGATGGAGCTTGAGAGGCTCCGGCAGGAGAGCGTGCCTCCATCTGGGCAGACATCAGCGGCCATGGTGCCCATTGGTACTATTGTCCTTGCCACAGGGCCCCTTGCCACTGTCCCGGCTAAGCAGTGCAGACTGAGGATCGATGGCTGAGTGCTGAGGCCGAGGTCACTGTCGAGCGCACAGTCTCACAGGAACGATATGATTGGCGGTGCCTCCCTCGGGACCTGGACCTCGAGGAACGGTACCCGTTTGAAGTGCTGCTTCCATACTCATGATGGCGGCAGGAGCTCTGGTGCCCCAGTGCCAAGGTATCGCGAGGAGAGTCTCGAGCGTGACATCCAGTTGAGCAGGAATTTGAATGAGAGTGACGACGTCTATCCCGTTGAGACTGGCTGTGGTAGTCGCGCCACGAAGGGAAGCATTCCCAGCAATTCCCCCGATGTCTGCACTCGCTGGCAGGAGGCATAGAGCACCCCCGAGACTCCTGTCCAGGCGGCAACCCAGATGGTCTGGTTGGTGTCGAGGGAGGGCGTGAACTGCAGGACAACCAGTCACTGAGTGCTGAACAGTGCAGGGAGTGGTCCTCGGAGCGGGAATTGCATCCCGCAGGAGAGGTAAGATGGGCACCCAATGGAGGCTTTCCGCGAGTCTGGGGGCCCGTCGCTGGCTGCACATCTGGAACCAGCAGACTCAATGTCTTTTGCAGCCTGCATTGCCTCCAGTGTTGATGGCATCTGTACCGGTGGAGATGTGCACGCAGACGCCACTGGGCTGCTCCACTCAACCCGAGTCAGAGGCCTTCAGCCCAGGGAGGACCGAGGGTTACCCAACGTGGGACCATCCTCCCCTCTTTCCCTGTCTCGGCACCACTACGAAATAGGGCCCTTCCCCATTTCTTGGAGGGGGAGCAGTGCCGGCTGGTGGAGGGGGCCTCGGTACGCACTGACGATGCAGTGCTGAGTGCCAAGTTCACCCAGCATGCCGGAGTTGGGGTCAATGCCACTTCCATCAGGAGAGTGCGAAGTCTAATGTCTCTCTCCTTCTTGGTCCACGGCTTGAATGACCTGCAGATCTTACAACATTCTCTGATGTGAGTCTCACCCAAGCAGCAGAGACACTCAGCATACGGGTCACTCCTTGGCATGGAACAGTGACAGGAGTCGTACGATTTGAAGCCTGGGGCACGGGGCATGCTCCGAGCCCACATTGACAACTGAAGTAATAATTCGAGGAACAGTACCACTAAGGTCGAGAAGAAAGGCTGCAGCAGAACGAGAGCACAAGTTCCAACTACCTTCATTGGCGGCAAGAAGAACTGAGGGTGGGGGGGAGCACGCGGTCCCCCTTATTGTGTGATATACAGGTGCCACTCCACGGGTTGCCACGGTGCTCCCCTAGCATGGGTACTGCTAAGGGAAAAAACTTCTGGCGCTAGTGCACATGGCGAGCACACACGCCTAATGTGGAATACACATGAGCAATCACTCAAAGAAGAACAGAGAGATATTACTTTGAATCTCAGGTTTTATTAACTTGTTCATACACTTCAGATCCAACCAAAACAAGATCTAATGACCTGCTGTCTCTTTCTGTAGGGCAGAAAAGAATAAGAGTTAACCCTAAAATCTCTGTCTTGGGCCCACGATCCCAATCCTCAGAGAAAAACAAGAGGTGCAGTAATGGGCCCACGATCCCAATCCTCAGAGGTAAGACCAAGAGGTGCAGTAATGGGCCCATGATCCCAATCCTCAGAGGTAAGACCAAGAGGTGCAGTAAAAAGCTTCACCTGACCTGGGAACAGATCACTGTATGGAAAATGAAAGGAAAAGAAACAAAGAAATTGAGAAGATATCCTGAGTAAACAAGTGGGAAGGACCCAGGAGACTGGGAAGATGGTTTTCTATATGGATGAAAAACATAGCATGAGGTCTTGCTCCAAAAGCAAGTCCACAAAGGGAAAGGGCTGAAAGGCTGAAACCTTTCCGCTTGCCTAAGGAATGAGAAGTAAAATTTACTTTTAGGAATACAAACAGAAGAAAGTTATCACCCTTTTAAGTGTGAAGAAATGACTTTTTCCTGAAGAACAAGGCTCAGGCCTCTTGGCTGTTGCTCAACAAGTAAAAGCTGGTTGTGTTCAGATTTTCTCCTCCAAAACCTGGTTAGATTTAGCAGCACTGATTCACTCAAGTATTTCATAGGCCAAGGAAAACATTGGGGGGGATGAAAATTGATTATTAAGGTCCCTTATCTATGATTTCTCAAACTCTGTCTCTTGTAGATCCTCTCCCACAGTGGGTGAGCATCTCTCCCTTATTAGCAAGCTGAGCATCTAGTTTTGCCTGCTCCACTCCAGACATTGTTTCTACCGCTGCCTCACTCCACTGATGTAGTGAGAGTCCCGCTCAGTGAGAACCAAAAAACCCTGCTTAGGATACCCACAGGAAATCACTAATATGAGGGCTCAAATTACCCTTTTTTCCCCCTTGCTTTTGATTTATCTGGGCTACAGACAAAATCGCAGCCAGTCAAAGTTATTGAAATTGCTCACCTGTGTGCTGTTCTGCATGAGGCAGGAATCAAATTGGAGAAACAGGAGAGGGAGCCTTAAAGATCAAGATAAGCCTGGATAGACATTGGTTGTCATCCTGCTTGTCTATATAAGTAAGTGTTATTTTATTATGGAATTTTGTATAAGCCAACATGTTGCCATTTATGATTTACATAGCACTATAGGCATGCTTAATGTTTTATAGAAACAGATAAAGAGTTTACAATTTAAGGGCCCAAATCTGCAAATGTAAACGACCTGGCACAGTGTTTGCTACCATGCTCATGCCAATTAAAGTAATGTTGTTTTTCCTTAAATAATACACAGATAACAATGTAACCCTCAAGATGCATATGTTACTCGACTGCATTATCTTTTACCTTTGTCCAATCCTTGTCAGCAGAAGGAATCTAGAACAACTAATATGGAGGAAATTATACTTACTCCCAACAACAACTTAATTCAGAAAAAAGGCCCTCTAATGTCCCTGGGATGAATAAGTATAAGCAGGGAAATATTGAGTAGGGATCTAACACTTCTGCAAACAGCATTAAGGAGAACATTATAAGTACAACTCTACCCTGATATAATGTGACCCGATATAACACGAATTTGGATATAACGTGGTAAAGTAGCACTCCGGGGGAGCGGGGCTGTGCACTCTGGCAGATCAAAGCAAGTTCGATATATGTTTCACCTATAAGTGGCAAGATTTTTTGGCTCCCGAGGACAGCCTTATATCGGGGTAGAGGTGAATATTGTTTTCGGTTGTAGTGGCCACATAGGCACATGAATTGGGGGCAGGAGGGCTGCAGCACCCCCAGGTTTTATGCACAGCTGCTGGCCCTGCACCACGCTTCCCAGTTGCTGACTCGGAGCAAAAACCCAGGGGTGCTTCCCACGCCTATGCCCTGGCCTGGCCCTCTGCCTGCATTCTGCTCCCCAACCCCTCACCTCACCTGAGGCTCAGCTCCTGGCTGTTGGCCCCACTTCCCGGTAGCTGGCCCTGTACTTGGAGCCCTGCACCAGGCCTTTGATTTTGGTCCCGCACTTGGGGTCCTAGCTGCTGGCCGCTGCCGGGGGCTCTGCTCCTGGCCCACCCCCACCCCCAGCTGTGGCCTCAGCCCCCTTACTCCTGTCTGGGTGCTCTTTTCCCAAAGACACAGCCCTCCTCTCAGCCTCAACAGGGGGCGGGGGGGCCTGGCTTTCAGCACCCCCACTACTAAAAATGTTCCAGTGCCACTGAGTGCCCATTCTTCAAAAAGAAATGCAGAAAAACTGGAAAGGTTTCAGAAAAGAACTACAAGAATAATTAGAGTTCTGGAAATTATTCCTTACAGTGAGAGATTAAGAAGAAGCTCAATTCATTTAGTTTATTGAAGAGAAGGTTAAGAGGATCATGATACCTATATGGGGAAGAGATTTCTGACAGCAGACAGCTCCTTAATCTAGCAGGAAAAAAAGGCATAACAAGATATAATGTTTGGAAGCTGAAGTTTAACAAATTCTGACTACAAATATGGCACTTTTTTTCCCCACAGAGAGGGTAATTAACCACCGGAACAACTTGCCTAGGGACTTAGTTGATTCTCCACCACTTAAGTTCCTTAAATCAAGACTAGATCTATTTCTAAAAGATAAGCTATAGCTAAAACAGAAGTTATGGGCTTGAGGTAGCAATTACTGGTTGAGGTTTTATGGCCTGTGTTATGCAGCAGGTCAAATTAGATGGTCAGAATGGTCCCTTTTGGCTTTAAAAACCTATGGATCTATAAATGTGGCATAATAAATGATACAACTTGGTCCATGTATTTACTAAATTGGCTATACGAGAAACAGATTGCAACAGCAAGACTTTGCCACTACTCCTTTCAGTTCCTTTTTGCTGAATATACCCAGAGACTTAAGTAAAATTTACCAAAGAAAACTTCACTTTGAAGTCTTCAGAACACCACAATGTGGCAACAGAACAAGAAGAGTAAAAAAGACAGAGAAAGAGGCATAAAAGCCAATGAACAGGATGGAAAGAACAAACAAAAAGACTCAACTAAGGAGTAAAAAACAGAGAAGGAACCAGGTAATACAGAAGAGACAAATAAAAGGGAGGGATTAAAAAGGAGACATTAAAGAACCAAGTGAACAGAACACTACTCTAGCCTACAGAAAAACAACAACTAAAAACAGCATTTTTTTCATCTACAGAAAAGGACAGTTAAATGTATTTAAAATCTGTCAACAAAAAGAAGGAAGATGCCTTCTCAGAGTGGCCCTTGGACTTGAAATGACATTTGGACCTCATCACACAATACATCTGGTCTTATTTCCTTGTGAGTTTTTGTTGGTTTATTTAGACAGTGTAACGTCTATTGACACTGCATTTTTGCAATGATACTTAAAAGACTGGCCTTGGCCTATAAAACCTTTAATAACAAGTAGACAGATTTTAATTTTTTTTGATATACCTATTCAAGCTAATATAACAGGGAGATTTATTATTAAATGGATTTATCAATATTTCCTTCACTTGATAACCTCATTATCTATTCAGAGTGTTAATATGAATTGTTGTTTGCAGTGTAGTTGCAGCCAGGTTAGTCCCAGGACATTGGAGAGACAAGGTGGATGAGGTAATATCTTTTATTGGACCAACTTCTGTTGGTGAAAGAGAGAGATTTTTGAACTACATAGAGTTCTTCTTCAGGTTCACCTCACCCACCATGTCTCTCTGCTAACCCAAATGGCATTCCAAAAAATCTGATCTCTTCATATGAAAAACACATTAAATTTCATAGTGAAATGCTGACTAAAGCAGTAGTCCTGTTAAGGTAGTCTTCTTGCTAAGCACAGGACTTGGAGTCATGGGATTAGGGTGCTATTCCCAGTTCTCCCACGGATCTGTTGTATGATACTGGGTGTGTCACTCTCAACCAGTTTTTGAATTTAGCTCAGCACCCAGCAGCTGCCATTGGGACACCTATCAGATTACTAAAAAAGTTAAGCATTCTAATTGCTGAACACTTTTGAAAATGTAGCCACTGATTTTTGTTGCCTGAATAGGAGTTGCAATCTTCTGAAATTTGGCACCAATTGTGGTGCTGAGCTCTTTGGAAAATCTGGCCCTAAACTTATAGGTGCCTTAGTTACTCCATTAGAAATGTCAGCATAGTCGGCTTCATCAAAAGGATGACCAACTGATGGCATTCATAGCAATTCACATTTGAAAGACAACAGATAACGAAGAGTTGTTCTGACACTCCTAGGAATTTCATATTTATTCTTAAAACCAGCATTTCATAATTTTTGCTAATCTTCTAAGTGTGTGTAATGGCTTCCTATTCAGTTTTATAAAGATTGCTAGAAGTCTTCTACTTTCACCTTTTAATAGATGGGAATTTACTGTATTCATAAAAAATTAACAATAATATATACTCATGATCCTTCTAATGATGATGAATACCGCCTTTAGTATTTTCCCAGATGATGAAATGTGGCATGCAATTTTGCACATTCATGTGACATCAACCCATGGGGACCAAAAGCCATAGTTTTCATTAGATACAGATGGAACCAGAAGTGACAAGTCGTCTATGCTTCTGTAGAAGCATTCAGCTAACAGTAAGAGTGAATCATACAGGCAGACATGCTCATCCATCAAAAATCAGACAAGGGCTTTCTAATGTATAATCCCAAGTATGTGTAAGACTATGGCACAACTAGTATTAGGTAATTTATGAATGATTTGTCTCTTTTTTCTTACCCAGAAAGAGAAATGATGGTAATCTGATGACGATAGATCTTGGTAAATCTAAATTATAAAGTCATTTATGAGAGGTGTTCTTTAATTACACAAAGCTAATGACAACGGTCTTTGCTGATCTCTGTAATGTCCTGGGAAGGACTTAAACACAGAATGAGAATACAATGAATTCATAGTTATTTTTACTTTATATCCCAGATTGAAATGGGAGACCATAAGAGCACAGGTTTCAGAGTAGCAGCCGTGTTAGTCTGTATCCACAAAAAGAATAGGAGTACTTGTGGCACCTTAGAGACTAACAAATTTACTTCAGCATAAATGAAGAGCACAGGAATTTGGTGGAAACTTAGTTTCCTTCCCCCAGCTTCACAGTGAAATACTAGCAGAAATTAAGCTATGTCGATATTGTGGTCAAACCATGGTTGTATTTACATATTGTATGTAGATAGATAGATAGATAGATAGATAGATAGATAGATAGATAGATAGATATTCCAATATACATATGTTGATCTTTGAAATATCTAGGTTTAACTTGACTGCCCTACTCTTTCCTTTTGATCACAGGTATCCAATATAATAATTAGACAAGAACGAGAATTACTAATAAATCCATGTGTTTCACACTTCAATGCCAGGGTTAGACTAGTACTGGCTCCCAATATCTAGATAGCCACTTCTGATGATTATAATAATATTACAGTTTCAATCATAGAATACAGGAAATACAAAGTCAGGTTTACATTTTACACGTAAAAATGCTTCTATGCTTTAAATGCATGCATAAATCTCATTGACTTTAATGGAAATTAAGCACGCGCTTAAATGCATTGCTGAATTGGAACCAGGGTATGAGAATGTCAAACACAATCACCTGGTCCCAGAACTTTTAGGCCTTGTCTACACTACTACTTTACAGCGTTGCAACTTTCTCGCTCAGGGGTGTGAAAATACACCCCCCTGAGCGCTGCAAGTTTCAGCATCATAAGCAGTGCACCAGTGCTGGGATCCGTGCTTCCAGTGCTGGTAGTTATTCCCCTCATGGAGGTGGGGTTTTTACAGCGCTTGGGGAGCTCTCTCCCAGTGCTGATGCCACAACTACACAGTCATGTTAAATCGCTGCTGCAGCAGTGCTTTGACATTGCTAGTGAAGACGTGCCTTTGCTCATATAAATCATCCCAGTGACGAAAACGGGGCTTATCACATTAATGTTGCAGGAATCAGCTTTTATTGAGCATCTGTCCGAACACTACATCATAAGAGTGGTAATATTGGAAGATGCTTTTGCCCTGCTTAGAAAAGATGAGAATGAATGAAATGAGCAAAGGTTAAAGTTCAAGTCTTTTCCCCAAATATGGCAGCTTACAGATACCAACAATATTTTTTTCACTTTATATGTGAAAACAATGCAACAGTGATTTACTTTTGTCCCATTTTAGGTTACTAAAAAGCAAAAATGCAGAACAAGCATCTTTGGGACATAGGAGTTTTTGCACCCCTTAATTGACAAATCCCTTCCTGTCCATTATTTTAAAATATTACATAGAAGAGGCAACAAATACATAATTTAAGATGTTAATATTTTTAAAAAGAAAAAAGTTCACATAATCTGGAAAAACTAATAATAGATCATGTGAAAACATTTTATTAAAAGGATTAAGAAAAAAAGGGGCTCACTGACATTTAAGCAGAACTTCTTTTTGGAATCAATAGGGAGTTCTCCTTCAACATGATATAACATGATATAACCCAAAAAAATTGACTTAAATTTAATCTGAACATTCCTTCTGATTTATTTACGCATCTTCTCCAAGGTTGGAGCCTATGCAGTTGTCAATACCTACTCAGTCATTATTGCATCTTTGTCAATGTTCTCAACTATGGATCGTAAATACAGGTATCTATCTCTCTCCGTTGAAATTGTGACAGTAGATATTTATCTCATGAGTGAAAACTGACCATGAGACAGGATTGGATGAGCTAAAATTATTAAAATATTGGTTCAAATGTTGAAGGAGCTGAAGCTAAGATTCAGGAGCAGCTCTTATTTTATTTAAATGTAGTTATTTCCTTCTTTCTACTCTTCTTTTTAATTTTTAAAATTCTTCACCACTTGGTTTTTACCATCAAGGCTGCATTGAGAATTCAAGAGTTCCAGCTGTGACATATAGAAAAAACACTGGCACTCAAAAAGGAAGATGGAGTAAAGGTTAAGGACTGAATAACAGAGGAAGAAACTATGCATAGCTGGTGTGATAGTAAGAGGCCAAAATACAAATCCATGGATAAACAAAATAAATTGCAGTAAAGGACTTTAGAAAGACCATGAAGAAATAAAAGTTGTGATTGGTTGGCCATATCACAATAAGAGAAGAAGGAAGATGAATTGTAGCTGCAATAGAACAAAGATGAGCACAGTAAGGGCTGGCACTGAAAAGACGATCTACAATACACAGTCACATTTTCTATTTCCTTATTCTTGTATATAAGGGCCGTTTGGCTGCTCTGATTAAATGTATCTCTTTAGTTCTAAGATGATGGTTTAGCAACATTTAACCCTTAAAATACTGACACTGGATTGACTATATGTTTGCAATAACATTAATATGTTAACAGCTGCAGTAGATGTTTTCTGTCTTGGCACAAGTGATGGATAGAATTAGTGATTCAAATAAAGGAGGACATGTAAATTTAGCATCATTCTACAGTTTTAACTAGGAGGGGACTGGAAGGATCAGGAAAGTGATAATGTTAGCGAGATCCTTCATCTCTTGGGTCAGTGTTACACACACAGGACGGATCAAAAATCATTACCAACTACTGACTGCTCTGCAGCTTATGGAAAATGTGTTTGTGATTTTAGCTCATTTCCTCATTAACATATATCCACAGCACCAAAATCATCATAACTGACAGCCCCATTGTCAGTCTCAGCACGGTGTCCAAAGACCAAAAGGACATGGAAACAGAACTACCTTCTCACATATTTATCCCATTGCAGAAATAATGGTATGTTCCTATGGTGCTGTTAGTTGGGGTTGTCCCAGATTAAAGATGTACAGCAGAAATAGAAAAGGGCATGAATGTCTGGAAATGAAAAGAGGGAATATGATTAAGTTATATAATATAAATGGTATAGAGAAGGATAACTCCCACAATGTAAGAAAAAGAGGAAGCCTTAAATTAAGAGGAAAACAGGATAAATTGGATTTAAAAAAATTTGTCTATGAAACTCATTGTCACTGGATATTGAGACAAATAATTTGGACAACGCTGTATCATAATAGGGGCATTGTGAGACCATACCAACCAAGGTAGAGCAATGGGAGAAATTCTTCTCCCAGACATACAGAAGTAGCATGACTACCAATACACCCTCTTGCAGGTTGCAGCTTACTAACAGCAGCTGACCAATGTGTAGGGATAGAAGAGTCATCGCCTTGTCCAGGGGCAGCTCTAGCCATTTCGCCGCCCCAAGTACGGCGGCACGCTGCGGGGGGCACTCTGCCGGTCGCCGGACCCGCAGCTCTGGTGGACCTCCCGCAGATGTGCCTGCGGAGGGTCTGCTGGTCCCGCAGCTCCAGCGACCCGCAGAGCGCCCCCCGCGGCATGCCACCCCAAGTATGTGCTTGGCCTGCTGGGGCCTGGAGCCGCCCCTGGCCTTGTCTATACCACTCTGTACTCACAAGGGAGCAAGGAGATAGCAGTACCTGCTCTCCCTAATGTGTAGGAGCCGCAGTTCTGTCTGGAAAGCTCCTTCAGCTCCCTTTCCCCTGATCCTTGCCCACTTTCTTCACCCATATAAGGACCAGGAATAATCTTGTCACTGAAAAGTGACTCAAGAGGTCTGTTTGGGGCTGAAACACTTAGATGATGACATTTGAGTTTGTTCCAAACTGCCAAATATTCTTAACTCCAGATCACAGATCAGTAAAATTATCCTGTTTCCAGACTGAGGAATGCCAGAAGGAGGTGTAATCAAGCTAAACTGGTATTCTTCATGCATCATGCCACTGATTCAGTTACTATCATTTGAAAAAACAGTTTAACTGAAGGCCAATTCACACCTTAGCTGGAATTATTCATTCACCTTGCTAATGGTAATAAGTAGGCTGCTTCTGTTTGTAAAAATATTTATCAAAATGTAAATATTCCAGTTCAAAAACCTACAACCAATTTGTCACCATTTGAGATCCTGGATAATCCCATAATTAATTCTGTTTCATAAAAAGATAGATATGTCACAAACTTGTGCTACATATTCAGGTTCCTATATGTCATGCTATTTGAAAAGAAATTGTACGCATGGCCTTATGCATGCACTTGAATCTCCAAAGACAAAAAGCAACACCCAGCATGAACAAAGTCCGATTTCTATCTAATGAATAATTTTATGTCATCTTGGGAACTGGCCAGTGCTAAGGATAACAAAAATGGGCATGTATTATACGTTGTGAAATAGCATGTGCAAGTGAAAAGAACAATAGTGTGGGGTTTTTTTCCAAAAGTATCAGAAAGGGTTTTCCATATTCTGGCAAGTGACAGCCATGCTGGTCAAGTGGAAGAGTTAACATCCATAATTTATTTGGCTGTGAAATACTAGAAGAAAAGCACTGATGTGGCAGAAAGTTTGTCAACCCCCCCGTCCACATTTTACATGCCACAAAACGTTGCATTCCTTGATGCACGTTTTTTAAAAGATTTTCAGTGACAACAAATATAACTTCTTGGAGAGTTGCACACACAAGTTCATGGTCTTTCATATATTTGTGATATTGTTGGTTACATTTGGGGGAAACATCCAGAATCTTAGAGTAATTTCTCAGATAATCCATTGGGCATTTTGTCTTTCAGTAGAAATATAAACGGGATTCATAAAATGCTGTCCCAAGACAGCAAGATGATTCTTACAATTTTAAGTCACAAAAACATTATGTAACCTGTTGTGTCTTTGGCAGCCAGAATGCACAAAATAATTTAAGTCTTGTCCCAGATAAGGTCCCAGTTATTGGTTAAACACTGACCACATGTTATAGAAAAACAGATGTGTAACCCCTTCTACAGATCAAAACTGTTAGAATATATGTTTGTGATACTGAGGCATTTGCTAGAAGTTGTTCTGTTTTACTCATGAACAGACACCCACTGAATATTAGGGTTTAAGTAAAGACAATATTATTTTGCCCTAAAACTATATGGTTCAGTATATACTGTATATACAAGTATCTTGCTTATTCTTCAACTGATATTGTCTATAAACAGATGGGCTTTTTTATTTTTTTCTGTATATATTTATTGCCTGTCATAAGGACACTCCTCCTGATTTTAAGAATTTTAACATTTAAAGTCAACTACTGCAAATATATAAATTATTGCTTATCATGGCTAATATTCCCAAGTAACAAGGTCTTAAACAAGAGGCCAAAAAAACCTGACTGAAATTTCCTATATTAGAAAGACAGAAAATTTTTCTAGTTTCAGCAAATGTCAAATCAATGGCTATTGCTTTTAAGATTAATAAAAGATATAATGGTTTCTAGACAGCCTCTAAACAAAGATTACTGTGAATGGAGAAGTGATTTACCAATAGTTACCGCAATGAAATTTCTTTAAAGGTTACAATCATCAGTTATTTAGCTGAAACACTGCTGAGAACGGCTGGCCATTTTTTGAATTATGCATAATGTTCATTGTAGACTTGATCTATATTATACCAACACAGATATTTCTAAAATAATGGAGAAAAATATCTGTTACTTTCCAATTGCTTAACGTATCATTTCCATGAAGTAATTGACTCTGGAAATATTACACAGCATCACCTAAGTGTTCTTTTTGCAACCACAACTTTGAATAATCTATACAAAATGAGCATAAGAAAACAAACTCATCAGCCATTATAGACTTTTAAGAAAAGCTGTGATGAATACAGGGCAGAGTAAAGGACCTTTCTGAAATACTAAATTAAAATGATTAAGTTGCTGTACATAGTTGAGGACAAATTTAAAACTAAGCTTTGAAATTTAATTATTAACATGAACAGATCATCACATTTGAAGGGGGGGAAAAGCAGTTGCCAAACAGTGTAAGTACTTCTCATATAATTTTCCAAATGCCTTTAGGGTCTAATTCAAGAAATTGCTTGGGGACGCACAAAGTACCATGTCTTGAGTTTTACTGTAGGATTATGAACCACACATATGATGCTGCAGGCTATTTATGAGAGCTTGTTTATCCATATGAACTTCTTCAAGGGCAGCAGAAAAAGACCTTAATAAATGAAAATGAATTTCTTTTTATGTAATTTCATGAATGTTTGATCGGAATGCGTAACAGGTTTATGTTCAAGGAGAACTAGTGAAGTAATAAAATACACATGCAACGTACAGTTGAACCTGCTTATAATGAATTCACATACAATGAAACAGTATTTACCAGTACGGTGAAGTAGAGTGAAAGCTCCACATTATTTCAAGGCACTGCAATGTGTAAAATAAAATCCTATTTAGTAATAGTGAACTTCCACTTAAAAAAAAAAAAGACTTCTAAAATTGCAGCAGTAGAGCCTCCAACTGGGTGGAGACACAGTATTAAAATGTTTCATTCTGCTTTTTTGTAGGCAGAGGCATGGGTGAACCTGAGCCAGAGTACTTATATTTAAATATGTTCCTGTCTGACAGTGACCAGTGTTTAATTACATGTTTTTATTCCAAAACAGGACACTGAAAAAGGAGAGTGTATACTGTGAAAACTTACACAAGATTTTTAAAATCATGACCCAGAGACTTGCAGAAATCAGACATTCTATATCACAGGAGAGCCTGTGAAAGCATTATATTCTGTATCACTGGAGAGAGAGCCTATAACAGCATTATATAGGGCTGCATATGTTATTTCAACAGGTAGATTACAGATGCAACAGACAACAATAACCCACTTACTTTACATCACTACTGTAACAGCCTTATTGTATTTAGCAGCTCTCCCAGTGCATGAGAACATATACTTTTCAGAATGAGAGGATATAAGAGTAACACTTGCATATTTTTGATATCACAAGCATGATGATAACTAGTCATAATCTTATACTTTGGATGATGCCATTTCCATTCTTTCAGGAAAATATTACATGGCAGATGGTATAAATGGACATATATGAATAGGGACAAACACATGTATGGTCCCTAGACCATTATTAGTCTGAAAGCCAGTTGTTTTTTGCCCTCCCTGTCTACCTCCTTCCAGTGTAAAATTATGACATTTTTCATCTAATATTCTTTCTTCTAGCAAGAAGGGTAACTGAAAGCTGCCTACATTGTCAATGCTAATACCAATACTAATACCAATACTAATAGCCAGCTGTCAAGTGCAGACCTACAAAGTCACAGCTTCCTATCTGTCCCTTAGAGGTGGCCACTTCTGATGCCTCCAACTACATACATCCTTATACCATACAGTCCAGTCCAGGGTTTCAAGTGTATAACTAACGACAACAGATAGAAAATGAAGGATTGGTGATATCCTGGCTCAATCTAGAATACGTCTCCTCTAAAACATAAAAATTAATGGCCAAAATAAAACAGAATGAAATTCAGTTCTGCCAAAGACAGACCAGAGATCTAACAACCACGATTTTAAAGGCTTTCAGTATTTCTAAATTCATTAAAAATTGTTACATTAATTATAACAGAAAGGGAGATCACACTTATCTGCCTGAGAAAAGGTAGGATTTGAAGATGACACTAAAAATGTCAGTCTTAAAAGATTATACACATCACGCAAAACACTGTACAAGACCGATTTACATATATGGGTTCTAAAGTAAGGCTAACAGGCCCTGGGCTTGGGTGCTCCAATGGGTACAAAGGTCAGAAATACCAATTTTATTTCTCTAACTGCTCATTTGAACACACACTTTAGATGCTCACATTTGAAACTAGGTCCATTTTGGCTAAATTTCTAACTACATTAACTCAGAAGTCAAAATATTTTATGAATAAATGGTAAGAAAATAAATGAAATTCATGTCTTAATTTTGGTAACCAACAAAATTTGAAGTGCTTGAATTTACTATTAATCTGAATTCAATTTTTAATATACCATACAATAAATGACCACAAGCCAAAAAATGTTACCATGCTCCATCCAAAATCATATTTTTGTACAGTATGAAAATAAACAAAAACACAATAACTGCAAATCACTTTACAACAAATCATTTAATCTCCATCTCCCAGAAACCTTACTGCTATCATAGTTATACTGACAAAGTTTGTTTTTAAATAAAATATAAATAGAATAAGAGGTTTATTTCACCTTCACATGGTGTCTTTCTCATGCAGACCTCAGATTTCCACATTTGTATCCCTTTAAAGGATTTGATATGCAGGGAAAGAAGAAAGGATGATGGTAAAAATTTCAATTTAGATATTACTACAGGCTGCCACAATCCATACTAAACAATATGCTATTTTCATACCTTTTACTGATGTGTTGGGTGGAGGTCCTTCCATTCTCAAGTTCCACGGAGGATCCCCCTGATTAGCAAAGTCCCTCATTTTCAGATAGCTAATTGTAAGTCGGATAATGGATGCCTTGTCAAGCTGACTTGTAATGGCTGCAGGGAGTGGCAACAACTTTGCCAACTCATAGAATTCAAAATTTTCCTTTCCCCGGCGAGAGCGAGCAGCATCTCGGGACTTTTCCTTTCGCAAGGCTTGTAAACTGAAACAAAAACAAAGGAGGACATTCATCAGTATTAGTGTTCTGTCACATTTAACCCATTTGCTTTCATTGATGGGTTCCTATACAAATTACCAACATTTTCCAAATGCTGACATGTACAGATATGCAATTTTCAGGATATACTTCAACAATACTGTGCTCTTTCAATATTTGAATACTAATTATGGTATTTTCCTTTCAGTGGTAGCAAACAAGTTCAGTAACCATTCTTAATTCAGTTCTGTCATCCTCTAAGACTGACTGCCCTGACCACCAATCAGTCTCACCCATTCACAGGACAGATGGATTTGCCAGGGGTTTCCCTGGATGGATTAAAAGGGCTCCTTAACCATCTTGACCAATCAGAGCCCAGCTTTGCGTCAAGCTCCACCAAAGGTCATACCCCTGGCTTTAAGAAGCCCTCTTATTAAGCCTCATTATGAGAAGCTGGGGGAAGAGCAAAGGGCCACTCACATTCTCCTCCGACCATCCATGTGCTTTGGGAAATGTCTTATCCAAGCAGTTGTCCCTTATCCTTGGGATATTTGTATTGCCATTTAATAATAATGATATGGCCATTTCCTTCTATTTCCAAACTAATTTGAATCTTTGAGAAGATTACTGGTCCAATGGATGGGGTTGGGGGGAAGCTTCAGAGGTGATATATCTTGATTTAAGTAAGGTTTTTACCACAGCTCCACATCACATTCTCATAAGGAAACAAGGGAAATGTGGTCTAATTGTAATTACTATAAGGTGGGTACATAACCACTTAAACACTGTACACAAAGAGTAGTTATCGATGGTTCACTGTCAAACTAGAAGGACACATCTATTGGGGAATCGCAAGGATGTGTCATGGGTCCAGTATTATTTCTAACATTTTCTTTAATGACTTTGAAAGTGGAATGGAGAATATGCTTATAAAATCTGTGGAGCTGAAAGGCGTTGCAAGCACTTTGGAGGACAGGATTAGAATTCATAATTGATAAATTGGAGAATTGGTCTGAAATCAAAAAGATGATATTCAATAAAGACAAGTGCATAGTACTTCACTTAGGAAAGCAAACTCAGCTGCACAAATACAAAATGGGGAATAACTGGCTAAGTGGTCATACTGCTGAAAAGGATCTGGGGGTTACAGTGGATCACAAATTGAATATGAGGTCAACAGTGTGATGCTATTGAAACAAAGGTTAATATTTGGAGGTGTATTACAGGAGCATCATCTGTAAGATACAGGTGAGGCCTCAGCAGGAGTACTGTGTCCAATTCTGGGCACCACACTTCAGGAAACATGGACAAATTGGAGAGAGTCCAGAGGAGAGCAACAAATATAATAAAAGATTTAGAAAACCTAACCTTTTTCCAACATTCCAAATATCTGACAAGCTTCAACCGTCAACATCTTGTTTTTAAAACAACATGCAAGAGAAATGTTTTCCTTCTTTCCCTCTAATGGGGCATTTCCTCTGAAATTTTATTTCTTTGACGTGTAGGGTGGGCAATATTTTGTTCAGTATTTTAACCATCCAGGGATTGAAGTGGGAGCTTTCTATTCAGGAAAAACAGGTTATTTAACAGTAACTGTTGTTCTTCAAAATTCACCTTTCTGGGATATGAAGCCGCTGGTGTCAAGTTGCAGCGTGATATAATTGCCCTACTCTATATAAGGGACAGTATCCCCCAACCACTTCAGGTCCTTTTGCCTAACTGAAGAGTCCTGATACCATATTAGTTAGAACTCTAAGGCATAGGGGAAGGTAGGCAGGTAGCATGAATCCAGAGGCAACTCTTGAAGAACAGAAGTTATTGGTAAGTAACGCCTTTCTTCTTCGAGGGCCTTTGTGTATTTTCATTTGTGGGAGATTAGTCCTTCCCTACCAGGATGGAGGGCAAAGAGTTCTTAGCTAAATATGGACTGGCCCTCCTAAACTGGGCATTGGAGCATGATGCTAACTCCAAGAAGCAGTGTCTGGTGAAAGTGTGCACAGAACTCAAAGTTGCTGCTTTGCATATTCTCCTGGGGGAACCTGCCTAAGGCATACCATTGACGCTACAGTTGCTCTCCTGCAATGAGTCTCTAAACCAGCAGGTACTGGTTTCCTAGTTAAAATGTAGCAATATTCCATACATCTCCTAATTCAGTGATAAAGTCTCTGTCTGGTAATAGATTCTCCCCATACGTTACAAATAATTTACTGGATTTTCTAAAGGTCTTTTCTAGGTAATAGAACACCCTCGTTACAGTGAGGTTATGGTGACAGAAGCTGGGGAAGAACCAAGGAAGGAAAACATATTGAGATAGGTGAAAATTTGAGACCACCTGGAAGCTGGGATGGGGACTCATGGTGACTTTGTCCTTGTGAATCACAGCATAAGGCACTGTGGCAATCAAAGCACTAAACTCACTGACCCTCTGACCAGATGTAATTGTTATGAGGAATGCTATTTTATTGCTAAATGTTTGAGAGCAAGAGAGTCTTGTGCCAGAGGCTCACAAGAAGTGCCTATTAGCTTCATTAGAACAAGATTTGAGTTCCAAGAAGGTATCATTAGTATATGGCTGTAATATCTCATACAAGGTATCACATGAAAGGTCATGATTAGGGCCCTACTAAATTCACAGCCATGAAAAACAGGCCATGGACTGTGAACTCTGGTCTCCCACCGTAGAATCTGGTTTTCTGTGTGCTTTTACCTACAGGGATTTCATGGGGGGAGTCCAGCATTTCTCAAATTGGGGGTACACTCGCCCAAAATGGAGTTGTGGGGGGGTCGCAAGGTTTTTTAGAGGGTACTGCCTAAAGGATGGCATTCTCATCCTTACTCTGTGCTGATTTCAGAGCTGGAGAGTGGTGGCTGTTGGCTGGGTGCCCAGCTCTGAAGGCAGTGCCCTGCCAGCAGCAGCATAGAAGTAAGGGTGGCAATACCATACCATGCCACCCTTACTGCTGCGCTACTATTGGTGGTGGAACTGCCTTCAAATCTCGGCTCCTGGCCCTGCAGCCAGTGCTCTCCAGCTGCTCAGTCTGAAGGTAGCGCTGCATCCAGCAGCAGTACAGAAGAAAGAATAGCAGTATCGCAACCCTCTCCTCCGCCAACTCCTTTTGGGGTCAAGACCCCTACAATTACAACATTGTAAAATTTCAGATTTAAAAAGCTGATATCATGAACTTTACGATTTTTAAAATCTTATGTCCATGAAATTGACCAAAATGGACTGTGAATTTGGTAGGGCCCTAGTCATGATCTGCTAAAACTCATTGTTCTGTCAAAATATGTGCATCATCATTGTATATAGAATTATGATATTCTGCTAAGAGAACCTTCTAAGAGCCACTTTTCTTGTTCTGGTGTCCAAGGTTAGGTTTTCTAAATCTTTTATTATATTTGTTGCTCTCCTCTGGACTCTCTCCAAGTGCTGAGGTCAGACAGCAAATGTGAAAAATCAGGATGGGAGTGGGGGGTAATAGGAGCCTATATAAGAAAAAGACCCAAAAATCGGGACTGTCCCTATATAAAATCAGGACATCTGGTCACCTTATGTCCAAGGCCTCCTGTGCTGTTCTTATAGAGTACCTAGTGAGCATACAACCCTTGGTGCCAAATGCCATGGCTGCTTCCTTCCATTCCTCAGGCAAGGAATCTAAGTTGGGGCTTATGGCATCCCATAGGACATAACTGTAATAGGACTCAGCAGCTTGATATTGGCAGTTGAAGGCCTAATGAGTAGGCTCTGATGCCATAATCATCCAAGTTACACCCTTTCCTGTCAGAAGGGGCAGAGTAAGACGCCTTCTTGTACTGTGCTGCAGATACCACCATGAAGCCTACTGAACGATTGGTGGCAGTGCTGAGGTCTGTGCCAGAGTTGATCTCACAGAAGGCAGTGCTGGGGCCACAGCAGCAAAATGTGTCTTGCATCAGAGGACCTAGGCAGGGAGGCTAGTCTCAATACCTTCAGCCAGCCCATTGGAGTATCAGGCTGTGGGCACTGAGAAGCCAGATGAGCCTGAAGCCTAATGTGCAAGGAGTGAAGTTATAGCAAACCATACATTGAGTTACTGAGTGGTCTTGCCAGACACAGAAGACACAGGCATCAGTCTGCTGTGCAACAGATGGACTGGAAGCACACCTCTCGAAGCCCTTATGGACTTGGGACCCTCAGCACAAAAATACACCTACGCAAGGGCTATGTATGCTAAACTATCCTATATATACTATACTAACTAACTACAAGAAAATAATAATAACAACCTAGGCTAAGGGAAGATTTAGCCTGAGGACATTAACTGTATGTATACACTGCAACATAAGACCTGAGTTTGAGTTCATGCTCAAGCCTGAACTCTGTTCCATCTACACAAAAATTCCACTAAACCAGGGTTCCCACTAACTCAGGCCCCAGGACCTCATGGGAGGGGAAGGTCTGAGCCTCAGCCAAGCCAGGACCCAAGGTTCAAATCCCATTGCTTTGCTGTGTTGACACAGTCACAATGGACTTGTGCACTGGGATTCTGCCAAAAGTATTTCACAAGCCCATGGGCTGACTTTCTTTGTCCTCAGGACAATGAAGTTTTCCCACATTTCACCAACAACAAAGGGCTAGAGTGGCCACAAATCTGGGATATGAATGGTTAGACTTGGACCCACATAATACAGTGTAGATGCTGGAACCCCAGGTTGGGACCCAGGGTCCAACAATTCCTAACCTGGGGTTACAAATGAGAGTAGATGCTCAAGCCCTAGGTTGACAACCCCAGGATCTGCTATCTCGAGTTCTACAAACCCCAAGCTTACATTACAATATACCCACAAACCCTATAGTGAATTCCATTCACTCTCTGCAAATGGTTGGAGTTTGGAAGGGTGCACTCCCTTATACAAGTGGGGCATAAAACATGGTAGATGCAGAATACGTGATGGTGTGCTGTGGTATCAAAGTTTTATTGACACTCATTTGGGATAACCTGCATAACTCACTCATGACTTCAATATTCTTGTGCTCATTCCGATCTTACACTGATACACCCTTTCTACCATGCCCAACATGTATTCTATGTATCTTCTACTTTTATAGTCTGCAAAAATGAAGAGCTTCACACTCTGTGATTATGCAGACTTACCATGACATTTTTTTTAAAAGGTTACAAAATAAACATATATGCTGACCGACATTAATAATTCCTTAGATTATTAATGGTCTGTTTATTTTCTGCATGTGTCTCTGTTTTGACAAGATAATCAATTAAGTAAGTTTCAGTTTCAATTTTTTGTGCTGCAAGTCTGTATTTCAAATAGAATCAGTGAATGTTTATATTTATGCACAACTGTTCCTATTTGTACTTTGAAAATACAATCTTAGAGCCATTGTTATTTGTCTCTGGTTTCATATGGCTGTGCTTGTTTGGGTTTTTTTAATTTGGACACATTTTTACATTGTCCCTTTAAACCCAATTCTCAATACAATTCAAGAATTCCCTCAGTGAGATACTTCTGAAATGTCAGTTTTCACAACTCTGACCCTGCATAATTACACCAGCACTACAGGTCCCATAGTCTTTTAAAGTGACAGCACTGAATTTGTAATAAATAACAATTGGTTTGGAGGGTGACAGCAATAAAATAAAGCTCTAGGGACAGAAAGGTTGTTGAAACTATGATCTAATGGCTGAAGCCAATGGGAATGACACTGTGTGTACTTTAGTCTATTGCCCATTTTCATTAGCTAGTACCAAAAAATGTAGCAAATTCTCACAAGGTGTGCAAATTAGTTTTTGTAATGCTACTGAAATCCTGTGTTTTCACCAGTGATGCTGGAATATTTAATAGTTGGGGTTACTTTTTACCTCATGCCCCCTCCCATGCCCCTGTCCACACCCCCTCCAACCCCCAGAGCTGGGGCCAAGAGCAGGGCCATGTCTCTGGGAGGAGGCTGACCCAGGTGTAAGGAGGCTGAGGCCAGGACCACAGCTGGGGGCGGGCATGGGGCCAGGAGCGGAGCCCCAGGCACGAGGCCAGCACCAGGACCCCAAACGCAGAGCCAGGAGTGGAGCCTCAGCCATGGGGGCCAGTGTCCAGGACCCTGGGAGCAGAGCCATGGGATCCGGGCCCCAGAAAAGGAGCCCTGGGAGCTGGGGGTCAGGGGCCCAGGAGCAGAGCCCTGGGTGTGGGGCCTCAAGAGTGGGGCCAGCAGCCAGGGCCCCGCATAAAACCTGGGGGTGCTGCAGCAACCCTCGCACCCCTAGTTCCTGTGCCTATGGTTTTCACAAGAAGGCCTGCAAACACGGCAAGAGCCCAGAATTCTTTGCAGCACTGTACAGTGACAGCAGTGATCATCATCATACACAGAAATTCAACTTGTGAATTCCTGAAGCCTCTAATAGAAATAAGGATTTCATTTAGTAGCGGCAAAACCAGATCCAGTACAATAATATTTAATACCTAATAATGTCTATATTGTTATATGTAATCATTAAATACAGATAATTAAAACATTTCTGTAGTCTTTTTCATCCAAAAAATCTCAAGTGCGCCATAAACATTCTTCAGTTAAGGCTCAAAGCACCTTTGTCATCAGATGGATATTATATCTCCTTTATAAAAGGGAATCTAAAACACACAAAGGTTGTGTGAATTGTGCAAGATCACACAGTGAGTTATTGGGAGATAATGGACTACAGCCCAGGAGTCCTAACTCCCAGTCCTATGCACTAACTCTAACCACTAAATAACACAGACTTTCAATTATCTGCATTTTTTTCTGTACATTTTCTAGGGTAACCAAGATAACACCTCTAATTGTTAAACAGGTAACTAGGTTAGAAGTAGTATGATGTATGGAAATACAATGCACTCCTTTTATAAGAGTCACATCCATCCCGGATATTTTGATTCTTATAAGCAGTTGGTTCTTACAAGCAGAGTATTTTAGTTAGTATAGGAATGATTTTGTCCCAGTGGTTTTGATCACTATATGCAGTTGATTCTTATATCAACGATTCTTATAAATGGAGTGCACTGTAAATATAGACTGCTACTTACACAACTTACTAAATGTACAGTAGTTTTTTAATTATACATGGTAAATACTAGAAATACACAAAAAGAACAGGAGTACTTGTGGCACCTTAGAGACTAACAAATTTATTTGAACATAAGCATATTCTTTCAAACCTACCCAGGGAAAGGGGTGTAAGGACTTGGGGGGGGGAGGAATTAGCCTCAAATCTGCCCAGGAAAGGGGGGGTCAGGGACTTGGGAAATATTTGGGGAAAGGCAGAGTTCCAAGTGGCTCTTCCCTAAGATGTGGAACACGCTTGGTGGTGGCAGCTTACTGTTAACCTAAGCTGGTAAATAAGCTTAGGGAGTCTTTCATGCAGGTCCCTACATCTGTACCCTAAAGTTCAGGGTGGGGAGGGAACCTCAACATGGTTATGCTCAAATAAATGTGTTAGTCTCTAAGGTGCCACAAGTTCTTCTGTTCTTTTTGCTGATACAGACAAACACGGCTACTACTCTGAAACTAGAAACACACTTTCTCACCTTGTATTCAACTTACAATCACTAACCTACAGTGCGCCACATCACTGTATTACTCTTTTTTAGTTAAACCTATGCAACTGAATAGATAGGTCAATTTTAGCTGATTTGAGTGAGAGAGAGAGAGACAGAGATTTCAAACATTGTGACTTAACACAGCACTCTCTCATCAGTCCCTCTTTTAGTCACATCTGACTTGGCTAATTTTGGCTAGCGTGTTTAGGGGGACAAAGACAACCTAGGTGGGGGTTAAAGATGGTTCACATCAGTGGGTGAGCACAGCAGCTGGCTATTAATGTTTGAGTGGGGTATTATAATAATCTGTTGTCTATCACCACCAATGCTGTGGCATATAAATGCCCCCCTTTCAAACTTCATTGATGATCCTGGGGCATCAGTGACCTGTGACAAATTAAACTAGAAGACAGAAACTGGAACAGCACCGAATCCAACAGTCTGCAAAAGAGGATTTCTTGTGCTTTTATGCCACTATTATTGTATCTGAACTTTTTGGCCAATACTTTGACACAGTGGCTTCTGAAAGGGTATATTCAGTGCACTCCAATAACTGATTAATGCAACAACGGGGAGAATTAAGATTGCATATAGAAAAAAGAAATGGGCTACTGACAGAGAAAAAAAAACATGGGGAAAAAGTAATGGTCCATTAACTGGTCCCTTTCACATTTCAGACATTCTTTTGAACCTCCAGCAAGGTAGTTGCTTGTGGAAGAGGAAGTGGTGATGACAAACATCTCTCTCTCCCTCTGTGGCAGAACATATTGTCCCTGACCTTAGCAGGAGGTCAGTTAGTCATGGGTGAACAGCCACGACAACTGACCTTAAAAATATTGGTTCTTCCAATGTGGTGGACATCTATGGTTATATATGTCCATAGGTATGAGAAAAGATCTGCCTTTTCCCCTTGAGCTTGTGTCAAGAATTCTACCCACCTGGCCCCAAGAGACAGAGTGGAAAAAGGTAATCTTGTGGTCAAAGCACAATACTGGAAGTTAAGAGATACTCACTCTATTTTTGGGTTTGCAACATTTGCGTGTGTCCTTGGTAAATCACTTAAGCTGTCCGTGTTTCAGTTTCCTCATTTGTAAAATAGGAATAATAATTAAGGCTAAGATTTTGTCACAGATATTTTTAGTAAAAGTCACGGACAGGTCACAGGCAATAAAGAAAAATTCACAGAAGCCCATGACCTGTCCCTGATTTTTACTAAAAAATATCAGTGAGAAAAATAAGGAGCTGCAGAGTCCCCACACCACCCACAGCAGCTGGGCAGCTGCGGGGGCTGTGGCTCGGAACTCTGGCGGTTGAGGTTGGAGCTCCAGTATACCCCGCCGCCCACTGGGGCTCGGCATTCTCAGGGGCCCCCAATGCTCACAGCTCCTGGCCGCTGCAGGCTGAAGTCATGGAGGACTCTGGAAGTCATGGATTCCATGACTTCTGTGATCTCTGTGACAAAATTGTCACCTTAATAATACTTACAAATTTGTTAATTAATGTTTGTAAAATTATCTTGAGAACTTTGAAGGGGAAGTTCTACATATGTACAAAGTAATATACTAATTATTAAGAAAAGTTTATTGAACACCAGAAGACACAAAGGTGATTGTGAGTCTCATAGACTCATAGACTCATAGGTCAGAAGGGACCAATCTGATCATCTAGTCTGACGTCCTGCACAAGGCAGGCCACAGAACCCCACCCATCCAATTTTATAACAACCCCTATCCCAGGACCGAGTTATTGAAATCCTCAAAAATGGTTTGAAGACCTCAAGCTGCAGAGAAACCACCAGCAAGCGACCCGTGCCCCACGCTGTAGGGGAAGGCGAAAAACCTCCAGGGCCCCTGCCAATCCGCCCTGGAGGAAAATTCCTTCCCGACCCCAAATATGGCGATCAGCTAAACCCCGAGCATGTGGGAAAGAGTCACCAGCCAGCACCCAAGAAGGAATTCTCTGCAGTAACTCAGTTCCCATTCCATCAAACATCTCCCCGCAGACCATTGAGCAGACCTATCTGGTGGTAATCCAAGATCAATTGCCCAAATTAACAATCCTATCATAACATCCCCTCCATATACTTATCAAGCTTTGTCTTAAAGCCAGGAAAGTCTTTTGCCCCCACTACTTCCCTCGGAAGGCTGTTCCAGAGCTTCACTCCCCTAATGGTTAGAAACCTTCGTCTAATTTCAAGTCTAAACTTCCTAATATCCAGTTTATACCCATTCGTCCTCATGCTTACATTAGTACTAAACTTAAATAATTCCTCTCCCTCCCTAACGTTAACCTCCCTGATATATTTATATAGAGCAAGCAGATCCCCCCGCAGCCTTCTTTTGGCCAGGCTAAACAAGCCAAGCTCTTTGAGTCTCTTTTCATAAGGCAGTTTTTCCATTCCTCAGATCATCCTTGTAGCCCGTCTCTGAACCTGTTCCAGTTTGAATTCATCCTTCTTGAACATGGGACACCAGAACTGCACACAGTATTCCAGATGGGGTCTCACCAACACCTTGTATAACGGTACTAACACCTCCTTATCCTTGCAGGAAATACCCCGCCTGATGCATCCCAAAATCGCATTTGCTTTTTTAACAGCCGTATCACATTGGCGACTCATAGTCATCCTGCTATCAACCAGTACCCCAAGGTCCTTCTCCTCCTCCATCGCTTCCAACTGATGCGCCCCCAACGTATATCCAAAATTCTTATTATTAATTCCTAAATGCATAACCTTGCACTTTTCACTATTGTATTTCATCCTATTTCTACTACTCCAGTTTACAAGGTGGTTCAGATCTTCCTGAATAGTATCCCTGTCCTTCTCCTTGTTAGCAATACCCCCCAGCTTCGTGTCATCTGCAAACTTTATTAGCACATTCCCGCTCTTTGTGCCAAGGTCAGTAATAAAAAGGTTAAATAAGATCGGTCCCAAAACCGATCCTTGAGGGACTCCACTACTGACCTCCTTCCAGCCTGACAGTTCACCTTTCAATACGACCCTCTGGAGTCTCCTCTTTAACCAGTTCCTTATCCACCTTACAACTTTCATATTCATTCCCATCTTTTCCAATTTGACTAACAGTTCCCCGTGCGGAACCGTGTCGAAAGCCTTACTGAAATCTAGGTAAATTATATCTACCGCATTTCCTTTATCTAAGTAATCCGTCATCTTCTCAAAGAAGGAGATCAGATTGGTTTGACACGATCTACCTTTACTAAATCCGTGTTGCAATTCGTCCCAATTACCATTGACCTCTATGTTATTAACTACTCTCTCCCTTAAAATTTTTTCCAAGACCTTGCATACTACAGACGTCAAGTTAACAGGCCTATAATTACCCGGATCACTTTTATTCCCTTTCTTAAAAATAGGAACTACATTAGCAATCCTCCAGTCATACGGCACAACCCCCGAGTTTATCGATTGCTTAAAAATTCTCGCTAATGGGCTCGCAATTTCACGCGCCAGTTCCTTTAATATCCTCGGATGGAGATTGTCCGGGCCCTCCGACTTCGTCCCATCGAGCTGTTCAAGTACGGCCTCTACCTCAGTTGCGGTAATATCCACTTCCACATCCACATTCCCGTTTATCACCCCTCCATCATCGCAAGGTTCCTCACTAGTCTTATTAAAAACTGAGGCAAAGTACTTGTTTAGATGTTGGGCCATGCCTAGGTTATCCTTAACCTCCATTCCATCCTCAGTGTATAGCGGCCCCACTTCCTCTTTCTTTGTTTTCTTCTTATTTATGTGGCTGTAGAACCTTTTACTATTGGTTTTGATTCCCTTTGCAAGGTCCAATTCAATGCGACTTTTAGCCTTCCTCACTTTATCTCTACATGTTCTGACCTCACCAAGGTAGCTTTCCTTACTGATCCTGCCTTTCTTCCACTCCCTATAAGCTTTCTGCTTTTGTCTAATCCCCTCTCTGAGTTGCTTGCTCATCCAGTTTGGCCTACAACTCCTGCCCATGGTTTTTTTCCCCTTTCTTGGGATGCAGGCTTCCGACAGTCTCCGTAGCTGCGACTTAAAGTAATTCCAGGCCTCCTCCGCATTTAAATCCACTAATTCCTCCGTCCAATCCACTTCCCTAACTAATTTCCTTAACTCTTTAAAATTAGCCCTCGAGAAGTCAAAAACCCTAATCCCAGATCTACATTTGTTTATCCTTCCATCTAGTTTGAACTGAATCAGCTCATGATCACTCGAACCAAGGTTGTCCCCTACCACCATTTCTTCTACGAGGTCCTCACTGCTCACCAACACCAAATCTAAAATGGCATCTCCTCTCGTAGGTACTTCAACTACTTGATGAAGAAATCCATCCGCTATCACATCCAGAAAAATCTGACCCCTATTATTCTTGCAAGTACTCATCCTCCAGTCTATATCCGGGAAGTTGAAGTCCCCCATAATCACACATTTCCCCTTTGTGTTTACTTCATTAAAGACATTAAAGAGGTCTCTATCCATATCCCAATCAGATCCCGGCGGTCTGTAGCACATGCCAAGCACTATCTCAGGGGAAGCTCTAGTTGCTTTTTTACCCACTGTGATTTTTGCCCAGACAGACTCTGTCTTATCCATTCCATCGCTTCTTATTTCGCTACAGTTAATTTCATCATTGATGTACAAGGCTACTCCACCACCTTTGCCTTTCTTCCTGTCTTTTCTAAACAGCACATAGCCTTCAATACCCGTGCTCCAGTCATGAGTACTATTCCACCAGGTTTCCGTTATCCCTATAATATCCGGTTTCACTTCCTGCACCAGTAACTCCAGTTCCTCCATCTTGTTACCTAGGCTCCTCGCATTAGTGTACAGACCTTTTAATTTTCGGCATTTGGCGTCAGTGACATTCTTTCCCCCGTCGTGCAGAGACCTTTTACCACCAGCATCACCCGTTACTCTGGTTTCTACTCCACTATTCCTCCTTGGATCAAATCTTGGGACCGCAAGGGTATCCCCTCTCACTTTGTTTACTTTCCTCTCCAGGTTATATTCCGGCGTGGAGATCTCCCGAACATCTCCCAACCATCTCCCCCAACTTCCTAGTTTAAAGCTCTCTTGATGAGGTCGGCGAGCCTCCATCCTAGAATTCTATTTCCCTCCTTGCTTAGATGAAGTCCATCCTGAGCGAACAGTCGTCTATCCGTAAACGCTTCCCAGTGACCGTACATCCCAAAGCCCTCCTTATAACACCACTCCCTAAGCCATCTGTTGATCGCCATAATCTTGTCACTCCTTCGTCGCCCCGCTCTAGGAACCGGCAGAATCCCACTGAAGATCACCTGAGCCTCGATGTCTTTGAGCGTCTTCCCCAGTCTGGCATAGTCCTCCTTGATACAGTCCAGCGAGTAACTAGCCGTATCATTCGTTCCCACATGAAGGATAATCAACGGATTCTTTCCCGCTCCCGCTAAGATCGTATTCAGCCTCAGGTCCATATCCTGTATCTTAGCCCCTGGCAGACAGCACACCCTTCTGTTCTCCCGATCAGGTCTAGTTACAGGCCTATCTACTCTTCTCAGTAAAGAGTCTCCAATCACGTAGACTTGCCTTTTCCTGGCGACAGTGCGATTCTGCGGTCTATCCCCCACAGCAGGTGGTCGCAATTCCTTTCGATTTGTATTCGCCCTTACAATCCTCCTAGGGCTCATACTTGGTGTCGCCTCCATTGACTCCTCCCCTCCTTCTGCAGGACTAGCTGCTCGCCTCTTCTTCCTCGCCCTTTCTCCTTCAGCAGCCTGCTGTGCTCCATCTTCATTTCCCAACTCAGCAAACCTGTTCCTGAGTTCTATTTCTCCATCGCTGGCCCGTCTTTTCCTCTGCCTGGTTCTCCTAGTCACATGCTTCCACCGTCCACTTTCCTCACCCAGCAGCCCCTCCTCAGAGTCCTTGGGTCCTGCTTCTATCCGCTCGTCTGAGCTTGTCCCCTGTGCCTCATCATGTCTGTGTTCCATCATCTGCTCAAATCCCCTTCTAAACTCAGCCAGAGTTTCCACTTGCATCTCCAGTCCCCTTACCTTTTCCTCCAGCAGCTCTATCAGGCGGCACTTCATGCAGATGAAACTCCTTTCAGGTGCTCCCTCTAGGACCATGTACATGCCGCAGCTACCGCATCCGGTCATCCTCAGTGTGTCTGCACCTGCTACCTCCGCCTCCATCGTAGCGCTCCAACTCTGTGCCTGGCAATCCACGCCTCACACAGCACTGCAGGCCACCAACAAGCGCTGGGCTGCTGGCAGACCCCTGCCTCTTCCCTAATCTGCCTTCCTGGTTCCTCTGCCTTGGTCTCCCCTGCAACCTCCCCCTGGAAACTCCCACTGAAACTCCCCTGTTAGCCGCTCTGTTCGCCGCCTCCTGTGCCGCTGCAGCTGACTGAGTCACCGTGGTTATGCATCAAAACCTTATTTTTAGTGCACTTCAGGCAATTACCATGATCGTAGGTACCAAATGGATGCTATAATCAGAACTGATTGACAATACAACTTCAACAAGACCTTGGATGGTGGGCACAGAACCACCATACGGTCATGTATTGCGACAGGAAAGATTCCAGGTCCACCACACATTTGTAAGCACTGTGAAGGCAGAAAGACAGGGGCATTCAACTTGCACTATTACTGATGATGGGAGGAGACAGCAATGCTGATGCTAAGATTTTCCATGTTTTTTGTTTTGCTTTTTACATTATTCTAACAGCAGTTCTAAAGTATTTGTGAAATAATAGAGGTTTTTTTTAATATAACAGTTACAAATTAGTAGAGAAAAATGAAACAAAATATACTGTGGTCCTATAGGATGTTAATCTTAGTTGAAATCATGCCTGGTTTTGCAAAACTGTAAATTAAATACAAATAGCCTACCAAAATCAATACCTAAGCCATGCTCAAGTTTTGTTCATTTCTAGCTTCTATACTATTATCAATGGCTCTTTGGATTGTGTTTATTATTCTGACTTAACTTCTGAATAGGTATTTTTCCCCTTTCAGCTTTTCTTTTATCCCAGTTATTATTTTTCTTGGTAAAACTGCATACCGTGTCACATCCACAGATACTTCCCTTGTTCTACAGGTGGTATCCCAACTCAGAATTTAAAAACTTCTTGGATTACTAAACTAATGATGTTATTACATAGAAGAGAACAATATTTATTTTATTTTTTTAAGTACATATGAGAAGTCAGCTAAGCAGATTTTTATGGATTCCCCTAATTGTTTGCTTAGGAGATCCTAGCATTGCACAGTTCTACTATTTATCAATCTGGCATGCAGCTTCAAAGGAGGAAGGCAAACCTGTATTCAACCATCAAATACTCATCCAAGGACTCCAGGATTTTAATTCATGAACCTTTGAACATCCTCAGTACTTGGTCAGATCTCTGGTCATAGTTATCAGTGGAATCCATAGTTACTACAATATCTACAAAGAGTCCTGTGGCACCTTATAGACTAACAGAAGTATTGGAGCATAAGTTTTCATAGGTGAATACCTACTTCGTAAGATGCATCAATATCTACACTTGGTCTGACGTGCTGCATGAAGAGACTTTCGGGTGAAAGTGCAACATATAATCCACTGAGCCACAATGCCTTTCCAAACAGTTCTTCTCATCAGACAAGATATATCTGACATCAGACTAAGTTCAAAGTCAATCAAACCAAGCCCTGTGCATGAACAAACACTTTTCAGGGGCATTCATTTTTCCATGCCATAAATATCAGTACTCTTACAAGGCAAAAGTTAGCCAAAAATGTAAACAAAACTATTATCTGGTATTATCATGAATATCATAGTACACAACTTGAAGCTCTTTAATGCTGTCCAAGAAAAAGTAATGACTGCAAAAACCTCTCTTTAATGTGTGAAGAAAGCTACACAGTATATGCTGCAAGTTAAAGCTGGAACCTTCAAGTTCAAGGTAAGAACTCTGCTGCTTAACTAATGCACTGTTCATAGCTGTCATCATTAATTTATGTTAGCCTCTGTAAACATCAAGAGTATAATAGGCCAATTTCACAACTAAATATAGATGCACATTTTGCCCTTATATAAATGGCAGATTGCTGCTGTAGATCATCACTGCAGAAACACGTCAGTAAAGATGCACTGTTTGATGGTCTGATGCTCACACAATATATAAAACCAGTTGTAATGGTTGTTTGGAAGCAAAGTGTAACATAGCAGCAAAATTTCATTTGTTCCACAAACTCAGGATATATTAAGCTTCGCTGACAAAGACTGTTTGATGTGCTAAATCAGTTTGACCTTCATTTTTGCTTTATATTTCTCATTTAACACATGAAATGACCACTTTTTTTCTCTATACAAGAAAATATCCTAGAACTGGAATACCATTAAAATGTTGCCTTTAAAAATAAGCTGTAGGTATTTGAACAATTTTTGTAAATGAGATGTTATAAGTTGTTAAAAATAATGCATATATTAACCCACGGTTTTGATAATTACATCTAGGTTTTGTATTTGTTTGACATCAAAATGTTACAGAAGTGTATCAAGGAAATGCATGGTCTCTCCCTCAGTAAAGGTGTTTAAATCTTATTAAATTGTTTTATCACCAATAAGCATCTTTGTTGCAGTGCTTTAAATGGCAGGCTTTACTTTCAAAGTGAGTTATTAGAACAGTAATAATAGGAAGCTATCAGGTTTTTCAGGATGCCTAATACTGACACATGATGTCCCTACACAATTTTTCATACTCTTGTACACTGTAATTCAAACAGCAATTAAATATGCTGATATAACACCAAATCTTTTAATTGTACCATTCAGCTCAAACCCAAATCCCAGAACTGAATTGTAGTGTTGTGATCTTTTTTTGAACCACGCAATTGGCAGTGTCAGGATAATAGAGAAACTACACTTTTATTAAGCAATTTTGCAGCACCAAACAAACAGCACTTTACCTTGGAGCAACTTGTACATTTCACACCTTAAATTTCTATTTACCAAATCAGCTAATCACTTCACAATTGAACTTCTCAGAACAAAAAATTATCAATTAAAGTGGTTGAAACTCCTGCAAATTATCATTTAGGAATGAAGTAATTGCTTTCATCAGGGCAGAAAAGCCCGCCAGAACAGAAATGTCACTTTAGATTAGTGTTCTCACTCCTGAAGCTATGGATGACACAGCTGATATAAGACTAAATGCCAAGACCAATCAATTGCTTTTGTGGCTCTGTTCTGAGCTGCTGTAAAAGGGGCCATTTTCTAGGATCTACTCTTCATTATAGTAAATGCTATCTCCTTGGTAACATAATTCCATTTCTCATAAATTCTGACTGAGAGCATTGTCCTAACAATGGATGTTTGTGGAAAAGAATGCTGTTGGTTTAATGCACAGAATTAAGTGTGAATGGCTGTCAAAGTACTATAGTTTACTTGTTCTTAAACATAAATTGAAGCCTTCTATATTAAAAAAAGAATACTTAGGCAGCAATGAATGTTCTGAACAAGCATAATATATTGTATTTGGAGGTGTTGGGTTGCTGATTTAGAGTAGTGACTCTTTTTTGCATACATATGTTCTATCTATAATAGGCACACTGGTCTTTAACAGAAATCTGTCAGTTTAAGAGAGAGTAGATAAACACTCCACTTATTTTCACAGCAGTGTAGTTTGGAAATGTGAACTGCTGAAGAAAACATGGTCTCATTATCCTATGACATGCTATTTGTTAGTAGATTCATCTGTATATAAAAGCCTTCTTTGAACTGAGCCCTTTCTGGAAAATATCTATATTTCACTTTGTATTGTTCATCTTCCTAAAATACTAAAAATCTGAGTTATGGGCTCTAATTAAAAGGCTATCTGAGAAGCTAATTTGGTGGAACAGCAGCAATTTCCTGCACTGATCTCTTCGTGACTGAAGTTTGGAAACAAATTTAGCATTACAGGTCTTAGTCCAAAACAGGATGAAAAGTATTCTCCTGTCAATGAGCATAGGCAATTCCAATTAACAATAACAAGAGCTATGTGCCAAGAGAATATACAGCTAAACATATAAATAAGTCATTGATTCAGTATTAAGAGGAAGAGTGCAACTTTACTATAGTACTGTCTAGGGGCAACCAATGAAGTACCATAGCCATGCTGTTGCTAGCTCTTGCAAATACATGTTTTGCCTTCTACTACTTCTACAGCTGATGTGGAGGAAGTCTATGATGAGGATATGAAAGCTGAGTGCTCAAATCCTCATGACAGGGGGGGAGGAATGGCAGGGCAGAAAAAAATATGAATATTTTACTGTTAGTATAAGGTACCTTGCCACCTGTGCAAGCTCCAAAAATGTCAGAGTTTGATTTAATAAACTTATCTTTCCATAAACTAAGCTTCATTCTCAAAGATCTAACAGTAGCATTTATGGGAGACTGGATGCCTGAGTGCACTATTAATTAATTCTAGAGCCTTGCAGCTGTAGGTCGCCAAGTTTGAATCCTGTCCAATTCAGAAGGGACAAAATTCCATCTGACAGAAATTTGGTGGCCCCTTTATTAGATGCCTTCAGCAAGTCCTACATCACAAACTCACCACCATGCTTTACACTAGATTGCAAGTTTTTTAGGGCAGGGAATGTCTCTTACTATGTGTTTGCACAGTGCCTAGCACTATGGGGTCCTGATCTCTGTTGAGTCCTCTAGTGACAGCTCTTTTGGAAGGGGCTAGAATTACCTGACTCACCGTAAATTTGCAAGAGGTGGCAATACTATAATTGTCAGACACACATCGGGGATGGTCAGTGGAGTTTTAAAAAAAATCAAAAGACCAAAAACTCCCAAGAATTAGTCTTTAAATAATCTCATGATTCTTAAGCCAAATTCATGATTTTGGGGGGATCTAAACTAATGATTTGTGAACTTTTAGAGCTGGCAATGATGTAGGTATTGAGAAGAAACAATAACAGATGTTGCACAGGGTAATGCTTTGAACTGACCCCTCATCTGTAGTTGTGCCTTAGTCGAGTGCTAGCAGGAATTACATAGGCTAACGGTACTTATCCACTTCACCCTACTTTCTCACTGAGAAAAGTATGCTTAGATTACCCCTCCTGGCCTCCCAGTGCATGCAGGAATGGATCACTTACAGTTGCAGAGGCTTCCAGCTAAGTTGGGGAGAGGGAAAGCATCCCCTACATACCAGGGCAAGCAGAAGGGTGCATGTGTGTCCCTTTATAGATTGGTAGAGAGTTGACTAGGCCTCTGACTACATATGTTACTTTGCACAGAGTCACACATGTCCTATAGGGATGGTTCTTCTTACACACCATTGCCTCTTCAGATGGAAGGGGGAAAACTGGAGAACACTGAGATAAAATAGAACTAAATAGTGTAAGTGCTCAAAAATACTTGGAAACAAAATTTTAGAATACTAGGGAACAAATTACGGAATCAAGGCTCAACAAAATCTACAATATGTCCTTTCCCCCGCTCCAGCCCTCATCCTCATTTACTGTAAAAGTTTATATACAAGGACTAGAAAGGTCAATACTAACAACTATCAATTCAATTTTGTGATTAATATTTTCTGAATAATATTGTTTACATCGGCATGGGTTGACCAAATTATTGCAGCATGGTAGTAATATTACTGCTATGGTTGATGGAAATTCCATTTCCAATTTCAGTCCGATATAATTTTTTCAAGAAATAACTTTTAGGTTCAAAATTTTTCATGCTGGGTCTCAGCCCAGAAATGATTTTTTTGCCTGTGAAAAGTTTGATACAAATTCACAGAGACATTTTTTAGTTATCTGAACGTGAGAAATGCATTCAAGGTACACATTTCAGAGACTTACAGAACTTGATATTGTTATATTTTTAACAACAATTGTAGCTGTGCATAATTTAAAAAATCATACTGTTTTCCAGAGGGGTCAGGAAGGAAGGTTCTCTCTCTCGCTGTACAGCATTTCACAATTGGCCAGGCATATTACTGGACTACTGCCAGAGGCATAATACTGGAGTCAGGATATCTATGGTCTTCTCCAGTATTGCAAATACTGCTGTATATGAGAAATTAAGAATTTTTTCAGATACTATTTGAGTTCATCTACTGAAGATAAAGAATCTCTTTATTTTCAGACTTGTTATGCATATAGTCAAAAATGAGGAATATGTGCTTTATCTTGGCTGTCGACATTTACGCCTTATTTTAAAAATCTATGTCTTTACTGTAATTGCATATTCAAATCAGGTATTTGCACATGACATATACCCAATTTATGCCCAGAACTGTGGTACATTCATTATTTTACAACTCACTGGAATAGCAGACCAAGAATAGTTTCTAAATACAATTTTCAGAGGTTGTTTGGCCAAAAAGAGTGTGGCATAAAAAATGGGCAGTTTGTACACAAAGATTACTCATGATGTTGCAATATTTTCTGATAAAAGTAACAATATTCCTAAATCTTTCCTTAGGTCAGTCAGGAAATGTCTATCAAACTTGTTTACAATGTACATCACTATGATTGGTATCTCTATTAGGACAGTATCACCTTTATTTTTTAATGTTTTTTTCCAATCAGACATAAATCTGATTCTCTATTAACAACACTTACCTCCATTAAAAACACCTAACTATGAAAAGAGTAAGAAAATGGTCTATATCTGTCAAACTACACAAACTTTGAAATTACTGTATTTAGTAAAAGAATAAAATTAACCAAATATTGCCAAAAAATAACCCTATTGCTCTTGGTTCTAAGTTGTGTGTACAATATAAAAATAAAATATACGTTTTCTTTAATTCATTCTGTACTTTGGTCATGAGACCTACATATTTGAAATTACTGAAACATATTTTTATAGAACTTTCTTTGTCATCAGTCCAGCTTTCTTTTTTGAACCAAAACGTTTATTTTAAAATGCATCCATCAGGCTGCACAGACTAAAAAAAAGTAATAAAACATACACGTTATCACCAAAGTTATAAAATATAAATGAAATCTTCCAAACTAGGACTCAGATATCAACTTGTAGAGCTCACTCAAACCATTTTCCCAGAAGGGCCAGAGTGATTTATAAGCCAACTACGACCAGGGAAAGCAAATTTCAGAGGTAAAGCCCCTTCCCTGAAAACTCCTTGCCTTCAGCTTCTTCCCTGCTTTATTACAAAGCAATAACTGCCATCCTTTCCATTTATAATCCCACCCAAATAAACAGGTTGATAGTGTGCCCACTATATAAACTATATCAGCAACCCACCACAGGATATTTCTATGGTTCTTCTTCCTTGCATTAAGCCCATCAAAAAGGGTCTGCTCTACGAGTCTTCTCCCTCCAAAATGCTCCGTTGAATGTCATATCCTCTATCACACCCCATGCTAATATCTTCTTTTATGACTTCCCACCACTACTTCTTGGGGTGACTTCTCGGCTTTTTCCTTCAGTCTTGATCTTTTCAACTCTTTTACCCACACAGTAGTCAGGACATGAAAAAACCATCTGAGTCTGCACTCCCAATTTTTTTGATTTATGGGTGCTATCTGAGCATGTGTCTAACATGCACATTTCTCATGTGGTCTTTCTTGCTTACATCACTCATCTATCATCACATTTGCATTTCTGTGGAACATATTTGCTCATGCTCAGTTTGCTTATGCTTCTTTCTTGACTAATGCTCACAGCCCTACATTATAATTGGATGGACAACCATTTTATAGACTTTCCCTTATAATCTTACTGGTATCTTCCTGTCCCATACTGCACCACTTCTCTCTCTCTCTCTCTCTCTCTATTTGAGCCAGGCATTTATTATCCTAGCTCTAATATCGTCCTCCATTTTCTGGAACACAGTTATTTGAAATTTTGCATTTTCAGTACTGTCTACCCACCTAGTTTCAGGGATAATTCTTCAGTGTTCACTTTACTGAAATTACACACCATATAGTCTTCTTCCTCTAGTTATTTTGAGCCCATATTTCTCCAACAAATCCTTCCATATCTTTCACCTTAATGCACAGAAAGATATCATCTGCAATCAACATGCAAGTACTTCCATCTGTATGTTCCATCTGAGGGTGTCCAGGATGAGGATGAACAAGAAAGGTCTCAATATAAGTTCTGAATACTGACCTTGCACCTAACTACATGGTTATGATTCTTATTGTGGCTATGAAATCCTGAGCTTCCCAAAGAGTCATTATCCACATAGATGCTAAAGTCACATAGAGCAATTCAGGCAGGATTTTCAAAAGCATTCTGCCCATTTCTACACCACAAACTTTTTCCAACACAAGTCGTCATAAAGCCAGCCACTGCAGTTAGTATATTGGTTGTACACATGTATACTTGGCTCCTTGCATCAGCACTGTGCATACTCATTGAGGGGATTTGTGTCAATGCAGGATGCTCCATGGGTAGATATCCCAGTATGCAACTTGCCACCATCCAGTGCAATGTCTTTTGAAAAGTATTGGCAAATCATAGTGGGACAGAAACAAGTCACAAAGGGAGCAAAGGGGTCAACTTTTCAGCATGCAACTTTCCCCATCTCATAATGTCATCTCTATCCCATAATTTTCACGCTTTTAAAAAAATCTCATGAACCAACACAGCCCTCCTCCCTGTTCACCATCTCTGACAGAAGCATAAAGCCTGCACAGCTCTGCACTATTGTCACGAGCATTGCAAATACAGAATACACAATCCCCCAGTATTTGCAGAGCCACAAGAACCACCATTTCATCAGGGAACAGTTACGTTGTAGAGATTGCTGTGGGACCTAGTGAGAACCAATTCAACGTTGTTGGTGGCATTCACAGAGCAGCTGCAGATGGTGGAGTGCCACTTCTGGGTCCAAGAAACAAGCACTGACTGGTGGGAGCGCATCATAATGCATGCGTGGGATGATGAGCAGCGGCTGCAGAACTTTCAGATGTGAATGGCACATTCCCGGATCTGTGTGCTGAGTTTGCCCCAGCCCACCAGTGCAGGAATGTCAAAAACAAAGCTGCAAGCACAGTGAAGAGGTGAGTGGTGATCCCACCGCAGAAACTTGCAATGCCAGATTGCTGCTAGTCAGTGCGAAATCATTTGAGTGGGAAAATCCACTGTGGGGACTGCTGGCATGCCAGGGTGCAGGACCATTAATTGTCTCCTGCTACACAGAACTGTGACTCCAACAATGTACAGGACATAGCGGATGGCTTTGCAGCAATGGGGTTCCCAAACAGCAGTGGAGCCACAGATAGCATGCATATCCCCAGCTTGACACCAGACCACCTTGCTACAGAGTACATCAACAGAAAGGGCTACTTTTCTATGGTTATGCAACCTAGGATGCTTCACTAACATCAACATTGGCTGGTCAAGAGAGGTGCATGATGCTCACATCTTTAAGATCACCACACTGTTCAGAAAGCCACAGGCAGGGACTTTCTTTCCCTAATGGCAGATTATCATTCGCTATGCTGAAATGCCAATAGTGATCCCGGGGGATCCAGCCTCCCCCTTGCCCTCTGGCTCACAAAGCCATGCACCGACCATCTCATTAGCGCCAAGAAAAGATTAAACTACCAGCTCAGCAAGTGCAGAATGACAGTTGAATGTGCTTTTTGTAAACTGAAGGGATGCTAGTATAGTTGACTCAAGATTGGATCTCAATTAAAAAAAATAAACATCCCAATGATTGCTGCTGCCCACTGTGTACTGCACAAGGGGGGAAAGTTGCCACTAGGATAGAGAGCAGCTGTCTGCTGAGTGTGAACAGCCAGACACAAGGGCTATTAGACAAGCTTAAATCAGTGCTATGTGCATCAGGGAAGCTTTGAAAGAGCACATTCAGAGAAAGCCATATTGAGGTGAACTGTGCTCTACCTGACCCTGCTGCTTTGGGGCATGTTAGATATTGTGTGGTGGTTAGTGTACACCTCTGAATATAACACTGTCAATGCACCTATGAATTTTGTGGTGCTTGCTGTACATTTATGATTATTACTCTGGGTTGGTCACTCAATCTATCAGTTGTGTAACATGTAAGTGGGTGCTTCAAGTACCGCTAGGCATTCTGCAGCATATGTTGGGAGCTAATAAAGATGAATTATTTTCCAAAAAATAGAATTTTATTAAGTAGTGAAAACACTGCAAAAAAGTTCTGTGCAAGTTAAAAGCAAATAAATTAAAAATTAATATATTTATGGAACAGAGGTTCCAAAGGGGAAAGAACACTCTGACCTTAAAGCCTATGGGTCCATTTTAACTATACATACAACAATCACGGCTCTCACAGGTCAGTGTATGTGAAGCTGTGGTTGTCCTTAATGTCCCCCGATATGAAGTGATAGGGGTAGCAAGGTAGTCCCTTATGCCAAATGGAATGTTCTGGGGAGATCTGTAATGCTCTTCTCCATAGACTGCAAAGGGAGGCGAGCCCATGACTGTTGAACTTGTAGGTCCACAGGAGTCTGCAGCATCTGTATTTGCTGCCAGAGAAGTCCCATTATGTCCTCCCTCTCGTTTTTCTGCTGGGCCTCACTCCTGTTCACTCTTTCCTTCACCATACAGTCTGCAATATTCATCCTCCAGGCCCTCTGCTCACAGTCTGATGCAGAACTGACTTGAAGGATCCTGCTGAACATGTCATCCTGAGTCCCTCTTCTTTCTCCTCAACTGGCTCATGCATTCCATGGATATGCAGAGGGAACCTCTCATGGCTGCAATGGCAGCAGCTACAGATAAAAAACACAGAGGTACCATTGTCGGTACAGTCATAACAGAAAGCAAAAGTTAAGATTCAGAACTCCCTTCCCTTGCTTCCTTAAAGTTTTAAATAAGGCACGCTTACTGACACTTCTGCTTGGGATTGCTTGTGCATAGCACCACTCATTGTGAATTCACCAGCCATAGTGAATATGGCCCACCAGGGGTGAGGGAAATGAGAAGGAATAGCTTGGTTGCATGATACTATGAGTACAGGGCAATGACACTGAATGCTGGCATCATTTTCCACAAGCCGTGATTTTAGCTGATATTTCACTCTTGTGGAGTGACAAAGACACAAAGAGCAGAGCTCTTGCTTGTGTCCTGAATCTGCCCAGGCCTGCATGCTACTAATGTGCATACCACAATGGTACCTGACAAAGTTATAGCTGAATGGCATGGGAAAGTGTCCTACCAAGGAGGAGGAAACAAGGCTACTATCCTAGAAAGCTTCAGAAGAGGAATGCAGAGGACCGCCATAAAAAAGCTTCACTGAGATCTCTCAAAAGGATTCAAGGAACATCCTTCATACATACATAAACAAACTGCTCCACATGCCCCCACTACTTGCTTAACTCTAGGAGGAAATGAAAAGCAGATAACTCTACCTCTCTTTGCTTTACTGTGATGTCTTCTAGTAAGAGTAAATTAATGAAGAGTCAATAGCTTTCTCCTGTTAAGTTGGGGGCACTATCAGTACACCACTGTAATGCAAAATACCTTTGCAGACTTACCTGAGGTTCCTTCCCCAGCATTGAGGTTGCCTGTACTCAACTGCTGGAACTGACTGGATAGTGGTGGAGTCTCAAACAGGTCCTGGTTCATGGCACTGCTGGATCCCGGTCACGTGTCCCCCATTCTCTAGCTCTTCATCCTCAATCTCACTGTTTAGGCAGGAGTCTGTGACTCAGGCTCCTCTGACATAGCCACAGTGGTTTGCAGGGTGCTGGTGGGGTCTCCGCCAAGTATGACATGAAACTCTTTGTAAAAGCGGCAGGTCTGCAGCTCACCATGAGACTGACTGTTGGCCTCCCAGGCCTTCTGATATGCCTGCTGTAATTCCTTCATTTTCACACAATGCTACTGCGGATCCTCATTATACTCCTTCTTCTGCATCCCCTGTGCAATCTGATCAAAGATGGCACATTTCTACATCTGGTCCACAGCTGTGCCTGCACAACCTCTTCCCCCCACAAGCCCAGGAGTTCCAGTATCTCCTGTCCCAGGTCAGAGCATGTCTGCGGCATGTAGCTGACATGGTCAGCTGGGCAGTTGCACACAAGATGCACAACCAGGAAAAGGCATTTTGAAAATTCACAGGGCTTTAAAGGGAGTCTCCCAGTCTCCGTGACCCCTGGGAAGTGGAGTTCACAATTGTGACCAGAGTAGTCAATGTTGAGCATTGTGGGACAGCTGCTGAAAGAAGGATAGGGTCAATATAGTAACACAGCATCTACACCCGTGATGCATCTATCACAGGACATCGACCATAGCTCAATTCCACTCAGGGAGGTGGTTTTACTGCACCACCGTAAGAGCACTTACATCAGAGGGAAACAAATTTAAGTGTAGACACATGCATAACCTGGTTGACACAAGATGGCATACTTTGACCTAATTTTGTTGGCCCACTGAAGTTAAGCCAACACTGAGTGCTTTTCAGAATTCCATCTAAGTCTGTGTAATGCCAATCACCATAGAGATGAATTCAATCAGTTAAACTAGCAACAATTTGGTGCTACGGGGGGAAGGAATCTGCATACCAACCTCAGCCCCATTTTAATTCCATCCTAGGACTCACATGACTGAAACACATTATCAAGGTTTGGAATGGGAAATAGTTTCAATGACACATACAGTTAATGGTAGTTGCTGTATGATGTTTAAACCTAGCAATTGTATTAGCTTTGTGAGGGTTGTGAGTGAGGATTTAGATAGGGAGAAGAAAGGAGAAAGCAGGAACCATCACAAAGAGCTATTATACCTGATGGGCTCTACACAAGACAGATGAATTGAGAGCTTCAGTATTCAAAATAAAAAGGATACAATCATATGTCTGGTTAACTTACAGGAAATAGTTCCATAGACAATTTTACACTAACTACAGTGATTTGAGCAATTTTTTAAAATAATACCAGCCAATTTCTCTCCATTATACTCTGCTGGCAGAAAATAAAACATTCTTCTTTGAAATGATTGCCTTTGGTTTTGTTAAATCATGCAGTCTGTCAACATGTGGTCACCATTTTTACATAATCTTTCCTGCTTCTCTGGAAAAGAATGAATTTGCAGTGTGATCCATGATATAAATATATAATCCGGTACCAGTTAAGACTGTTTCTCTTACTGCAAAAAAAGATAGGTAAGCAACTGCTACATTGTAATATGAAGAGTCAAAATCATAAGGCGATACCTCAAATTCCTATATATACACAACAGATTTCTACTTGCTAATTCTACTCCTCTTAGTGTAATAACTGCGAAAAACACAAATAAAAAAAGCAGGACCTAATTCTATATTTGCATATGCCTGCACAACTCCGTAATGGGAGTTACATGAATGTAACTGGGGCACAGAAATGGACTCTTCAGTGTCAAGTACTTTCATAAAATTAAATATCTGAGAACACAATGTAAAATCCTCTATTGTTGGTACACAACGTGTTTCAACAAGCCCACTATAGCTGAACAAATAAAACAGTTTCCAAACTTTTGCTGTCATGTACTAATTCTGCTATATCTGGTTGACTGGAAGACACATTCATCCTAATAAAGCTTAAAAGACGTAAAGGGAGTAATAAAACCTTGAAAAAGTAAATGTACAATAAATGTGTTCTTTATAATGTTTTTCTTTAGCTAACCTTTTCATGAAATCTTGTTTATTCCGAGAATATTTTTAGTTGTCTATTTAATGTTATTCTTTGCTTTTTAAGCTAAACTGTATGGCAAACTGGAGATTGCATAAAACAGGTTCCTGCTGAACTCTGCTTAGTGATGAAGACATAGCAGTCAATCTTTATAATTCAATCACAACCACACTGACAGCACTAGTTGGAAGATTTCAGCGTATGTAGCCACTATTTGTATTCTTAAGAATGCCCTTTTCAAGAAACACACAACGTGAGAAACTATACACTTGAGAGCAAGGAAGGAAAAGCATCAGAAGTGTCCCAGTGATGTGTAAAGAGGCATCATACCTGTATAATGCATAATGCCTCCTGTGCACTTGGGAGCAGTTACACTTACCACACCTTTGAAGATGTTCAAGCAGTATTCCCTAGCCTACTAGCCTGATGGGACTTCCTAATGCATGACGAGATGGGAATACGTGCTGCCCAAACATGCTCAAGATCTCCTTTCTCCTACCCTGTGGCAAAAAACACTGTGGGCAACCCTCTTTGTGACCTGAATATGATTATCTGATGAATGGGTGTCTAGGAGTGTTTTAAGAACAGGGTCCTCCCATCGTTCCCTCTAGCACACATGAACATTGCCTGCCATACACAGGTCCAGTGAAAACACACTACAAAATTCCTAGAATCTTGATGGAGTAGGAGAAATGCAGTATTTCCATGTACTAATTTTATCTTGGTGTCCTAATTTTTCTACATAAGCTAAACAGCATAAGAACAGCCATACCGGGTCAAATCAATGGTCCATCTAGTCCAGCATTCTGTCTTCCAACAGTGGACAGTGTCAGAAGCTTCAAAGGAAATGAACAGAACAAAGCAATTATCAAATGAGCCATCCCATCATACAAACGTATTTTCTGGCAGTAGGAGGTGTCATAGTATCTTTCCCCAATTTGAACCTTAGAGTCCAAAAGTTGGAGTACTAGCATGAATTCCTCTAAGCTTAATTACCTGCTTAGATTTGACAAGCTGCCACCAATCAGGAATTTCAGTGCCTGATTCACTCTAGTCCCTCCAAAAACCTTCCCTGGGGACCCCAAGACCCAAATTCCTTGAGTCTCACAACAAAGGAGAATAAACCATTTCCATTCCCCCTCCTTCCTCCCTCTCAGCTCTTTCCTGCCCTGGGTACACCAGGAGATCACCATGATTCAAACTCCTTGAATCACCACACAGAGAGGAATGTTATCTTCCCCGCCCCCTCCTCTTTTCCCTTCACCCAGAGGCAATACAGATTCAAATTCCGTGAATCTAAAACAAAGAGGAAATTCACCTTTCCCTTCTCCCCACCAATTCCCTGGTGAGTACAGACTCAGTTCCCTTGATCCTCAACAAGGGGAAAAATCAGAGAGGTCTTAAAAGCAAAACTTTTAATAAAAGAAAAAGAATAAAGAAAATCACGGTAAATTCAAGATGGAATATTACAGGGTCTGTCAGCTTTTGGAAACTGGAGAAAAAGCCTCCTCCAGCAGAAATACAATTTAAAATATTTCCAGTCAAATACACATTAGACCTCTACCAGCCAGATACATTTGCAAATAAAGAAAACCAATTAAAAAGACTAAACAGCCTTTCTACCTGTACTTACTACTTGAATAGAAAATTAGAGCCTGTAGTACGTCCAGTCACTCTCAGATCCCAGAGAGAACAAAGCCAAACCGAAAAAACACAAACCAAAGCTTCCCTCCACCGAGATTTGAAAGTATCTTGTCTCCTGATTGGTCCCCTGGTCAGGTGTTTGGTTCCCTGTTTGTTAACCCTTTACAGGTAAAAGAGACATTAATCCTTAACTATCTGTTTATGACAGGAGGTTTAAGGATGTCCAAAGCATGAAGTTGCATCCCTGACCATCATGACTAATAGGTACTGATGGACCTATTCTCCAGGAACTTATCTAATTCTTTTTTAAATCCCCATTATGTTTTTAGCTTTCACAAGATCCACCTGGCAATGAGTTCCACGGGTTGATTGTGCACTGGGTGCAGAAATACTTCCTAATGTTAATTTTAAATATGCTGCTTATTCATTTCATTGGGTGACTACTGAGTCTTGCGTTTTGTGAAGGGATAACTAACACTTCCTGATCCACTTTTTCCACACCACTCATGATTTTACAGACCTCTATCATATTCCCCCTTAGTTGTCTCTTTTCTAAGATGAACAGTCCAGTCTTTTTAATTTCTCTCCATTTGGAAGCAGTTCCATACCCAAAATCATTTTTGTTACACTTCTTTGTACTTTTTTCCAGTTCTAATACATATTTTTGAGATGGGGAGACCAGAACTTCAGGCAGTATTCCAGGTATAGGCATAGCATGGATTTCTATAGTGGCATTGTGGTATTTTCTGTCATATGATCTATCCCTTTTCTTAACAGTTCCTAACTTTCTGTTAGCTTTTTCGACTGCCACTGCATATTGAACAGATCTTTTCTGAGAACCATCCATGATGAGTCCAAGATTTTTCCTTTAGCAGTAATAGCTAATTTAAACTCCATCATTTTGTAGGTATAGTAGGGATTATGCTTTCCAATATGCATTACTTCATATTTTCAGCAATGAATTTAATCTGCCATTTTGTTGCCCAGTTTTGTGAGATCCCTTTGCAACTCCTTTGTAGTCTGTTTTGGACTTAACTATCTTGAAAAATTTTGTATCATCTGCAAACTTTGCCACCTCACTTTTTACCCCTTTTTGCAGATCACTTATAAGTATGCTGAATGGATTATAGTCCCAGTACAGATCCTTGAGGGACCCTGCTGGTGACTTCTCTCCACTACCCTTTGTTTCCTACCTTTTAACGATTTACTGATCTATGAGAAGACCTTCCCTCTTATCCTATGACTTCTTACTTTGCTTAAGAGCCTTTAATGAGGAACCTTGTCAAAGCCTTTCTGAAAGTTCAAGTACACTATATGCACTGGATCACCCTTGTCCACACATCTGTTGACCCCATCAAAGAATTCTAATTGATTGGTCAGGCATGATTTCCTTTTGCAAAAGTTGAGCTGACTCTTTCCAATGTATCGTGTTCATCTACATGGTTATTCTGTTATTTACTATAGTTCAACTAATTTCCACCCTCCACTCATCTGGTACAGAGGCAGATTAAGCAATAGGTTACATACTACAGTGAGCAGTTCTGCAATTTCATATTTGACTTCCTACAGAACTCTTGTATGAATAACTTCTGGTCTTAGTGACATACTACTGTTTAATTTATCAACTTGTTTCAACATCCCTTCTATTGACACCTCAGTCCAGGACAGTTCTTCAGATTTCTTACCTAAAAAGCATGGCTCAAGTGTGGGAATCTTTCTCACATATTGGGCAGTGAAGACCAATGCAAAGAATTCATTTAGTTTTTCTGCAACAGATGAGTCAGAGTTGAAACAGTCCTTCTCTGGGTCTTACAGATAAGGTTTTGTACCATCTCTAAACCACATTTGCATTATGCATAACACTTTTGATGGTGATGTAGTTTGGCCCAAACGCTGCATTTCTGCCCAATCACAAATTTTCTCATCACCATTCTGACGTTAAAGAAGGCTGGGTGAGGGGCAAAGGTTGATTTCACAAGGCTTCAACTTCCATCTTGATGCCAACAACTCACAATTTGATTCTCCACTTCCAACTTGTCTCTGTTCTTTGTGCTAAGATCCACAGATCCATTACAAGGCATACCTCATCCTGCTTGCATCTTGGGCGTGGAACCAGACCTGTCAGTCCCTGACAGCAGGGGAATGCCCTGCCTCCTGTAGTTCCAGCCATTTTTTAATTCCCCTGCAGGGGTCACAGGCTAACTCAGCCATCCCGGTGGCTGAGCTTTTCGAGAAAAATTCCAAGTTTTATTTCAAATGTTTAGACTCACATTTTGGTTCATTATTAATGTGTCTGATTAATGCATAGCCACATCCCAGGGCTGCATTCAATTTCTGGGGAGACTGTCTCCTCATTTCTGCTTCCCCTTCTAAGGAATTTGTGGTGGCTGGTGCCCCTGCAGACTTTGGGGCACCAGCTGTGCTAGGCTGAGAAAAGGCAGAGGCAAAAGGAAGGCATTGACTGTCTCTGTAGGGAGCTTGACTAGGTGTGGGAATCTCCCTCATGTGCTCTATAATGAAGACCAATGCAAAGAATTCATTTAGCATCTCTGCAATGGCAGTATCTTCCTTGAGCACTCTTTTAGCATCTCAATCGTCCAGTGGCCCCACTGATTATTTGGCAGGCTTCTTGCTTGTGAAAAGTTTTGCTTTCAGTTTTTGTGTCTTTTGCTAGATGCTCTTCAAATTCCTTTTTGGCCTGCTTTATTACACTTTGACACTTGACTTGCCTGAGTTTATGCTCTTCTCTATTTTCCTCAGTAGGAAAGCCTTTTTGTCTCTAATCTCCAGTTTTACTCTGTTTAGCCATGATGGCGTTTTTTTTTTTTGGTCCTCTTACTGTTCTTTTATTTGGGTAGGATTTAGTTTGAGCTTTTATCATGATGTTTTTAAAGAGTTTCTATGCAGCTAACAGGCATTTTGGTCTTGTGACTGTTCCTTTCAATGTCCATTTAATCAGCTTCCTCATTTTTGTGTATCTCCCCTTTTTTAAGTTAAAAGATTCTGTGATATTTTCCCTCACACAAAGATGCTACATTTAATTACATTATGGTTGCAAATACCAAGCAGTTTAACGATATTTGGTCTGTCGGAACAGATCCTGTGTGCCGATTACAACTAAATCAAGTACTGCCTTTCCACTTGTTGGTTCCAGGACTAGCTGCTCCAAGAAGCAGTCACTGATGGTGTCTAGAAATTTTACTTGTGCATCCCTTCCTGAGGTGACATATTCCAGTCAATATGGGGATAGCTGAAATTCCCATTATTATTGCGTTTTCTCCTTTTGTAGCCTTTCTAATCCCCTGAGCATCTCACAATCATCCTGGTCAGGTGGTCAGCAGAATATTCCTACTGCTATAGTCTTGTTATTCAAGCATGGAATTTCTATACATAGAGATTCTATGGCAAGATAGACTGGAATGCCCAGGAGACTGTCTGTGAATCTGTGCTAAGACTGTTACAGTGCTTTAGGTTTTCACATTTGTTACTGGGTCGGTGAAATCTGATTATAGAACATACAACCAGTTTGTGGTCTCTGCCCTGCTTCTTGACAGTCTGCCCTGAAGTTGGCACTCACGGTAATGAGCCACTCCAGACAGCGTGACACCTATTATATCAATATACTAATCTAATACGAGGCACTCAAGTTCACCCATCTTAGTATTTAGACATTTAGCCATCTAACATTTGCATATAAGGACTTGAAAATTTGCCAATATCTAGTTGTCTGCCTTCATGTGAGGTAATTGAATGGAACCCTTTTTCATCTCAATGTTTCTCTTCAGCTTCATGCTATTTTGTGAGTGGACAAAATAAAATAGGCTACTTTGCCAAGGAAATCAGCAGAATATGCAAGATAAGCACAGAGGAAGATTTAGATGGGAAAATGTTAACAATTAGATGATGTTAATGATATGCATGAACTTGAGGTAAAGGTCAGTTTTCAGATTACTCAAACCTACAGCCTCTGAAAAATAGGAACTTATGCCAATTTTAAAGTCTTATTTAAAATATTTTATCAGTTCAGTTTACATTGAAATCTCAAATAAAATAGCATGGATGCTTTGTGTGGCCATCTGCTTCTCTCATCAAGAGTCGCTAATGACAAAAATGAAGATTATAGTAGCATATGAGGATGTTATGGTGGCAAAAACTGAATCCTTTCTAAGAAAAATTTCACTTCAGTTCTCTGGAGCCAAATTTTGCCCTTGGATCTATGCTCCACATCTCTAAAAACTGGAAGAAGGTATGTGTTTGAACTACTTATATCAGCCTCTGAACCTCAAACATGAGCCACTCATATTCTTCAACCCTCTTGCAAGGTGCATGTGATGCATTCTGCATGTGACAGCAGATGTCTATTGTGGGGGCATGCAGAATAGTGCTTCTGTCTCGGGTTAAAGATCAGGACTCAACTTCTCTTTCCAACTGTGCCATTAACTTGCAGTGTTACCCTAGGCAAACCATTTACTTGTTCTGTGTCTCACTGCATCTGAGTATAAATTGGATATTTACTCCCTCTACTATAACAGAGCTGTTCTGAGACTTAGTGTATACAATGTTTTGAAATCCTCAGATGAAAAAGCAGATAGTTAAAAGCAGATACAAAAGCAGATAGTTAAAAAGTAGCTGAATATGAGACCTTTTCTTGTTGAATTTTAAAATATCTAAATATTTTACTTTTCTGTAACAACTCTGATTCAGAACGATCACATAGGACTATACAAACATAGATCCCAATCCTACAGACCTGCTCATGAAAGTAATCCATTAATTCTAATTGGCCCATGCAAGTAAAAACTTCTTGCATTAATAGATATTTTATGATTCAGTTCCTATACTGCAATGATGTCCATCCTGTGGCCTGCGGGCCACTGTGGATTGAAATTTTGGTCCAAAACTGTGTTAAGAAGAAAATGTTTATATCATGAATTGAAAATACATTCCCTCTGCCATGGTCTTTTATAACCAAACAGTTTGAATCAGCCTTACTGCTATGGGATACTGCTTCTTGCTGCTTTTCCTGCAGCCACTAGAGAAATGCTCATATGAGCTAAGAGTTTTCTGAGAAGCTGTTGTCCCTTCTTTGCTGCAGCTATTCAACTGCTCTTTCACTGGACCCCGGATAAATCATAGGGAAGGGAGGAGAGTAACAGTTCTGGTTACTCCACTGCCTGCCTCCCTGCCAGTCTACGGGAATCTCCAGAAGAGCAGGATAAAAACTTCACTGGTTCTGATCAAATCTAGGGGAGCATCTACCCAATCATGCCTTCCTTTCCCCACACAGCGGGCCAAGAAAAGGTAAAAGCAGGAAAATCTGACAACCAACCACTTACAGCTCTCCAGTTCTCTGCCCCAACTTGTGCCCCAAGGCACAAGTTAGAGTAGCCTGGACACAGGCTATGGTACCCATGAGATTATAAGGCAGCTGGGGATAGCTGGAGCACATGTTGCACTCCAACCTGTCCCTCTTCACACCCCTCACACACATCACAGGCAACAGGAGCGAGGTGTAAAAGCCAGCTACATTAACTAGTAACTCTTCCATGCTGCAGGAATGCCCAATTGGGGACTTCTAAGTGTTCACTGCTCCATTTTCTCAAGTTGAACAATGCAAAGGGAGCAGAACAGGACAGAAAATCTGTACCAAAGTATTGATTGTGTCCCCTTGACCTTTTTGAAATAACATGTTTACCCCTCAGGGTGAAACAGTTGCACCCTAGTGACATATAGATATATTTTCATCCATTATTGAAAATTTCTCTCTAAAGGGTAGAACTTGGGAACTGCGCACAGCAACAACAGGCAACAAGAAAAGACAGGAAGTGAAGACTACCATATCCAATTGAAGCAGTAGGGAACATAAGGGTTGTCAAAATGTAATTGCCCTGACTGGAATTAGGCCAAGCTACCATTTCTTTAAAAATGTTTCACGTTGTTATGAAAAGTGCCAAGGAACTTTTAGTGATCTCACAAGCAGCCAAGATCTTCATTTTCTGCCTTACTTTCATCAGCACCTCCATACCATATCAGGGCATTGGTTCATTTCTAACTCTGAGAAAAGTGTACCACATACCGAAACCAGCTGCAGCCAAAAATGGATTTAAGTATAACTGACAAGAGACAGCCCCAAATCTCTACTAAGTTTCAGACAGAGATTAATGATATGGGTATCTGTACTTCTAGGACACACCGAGCCACTAAGACCATGGTGACCTTAGAATAAATGTTAACCTGTGCACAGTTTAGATAAACTTGCAAACAGCATGAATTGTATTTCACACCATCCCATCCAATATTTTCTTCTTCTGAATGTTTGTTTTCTTGATTAAAACATGCAATACATTCTCTGAATTAAACAATAATAGTTGGATAGCTAATGTCAAACCCAGGAGAGTTTTGCGTGCTCCAGTTAGAAACAAGTGAATGATTGTGGAAATTACCACTGACCTTAGCTATAATAATTTATGCATGTGAGGCTGCTTAAATGTGTAGCCAATTGGGATATGTCTAGTTTAGCAAGTTTTTACACATCTTTAAGCTAAATCAGAGATCCAAATGCTAAACCCAACTCCAGAGGATATCACATGGATTTGTGACATCCCTTGAGGACTCTGGCTCCATCAACTAAGAAATGGATTATTCTCATCTCAATTATTCTATGTAAACATTTTTTTTTATTTCAAACTGATAATTTTAATATTTAACAATAATTTTCATTTAGGGCCAAATCCTGGCTCCAATCTTTTTTACATCAGTTTTCACATTTCTGTAACTCCACTAACTCAGGATAATAACAGAATCATACTCTCTGCAGGTTAAGTGCAAGAGATCAGATCAGGGACATGACCATAAAAGTGACTTAAAGCTCACCTTTCACTTCCCTGATTCTGTGAAGGGCTGGTTACCTTTTACCATACAAGAAAACCATGAGAACTGCCCTAGCTTATACTTGGAGGCAACAGACATTAGATGCCGAAAATGCAACTGTGGATTGGCATAACATATAGATGTCCCAGCCGGCCATGTATACCTCAAATTAAAAACCTTACTCATGTTCTGTTGAAAATTACTTCAAGATTTACAACATGGTAGATCTTCAGGACAGGGATTGCTGAGGTAGGCAGATACAGACCACACATTTTTTCTTGTAGCATAGATCATCACAATGGAGAATATTTCAAAACCTTAAATTTTCAAGATCCAAGATTTGATGTCTTTATATACTTTTTCCCATCTCTACTCATTCTGTCACTGAAACCAGTGATCTCTTTTTCCAGCTTCCTGAATTACACTCTGGTTGCAAACACTAGAAGAGAGAGCCAGACAATTCTCTTCAGGACCTCAGTTCACTTTTTTTCCCTCCCCCTGGTGGTCTGTAACAAACATAAAGAAGCTTATTTCTTAATTAATCCAGTGCTCCAGAGTTTTTGAGGGTGCTAACACAGAGACCATAACCCTGGGGATTTCCTTTTGAATAAAAGCATAGTTTAGCTCTATTTGTTTCTCTAATTCCTAACTTTGGCCCCCTCTGTCAGATGTGTCTAACAGACTGTTTACTAGTGCCTCTCATAAACACTTCAACAGCCTTACCCAAAGCAAGAGAACTTCTTCCAATGGATCATCTCAAGTATTCCACCCTCCATGAGATACAAGTTTACTCAGTAGACAACTAGTCTCCTTTACCATTCTCCTTCCTGCTGCTTTCCCTTCTGCTTTCTCAAAACAAATGCATTCAGTGTAGTATGTGTGTGTCTCTTTATAAATAGGCATTGTCAAGGAAGCTGGTTTCAGTCTGAGAGCCTTTCCAGCTATACTGGCTAAATGGCTGTTTTCAGCAATCTGGAATGGATCCCATCATCTCTACATACACTAAGAGCTTTATTGTGGCTTTTAATTTACACCCCAGTGAACGGATGTGGAGGTGCACAGTTCCCAGAGGCATTGTGTTGAAACACGCACAATGCCCATACCCTTTATAGGATACAGCTTGAGCTCCTCATTCATAGAGGCAGTTCTGCAGACCACTGCAGATGCCCACCCCATTTTGGGTTCCTGACACCACCTCTGCAGTTGGATTCTCCTATGTTCCTGAGCTACGGATCGGGCCCTGCACATGGGCTGCATGCAGCACCATTGGTAAAGGGAACAAGAAGCTTTTCCTCACCATTACCCCAGGCACGCACAAAGACTAGCTCTGATCTGGCTCCCAATAATTTGTTTTATAATTAGACAGAGGTAGCACAAGTCTTATAAAAAGAGACTATAGCAACTATAAAATCAAACAATACTTAGTGATTCTTTGAATACTATATTCTTCATTCTTTCACAATATATGATTAGTAGTGATAATTTCAGAGCTCAAATTCACCACTGATTCAAAAGCTACATTTAATGACAGTAAAAAGCAGAAGGCCAAATGAGTAAGCATCACAGATGGTCCAAAAAAGTTATTTAATTCTTTATCAGCTATAATAAACAGCTGCATTCTTGGGGGGGTGTCTGCTTTTGTATTCTTTGTCACAGTGCATATGCATATTTCCCAGAAAATCAAAACCATACACTGTATTTAAACTCTTCTATAAAACAGACTGTAGTAAAGCATATTATTTAACCTGAGATAATACAAGATGGCATGTGACATATCCATAAAAAAACAAGGAGAAAGCTTCCAAGATGCAAGAAAGAGTCAAAGACCCGTCAGTCTCTTTTGATTACTAAATTGTGTACTAATTCAGAATGATAAGCAAGAAAAAATATTTTCAAGCACTAGAAAAAAATTCTGTACATTTCCAAATTACAACCAACCTGAATGCTAGCATCATTCTTTAAACACAGAAGCAATAGCTCTTCTATAGATGCTCCAAAACCAGTGGTTCGTAAAAGAACTGAAATAATAACTACTGTCTAGTGTTCTGGTTGTTTAAACAGAGCTTGCCTTCACTACAACACTTATCTTAAGTTAATTCACTCAACTTAGTGAACTCAAGCCAGCCTAGTTCCAGTGAGAGTGGCCACACTGCAAAACAACATTGGAGCTGCACAGAGTGGTCTGATTAGCAACACAGAGCAAATGAATTAGCAGCTGATAAGATGTAACTGGAGATGTTGCATCCCTGTTGCATTGTCAGCTCCAGAACATCAGCAGCACTTGAGCTTCAAACCACCGTGCTGGCTTAGGCCAGCTAGCTCATGCATAAAGCACCACTTAACTTGAGTTAGATGGATGGGAGTGGACCGAAGTTGGATTAGGGGAAAACTTGAGTAACAGCTTGAACTAACAATACTGTGAAGACACAACTTTCTAGCAAAACCTCGGATGCTATTCTATTTTTGCTAATAAATTTTAAAATGCCACATTTTCTTCAAACATCAAAGGATGAAATTCAGATACTAGTCATAAAATCAACACTGAGCCATATGAAAGGCTTATTTGGAATACCTGTAATCTATGTGCAAGTAACACTATATTTGGTATCTGAAAGATGGATGATTTAAACTTAGACCATGTCTACATCTAAAATTTTGCAGCGCTGGTTGTTACAGCTGTATTAGTACAGCTGTATAGGGCCAGCGCTGCAGAGTGGCCACACTTACAGCAACCAGCGCTGCAAGTGGTGTTAGATGTGGCCATACTGCAGCGCTGTTGGGCGGCTTCAAGGGGGGTTCGGGGAACGAGAGAGCAAACCGGGAAAGGAGACCAGCTTCGCCGCGGTTTGCTCTCGCGTTCCCCGAACCACCCTGCAAACCGCAGGGAACGAGACCTGCTTGCTCGGGGGTTCGGGGAACGAGAGAGCAAACCGGGAAAGGAGACCAGCTTCGCCGCGGTTTGCTCTCGCGTTCCCCAAACCACCCTGCAAACCGCAGGGAAAGAGACCTGCTTGCTCGGGGTTCCGGGAACGAGAGAGCAAACCGGGAAAGGAGACCAGCTTCGCCGCGGTTTGCTCTCGCATTCCCCAAACCACCCTGCAAACCGCAGGGAAAGAGACCTGCTTGCTCGGGGTTCCGGGAACGAGAGAGCAAACCGGGAAAGGAGATCAGCTTCGCCGCGGTTTGCTCTCGCGTTCCCCAAACCACCCTGTAAACCGCAGGGAAAGAGACCTGCTTGCTCGGGGTTCCGGGAACGCGAGAGCAAGCCGGGGAAGGAGACCAGCTTGATTACCAGAGGCTTCCTCCTTCCACGGAGGTCAAGAAAAGCGCTGGTAAGTGTCTACATTGGATTACCAGCGCTGGATCACCAGCGCTGGATCCTCTACACCCGAGACAAAACGGGAATACGGCCAGCGCTGCAAACAGGGAGTTGCAGCGCTGGTGATGCCCTGCAGATGTGTACACCTTCAAAGTTGCAGCGCTGTAACTCCCTCACCAGCGCTGCAACTTTCTGATGTAGACAAGCCCTCAGTTTTAACTATTTCCGAAGTCCTTCCTTTATAAAAGTCTTCAAAAGATGTGTGTGAAATCATCCTTTACTGAAAAGAATTGTAGAAAGACAAAGGGTTTGTAATAACCCTTATGAAGAGACATTATTTTTACTTTGCTATAGGCCAACATTTAAAACGCAAATGCAACAAGTATTGTCAGTAAAACACACCTCTCCTTTTGCACCTGCAAAAACACATTTGTGGAGATGGATTAACTGGCAGTCAGAAATGTAATTAACAAATCTGCATAGGCAACTGCTGAAGTTTAAATACCTGGAACTGTAAAGTATGTCTCACTATTGCTGGGGGTATTACATGGTCAGATTCTGACTTCGCTATTCACAACATTTTTAGCCCATGTAATAAGCACAGTCAGGCTTGTTTTACATTATTGGCCATGTGTGTCTTCTCTGTCAACTTCTTTTCTTTATATGTATGTTTTGTCAATAAATAGAAATCAAATCTATTGATATTGGAGTTACATTATATCCCTCTTGCACAGGACTTTGAGGAAGTGCAGGATCTTATTTAACATTGTGGTTTTGCCTATAGAAGATCTCTGAAAACATTCACTACAACAGAATAACCAATTACATTTGTCTTCTCCTAACAATATTTTGGGGGCGGGCTGAAGGAACTGAGATTGATTATCCTTATCTTGATGTGCATAGATGCAAAGTATGCCCTTATCCCATCTCCTAGGAACATATGTTGGCATTAGAAGCAGAACATGTGGAGGCAACAGCTTTTCAGGCATCAGAAATGACAACAGGAGGAGCATAGGTAAACTGTTTGGATACAGTTCTTTGATCCATAGTCAATTAATCCAAGCAGTTTCTGTGTTTCACCCAATATTAGAGGCTGCAGAAAACTTGAATACAAAGTTCACAATAGGAACATAGGTTTATGCAGTTTCTTCCCACTGGTAAAATTAGAAAATGACCATGTCCTAGTTAAAAATTCACAATAAAACACCACTGGCTATTAAATACACTAAGACCAGCTGGCTACCAAACATTTTTTTCTGATTTATGTAGACAGCCAACACCCTTCCTTCGTAACATTACATATACAGATATAAAATAATATACAGTATAGAGGGATTGTTTCTTTTAAATTAAAACCAGAAATAAGCATTTAAATATTATAAGAATTTCATTGTAGAGTCTGGGCAATTCATTTTTTGTTTAAATTTTGAAAAATGGATTATACATAAATACACTATGAACCAATAATCTGAACAGTGGAGGTAGCAGGCATTTTTGGCCAAATTTTCAGAGAGCTTTCCACTTGTGTACATGCCATTATTGGGGACACAAATTATATAAGGTACACAATAGGTTGACAAAAAGAGCAGTTATCAATGGTTCTCTGTCAAACTAGGAGGGCATATCTAGTAATTTCCTCCAGGAGTCAAGCTTGGATCCAAATGCTATTCAATGTTTTCATGAATAATTTTGATAACAGAGCAGACAATATGCTTATAAAATCTGAGGATGACACCAAGCTGGGAGGGGTTGCAAGCACTCTGGAAGACAGGATTCAAATTTAAAATGACCTTTATGAACTGAAGAATTGGTCTGAAATCCACAAAACAAAATTCAATAAAGTGCTAAGTATTTCACTTAGGAAAAGACCAGTTACAGAATACCTTTTCTGTAACTGGTATTCATTGAGATGTGTTGCTCATGTCTATTCCACAGTAGGTGTGCGTGCTCACCATGTGCACCACTGCCGGAAGTTTTTCCCCTAGCAGTACCCGTAGGGGAGTGCCCTAGCAACTCGTGGAGTGGCGCTTCCATGGCTGTGTGCTCCTCCACCCTCAGTTCCTCCTTGTCAGACAACTCCGACAGAGGGGAAGGAGGGTGGGATGTGAAATAGACATGAGCAACACATCTCGAAGAACACCAATTATGGAAAAGGTAACTGTCTTTTCTTCTTTGAGTGATTGCTCATGTCTATTCCACATCAGGTGATTCCAAGCTATATCTGTTGGAGGTGGGAAGGAGTTCACAAACTCTCAGGACGGAGAACGGCCGTGCCGAACCCGGCATCCTCACTGGTCTGAGAGACAATCGCGTAATGCGAGGTGAACGTGTGAACTGAAGACCACATAGCAGCCCTACAAATGTCCTGAATGGTGGTGACATGGGCAAAAAAGGCAGCTGACAAGGCCTGCCTCTTCACAATTGGTGATGGAGGGACTCCCACCTGGTCATAACTGGTATGGATGCACGAGCTGACCCCATTGAAGAGTCTCTGAGTGGAGATCAGCTGATCTTTCATGCACTCGGCCGAGGCGATGAATTGTTGTGAGGACTTCCTGAACAGCTTAGTCTGCTCCAGGTAAAAAGCCAGAGCCCATCTCACATACAGATGTGGAGGTGGCACTCCTCAGTGGACACATGGGGCTTGGGGCAGAGGACTGGCACAAAAATGTCCTGACCCATGTGATAGCCAGAGACCACATTCGGGTGGAAGAAAGGGTATGGGCAGAGCTGGACCTTATCTTTATAAAACACTGTGTACGGGAGCTTGGAGGTCAGGGCCCTGAGTTCTGAGACCTGCCTAGCCGATGTGATCGCAACCAGGAAGGCCAACTTCCTGCAGAGGTGTGACCAGGAGCACATGGCTAGCGGCTCAAACGGGGGCCCCAGGAGATGGGCCAACACCAGGTTTAGGTCCCACTGCAGGACTGGGGGCCTAACATACAGGAAGAGATGATCCAACCCTTTAAGGAATCAGCCAGTCACAGCATGGGAGAATACCGTGTGGCCCTGAACCGATGGATGGAAGGCCAATATGGGCGCCAGGCGCACCTTGACTGACGAGGGCGCCAGGCCCTGGGCTTTAAGATGAAGGAGACAGTCCAGAATAACCTGGAAAGGGATGGCCACCAAGGAAACGCACCGCTCATCCGCCCATCTGGAAAACCAAGATCACTTTGCCAAGTAGGCTCGGCGCATGGAGGGCCGCCTACTTTCTACGAGGACACGTTGAACTCCTTCTGAGCACATCCTTTCCTCCCTACCTAACCACTGAGCAACCACGCCATGAGGTGGAGTGCCGAGGATCAGGCCCTGCCTTGCCTGTTGACGAAGAACATTGAGGCCACGTTGTCTGTGAGGACCCTGACCATCCTGGCCTCCAGGTGCAAGCGGAAGGCCATGCACACCAGCCGTACCGCCCTGAGCTCCTTGACGTTTATGTGGAGGGTCAGATCCTGAGCCAACCACAGATCTAAGGTTTGAATGTTCTCCACATGGGCCCCCCATCCCAGGTCCAACACGTCAGACACCAGTTCCAGTGTCGAGGCTCTGCCCCTGAATGAGACCCCTTGGAGCATGTTTCTTGGGGAAGATCACCATTGTAGGGAGGTGATCACTGGCTCGGACACCGTGAGGACTTTGTCCATCCTGTCCATGGCCTGGAAGAACTCCGAGGCCAACCAGAGCTGGAGGAGCCTTATCCTGAGTCTGGCGTGACAGATCACATACATGCATGCCAGGAGAGTCCAGCCTCCTTGAACCTTTATTTTTGGGGGTAGGGGCTTGTTCGCCCTGCCGTTCCCTGTGGTTGACCAACTCGACCATCAAGAAGTTAGGAGCAGGGTGAGTGTATAAATATTCATGCCCCTAGATGGGTACAAAATATTTGCGTTCTGCTCTCTTAGAGATGGGGACCAATGAGGCCGGGGATTTGCCACAGGACATTTGAAATTTTCGCCACCCTTTCATGGAGAGGCAAGGCCACCCTGACCGGCGTGGAGGAGAACAGTACATTAAACAGGGAGTCCAAGGGCTTCTCCATCTCCTCTGCTTGGAGGTGGAGGCTTGATGCCACCCTTTTTAAGAGTTCTTGGTGGGTCCTAAAGTCCTCCTGCAGGACAGAGGGAAGAGGAGCCGTAATCACCTCATCTGGGGAGGGTGATGAGGCCAGAGCAGTACTTTGTGTGTCCACCAGCACCGGAAGGTCCACCACCTGGTCGGTCTCCGGGCACGGTGCCGAGGATGTACATCCCACCAACTCCTTCCTCAGAGGTCTGGAGAGGGAGGCCGATGCTCCTTCTGAGGCTCCAGACGTCAAGGGAACCCCCACCAGGGGCTGCATCGGGGACCATGGTGCCCGCTGGTACCACTGGGCCAGCTACTGGGCCCAGTGGCACTACACCTGCTGTGGCACTGGCTGAGCCGGCTGTTTGGCCTGGCTGGCCTGGACCATCGACGGATGACTATGAAGGGAGGCCGGGCTGACATACGACCTGCCGCTGTTCCGGAACTGGGAGGAGTGGCAGTGCCAGGAGCAATGCCAACCATGTGTCTGTGATCCTGATGTGGAGAACGGGTACCGCTGGTAACAGTTGCTCCGCGATTGGCTCCGGTGGGCGGACCTGCGACAGCGAGATGCCGGAGATCGACGTCCGGGGCTGCAAAGGCAGTGCTGTGGCAGGGTCCTGGAGTGGGACAGCAAACAGGAACAAAGTTAACGTTCGTGCCGTGACTGGCTGCGACAGCCCCTCCAAGACGAGGACCTTTGGCGTCGTCTGCCTCGGTCCCATCGGTGTTCGCTCCTCAAAGCGGAGCGGTGCCAAGAGTCTCAGTCAGACTGAACCCAACCAGACAAGCTAGTGGGCATCGAGGGTGAGCAATGTGGACTTTGCCCTGAACGGACGCTGGGTGGCGAACAGCGTCGGGAATGTTCCCTCGACTGAGACCGGTACTGAGCTGGGGGTGACTGCCGATATCCAAACACGGCTTGCTTCTGGAGCACAGGGATGACATCAGCAGTGCTCCTAGTACCAGCATGGACATAACATCCCAGGCCGCCTGCAGGGCCTCCAGTGTGGAAGGTATCTGGACATCCAAGGAGGCCTGCTCCAAATAGGCCGGGCTACTCCACTCAATTTGAGTTGGAGGCCTAGAGGCCGGTGGGGATCAAGAACTGCCCAACATGGGTCTAGCGTCTGTCCTGGGTTTACTCTGATGCCACAGCAAAGAAGGCCTCTTCCCAGCCTTGTTGGCGTGCCCTGTGGATGGGGAGCAGTGCCTACTAGTCAATGGCGCCGAAGGGTTGCCAACTCTGAGCGGCTCATTGGCGCCAGGGTCAGAGCCGACTCGATCAGAATAGCCTGGAGCCTAATGTCCCTTTCTCTCATGGTCCAAGGCTTAAATGACTTGCAAATCTTGCAGCGATCGCTTAGATGGGATTCCCCCAGACAATGTAAACAGTCCGTGTGTGGATCATTCACTGCCATAGATTGCCTACAAGTGTCACACGACTTAAAACCGGGAGCAAAGACCGTTACTCACCTTTGTAACTGTTGTTCTTTGAGATGTGTTGCTCATATCCAGTCCAGTTAGGTGTGCGCGCCGCGCGTGCACGCTCGTCAGAAGATTTTTACCCTAGCAACACCAGTGGGTCGGCAGGTCGCCCCCTGGAGTGGCACCGCCATGGCGCTGGATATATACCCCTGCCGACCCAACCGCTCCTCAGTTCCTCCTTGCCGGCTACTCCGACAGTGGGGAAGGAGGGCGGGTGTGGAATGGATATGAGCAACACATCTCGAAGAACAACAGTTACAAAGGTGAGTAACCGTCTTTCCTTCTTCGAATGATTGCTCATATCCATTCCAGTTAGGTGATTCCCAAGCCTTACCTAGGTGGTGGGGTTGGAGTGAGATCTCGCAGAGTGCAACACAGCGGAGCCGAAGGCTGCGTCATCCATGGACAGCTGAACCAGGGCATAGTGGGAGGCAAAGGTGTGGACCGATGACCAGGTCGCTGCACGACAGATTTCATGAATGGGCACGTGAGCGAGAAAAGCAGCCGATGAGGCCTGAGCCCTGGTGGAGTACGCAGTCACGTGGCCGGCCCGAGGGGACGTGAGCCAAGTCGTAACAGGTGCGGATGCACGATGTTACCCAGAAGGAGATCCGCTGCGAGGAGACAGGTAGCCCCTTGATATGCTCAGCCACCGCAACAAAGAGTTGGGGGGTTCTGCGGACTGACTTAGTTCGCTCAATATAAAAAGCAAGCACTCTACGGACGTCTAGGGAGTGTAGCTGCTGCTCCCTGCGAGATGAATGTGGTTTTGGGAAGAAGACAGGTAGGAACATCTCCTGGTTAACATGGAAGGCCGATACCACTTTGGGGAGAAAGGCCGGATGCGGTTGCAACTGCACCTTGTCCCTGTGGAACACAGTATATGGGGGATCTACCGTGAGGGCCCAAAGCTCCGAGACCTGTCTCACAGATGTGATGGCCACCAGGAAAGCAGTTTTCCAGGAGAGGCAGAGGAGGGAGCAAGTTGCTAACGGTTCGAATGGAGGAGACATGAGTCTGGCAAGAACCAGGTTAAGGTCCCATGTAGGGGCAGGGCGGCGTACTTCGGGGTAGAGGCGCTCCAGGCCCTTAAGGAATCTAGACAACCATCGGGTGAGAGAACACCGAGCGGCCATCCTCCCATGGGTGGAAGGTAGAGATGGCCGCCAAATGGACCCTCAGAGATGATACTGCCAGGCCCTGTTGTTTGAGGAACCAGAGGTAATCCAAGATATTGGAAATGGAGACTTCAGTGGGAAGGAAGTCCCGCTCCACGCACCAGCACGCGAAACGCTTCCACTTGGCCAAATATGTCGCTCTAGTGGAAGGCTTCCTGCTACCCAGGAGCACCTGTTGCACTGGGGTAGAGCAACGCAGCTCAGACTGGGTCAGCCACGCAGGAGCCTGCCGTGAAGTGGAGCGACTGAAGGTCAGGGTGACAGAGCCTGCCGTGGTCCTGGGTAATCAGGTCCAGGTGAAGAGGCAGGGGGACAGGGTCGGCTATGGATAGTTCTAGCAACATGGTGTACAAGTGCTGCCGAGGCCAAGCCGGAGCTATCATGATCAAGCGGGCTTTGTCCCTGCATACTTTCAGTAGGATCTTGTGGACAAGCGGAAATGGTGGAAAGGCGTAAAGCAGGTGCGTCGTCCACGGTACAAGGAAGGCGTCCGCCACTGAACCCAGTGCAAGGCCTTGAAAGGAGCAGAAAGTCTGGCATTTCCTGCTCCCGCGAGATGCAAAGAGGTCCATCCGGGGAAACCTCTACCTCCGGAAGAGTGAAAGAACAACATCCGGGCGAAGGGACCATTAGTGGGAAAGGAAGGATCTGCTAAGGCAATCCGCCAGCGTATTCAGAACTCCCAGGAGAAAGGACACGATGAGGTGTATAGAATGGGCTATGCAGAAGTCCCAGAGTCGTAAGGTCCCTTGACACAGGGGTGAAGATCTCGTGCCGCCCTGCTTGTTTATATAATGCATGGCCATTGTGTTGTCGGTGAATACTGACACACAACGGCCCTGTAGGTGTTATCGGAATGTCCGACAAGCGAGGTGGACCGCTCTCAGCTCCCGGACGTTGATGTGGAGGGCCAGCTCGTGGGATGACCAAAGGCCTTGGGTGCGTAGGTGCCCGAAGTGAGCCCCCCAACCCAGGGATGATGCGACCGCTGTTAGAGACGCCGAGGGTTGGGGCAGATGGAACAGGAGCCCCGCACACACCATGGATGGATCCAGCCACCACTCGAAGGAGTCTAGGACGGTCGGGGGAATGGTGATGACCATGTCCATAGGATCTCTGGCTGGACGGTATTGTGAATTGAGCCAGGACTGGAGGGGCCGTAGGTGCAGTCTTGCATAGTTCGTTACAAATGTGCAGGCTGCCATGTGGCCCAAGAGAGCGAGGCAAGCGCGAACCGAAGTCAACGGCGCTGCTTGCAGCCTCCGGATGATGGCCGCCATAGTCTGGAACCATGACAGAGGTAGACAGGCTTTGGCAAGAGTGGAGTCCAGGGTGGCGCCAATAAACTCTATCCTCTGAGCGGGGATTAGAGTCAATTATTCCACATTGATCATTAAACCTAGATGTAGGAAAAGGTTCTTGACAATGCGGACGTGACTGAGGACTCGCGTCTCGGAGGTCCCGTGGATGAGCCAGTCGTCTAGATATGGAAACACGTGTATCCGACTGCAGCAAAGGTGGGTGGCGACTACAGCCATACATTTGGTGAATACTCTTGGGGCTGTAGAGAGGCCGAACGGGAGGACCGCGAATTGGAAATGTTGTCGGTTGACCACGAACCGGAGAAACCTCCTGTGAGGTGGGAAGATGGCTACGTGGAAGTAGGCATCTTGCATGTCGAGGGCAGCATACTAGTCTCCAGGATCCAGGGATGGGATAATGGTCCCCAGGGATACCATATGGCACTTCAACTTTATCATGTATCTGTTGAGTTCCCGCAGATCGAGGATAGGTCTGAGACCTCCCTTCGCCTTGGGGATTAGGAAGTAGCGGGAATAAAACCCCTTGCCCCGCTCGTGCTCCGGTACCTCCTCTATGGCTCCTTTGGCGAGGAGCGTTTGCACCTCCTGTAGGAGGAGTTGCTCATGAGAGGGGTCCCTGAAGAGGGATGAGGGAGTGGGGTGGAGGTGGTATCCAAGTTCCAACGTGCGTAAGACCCAACGATCTGATGTTAGCTGGGACCACGCAGGAAGGAAAAAGGAAAGACGGTTGGAAAAAGGAGGGGACGGATCCTTTAAAGAAACTGGTACAACGCCCTTGGGCGCACCTTCAAAAGGAAGATTTCGGCCCGGAGGAAGGCTTGGAGGAGCTCTGGTTCTGGCCCCCTTGGTTGCCTGATTGCCTTTGACCATTTCTGCCTCGCCGTCTGGCGAAGTCTTGTCTCTGCCGGGGTTGAGGGTGAGGGCGGTGCTGTTGGGGTCGGAGGGCCTGCGCTGAGTTACAGGCGTGTGCATCCCTAATGAGCGCATCCCTATTGTCTTTTAGGCTCTGCAGCCTAGGGTCAGTTTTATCCAAAAACAGCCCTTGGCCCTCAAATGGAAGGTCCTGAATAGTGTGTTGGAGCTCCGGGGGGAGGCCGGAGACCTGCAGCCACGAGACACAGCGCATAGTCAAGCCAGAGGCCAGAGTCCTGGCGGCTGAGTCTGCGGCGTCCAGGGAAGCCTGGAGGGAAGTTCTCGCGACCTTTTTCCCTTCATCGAGGATCGCTGAGAACTCCTGTCGTGCGTCCTGCGGAAGCAACTCCTTAAATTTGTCCGCTGCTGCCCAGGTGTTGTAGCTATAGTGGCTAAGGAGGGCTTGCTGATTGGACACGCGGAGTTGGAGGGTCCCCACAGAGTAGACTTTTCGCCCGAGCAAGTCTATGCACCTCACGTCCTTTGATTTAGGGGCTAGGGCCTGCTGGCCATGGCGCTCCCTCTCGTTAACCGACTGGACGACGAGGGAGCAAGGAGGAGGGTGGACATACAGATATTCATAACCCTTGGAAGGCACCATGTATTTGCGCTCTACCTCTCACGCAGCGGGCGGAACAGAGGCCGGAGACTGCCAGATCATAGTGGCATTGGCTTGTATGGTCTTAATGAATGAGAGGGCCACTCTAGTGGGGGCATCTGATGACAATATGTCCACCACTGGGTCTTGTACCTCCGGGACCTCCTCGGCCTGCAAGTTCATGTTCTGTGCAACACGCCTGAGGAGGTCCTGGTGGGCCCTGAGGTCAATTGGAGGAGGGCTGGCAGATGAGGTCCCAGCTACACCCTTGTCAGGGGAGGATGAAGAGGAGAGACCTGGAACGAGCGGGTCTGATGAGGGCTCCACCTGGTGGATCGTGTCTGTCTCCCTGGGGAGCTCGGAGTCCTGAGGCTGGGTCAACCCTTCCTCCATAGGAGGAGGAAGAGGACGGGTAATTGTGGCCTCCGGTACCCTATGTTCTGAGGCGGTTGAGCACGATGGACCTGGGTGAGGGCCTTGGGCCTGATGGTACGCCCAAGGCGTCCAGAATCCCCACTGCTGCGGTCCATGTTCTTGAGGCTGGGGCTCATGGAACAGGGCAGCAGGCACATCAGTGTCTGGGACGTATGCACTATCCACCTGAGAAGACACGGACGGGTGTCAGGACGACCATGGAGGAGCCGAACGAGGCTGGTATGAGTCCCTCGCTCCCGTCGTTGGAGTCTCCTCGGTGCCGGGGATCAGTACTGGGAATCATATCAGTGGCGAGACCGAGACCGGGACCTGCAACTGGCGTGGTGCCGGGAGATCGACCTGGATCTCGAACGTCTGCGGGGGGACCGGCTGCGAGAGTCTCGGTGCCGGGAGCGGTGCCTAGAGCCGGAGCGGTACAGGGCGGGACGGGAGGTGGATCTGTGCTGTGAGTACGACCGGTACCGCCTCGGTGAGTGGTGCTGGGACTGCGAGCAGCATCACGATCGGGACCGTCCATGAGACCCTGAGCGGTGCTGGGACCTGGATCGAGATCGGTGTCAGCTCATCGATTCCAGCGAAGGAGGCCTCATAGCGGCAGGCTTGCCTCTAGAATGCAGAACTTGCACTGGCAGTGCCGGGGGTTGAGGCAGGGCAGACTCAGTCATTGCAATAAGGTCCCTGGCCGAGGAGAATGTCTCTGGTGTGGAGGGGACCATCAGCTCGACCACGGATCTCACCGGGGAGCTCTCCAGGACTGGACTCGACGGTCCTCTCGGGACTGGAGTTGACGGTACCACTGTCGTCGATGCCGCAGCAGGAGTAGGTGCCGGGCGATCCAAACAAGCCTGCGTCGAAGGTGTGGAGGAAGCTGAGGGCCTTTGGTCAGGTCCCTGTGCCAGAGAAGGCCGGTGCCGAGGTGTCTTGGCGGAACCGGCGCAGTCTGGTGCCGGAGGAGCGCTGTCAGCACTCGGTGCCGAGGACGAAGGGTTAAGGGCTGCCTCCATAAGGAGAGTCTTTAACCGAAAGTCCCTCTCCTTTTTAATCCATGGCTTAAAGGCCTTGCAAATGCGGCACTTGTCGGAAATGTGCAATTCCCCGAGGCACTTTAGGCAAGAGTTGTGGGGATCACTCGTGGGCATTGACTTTTTACAGGCCGAGCACAGTTTAAACCCTGGTGAACCGGGCATGGACCCGGGCACTGGGTGTGGGGAAGGGCTAAAGCCCAAGCCCCACTAAACTATATACAACTAACAACTATAAAACTAATTACACTATAGACTAAGTCAACTATATACAACCAGAGATCAAATGAACAAAGAGAAGCCAGGGAAGTGGAGGACAGCTAAGCCGAGCGCCACTGTTCCAACGACCGACACGGGCGGTAAGAAGGAACTGAGGAGCGGTCGGATCAGCAGGGGTATATATCCAGCGCCATGGCGGCGCCACTCCAGGGGGCGACCTGCTGACCCATCGGAGTTGCTAGGATAAAAATCTTCCGACGAGCGTGCATGCGCGGCACACCCACCTAACTGGACTGGATATGAGCAATCACTCGAAGTAGAATGGGGCATGCCCCAGCCCAGGCGCTCTAGCTAAACTAAACTAACTAAACAACAAACTAACTACAGGTACCATATGCTGAACGAATAAGCACTTTTGGGGACGAGCTTCTGCAAAGCTGGAGCAGAGCAGTTCCGAAGCACCTTCACTGGTGGCAAGGAGAAACTGAGGGTGGTGGGAGTGTGCAGGGCCATGGAGATGCCACTCCAGGGGTTGCTAGGGCGTTCCCCTTTGGGTACTGCTAGGGGAAAAACTTCTGGCACTGTTGCATGTGGCGAGCACACACACCTATTGTGGAATACACATGAGCAATCACTCAAAGAAAAAATCTAACGTACCATTATAAAATGGGGACTAACTGACAATAGTATAGTGGAAAAGAATCTGGGGGATTATAATGGATCACATATTGAATGTGAGTCAACAATGTGATGCAGCTCCAAAAAAAGCTTATATTCTGGGGTTTATTAACAGGTGCGTCATATGTCAAACATAGAAGGTAACTGTCCCACTCAGCTTGGCACTGGTGAGGCCTCGGCTGAAGTAGGCCTTAGCTAGAGAACTGTGTCCAATTCTGGATGCAACAAAAATGATGAAAGATTTAGAAAACCTGACCTATGAGCAAAGGTAAAAAAACTGGGCATATTTAGTCTTGAGAAAAGAAGACTGGGGGAGGGCCTTATAACAATCTTCAAATATTCAGAGCTGTTATAAAGGTGATCAATTATTTTCCCTGTGGACTAGAGACAGAACAAGACATAATGGGTTTATAATCTGTAGCAAGGGAGGTTTAGGTTAGTTATTTTCAGAAAAACTTTCTAACTGTAAAGATATTTAAGTTCTGGAATAGGCTTCCAAGGAAGGTTGTGGAATCTGTCATTGGAGGTTTTTAACAACAGGTTGGATAAACCCGTCAGGGATGGCCTAGGTTTACTTAGTCATGCCTCAGTGCAATGGGCTGGACCTTGATGACGTCCTGAGGTCCCTTCTACCCCTACATTTCTGTGATAATTTACTGGTGTCAAACTCAGTTGCCACAACAAAACTGATTTCGGCATGCAGGCTTTCATCCAAAGCTCACGAGACTCAAGGATAGTCTTTTTGTTAATTTCAACAGCCTTTGGATGAAGTCCACACTGGGGTTTTGACCACATGCATTGTCATCAGTACACATAAATGACAACAAGAAAACAAAATGTGCATGCAAGTAACATACACACAAAGGCCATCTTTTGAACATGTTGCCTTTTAAATATATTTCACTGATTTAGGATGACTTAGCGCTCATTCTTAAACAAAGAACTTCCATGACACCGATGGAAATTCCACAGTAAATCATGGGTAGAATTCAGTATGGCTCTTTTATCAGCAGTGTTCCAAACCTTTGTTTTAGAAAGTTAGAGACAAGATATTTGTCAAATAAACTTAAAAAGTCAGTTCAAAATAAAACTGTTGGTCTCATCTTTAGATAGCTTTTGAGTGCAGGACGCAGCCGACGTGCAGATATTTTACAGTATGTGGAACTGCATAATAAGGAATGTAGGGTTTTTTTAATGATTTATTACTTATTTGTGAAGAATTACAACAACTCCAAAAGGAGATGAAGCCAGCTAAAGACAGGATATCCAAAGGTCTAAATCATACAATATTGTGTAATATTAACTTTTTTTTTAAAAAAATGCTGTAAAAATGAAAAGGGTCCTAACACTTTAAAAAATAACCAAGCATCATTACTTCATTTAGTATTCATTGTAACATTGTTTTTAACAATAATTTAATGTGAATGTTGTGGAGACAATATGCTATGATGTAATTCCACAGAAACAAAAAACATGAATAAATTACACCATCCATTATGGCCTACACTATATTGGATATATGCACTATGAGCCCAATTCAGTAGTACGTTTAAGCACATTTAAAACTAGAAACGCATGAGTAGTGTCAGTGAAGTCAATGGGACTAATCATGTTTAAAATTATCCACATGCTTAAGTGCTTTCCTGGACTGGAGCCTATGTTAACTCTAATTTTATTTATATATGTAGTTAGGGCCCTACCAAATTTGTGGCAGTAAAAAACGCATCATGGAGTGTGAAATCTGGTTTCCCCTGTAAAATCTGGTCCTTTGTGTACTTTTACCCTATAGTATACAGATTTCATGGGAGAGACCAGTGTTTCTCAAACTGGGGGTCCCAACATAAAAGAGTGTTGTGGGGGAGGGTGTCACAAGAGTATTGTAGGCGGATTTCAGTATTGCCACCCTTACTTCTGTGCTGCCTTCAATGCTGGGGGGCCGGAGAGAGGCAGCTGCTGACCGAGAGCCCAGCTCTTAAGGCAACAGCACAGAAGAGTGGCAATACTATACCATGCCATCCTTACTTCTCCTCTGCTGCTGGTGGCAGCAGCACTGCCTTCAGAGCTGGGCTCCGGACCAGCAGCCACCACTCTCCGTTCACCCAGCTCTGAAGGCAGCACCGCTGCCAGCAACAGTGCAGAAGTAAGGGTGGCAATATCACGATCCCCTTACAATAACCTTGTGATCTCCCACAGTTCCCTTTTAGGTCAGGATCCCTACAGTTACAACACCGTAAAATTTCAGATTTAAATATCTGAAATCATGAAATGTATGATTTTAAAAATCCTATGACCATGAAATTAATCAAAACGGACCGTGAAATTGGTAGGACCCTAGATATAATGTATTATTTGTATTACCATAACACCTAGGAGCCCCAGTCATGGACCAGGACCCCATTCTGTTAGTACACTGTACAAACACAGAATGAAAAAACAGGCCTCCCCAAAAAGTTTACAATCTAAATGACGAGTGACAACTGATGGCTACAGAGAGACCAACAGGGAGTATAAAGAAACAATGAAAGCATGTCAGCATAATGGGCATTGGCAGCCTAATCTGTCACTCACTGAGGTGTAGGCAGTGCAGCCTACGAGCCAGTGCGGGAGTCTGCCCTAATGGTCAGAGCTGAATCAGAGGGCAGTGCCAGAGGTGTGGTCAAGAGGCAAGTCAATCGTCAGAGCCAGGTGTCGGAAACCAGAACAGAATCAAAGGGCAGACCTGGAGTCCTGGTCAGAGTTAGGAATCAGAGGTTTAGAGGCTGGCAGGGACTAGTGCTGGAGTCAAGCAGGCAAGGGTGGAGCAAGGGCTGGACAGGAAGCAGGTCTGGCACAATTACAGGGGGTCAAACCCATTTAGCAGTCACTATGCTGCTGTTGCTACCAGGCTTAAATAGGGATTTGTTGGCCCTTTTGTCCAATCAGGGAGCACAATAACTTAGGGAGGTTTATTGGGCCCAGCTGAGTTAATTGGGTTGCCGGGCAACTGTGTCTGGAGCCAGCTGAGTTCCTGACATAACCATTATCAAGTTTTTTGTAGGCATCATGGCACAGGAGTGATTTAACCAAGGTTTTGAAGGAATGTTCTACATGTTTATGTGGAGCATCTCCTAAGCATAAGGGGCAGCATGACAGAAAGCACAAAGGTGCTTTTTTGAAAATTTGACAGGTAGGTGCTGGAGGTTGGCACTGTTGGCCAGTTGTAGACAAGAGTCAACATCTCGATGGCAAATGAGAGATGACAGGTAGAGTAGGAACAAACCATGGAAGGCCTTGAAAGTGAAGACAAGTAGCTTATGCTGTATACAATAGAGAAGGAAAAATTAGTGAAGGGAAGCAATGAGAGGAGTGTTATGGTCAAAGCAATGGGCTAGAAAAGTGTTCTTTGCAGTGCCATTGTGAATGGATACATGAGGAGCAAGACTCAATTTGTCAAAGCCAGACAGAAAGATCTTGCAGTAATTGAGATATGAGGTGATAAAAGGTCGGACAAGGGTTTTAGTTGCATGGATGGATAGGAAAGGCCATATCTTGAAGACGTTATGCAGAATGAACTGAAAAGAGTTATACATAGCCTGAATATGAGGACACAGAGAGGCAGATCTGAGTCGAAGATGAGACCCAGGTTACAGGCTGAGTGACAGGAAGAATGGTGGAGTTGTTCACAGTGATCAAGGAAGGCTGGGCGGAGGGCATATTAGGAACTCTGCTTTAGTCATGTTGAGATTGAGTTGATGGCTAGACATCCATGAGGAGATGTCAGAGATACAGGCCAAGATTTTAGACTAGACAGGAGGAAAGAGGTTGTCGGAAGAGAGGTAGATGTGTTACTTGTCAGCATAGAGATGGTAAGTGAATTTGTGTTTGAAAATGAGATTATCAGAGATAAAGCATAGAGGGAGAAGAGAGAGGGACCCAGGACAGAGCCTCATGGAACTTCCACAGAAAGATGAAGGGCTGATGGGGAGGAAACTCCAAAGGACATGCTGAAAGAGAGATTAGAGAGGTAGGAGGAGAACCAGGAGAGGACAAATTCACAGAAACCAAGGGAGGACAAGATTTAAAGAAAAAGTGCATGGTCCATGGTGTTAAAGGAGGCTGACAGGCTGAGGAGGATTAAATGAATTTTAGTTGGGAAAAGGTCATTAGAGATCTTGGTGAGCGTGGTTTCAGTGGAATTAAAAGGATTGAAGAGGGTCTTACATGGAATTGGAGCTCTGGAACTCTAGACAACATGTTCAATGAGCTTGCAGATTAAAGAGAGAACGGGAAATGGAGCAATAGTTAGAGAGGCAAGTGGGGTCAAAGGTGGATTATTATATATTTTTTTAAGATGGGAGGGACAAAAGCATGCTTGTATTGTGAGGCAATATGCTACTCCCTTCATTACAATAAAATATACCTACTTAAAGATTTGCCATCATGTCAAAGTCTCTTGATTTGGTAACTACCCCTTGACTAATAATTGTGCTCAGAAACTTATTACGATCCTGTATAGGAATAATATATGTAAATAATGTAACAACAGCGTTTACTATGACATTGAGATCTTTAAGGAATATACAGGAAATGATGGAGGGAATAAGATAAGTATTGTATCACGTATAAATCAACATATGAACATTTTTGAAGATCCCCTCGAGATAATTAAACCATTATTTTGGAAGAAGATCTTCAAAAGAAATTATGTGGAGGATGTAAAACTTCCTGTTAACAGAAAAAATCCCAAGAACACAGAAAGCTGTAAGAGAAATTTCAAATTAATCTCTCGAACTGTGATTCCAATATGATTTGGAAATATGTGTGCAGTTGTTCTAAATCAGTGGTTTTTAATCTGTGGTCCACATAACCCTGGGGGGTCCACTGACTATGTCTAAGATATCCAAAGAAGGTTGCACCTCCATTCCACATTTTTAGGGTTCCAGAAAAGAACAAAGGTTGAAAACCACTATGCTAAATCACTGATGTCTCTCAAGAGATGCAACCTAAAACAGCTTTCAGGTTATATTAACTCCTACCTAACTTAATAAGACTAATAATTTCTTCTCCCCTTATTGTTGGAAAGGATATCTTATAAGATATTTCTTCCTTTGATGATCTTGCCCTCTCTATTTAAAGTTTTGGATACTAATTAAAAAATTCACACTGCTGGTCTGGAATGTTGTCCCTCTTACTATAATGACATACATAACATTCCATGGGCAGAGTCCTTTACAGAGTTTAAGCCTAGTTAACAATATATTTTTCTAATTGTCTATGCCAGCGGTTCTCAAAGTGTGAGTCAGGACCTCAAAATGGGTCATGACCCCATTTTAATGGGGTCACCAGAGCTGGTGTTAGACTTGCTTGGGCCTGGGGCAGATTGAAAATGAAGTCGAACCCAACTGTCTGAGCTGGGCAAGGTGGGGAAGAGGGGCTCAGACTTCGGTCCTGAGCAGCAGGGCTCAGACAGCAGGCCCCCTGCCCTGGGCTGAAGCCCTTGGGCCCCCTGCCATGGGCAGCAGAGCTGGGGCTTAGGCCCCTCCTCCTGGGGAGGTGGGGCTTAGGTGGGCTCAGGCTTCCACCTCTCCCTCCTGGGGTTGTGTAGTAATTTTTGTTGTCAGAAGGGGATTATGGTGCAATGAAGTCTGAGAGCCTCTGGTCTATGCCTTTCAAAATTATTTTCTTTGTTTTATTATTTTATTTCTTTTCTGAGGTGGTAGTGTTATTTCCTTTTGTTGGTGTTTTATAATGTATTGTGTGTTAATTTATTACTCTAATTTTTGTTTAGATCAACATACAATTCAAAATTTGACTTTAGTGCTTTCCACTGTCATTTTTTAAGAAATGTTGGATACTGAGAGATCACTGTGGAGGTGTTAGGTCTTCATTTTATATAACTGAAGTAAAATTTCTCTTCAAACACTTTGTTTAGAAAAAAAGTAAAAACAGTTACTGCTAGTTATATTTTCACAAGGGCAAAACAAATGTTCTCCCATAACGAGCAAAATTCTGGGGGAAAAAACATTAAAACATGTCCCTATTTCAAGGCTTTTAAAAATAAAAAATATATGATTATAAAAAGAAAAGAAAATGCTACATTTGGAGGAAAGGAAATTTTAAGCAGAAAACCCCAAAATGTTAACATTCTTTGTCAGTTTTCATTTTTTCTACCATTTTGTTTTTGCTCTGAGACTAGCAAAATGATGACTGCATTTTAGTTCTTTAAAAACTATAAAAAATGTCATAACTTCTGGGTCTCAAACCTGAATTCCCTGTACAACTCATACTTGTAATGAACTCAGGGAAAATTTATGGGATACCTGCTGCATATTTTCTATCTATATCAGTGGTTCTCAAACTGATCCACAGAGAACTGGCAGGTTCTATGTTGTCAGCTTTTCTTTGCTTCCAGTTGCTCCTATAGGTGGCCATACTCTTCATGCCAAAGAGGAGCTTGCCATCTGTCAGGCCAGCTGGATGCAAGGAGAAGCCAGCCTAGCAGCCTGTCTGAGGGATTCTGTAAGACGACGAATTGAAATAGGAACCACTTGCTGGAGCTGCCAAGAGAAGAACCAGGAGTTGCCAATGGACAGGAGCCAGAAGTAGGACAAAACTGTCCACAGGAAAAGAGGGAAAAGGGACCAAGAGTCTAGAGAGAGGTGGGGCTATAGAGTCCAGGTGTCAGAGAAGCATGTGTAGTGGAGGAGGGAGATGAAGAACAGAATGGATGGCAGGGGGAGATGAAATGGTCATCAGAAGGAGAGAGTACAATTTATGTTTTCAAAAAAGACAAAGGAATTACTGTATTAAACATAGTAAACTTGCAATTAAAATGTACTGTCTCAATATTACTTTTCCATGTAAGCAATTGCTGTAGTTGTCACAGAGACACTGCATGTTCACAAATGAGAGGGGAACTTGTGCAAGCAAGAGTGACTAGCAAAAAGGAGCTCACAAGATAATCACTCTATTAAGTTGTGGTTCACACTACGAAAAACAGAACCCAAGAGCTAGATCAGTCATTTTGTATTCACCGCACTGTGTCACCTTTTGGCTTAAAGCTGCCCTCCATAGGGAGAAGACGGTTACTCACCTTTGTAACTGTTGTTCTTCGAGATGTGTTGCTCATATCCATTCCAGTTAGGTGTACGCGCCGCGCGTGCACATTCGTCGGAAAACTTTTACCCTAGCAACTCAGTGGGCCGGCAGGTCGCCCCCTAGAGTGGCGCCACCATGGCGCTCCATATATACTCCTGCCGGCCCACCCACTCCTCAGTTCCTTCTTGCCGGCTACTCCGACAGTGGGGAAGGAGGGCGGGTGTGGAATGGATATGAGCAACACATCTCGAAGAACAACAGTTACAAAGGTGAGTAACCGTCTTTTCTTCTTCGAGTGATTGCTCATATCCATTCCAGTTAGGTGAATCCCAAGCCTTACAAAGGCGGTGGGGTCGGAGTGAAATGAGGCAGAATAAAACTGCTGAGCCAGAGGCTACAGCCTCTCTTGACTGCTGAACCAGGGCATACTGCGAAGCAAGGTATGGACCGAGGACCAATGGAGCTTCGCGACAGATCTCGTGGGTAGAAACACGAGCCAGCAAGGCGGCAGATGAAGCCTGAGCCCTGGTAGAATGCACAGTGATGTGGCTTAGGGAAATATGAGCCAAATCATAACAAGTGGGGATGTCCGCCATCACCCAAGATGAGATCCTCTGAGAGGAAAACAAGTAAGCCCTCCCTTTGGCCCGCTACCGGGGCAGAGCTGGGGCACCTTAGGAAATGATTCTGTCAATATAATGCGAGCACTCCACAGATGTCCAAGGAGTGCAACGGTTATGCCCATTGCGTTGAGCTGTGGGTAACATGAAAGGCCAAAACACCTTAGGGAGGAAAGCCGGGTGCGGTCATAACTGCACCTTGTCTTTGTGGAACCTAGTGTACGGCGGAACCCCCGTAAGAGCTCTGCTCTCAGAGACCTGTCTGGCCAAGACTAGGTTGAGGTCCCAGGGCGGGGCTGGGCGGCGCACCCGAGGGTGCAAGCGCTCCAAGCCCTTGAGGGACCTCGAACCCATAGAGCGTGGGACACTGAACGTCCATCTTAGCCTGCTGGAAGGTAGAGATGGCTGCCGAGAGTATCCTCAGCGATGATACCGCCAGGTCCTGCCGCTGAAGGCCAGAGGCAGGCCAAATAGAGGGGATCGAGACCTCAGCAGGAGCAAGATCGAGCGTAATGCAGCTGTAGAAGAAACGCTTCCACCTGGCCCGGTACTTTGACCAGGTGGAAGGCTGTCTGTCACCCCGACTCAGGTACGCAGCAGCCACCGTGAGGCGAAGAGGCTGCAGGTCCGAGTGACGAAGCCTGTCGTTGCCCTGAGTGATGAGGTCTGGGCTGACAGGCCGAGCAACGTGGTATGTCAGTGCTGCCTGGACCACTCTGGAGTGATCATGATGATGCGCGCTCTGCCCCTGCGGAGTTTGAGCAGGACCTAATGAACCAGTGGGAACAGTGGGAAGGCATAATGCAGTTGGCCTTTCCACGGCATCAGGAATGCGTCCAAGATCGATTCCGAGGAGAGACCTTGGAAGGAGCAGAACACCTGGCATTTCCTGCTCTCGCGGTGAGCGAACAGGTCTGTGTGAGGAAACATCTCCACTTCCGGAAAGCGGGACGCCTCACATGGGGCAGAGTGATCACTCGTAAGACAGGAAAAACCTGCTGAGTCAAAGAGTTAAGACGTTCCGAACGCCTGGGAGAAAGGACGTCGCCAGCTCCATCGAGTGGGCCATGCAAAAGACCCGGAAATGGATGGCCTCCTGACAAAAAAGGGGGGGAGGACTATGTCCCCCTGAATACTTATGAAGCACCTGGCCCTTGTGTTGGCTGTAAACACCGAGATACAACGGCCTCGCAGCTGCCGCTGGAACCCCTGGCATGCCAGGCGGACTACTCTCATTTTTGGGGCATTAACGAGGAATGCCAGCTTCTTAGAAGACCAAAGGCCTTAAGCTCGGAGGCGACCATGAGCACTCGAGCAGAGAGATGATGCGTCCGCCGTCAGGGGCAGAGAGGGCTGAGGCGGATGAAACCGCATCCCTGTCCACACCAAGGAGGGAGTTAGCCACCACTCTAGGGAGCCTAAGACGTTCGAGGGAACGGTGACTACCATGACCATTAGCTCCCTGTCCAAGCGGTACGCCGAGGTGGGCCGGACTTGGAGAGGACGGGGGCGGAGCTTGGCGTGTTTGGTTACAAACTTGCGGGCAACCATGGACCCAAGAGACTGAGACAAGAGCGAGCTGAGGTCGTTGGGAAAGCCTTCAGACCTCAGATGATTGTTGCCCTCGCCTAAAACCGCAGTTGTGATAAGCAGGCTCCGGCTAGGTAGGAGACCAGGATAGCCCCTAGGAAGCCCAACCTCTGCGTGGGAACCAGAGTGGATTGCTCTATAGTAATCATCAGGCCTTGATCTGTGAATAAGACCGTGACGATGCCCACGGCTGAGCGGTTTGTGTCTCAGAGTCTCCTCGGATAAGCGAATCGTCCAGATACGGAAAAACGCATATCCGACATCAGCGATGGAAGGCGGCGACTATGGCCGTAAACCGGGAGTATTCACCGCTGGCTATAAAGCGGAGGCATCTCCCGTGTGGAGGGAAGATGGCACTGCGAAAGTACGCGTCCTTCATATCCAGGGCGGCATAGTAGCCTCCAGGAGGCAAGGATGGAATAATGGTTCCCAGGGATACCATGTAGAACTTCAACCTTATCCTAAACCGGTTGAGTCCATGCAGGACCAGGGAGGTCTGAGACCTGTGATCGAGTGGGGGACTAGGGCATAACGGGAGTAAAACCCCTTGCCCCTTTCGTCCGCTGAAGGGGGACAGGGCTGGAGCAAATTAAAGGTGGTACCTATGCTCCATCTTGCGCAGGACCCAGCGATCTGAAAGTAACTGGGGCCATGCCAGGAGAAAGCGGGATCGGGATCCCGTCCTGCGACTGGTACACCGCCCTCCGGCGAACCTTGGAAGGTCCGTCTTTGGTCCCAGTGGTAATTGCGAGGGACCTTGACTTTGGCTTTTTAGGGGGCCTGACGTTTGTCTGCAACCACCTTGGCCTTGCCGTTTTCCAGAGTTCTGCCTCTGGCTAGGCACAGAGTATGGCGGCTGGGGCCATAAAGGCCTGCGTTTGGTCGCTGGCGTATACATGCTGAGACGCATTAGGACCCTATTGGCCATCAGGCTTCGCAGTCTGGGGCTGTCTCTGCCGCGAAGATGCCTTACCCACAAAGGGTAAATCCTGAATGGCATACTGCAGCTCCGGCCGGAGGTTTAAAACCTGAAGCCATGAAATGCACCTCATGGCGACACCCAAGGCCAGAGTGCTGGCCGCAGAGTCTGCTGCGTCCAACGAGGCCTGGAGGGACGCTCTGGGAACCTTCTTTCCCCCGTCCTCCAAGACGGCAGCGAACTCCAGGTGGGAGTTTTGAGGGAGAAACTCCTTCACCCAGGTGTTATAATTATCGCAGCTAAGCAAGGCTTGTTGCTTTGCTACCCAGAGCTGCAGGGCCCCTGCAGAGTACACCTTGCATTCGCCAAGCCTCTTTCTGCTTCGGGGCTGGCGCCCGCTGGCCATCATATCAGGATCGTGGTCCTGAGCATAAAATCTGCGCATGTGGGATGACACGGATGCGCGTCCGGACGGCCATGGGGGTACTAAAAGAAGGCACGGGCAGAGTCCCTGACTCACTCGGACCTTGCCCAACTCGGCACCGGGGACCGGCATCGGGAGGCGTATCGGTACCTGGAACGAGATCCAGACCCGCACGGTGTCGGGAGGTCGACCGAGATCTCGAGGCTCGGAGAAAGGCTACAGGAGTCAAGGTACCTGCCCCGGTGCCAGATGTCGGAACGGTGCCGATAGCGGGTCGGCGAACGGGATACCGACCGGTGCAGCGAGTGTGACCAGTACCGAGGAAAACAGCACCGGGACTGCCAGTGGTGTCCGGCGTGCCGACAGGACTTGGAGTGTCTGCGGGACCGTGACCATGAACGGTGCCGCTCTGCTGTACTGACAGGGGACAGTCCCCTGAAGAGACTGTATTACCCGTACCGGCGGTGCCCGGGTCAGGCAGCACTGACTCTGTCATGGCACTGAGAGCCCTCGCCGTTGGTAACATCTCCGGCGTGAAGGGAACAGCAGGCTCAACCACAGTGTGTACTGGGGAGCTATCAGGCACCGGATTCGACGGCCCTCGTGGGACCGGGATCCACGGTACCGAGGTCATCAGAGCTTCGGTAGGTGCCGGTGCCGGGCGAACCGAGTTAGATAAGCTGTCTAGCTGCGGTGCCGTCAGCACTGAAGCAGCGGGAGTAATACGCTCAACCACGGCGCGTGCCGGGGAGCCGTCGGACACCGGATTCGATAGCCCTTGTGGGACTGGAATCGACGGTGCCGATGTTGTCGGTGCCTCAGAGGCTTCGGTGCCGGGCAATCCGACTTAGACTAGCCCTCTGGCTGCGGTGCCATTGGCATGGAAGCAGCCGGAGCAGGAGCTCAACCACGGCGCGTGCCGGGGAGCCGTCAGGCACCGGATTCTACGGCCCTTGCGGGACCGGGATCGACGGTGCCGACGTCATCGGTGCCGCAGCAGGTGTCGGTGCCGGGCGATCCGACGTAGACGAGCTCTCTGGCTGCGGTGCCGTTGGCACGGAAGCAGCAGGAGCAGTAGCTCAACCACGGCGCGTGCCGGGGAGCCGTCAGGCACCGGATTCTACGGCCCTTGTGGGACCGGGATCGACGGTGCCGACGTCATCGGTGCCGCAGCAGGTGCCGGTGCCGGGCGATCCGACTTAGACGAGCCCTCTGGCTGCGGTGCCGCTGGCACGGAAGCAGCAGGAGCAATACGCTCAACCACGGCGCGTGCCGGGGAGCCGTCAGGCACCGGATTCTACGGCCCTTGTGGGACCGGGATCGACGGTGACGACGTCATTGGTGCCGTAGCAGGTGTCGGCGCCGGGCGATCTGACTTAGACGAGCTCTCTGGCTGCGGTGCCGCTGGCACGGAAGCAGCAGGAGCAATACGCTCAACCACGGCGCGTGCCGGGGAGCCGTCAGGCACCGGATTCTACGGCCCTTGTGGGACCGGGATCGACGGTGACGACGTCATCGGTGCCGTAGCAGGTGTCGGCGCCGGGCGATCCGACTTAGACGAGCTCTCTGGCTGCGGTGCCGGTGGCACGGAAGCAGCAGGAGCAATACGCTCAACCACGGCGCGTGCCAGGGAGCCGTCAGGCACCGGATTCTACGGCCCTCGTGGGACCGGGATCGACGGTGCCGACGTCGGCGGTGCCGGGCGAGCCATCTTAGACGAGCTCTCTAGCTGTGGTGCAGTTGGCACAGAAGCAGCAGGAGCAGTAAGCTCTACCACGGCGCGAGCCGGGGAGCTGCCAGGCACCGGATTCCATGGTCCTGGGGGACTGGAATCGACGGAGCCGAAGTCATCGGTGCCTCTGCAGGTGTCGGTGCCGGGTAACGCAACTTAGGCGAGCTCTCTGGCTGCGATGCAGGTGGCACGGAAGCAGCGGGAGCAGGGGGCTCAACCACGGCGCGTGCCGGGGAGCCGCCAGGCACCAGCAGGAATCGTAGACTCTCTCGACCTCGGAAGAAGGGAGCGGTGCCGAGTCGACATCGGTGCCGGCGACGGTCGGTGCCGAAAGGCCTTGGTAGTACCGGCGGGGTCCGGTGCCGAGGAGGCGCTTCTGCCCGCCGCTTGAACATCGCTCGGCGCCCAAGGTGGAGGGGTAAGTGAAAGTCCCGCACCTTTTTGTTCTCGGCTTAAAAGCCTTGCAAATGGGGCACTTATCTGTCAAGTGTGATTCCCTGAGGCACTTCAAACAGGAGTCATGTAGATCTCTCTTCGGCCGCGGCTTCTGGCAGGCCGGGCCCCTTTTAACCCGGTGAGCCATGCATGGCTCTGGCACTGGGCTCATGGAAGGGGCTACTTCCTGAACCCCGCTAACTAAACTAACCATGTTAGCAAAGAAAACACGTATAACATACAAATATATAAATAAAAGTGTTATAACTGCATAATTATATACGAGAAAAACGAGTAGCTAGGGAAGTGGAGGTCAGCTAAGCCGCGCTCCACTGTTCCAACGACCGACACGGGCGGTAAGAAGGAACTGAGGAGCGGGTGGGCCGGCAGGAGTATATATGGAGCGCCATGGTGGCGCCACTCTAGGGGGCGACCTGCCGGCCCACTGAGTTGCTAGGGTAAAAGTTTTCCGACGAATGTGCACGCGCGGCGCGTACACCTAACTGGAATGGATATGAGCAATCACTCGAAGAAGAACTAGGGCTTTCTCTGGCACAGGGGCATCCCAATGTGGTGTAAAGACAGCATAGTCACCCCTGCATCCCACCGTTGTAGCAAGGGAGGGGCAGCTGCAATGTGGTACAAGATAGAACAACCCTGAGGCCCTAGAAGCCATAGGGATTATGAGGCAGAAAGGTGGCAGAAGGCACTTGTACCTACACACATACTGGTCTGGTGAACCTGAGAATTTGGCTTACAATTTGATTTTATTAAATAGCTCTGTGGAGCATTTTAGAATGTGTGTCTTTGCCTGATTTCCAAAAGAATAACAGGGAGCTTAGCAAGCTCACTTAATTCTTTATAGTTAGTCACAGAATTTTACATAGCAACATTAAAAAAATGTAACAAAACATCTCAAATGCATGTAATAATTCTTCATTCAGTGTGTTTTCATGCTTCATGTTTCATGAAACATTTTCTGTTAATTAGCCCCTTAGTACAATCAGGAACTTCTATGTATGTCACTTCTACAACATTTGAAAAGAGGGCAGAAAAACACCTAACTTTTATAAATCCAGAATACCTAAAATCTATAAAGTGATCAGAGATAAAGGCATACTAAAAATATGCAAACTCAATGGTCTCTGAGCATTACTGTTAAGAAAAATAATTACAGTATATGGTATTAACTAAGTAAGTGTAACACCACAGAGTACTAAATATTCATTCTTTTGAATAAATTTGAATCTAGAACTATACATCTTTTTTCAAACAGCTGACATGCTACATAAACAAAGTATATATGGGCTTTTTAAAGTAAATACAATAAGTAAAGTGATTTATTATGCAATTTATCTCTTTCCATCTCTATTCTGTTCATAATTCAGATCCACATAGGGCAGTTCATATATCATTAATATTTCCCAAATGTGTTTGACTTTAAGGCTATGAAAATTTTAACTTTTAAAATATATGCCATTTATCATTAGTATTATGGTGGCATTCCAATTATTCTAGTTAAGGTTCTGTCAGTAGTTCTATTATAAACCCTTCGTTTCAGGGGTGGAGAACTTGGCTGTAGGAAGAAGCAACTACAAACTGAGACCCGGCATGCAGCATCCTGGCTTGGGAGCAATTTTAAGAGATATCTGGGGGAAAAAAAAAGAGGGAGGGAGTCAGACTTTGAATTCTGGGAAAGAAAAGGGAAGTTGTCAGTGATTTTAGATACAATTGCTCCTCTTAGAATAACAAATATTTGGGTTTTCACACAGAAATTGTGTATGTCTTTTTATTATAATGTGAAAAAGCCAGGGATGGATTGTCTGGTAGGAAAAAAATTTGAAATCACCATTATATTTAAAAACATGGTTGTGCGCCTTTGCACATGGAGCCTCTACATGTATCTCCTCAGCTACAAAGAAAATAAATAAATTAAAAATCTGAAGCAGTGAACCTTCCAGTCTAGACTAGCAATTGGGTATTCAGCTAGCTGAGCTATTTTTATGCGACTTCCAACATAGGAAAAGCCACACCCCAAAAGTGAATTCATTTGAATATGTCTATCTCACAGGACAGTCCTGGGATAAGATTCAATTCGGCAGAGTTGTGGTTTAAAGGACACTGTGCTACTCCACTCATTTTCCAGCTCTGTTTACTGAGACTTTAACTGACCTGGGATTGGAGTCACTGAGGCATATTGCCCTAGGTATCTTCAATGTCCTTAAAGAAGCCTTCTCAGTTAATTTAAGTTCTCATGGTGCCTTGAGACTTCTAAGAGTCAACACTTGCAGCTGAGCACACATATTCAACTTTGCTTTGGGACTGGGTTTGGCAATGGGGGAGTGGGAGGAAAGGAGAGGTCTGTGTGTTGTGATGACCTATCACCTCTTTTGCTTTGAAATCAGGGTTCACTGGAGCAGAGGACATATTTCTCATGCCCATCAAAAAAGACAGAAGAAACTTTGTTTGTATTAAAAACTTTGTATTATGTTTCTTCAGGAGAAAGTAATGGATAGCATTAATCTACTCTATGGCTATCCTAGTTCAATGGTGGCCAATCTTTTCAACCCAAGGGCCAAACATTTGATTTTAAAATGTCAAGGGGTCACAATCAGGAGGGATGGGGCAGTTTAAAGCTGCCACTTTCCTCATTCAGACCCACCTCGCTCACATGTTTACTAAGTTGTTTAAAAATTCAACTGGAAGGCCCAAAGGTGCTCAGCCACATCTTCAGAATACTAACTGAGCCTGGAGAGGAAAGTGGACTTTTCAAATCCTGCTTTCAGTGCCCCCATTCCTCAGAAATACATGGATCTCTACCATCTTCTCCAAACCATCCCCTGTAAACGTTCTGTGGCCCCAAACCCTATAGGAAACATCCATTTACCTCCCCAGGAACCAAAAGCTTGGCTTCCCTCTAATCAAACCCGAGGAATTCAGCACATCTTTCCTGCCACATAATCACAAGTGTTCCTAGAAACACATCCTAACCTCCAAACCTCTCCCCTTTCCCCTATCCTTCTCAGGAATGCTCTCTCTTCTGCCCCTATTCACCCCTCACCCAAGTCAATTATAGTAGAGTACCAAGGCCTCACCACCCTCTTCAAATCAACTGAAGCCAAACACCCCACCCTTAAAATAAGTTGCTGTTGCCTCTACCTCTTTGAGAGACATTAACTATTGTCCTTCTTCCCAGTGCTCTCTTACCTGAGAGCCCCAGCCCTACCTATAGCAGCTACTGTGATTCTTGCTTCCTTTCTCCTCTTGCAAATATGACATGATTCCAGCCCTCTCACTACCAGTTATTCTCCTCTTAAAAGAGCAGCCCTTTACAGGGTGTTTTGCTCTTCACTCTCTCTCTTCTCTCAAAAGTAAGCTATCGGGGAATACAGTTTCAATTCAATTCCTAATCAAATACACATTTTCTTCTTAACACAGTCACTCTTGAGAGCCACAACTGAGAACACTCAGTAATGAAGCCTGGACACCTCTGTTCTAGACATTATCACTGGCTATTATCCTTCACCATCATGCATCCCCACCCTTCTCTCAAGTGTCCTCTCCACATGCGTCACCCTCACAGATTATGTAGGTGAAAAGATGACCTGAGACTAGTTAATTATGCAGGGTAAGTTTTAGCTTAAAACTTTGCAAAGTCTTTATGGATATAAAATAATGAAAGTGGTAATATGATCACTGTAATCAATACAATAATTAAGAGATGTGGCTGTAGACATCAAACTCAAATAAGCACAGGATCAAAAATCAATACATCTTGTAACACAGGGATGAAGTGAACAAAAAGAGAAGGGGATAGTGCTAAAGGGTAGCATTAAGAATGTTTGGGTGGCCTTAATTGTGTGGTCTCGATACTTTCACGTTTGGGGTTATTTTACAGTCGTAACTCTGAACTTCTAAGTATTCTAATCCCTCTGAAGTTATTGCAAGGCATTTTTTTTAACTCTTATGTCATTGATATGAACTCTAAACCCTAATACTAGACTAATGAGATTTGCATGAGAATTTAAAACATGTATTTTAAAATATGCTCAATTTTTACAACATGTTCTGGCATTTTGGGGAAAATCAAGGAGCTGGCATATCCTGTGCTGAGCACCCAGACTCCCCAGAGCATTGGGGAAATCAAGGAGCAGAGCACCCTGGAGAGATGAAAAAATCTCTAACTCTCAAGTAAGTGTTCACCCTATTCTGCAGTTCCCTCATGCTCCCCTACCAGTTTTTGCTTCTCTGTGAAATCCTGTGCAAGTCAGTAAAATTTGCTACATACGTTAATAGATACGTAGGAACCATGGGCCATTGCAGACTACAAAATGTACATGAGCCTCACAGTTCCAATAGACCTATAAAAGATCACAGCAATTCTGACTTTGATCATTAGTCAAAGCATAAAATCCGGTGAGGCAGGAGAGGACACTAGAGTAGGAGAGGAATAACTTGAGGACGCCAGCTGAAGAATCTGAGTCATCAAGGCCAACAGAAACCCCCTCAGGATCGCCACTCTAAACTGGTGGGTGGCAGGGGAGCACTGCGGATCTCAGGCAAAGGGTAGGGAAGCCTGTAGAGCTCTACAAGCACTCTTCAATGGAGATCACGGACAACTGAAAGCTCATCTAAGCATCAGTCCAGTTCCCAGGCTTGCCAGAGCCCTGGCACACTTTAAAAGTCTGCAGAAACTTCACCAACCATTCTGATTTTCATAAGTTCTTATTGTTTAACTCTCCAGATAACCCTCCCATAGCCTAGGTGTCATCCTCAGCCCTTCTCCCCCTACATCCAATTCATGACCAAACTCTTACTTTTCTTCCACCATATTCAAATATTTACCTGTTCCTATGGCCAAATAACTCTTGCATATTCTAATGATCTTATACTCATTTTCCTCTCACTGCATGCATACACCTTTTCCACTTCCCAAAATACAAACTTCACCAAAAGTTTGCAGGAGTTCATTCACATAAAGAGAGATACTTCTATGAATACTAAACCAGTTAATTAAGTCTACAGATTCTATCTCTGGAGCATCATATGTTAGGGGAGGCCACACAGTTCTGAACAACAAAAAGAATTTGAATATTACAAATTGTATCTGGGCACTCCAGTATACTATAGAAGGGTTATCACTGATAACAACACTTCTGCATAAAAGCTAGGGAAAGTGTGTACTATTCAGATAGCTGGAAAAGCAGAATTGGTTAATCAAAGGTAATCCAATAGTTCATTCATAGATTCTCTTGATATTCCATCAGATAGCTATAAAACTCCCCAAAAGCTGTCAAAGTTTCAAACTTTTGAGAGGTAAATTACTACTGAATGCTACCTTCTCACTTTCTATGTATATGGTTTTCAAAATATTATCGTAAAAACATTTTAAAAGATTTAACATTGCTTTTTGTTATTTTTCCAATTAGCAAACTTACTTTCATATCGGGCGATTCTAGAGACTGGTTATATGCATATGATGATTTTAACAATGCACAAGCAATCCAGGAGCCTTGAAGCAGTCCAGGAACCCTTCCCAATCCAGCCTTCCATTTCTTTGCTCACATATGGATGGTGCTTCATTCAAAATAACTTTCCTTTTTTCTTCTAGATTGTTGTATCCTTAGATAATGTATAAATGTGGCTAAACAATGTGAAATGACTGTTCACTTTGACCACCATCCTAAATGTTAACCACTTCAAGCAGTTTTTCTCTCTTCTTTAAAAAAAATAAACAATAAGAAAAGTTTTGCCTTCTACTGAATATGATTTGCTGCTGCCTCTGCACAAGTGCTATTCCAGCTCTTTCCTGCTCTTCTACCGCTCTTACATGTGAGATCACAAGTCAGAGGGATCAAGAGAGATCAAGACTTTCAGAAACTGAAAGTTGATTAAAAATATGGAGGAAGTGAACAAGTGAGGTGCTCATCAGTAACGTCTGTAAAAAAATATTTTAAAGGATTGGGTGAGCCTCTAAATTAGGAGATCATAACTCAACCAAGCCTGACACTTGCTACTGTATTTCCTTTTGTAAAAATGGATTTAACTTTCCGCAGCTGTACTCTAAACACCATCAAATTAAACTGATGGCAAAGTAAAACTCATTGAGACCTTCAATTTAAATTATGCCAAAAGCTAATTCTAGGTAAAGAGAGAGGCAGTTAGTAAAAGAAGAATAGGGTCTTAAATCTCCACCTAGACATATGTTCAGAGCAATGAACAGCAATCAGTTTAATCTCTTTCTTGTACACAACTCAATGACCATTTTATATTTGTTAAGCGCTGAATGGTTTTAACTTTTTCCCCCACACTATAAATACGGCAATTTATACCATTCACACTGCCAGTTATGAAATACTAAGATATATCTCATCATTCTGTACAGAAAAGGAAGTTAAATTTATGAATTAATCATTGGGACTAGGTTTTTTGGGGTTTGTTTTTTTTTGCAAATTGCTTCTATATTTTAGACCAGTAAAAAAAAGTGAATAAGGAACTCAAAGCATAAAAATCTCCTGGATAAATGTGATTTAAACAAAATACTCTTTCCTCCCTTTTAATATCAATGCTTACATCCAGTAAAAGTCCATATATATCCACAGGGTTTGGTTTTTAAACTCTAAGAAGAGAAATGATTGCATAACTTGATTGACACAGGAGAGCAATTTTAAGATTATCTTTTTCTAGACTCTAACTACAGTTCACTCAAATAAAATCTCCAGATTACAAAATATTTTTTGCTCGTTGTATTTATGTTGCACTTGCTTTAGTGTTAACAGTTCAAAGTCAAGTAGAACTGCATCACTCTATGTATTAGCCCTGAAGCTACCATAAGCTACAACTGGTTGCTCTGTAAGCAATGAAACAAATTCTCTGTAGTCACCACAGAAATCAGATGGAATGCAGCTTCCTCTGCTGGTTTGTTACACTGTACTGGAATAATGATAATATGACTTGAGACTTCTGCATTAAATGATGTAACAAAAACATATATGCTCTAGTCTACTTTCCAAGATGTTATTAGTTCTTCTCTTCTACAACTAAAGCTTTCTATTGTTAATTCATATAACATTTTATTTAATCTCATCAGTAATTCAAATCAAACAAAACAAAAAATCCCAAACTATTTCACTTTATAGCCATAGACTTGGAAAACAAATAAAATACATGTCTTAATCTTTACCTATAGCAGAATCATAGGGCTGGAAGGTCATCTAGTCCAACCCCCTGCTCAAAGCAGGATCAACACCAACTAAATCATCCCAGCCAGGACTTTGTCAAGCCGGGCCTTAAAAACCTCTAAGGATGGAGATTCCACCACCTCCGTAGGTAACCCATTCCAGTGCTTCACCCCCCTCCTATACCCCCTCCACTGCAACTTGAGACCATTGCCCCTTGTTCTGTTAACTGTCACCACTGAGAAAAGCTGAGCTCCATCCTCTTTGGAACCCCCCTTCAGGTAGTTGAAGGCTGCTATCAAATGCCCCCTGACTCATCTCTTCTACAGACTAAACAAGCCCAGTTTCCTTAGCCTCTCCTCCTAAGTCATGTGCCCCAGACCCCTGATCATTTTTCGTTGCCCTCTGCTGGACTTTCTCCAACTGAACTCTAAAAACAAAAGCTTGTCGTTTCTCTGGAATTGACTTTTGTGATTCATGTGAGACAACCATATAGCTTCTCTTTTGCATTCCTTTTATTTTAAAATTTTACTTTTCACAAAATCAATGCAGCCAAGCTTTTAATTCAGTGCTCAATGAACAGTTGCCTTTGTATCTCAGTTACAATAATGATCCTTATGCCAATATATTTCTGTGATGCCAAAAATAAGGGGATAATTACCTCATTTACAGAATACAACCCCATTTGACGTCAATGAGCTAGACTGTCTGATGTGAGTGAGCTGTTCTTAGTGCAGGATAGATTCGGTGGCACTTTCATGCAACCTTTGGATCTCCCAATCCTGGGCCTATGCAGAGGGGACATTCTCCTGGTCACCCAAGCTAACTTTAGGACTGCTTTATACCACCAGAGAAATGTGTAGCAGTCTAAACAAACTAGAGAATCTGTCCCAAACGTCATAACATGCAGTCAACAAGATTGCATAGTGTGAAAGCAGAATTTGTCCAATCAAATTTGTCCTTTAATAAAAAAGCTTTACTATTTTTGGAATGTATACCTAACAACTTACAATGAACAAAATATTTCAGCAGCAGCAGTGACTTTCTGAGTTTACTAAAGAGGTGCCTAAGGCTACTTCCTTGCATAAGGTCTGATCCCGCTCTCACTGAAATCAATCACAGAGCCATAATTTAAATTAATGATAGTGAGGCTGGGCCCTAATTCTATAGCTATGAGAATTCACTCAAAAAAAGGAAATTATTTACTTTGTCATGTTTTTGATAAGCCCCATAGCCCAACATTGGTTCTTTGTACCCTCTCTCTAGAGTGTTTCTATACTACTTATCTTTCAATGCTTTTTTATATTGTATTAAAAAATGAGGGTGAGGAGCACGATTTATTGGATCTGTAATGTAAGAGTGCATCATTTTAATCTTGTTAGTTGAGAGAGAAAACTGTGGGAAAACCTTAGGATCTGTTTACACATGATACAAGCTTTAAAAGTCATTAATCAGAGAACACACAGATTCCACAAGTACTGGATTAAAATCTCTAACTTCAAACCTTATCATTAGTTTGAAATATTTGACCGTGCAAAATCAACAGAAAAGCTCTTTTAAAAAGAATCCTGTCATTTCTTTCCTCCTCATAAGCAGTGCCAGTTTCCCAATGCTCTTTTGACAGTATAATCAGTCAATTCAATCAGAGAAATTCTATAGTACAATGGCAATTTTCTCTCACTTTTTCCCTTTACACTGGCAGTTCAAGCCACCTGCTGAAAGCATTGATGTGGAACAGCTCAGTATTAGCTCTGAAATTAGTACCAGTCCCAAGTTAAATACCTGGCACGTTCAGTGTGGGACAGACACGGTTAATGGCATATAAACCCAACAGTCACAATCAGCACATTACTTGAGCAAGTCTCTTTCCAAGTCATTCAGAGAGCACCTTGCGGGCAATCACAGCATTAGACATTCCCTCTCCCCCAAAGAAGTTAATATAAGAAGAATGGTTTGAAGAAAAAAACACACACAAAAACCTCTTTTTATTTAATCAGGGATTTTCTACCACACTAAGGATCCTCTCTCAAATACGTTGGATAGCACCTATTTATGGCAGCTTGCTATTTAATTGTTTTATATATAGCTACGTTTAAAATATTCAGTGTCCAATAGCTCCTCAGACATATTTTAAGATGTACAATATGTAATATAATTAAGAACTGACAGAGCCCTTAAAAAGAACAAAGCATAATAAATATTAGTCTAACAGACAAGATTCAACTTCCTTCTAACATGGAAACTGCTGTTGCATGCACTGACTTATTTCACTTCAGTATAAATTTGCCATCATCTCTTGTATCACACAAATCCATCAGTTTTCCTGGCCTACTTAGCTCAGCAGGCAGGCCCATGTGTACGAGTCAGGTAACGATGATGAAAGGCATTTACTACAGACTCCTCACAGGGTCATCAATGGACAACCTGTACAAGATTTATGCTTTAAATAATAAATGAACTAAACACCTTGAGGTAATTGGCTGTGTGAAGCCTCGCACTAGGCCAGATAGCTTGTCTGTACAAAGTAAAATAAGATTAAATAATAAATGAACAGTGCAGAGGTTTTCTAACCAAACTAATTTTACATGTCTTTTTAAGTGCAAGTTGTTCATGAGTTGAGATGTTTTAAAGATTTTATGCTGGTGTCAAGGGGCACTCTCTTTCTTTGTCAACAGTAACCATTTCAAAGGTCTGTGCTTCTTGTGGTGATAATGTTAGGAATTCAGTTACTATCCTTCTCTGTGCACGACAATGTAAACATCCTACTGAATAATACCATTGTGTCAAAAGTCCACCAAGTGCTGAGACTCCAGTTCAATTTTACAAATACTGAGCTGAACGTCAAGCCAACTGTGAAAACAAAATCAGAGCAAACTTTTTGAAAAAATTATTTTTGACTCTTCTGCAATCCTAAGGACAATTCACTGCTACAGGGACTGTAAAGACAGACTCTCAGATGGCTTCCCCAACATGCTTATATTGTCCAGCCATGCCAGAAGAAAGATATGAGGCAGTGGACATGGTTTAATTAGGCCACAAATTTATCCACTTGAAATATGTGGAGAGTACCTGGCAATGAATTGTACATTATTTCCTTGATCATTTCCACCTATTTGGGAAATCTACCATCAGCCATCCCACTCCTCATCCTGATAGTAATCAGCCCATTGTTGGGGTCCTACTGCCCTCTGCTCTTATGAGACTTAAGGAGACTGGAAAAGGAATGGGAGGCAGAGGGGGTGGGGTTGTCCCCCTACTGTACCAAATACTAGGAGACCTGAACCCCTCTTCCCCAGTTTCATTAAGTGATGCTTTCCTCTAAATCTCAGTCCAATCTATTTATCTAATAACTGTGTACCTTCCATAACAAGTACCTGCCCAAGACACCTGCCACAAGAAGGCACCAGCAATGAGTGTGGCTGCTTCTCCCGCACTGTGTTCCCAGATGCTTACGAATTCCTTCCCTAACGTCCGACAAAAATATATCCACTCCCCAGTCAGATACGTGTACCTCATATTCCCAGTATAATGTGGGTGCCCACTAAGATATGTCCACAAGTAACTACCAAACACCTTTGGTCACACCTGAATTTGGTAACCTCCTTATTCACATACTCCCTCGCCTTATCTACCTATGGAGGCTTCACAGCTCCCATCAGACCTTCTGCTGCAACATTTCAGATCAAATAATTGTCACCCTGAGACAGACTATACCTCATGTGACACTCTGTACTCCATGTTCACCACTTCAATATGATTATGATATGTTTTATACAAAGTATCCTTTGGGAAGTATCATTTGAAAACACAATCTATTGCACATCATTGTCTTGTTAAAATATGTATATCAATATTGTATACGGAGCCATGAGATTTACGACTGTTACTGAAATAATCTGTAGTTCTGGGTAACACTCTCAGACCATCTTCTCATATACAAAGGCATGCTGGCACGCTAGCTAGATGTAAAAGGCCATTACTTGTTTAATCAGAAATTCACCAGCAGGGGAGTTGTAAACAAATCATTTACAATTCACCTGAAGGTCAGCTGGCAGAGCACATATGCAATGGAACTACACGACCATGACCCATCAAGGTCTTTTCCAGAAAAAAGGGCCAGGATATAAGAAAGCGGGGGAAATGGCCTCTGGTTACCTCTCCTCGCCCCATTTCTACTCACAGCAGCAAGATAGCTTGAGAGACAATAGGAGCATCATTGAACTGGCTGAACTGGTCCTAACTAGAAGGCTTTCCAGTTAGTATGAACAGCTGAAGGTTTTTGGGTGAGAGAAACCTTTTTGCTTTCAAATCTTCATGAGCATGGTAAAGTTTAGGAATTAGATTGTGGTTTTATCAGTTTATTTCTTGTGCAACCAATTCTGACTTTTATGTCTTTATCACTTATAATCACTTGAAATTGATCTTTCTCTAGTTAATAAACTTGTTTTATTCTTGTATCTAATCCAGTGTGTATTTGGACTGAAGTGCTTGGGGATTCTACTTGCGACAACAGGGCTGGTGCATACAAATATTAACCTTTGTTGGAATGTCAGACAAATAAGAGCTTATATCGCACAGCAGTCTACTGAGCAGTAGGAGTGCTGGCTGGGGCTGAGGAATTTGTGCATGTTGCCCTGTATGTAGCTCACGAGTGGCTGGGAGAGTATTAATGTAACTTTACTAGGAATGACTTTATATGCTAATGGCTGTGTGAGAGCAGAGGCTGGAGAGTCTGCTTGTCACTAGCAAAGCACTGTAAAAGGCGCCCTAGGCTGCAGAATTTAAAGGAACACAGCAGTTCAACAGTCCAGATTGTCCCTGGGGGATGTCAAACACCCCTAGGGAAAAAATCCTGGATCTGCCCCAAATTCCTCATGGTTCTGATCATCAAATCAAGCTCCTTATGCATTCCTTAATAATTTTCACCTAGGTGAAAAATAATCACGCACAAACCTAATGTCAGATGCTTCCCAAAGTGTATATATTTTAGGGACTTATGCTCAATATTTTTTCCTTAACACATGGGTTCTCAAAATATTATTATTATATTATTATTATTATTATATTATTATTACCTTCAAAGAGTGGAGAACTTCTCAGTAGAGAGACTGTCTCGGGGAGCAGATCCCCCATCTTCAGGATGCTGTCATAGTCATGTAATATACCTGTTAAAACTACAGCAGTTGTTTCTATGAAAAAGTGATGTTGCAAAGTATTTAAATGAATTTTTAAATCTTCTTTTAATGTGATTTAATCACTTTAAAAAACAGAGACAGAACCATACCAACCAGCAGTTCACAGGCCACAATTTGAAAACCTCTTTCTAAAACAAATTAATTAATTACATTTTGTTGTTAGATTTAGGCATTATAAAAAGTTGCAGATGCTGGGCATTCCAGGGACAGAAGGAGACCTGGACTGGACTATGAATTCAGCTTCAGCACTAACAGAACAGATCCTCACCTTATATGAGCTGTCATAGCTAGAGTAACTTGAATGGAGCTTCACAAATTTACAGCAGCTAAGGAACTGGCCTTACATTTTTATGGAAACCACTTTCACTGAAAAAGAAATATGGCAAATTGCCAGAATCAGATTTAGCCTTGCACTGCTTTCATCCCTGAAATGCCTGGAATGCAAAATACCTTACAATGCCCTGGTACAGTACTTCCACGAGCAGCTACTCCATGGCCTACTCTCACCTTCTGGTTCAAATACATGGTAGCAGTTTCTTTTAAAAAATTGGAATTACTTAGAACACTTCCTCTGAAGCTCTGGTAGGTTCAAGTGATCTAATTTTCCCTCTGCCTTTTTCATATTGTTTGTTCAAAGTTTTTTTTTCTTATGGTATTTCTATTTTCTTGAGCAAAAACATGACAACCTAAATGCTAGGTCCCTGCTCCTTTTTGCAATAACTTCTATCCCCCAAATACTAGCCAGATCCTTCCTAATTTTCTTTATAAGTGCAGCAATTATTTCTCTCAACCAATCAAAATCCTTTTCCAGTTGCTTAGCTCTATCCAACTGGCTTTTGTCTCTGTATCTTATTTTCCTCTATTCTACCTCCTTCCCAACTCTTAAAAGGGAACTGCTACTTTTCTTTGTTATTTTAAATGGATAATGTTAATTTTTTATTCTTTACAATCAGACCAAACAGCATATGTTTCATGTGACTCCTGAATAAATTGACTGAGGACTGTCTTTCCTCAACCTAAATTCTCAGTTTACACTTCCCTCTCATTTGGGCACTAGTGAGCCAAAGCAAAGGCTTCCCAAACTGTTCAGTTTTGCTATTTCTTGCTGTCCTTGATTGAAAACAAGATAGATACAGATAGGGTAGCTAGGAATATATCAAAAGAAAGGAACAGCTGGATGGAGACCTTCATAGACCTCACATAGACCTCACATAGAACCCTGCAAAATCTATGGCTTGGCCTTCTTGCCAACACTCTTGCAAGTGCACAGGATACAATAAACAAGTAGAAAAAGTCCCAGCACACAAGATATGAATCAGAGGAAAAGATGTCCCAAATGTTGAAACATAAAATTTCTCTATACAAAACTTAAAGAAAAAAATGTTGGAAGGAACTGTAATGACAAGTTAAAGCTATCCCTTTAAAATATACAAAATATACATTTTTGCAGCAGATAATCTAAAGTCTCAGTGACCTTGGCTGCATTACAGGGGTAATCTTCAGGTAAGATGAATTATTTTTGAACAAATACTGTAGTGCAATAAGCAAAAGCTACTGTCCTTCAGTATTAGGTAAGCTTTTCTTTCTACCTAATTATTTCTTGAATGCATATATTTATTAAGGACAAAGCAAGGCAAAAATCACACTCTGCTCCACTGTGTACCATCATACAAAACTGCAGGATATCAGTGGAGCATAGCATTATTATATTCCACAATTATGAAATTATTTTTATGTACAATCCCTCCTTTAAGATTCCAGGGCACAGCGTACTAGACTGTAGTGCTCTGCTTAGAGGGTTTAGTATACCTATTCAACCATCTCCAATAATATGCAATGGTAAAAAGCTGCTGACAGACAACTTTTTGGGAAATCAAAACTTGACTCATTAGCAGTACAAGTTGATTGGGACAGAGGCAGCTATCCAGTTCTACACTATAAACGTACTGGGTGAAATCCAAGCCACACTGAATTTCATCTACTAACAGTTATGTTCAGTCCACTTACAGACAGACGTTGTTACCAAATACCATAATGCCTCTGAAGATCAGGATAAGTACAATTTGCTTTTAGAGCTCAAAACAAGACATATTTGTAAAGGTCTTCCCTAAATTACAAAAGGACCCAGTGTCTCCTCAGATCCACGGTTATACAGACCACTGTGGTCCTTAGAAACATCTAAGGAGGAGCAAAGGAAACAGTAGATGGTGACTTCTCAGTTTGATAATGATATATATTTTTAGTAATGTAATCAGCAGCTAGACATTAGCACTGTGACACGTTGCATCACAGAAACCGCCCTGGGACTTCCACCTGATGTGCCGGGACTATCTGTGAGCCCGTTTTCCCTGACAGCTTGGGACTTCAGTGCCCTGTCTGGTTTGAGCCACACATGCTTGCCTGCTACAAACACAGACCCAGGTCTGAACAACGTCCCCCAAAAATTTCAGGCTTAACTGAAAACAGCTTAAGAAGTGTTCTCGTCTCCAGCACTCAGATGCCTAGCTCCCAATGGGGTCCAAACCCCAAATAAATCCATTTTACCCTGTATAAAGCTTACACAGGGTAAACTCATAAACTGTTCGCCCTCTATAACACTAAGAGAGAGATGCATAGATGGTTGCCCTCGGCTCCAAGTATTAATAAATACTCTGGGTTAATTAATAAGTAAATAGAAAAAGTAGGATTTAAGTGGTTCCAAGTAATAACAGACAGAATAAAGTGAATTATCAGGCAAAATAAAATAAAACACACAAGTCTAAACCTAATACAGTAAGAAAGTGATTACAGATGTAATCTCACCCTCAGAGATATTCCAGTAAGATTCTTTTCCAGACTAGCCTCCTTCTAGTCTGGGTCCAGCAATCACTCACACTCTGTGGTTACTGTCCTTTGTTCCAGTTTCTTTCGGTTATCCTTTGGAGGTGGATAGGATATCTCTTGAGCCAGCTGAAGAAAAAATTGAGGGGCCTCCCAAGGTCTTAAATAGACGTTCTCTTGTGGGTGGAGACCCCTTCCTCTCTCCTATGTAGAATCCAGCTGCAAGATGGAGTTTTGGAGTCATATGGACAAGACACATGTCCATGCACGACTCAGAACTTTACAGGTGGCAGCTGTTGCTCACATGCTACCTTGAAAGTCCCCAGGTAGACTTCTTATGTGAATTGGAGTCTTCCAAGGTCCCACTGTCCGTTAAGTATTTCTTGATTGGGCACTTAACTTGCAAATTCCTTTTTTAAAGAAGCTAACCATGCCTTACTAAGGCTACTTAAAATCAAACAAGTACACGGCCAATATTCATAACTTGGAATACAAAAATGATATATGCATACCAACAGGATGAATATATCCAGTAGATCATAACCTTTGCAGAGATCCATTACATGGCATATCTAGCATAAAACATATTCCAGTTATGTCATATTTACATTCATAAGCATATTTCTATAAAGCATTATAGAGTGCAATGTCACAACCATGATTGGCACTTTATAAATAGACCGATAGTGTGCTGAATGTAAAACATGAAACCATTATCTATTGTTCAGCTAAGGTTTTTTTTTTGCTATCTTATCCCAGATCAGTTAATCATGGCTAAAAATCACTAGCAGTGATCGTTCTGTGTTTTGTAATTAAAGTTAAATTGTTTATAAATGTGTGATTGAGATTTTTATTTATACAGCAAAATAGATACGGGAGTTAACTTTTAAAGTTAGAGACCAAAATATGCAATGTGTATTGAAAAATGTATAGTAAAAACCAATAATTCCCATAATATGAGAATGAGTGTCAACCCAAAATTACAGCTGGTAAATTCAGAACAAGTGAATTAAATGCAAAATCACACAGGAAATTGTCAGCCTGTGGAATTCACTGCCACAGGAAGCTGTTTACTTTGGGTGGATTCTTAAAAGGACTTTAAAAGCACAAAACAAGTCCAGGACATGCTTTATATATTTGCATATTCTAGGATATAAGCCAGCCTCAATGAAGTATGACAAATAATGACTCCTGCTGAACTCTGGGACATATTCTACTCCCCAAAATACAGGTCTATGAGAGTTGTGAACACATATTCTGAGGTCAGAATTTGGCCCTTGGTTCACTACAATACAGCATATGATTCTGTACATATCACCGCATTAGACTGTGCCAAATTTCTATTATCTCCATAGAAAACCAGGACAACATGGGAGCAGGCATCACCATTTTAAGCTGGCCTTCCAATAACTACTTTTCCTTACCTTGGTATATTTTTCACTTTAAAATTTATCACATCTATCAAACAAGTGTCAGAGGTCTACACAAATGTCCGCACAGGAGTTCCTGTCATTAATGAACAGCCTAGGAATTGTAGGTGGTTTGTTATGTATATACTACATGCACAATGTATTTGTTGAAGTACCATTTGGGCTGTGTTTTCCATCACTGATTCATAGATCACATGAACAAGAGACAGATTTTTCAAATTACGCTCTTGAAAAAAGATAAATGATGAATTCTATATTTCTATTCCTAAAGGAAAATTTGTGATCATGATACAGCAATGCTAGAAGAATATGGTGTGTGTGTGATATATTGGATAGCCTTGCTTGTGACTGTTTCTGCAGTGTAAAAATTTCTTTATCCAAGGACAAGTTCTTTCACCTTCCCATCTGTCCTGTGAATTTTTTAACGTCTGAGACAGGTGGCCTGTTGGAAACTTAAAACCCTGTGGGTACAAAATATGATTAAAATCTGATGTTAGGTTCTATGATAAAGAAGAGCTCTATGGTTAGTCAAGAATTTGTAACTAACCTGCAAAAATATGTCAAAGGTAATTTGAACTCTACATAACCAAAATCTTTTAAATTCCAGTTCAGCATATGCTGTACCAAAACTTTGCCTGCAATCATTTCCCCATAGGTTAAATATGTATCTTGAGAAGTGTAGGTAAACAAGTTATATTTGTTTTTAGTGAAACCTTTAGTACATTTAAGAGGAATAGTTTAAATTAATGCTCCATTCATAAGTATGTTAATAATAAGATAAAAAATTAATATGTTCAGCTACGTTCTTTAATAACCTATCATAGTGCATGAAGTTTATGAATTGGTAATAAATTCTTCGTAATTTTATAATTCTCGTTTTAACAAACAAGAGCACTGTAACTTCTTAAAACTTATGGTGACATACAAAGAATTAAAAGAATGCCAGATATGTTATGTTGCCTTTTCTGGTTTTAGTGTTGGAGGAATGTATAGCATAATTTTTTTTATACTTTCAATTATTCCCCAGTAAAAATAGAAAGAAGTTTAATTGAAATCTATTTAGTAGAAATTCAGAACCTATGCAGAGTTTAAAAGTTTGGTGCAGAATACTAAGTAATGATTGCTACAGATAATTAATATTTAAAATGTTAAATGATTTATCTTGTTGTAAATAATTAAAGAGATTTTAAAAAGCCAACTAAGAAAATGCTGGACAATGTGACTAGATGATATACTGCCATCTGTGTTTCTCAAAAAATGGTATGTGGATACACACTAATACCATTTTGCTTGGTTTGAGTATTTTTTTCCGGGGGGGGGGAGGGGGGGAGGAAGGGCAAGGGGGTTCTGGTTGCTGATTATGTAAATGGTGACACGAATTCCAATAGCCTCAGAAATATTCAATGAAATTAAATTATATTGATTGGTTCTCTAATCCAAGATGTTATAAGAGACAACAGAGAAAATGGGCCCTGTGATGCAAACTTGATATATCAATTTCTCGTTATGCAAAAAGCAAATAGATTGAAGTTTAGCAATTAAATATTGTTTAAAGGTACCTCTAGCTAAAGGTATATGCCACTATACACTTGACAAGGAATCTGTAATATTATGGGCATGTGATTGATTCCAATGACATCAACCGGTTCCACAAGTGTATAACTTCTCTGACTTCAGTGCAGTTATTTCTGATCCACAGAGCCCTGCGCAGATATACAAATGTGTAACCGCATCCAAGCAACGATCTGCAAAAATTATCTGCAGATAGCCGCGGATTTGTAGGACTCTACACTGGGGGCCAGACTGAGACTGCGAGGCATCCCCCACTCCGAAGCTCGGTCAGGGAGAGACACACTGGCAGTTGTGAGGAGCCGCGGTGGACCCTCCACCAGCCCTGGGCGGGAGGCGTTAGCAGCCTCCAGCCAGTGTCCCAGGCCCCCGCCCAGGGCAGGTGGAGGGAACCAGGCTCCCCACAGTGGCTCTCCTCGACTCCAGATGGAGGTTGCCTCAGAGCCTCAGTCTAGCCACGATAAGAGCTAGGCAGACAGCTGTGTTTTGCCGCAGCAGACTCTCCACCTGCCCTGGGGGTGAGGTCCGAGCAGCCCCCGGCTCATGTCCCTGCCCCCAGGCCCTCTGCCCAGGGCAGGTGGAGGATCTGCGCCATGGTTCCTCACAACTGCCTACCCACTCTTACTGTCAGAGCCGTGCGCGGATACAAAATTTTTATCTGCATCTGCACTGCTATCTACAGAAATGGTCCACAGATATAAAGTGGATACCCGTGTATTTGCCAGGCTCTACGGATACACACTAGCATAGGTGAGAGCAGTCTGGGAATCAAATAACATGAGCTCTACTCTGGCCTGACCCTAAGCCTACTGAGGTCAATGGGACTTGAGTCTTTCCACTAGTTTCTTGAATCAGGTCCTCATTTTGTCAGAACCTTAACATCCCTATTTGTAAAATGGTGATAATATTTATTTGTATTAAAAATTGAGGTTCCTTTGCTGTAACTGGAGGTTTTTCGAGGTGTGTTGTCCCTATCTGTATTCCACACATGGGTACACATGCCAATCAAGAGCCTGAGTCCAGAGATTTTTAGTAAGCAGTGTTCATTGGTCCACATGTGTGCAGTTGTTCTCCTCAAGCTCAGAACCAAGGGTATAAAAGGGAGTGAAGACAGACGTCTCTCCAGTTTCTTTTCTTACTATGAATATGATCATGCTCCAAAGCAAAAGGGATGAAGGACAGGTAGTGGAACACAGATAGGGATCACACATCTCAAAGAATCTCCAGTTACGGGTAAGTAACCTCCATTTCTTCTTCAAGTAATGGTCCCTCTACGTATTTCATTTATGGGAGATTAGTAAGCAAAATCAAACAGGAGGTGAGTGCGACGATGCAAATGATATGGATGCTGTAGTAGTGCCAGCCCCACAGCATTATCTTCAGTAGAAGTCTAGATCAATATATAATGTCTTATTAAAGTGTGTATGGAGCTCCAGGTAGTTGCCCTACATCCTACATATACCTAGCAAGGGTATGTCTCCCAGAGATGCTTCAGAGGTTGCTGGCACTCTGGTGGAATGGGCTAGAATGGGGGAAGGGAGCTAGTTGGCAACAAAGGATGATGCAGTACAAGCTCCATTCAGAGCAGTGGTTCTCAGCCTTTCCAGACTACTGTATGCCTTTCAGTAGACTGATTTGTCCAGCATACCCCCAAGTTTCACCTCACTTAAAAACTACTTGCTTACAAAAGCAGAGCTAAAAATACAAAAGTGTCACAGCACACTATTACTGAAAAAATGTTTACTTTCTCACTTTTACCATATAATTATAAAATAAATCAATTGGTATATAAGTACTGTACTTACATTTGAGCGCATATAAAACAGTATAAACAAGTCATTGTATGAAATTTAAGCTTGTACTGACTTCGCTAGTGCTTTTTTATGTAGCCTGTTGTAAATCTAGGCAAATATCTAGATGAGTTGAAATACTCCCTGGAAGATCTCTCCATACCCCTGGTTGGGAACCACTGATTTAGAGAGTCTCTGTGCAGATAGAGTTTGACCTCTTTATTTCTCCACTAGGGTGATGAAAATCTTTGAGCTTTTTAATTGTTTTTATTCTCTGAAGAACAAATGCCAGTGCCCATTGGACATCTGGAGAGTGAAAAAGTCTCTCCTCATCAGAGGCATGAGGTTTTGGTAAAAATACCAGAAAGTGGATAGGTTTGATTCATGTGAAGGCAGAGACCTTCTCTTCATGAGATATGGCATATGGTAGATGTGCCATGAATGCTCCAAGCTCACTCACTCTCATGGCTGATGTGATAGCAATGAAGTAGGCAATTCTCATTGAGAGATGGGACACAGAACAGGTAGATACTTATTCAAAGGGTGGTTCGGTAAGAACTGAAAGGATGAGATTGAGATCCCATTGTGATACTGATTTCACCACTAGTGGGGAAGTTCTGGGAGCCCTTAAAGGAATCTAGTCATCATAGGTTGAATAAAGATAGCATGTTCCTCATTTGGAGGATGAAAGGCACTGGTTGCTGCAAGATGGACCCACAGGAAACTGACAGAAAGGCTCCATGGTCTTAAAGGCAAGTAGGTATTCTACAACAAGAACTCCAGCAGAGTTTAGAGATAACTGGTGTTGTGACCAAGAGAAGAAACACTTCCATTTGGCCAAGTAGCATTTCCTGGTACAATCATTCCTGCTTTGGTTGAGAATGGATTGAACCATCACTGAACACACACACACACATTGTGTCTGAAGCCCATCCAATTACCAGGTTTTGAGTTATAGTGGTCCTGGGTGGATCTGATCATGCCAGCAGATCTGGAAATAGTCAGATGTTGATGGGTGGACAGGTTGAAATCTTCACGAGATCCATGAACCAGAACTTTCTTGGCCACTTGGACATGATGAGGATGACCCAAAGTCCTGTTGTGACTGATCTTTCACGGGACTTGTGGTATTATTGGGATGGGAGGGAAGGCATATCTGAGATGTTCCATCTAGGGTAGTATCAGGGCATTGCCTTTCGAACCACAACCCAAAGCTTCTCTGGAGCAGTACTGAGGTAGTTTCTTGTTCCCTTGTGAGATGAAGAGATTCTCAAGATGGTGTTCTCCATTGGGTGAAGATCTTGTTCAGAATGGAACTGTGAATTTCCCATTTGTGGTTTGTGGACAAGTGTCTACTGAAACTGCATGCAAGAAAGTTCTGTGCACCCAGCAGGTATACTGCCAAGAAGGTTATGGGGTTTCTGATACATCAGTTTCAGAGGTTGACTGTATCTACATACGAGGAGGGATCTTGTTCCCCTATTTCTTTATGTAGAAAACATATCATCCCACACAACCTATGTATGTCTGGATTTGATGAATGGAAGAAATGTGTTGCAGGCCCAACAGACTGCCATTAATTCTAGTACGTTGATGTGCATCCTGGCCTCCTGAGGCATCCAGATGTCTTGTTCAGTGTGATTGTCCTTAGGGGTTCCCCATCCTAAGAGGGAAGCATCTGTGATAATAGTTGCCTCACGCATAGGTATGAGGAAAGGAACTCCCACTCAAACTTTCTCTGGATCTGTCCAGCTGGTGAGGTAGAGGCCATAAACTTTGTCTGGAATTGTTACTCTGGCACTGATGTTGTCTTTGTTTGCTGAGTAGATGGACTGAAGACAGGTCTGGTGTTCATCAATGATGGCAAAAGAATGGTGGCAGGAGACAACTCTTGAACCCTGGGACTCTTGGCATAGTCCATCTCCACAGGGCAAAGCTTCCTGGAGCAGGGAGAGCTAAGCTAACTACAGTATATTAATTATACAACTACACTAGAAAACTAAGTCTAAGCTACTAAAAACTCCAAAACTATTTACAACTATATTTACAGATATTAAAGTAGGGGAAGATCAAAGCAGACACAGAGAATTCTGACTCAGGCCACGGGGCAGTAAGGAAGAAATGCCATTTCTACCTTCAGGTTGAAGCATGACGAGAACTGTGCATGTGTGAATCAATAGACACTGCTGACTAAAAATCTCTGAATTAAGGTGCATGATGCACATGGATACCCACGCGTGGAATACAAAGAAGAAGAATGGGGTTTTTGAAGATTAATTAATCAATGGTTGTAAAGAGTTCTGGATGGAAAGTATTACGTTACTTTATTCAACAGTCGTATAGTTAGTTTCATTGGCTGCATAACAACATTTTATTGTTCATATTTGTATTACTTTCTGTACTTTACGTTCATTATTCTGTACTATATCTACTTTTTTCCCCTTGGCTTGTCATAAATCTTTATTCAGCAGTAAATTTTCTTTACTTAAGATCAATTGCTTTCAGGACAGATAAAAAAGGAAGTTCAAATGGGGAAACTGATTACTAGGATGAATGTGTAAGAAAATGCAAGTCTTTCTTTGATGGTAATGTAACCATGCTAATGTTCACCACAAGAGATATGAACCCTATTTCCCTCTTATTCCTATGCTCTGCACCTCTAGGAAATCAATGAAGGATTAATATTTGTAGTCTATTTTAGACCTGTTGGCAAAGGTTCCAGCCAAAAGCCCAAATCTGTACACAATAAAAACAGCCATATTTTTTAAACTAAAAAGGTTAGAAATGTGACGGGGGAAATGAAAAAAAAGATGCTCACATCAGGAGATGAAAATAAGATTCAGAGACCACCCAGTAAATAAATTCATTATTGCTCTTTTGTATCAATAATAATCAGACATCTAATATCACTGTACTCAAAGAAACAAAATCAAATGTCAAATGAAGTCTCTACATGAAAGTGCTGTCACTTACAGTACTTTCTCACCAGGAAGCATATGACAATTATTCATGTAGAAATCTAGAACTGAAAATGGAAATTGTGCATGGTCCTTTGCTTTACAACATACAATACAGAAGGTGCAAATCACCACTTTCTGCCAAGAAAGGATCCTGTGTATTAATCTAAGGTTTTGGCATAATGAGCACTCTTAAAAAGTTTCCCTGCATACTCCAGACATGCATGAAATGGAAGTGTCATCAATGGCATACGGCAATACCGAATTAAGGAAAGGGCCCACTTACATTTCTCAAAGCAATTTCATGCCTCTATTAGCGGAACTGTCAATGGAGATAACCCACTATCTGATCAAACCTGAGAAATAGTTTGAATAGCAGGCCATTAAATGTGGACAATGAAGAGTCTTGGCACATGGGCCAGATCCTGTGAAATACTGAGCACCTATAACTCCCATTGACAAACCTATTATATAATTGAGTTCAGTGGGAGCTGTGGCAATCCAGCGTCACTCAGTATTAGGCCTTATGTGTGGAACAGGAGCAAGAAAATAACACATACAAAAGCATCAGAATATTTTGGACCTTTTAATGTGATTAAAATTTTACTTTGTTATAGAAATGTATTTTGCTTATTCACAAGAGAAAAACAGATTAATTCCATTCACAGCAATCATACCACAATAGCTTTTCTATTTTCTGCCCACAATCCATGTGCCTGAAAAGTCAGAAAGTTTCACTCTAAGTGGTAATGCTGCTATGGCTTTCCTGCTAAGCTATGCCTGAGAGATCTCTGTCGTGATCTGCTGCAGCAGCCCCTCTTTGTCAAGGATATAAAGAGGTCAGTGTCAAACCCGAGATTTTCCACAGGATCAGCTAAGCTATTGGATCTGAAAGTGTTCCCATTGTTTGAGTTGCAAAATTAAAGAATGGTATGCATGGTTAACAAAATAATAAAACCACAATGATATTCTACAGGACATCTCTGAAGCAAAGAATTGCTCATTCTGTCTGTTACAAAAGAGCATAAAAAAAGTCTTCTCGCAATTCATTAAACTAAATACAAGAATAATAAACTAAACTAAACTAAACTAAAATAGTACTATCAGCATTCTGTGTTTTGCCTGCATAATATTATTGTGAAAGTGGGCCATATAACGAAGCCTCCATTCAAACCCTAAAATTGTCAAATAAAACCTTTGTATAGCAGTACGTAGGCTGGGCTCAGACAAACACGTAGTTGTTCAGTAAAACCCAAAGGAGCCATAAGGAAAATGTCACTTATTTCCCACCTTCTAAGAAAAAATGTTTGTGAAGAAAATTTATGGAAACATCAGGTACCCTGGATGTGCCCAAAACGATGGCATAGAATCACAGGCCTCAAAGCATCTGGTGTTGGCCAGTGAGAACAGAATTTAGCATGTTTATAAATGTAAAGAATTTTATGATCAGTTTCATGCTAGTATATATTCTTTCTCCCTTTGATTACTGCACTGAATCCTTCACAAAATAATGAGTTATTGTCAGTGTCAATCATTATCTAACTACAGTTTCAGTAGTAGTATATCCGAACCTCTTACCAATATGATTAAACTACAATGACATGCAAAATACAGCAAACAACATGTGAGAAATTACTTCTTTTTTTAGCATACTGCTATTCTGCTGTTTGGCTGCTCTCCATATAGCCAAAAGCACATAAACGTCAAACACACACAGACTGCTAGCAAATTTAATGGGTTTATTGCAGGTCACTTTTGGAAGCTCAGGCTACATTTGGCCTTAGTCAATAGCCTTTTCTAACTCCTTAATCAACTTCAGAATGCAGCTGCTCCTAACGTTTTTTAGGGTGTCCCATTTTACAGCACTCTTCCATTTCATTCTCTGCTTTGCTTACCAGGATCTCCGTCTGTTCCCTCTGTTGTTGCGAAACAGGAAATGGAGAAAACTACACTACCAGAAAATGGATGGATTTTAATTCACTCTGTGTGATTGTTCTGTTTTGCATGTTCAGTGTATTTCCTGGCTTTACGATGAAATGATTATGATTACAATTCTGACCTACTTCAGCAGGAAAAGTGAAAAACAAGATGGAAATCTGAAATAGAAGTGACACTGTGCAGGATACAGGGATTCAATGAATGCCTGCTATGCAAATGACAACAGCCACAGGAGAAGAAGAGAGATAAATACGTCCAACAGAAGCGCTCTAATTGAGGAAAGGCAGCCAACAAGTAACAGTGCAGGAAGGGACTCTTACCCTAAGAGAAACAGCCCAGCAGACATCCATCCTTAAACTGGTACAAGAGGTTCAAAGGATGGTCAAGGACACCTGATACTACATCATCTACTGTTCCTGGCCTGGTAGCACAATGGGGAGGAAAATATTGCCAAAACTGAAAAAATACAATTTCTCAACTTCCCCTCTCTGTTGTGGTGCCTAGGACACATATTACTGAAATGATCTACTGTTCTTGGTTGGGTCCACACGTGTGCAAGTCATTTTCTAACATCTGAATAAACTATCAGCAGCTAATTTTTTACTATTTCCCCTTCATTTAAATAGGCATTTATGCTCCAGTAGGCTACATCTATTTGATTGTTGTGCAATGATACTATAGTGAAAGAAAACCTACGCACTGGAGCTTGTTGTTAAAAAGGAGTAGGTGGGAGAAGATATTTTCTTCAGAGGCTTCATAGGTTATACATTCAGCACAGTTTATTGCACTACAAATGTACTCCAGAAAATGTACTGCATGTCTTAAGAAATCATAAGGGGGAAAAAATCATACAATATGCTGGTAGAAATTCTGGCTTGAAAGTCCCAGTATGAATAAGCAAAACATTATGAAAGTATCCACCTGTTGAAATATTAAAGAAATATTACTGGAAAACATGTAACAGTGGAATGGAATGGAAATCTAAGTTGTGTGGAAGAGATGAAGAAGCTTGATTCCCCAACTCACAGGGTACAAGGGGAACTAAGATCATAGTTCATAGAAATGTACAACTGGAAGAAACCTCGCTAGGTGATCTAGTCCAATCCCTGCACTGAGGCAGGACTAAGTATTATCTAGACCATCCCTGATAGGTGTTTATCTAACCTGTTCTTTAAACTCTCCAGTGACAGAGATTCCACAACCTTCCTAGGTATTTTGTTCCAGTGCTTAACTACCCTAACAGTTATTAAGTAAATATCTACAGATCTACCTAATTATCCTCCTTAAAATCCCATCTTAAAACTCTCCTTTTCCACAATGTCTACAAAAATCATGCCACTACAGTTGCTGAGGCACTGATATTACTGCCTATCATGCTGACCAATATTATCTCATTGTTAGCATGTATTATCCCTATCCATCTGTCTGTATCCATCTTTTGGCTCTTTTCTTATACTTAGATCGTAAGTTCCTAGGGGCAGGAATCGACTTTTGGGGGAGGGGTATGTGTATACCACCTAGCACAATGAGGTCCCTGGTCCCTAACTAAAGTTTCTAGGTAATGCAAATACAAATAAAAATGATAATCTGGATCTAAATTTGCAACATTTACAGCTCAGCAATTGTACATTTATACGTTTCTTCTCCCTTTCTCCTTCTATTCACTGGAAAGAAGAGAAAATATTTGGATAACCAACTCCCATGAGTACACAGCAAGACTAGGAAGTATCAAAGGTGCAATTATTTGTTCTCTACCTCTGTTATGAATTATTTTTTATAATTCTGAATACTTTAAAAAATACACCATTTTCAGTAAAGCAAACTTTCATTTATCACAATAATATAAATATTTCTAAGATATTTTCTGTTTTAAACACTTCATAAGGAAATAGCTGATTAGATTTGAAATCCCAGTTGAAAATCAACTGCAATTTCTATTGTGATAAGATGCCAGGTAAATACATAGTTCTGCTATTTCACTTTTAAAAATAAACAATTATACAATCCTACAAATATCAAAACTTCTGACAAGTTTTCAAGTACACAAGTTTGTAATATATTTAGTAGCCCTTGCCTGCATGTGGACTGGACCTTCTGACTAACTCTCACAAAGTGCTCCCCGCTGCAATTTCGCCAATAACCAAACTGCATGCTCACAGTGAATGAAAACTTCATTAAGACTAATACTAATTTAATTACATTTTCTTAATTCATTCTACAGCTTAAACCAATTAGCTTTATTAATATTGAATTTTTTTCCTGCTGAAATTGCTGTCACAACCTTTTATTTAAAAAAAAAATCTAAAACATGGTTACATCACATGGGTAATTCCACCAAGTTTTTCTACTATCATATTCACCTTCCTGGTTTATCATTATCTTGGCCAGGCCTATTGAAAACAACTTTCCTCTTCCCTTCCTCTCCTTTCAAGATCAACAAATAACACTTCATAGTTACCACACATTCTAAGTATGTCTTTGACTATGCGAGATAAATCACATGGGGAAGTGAAAGAGGAGAATTCTTACATGAATTCTTAACATCAGTCTGTGAGAGTCTTGGGCTTTAGAAAGGATTCAACTTTTCTGAAGTTTTGGGATGGGAGGAATAGTGTATTGTATTGCTGCGTTTTATTTTCTTTAAATCAATATAATTTATAGTTGTGTCTGGTGTTTTGCTTTAATTGCAATGTCCTTAACTTGGTTATAGGGAGACAGGGACAGATGATAATGTTTTAACTGTTTCTCAGTAAGTCAAAGATTCCAAATTTGAGTGGGTAAAGAGAAGGGGGGTGACACAGTAAACTCATTTTATGTCTCCTTCCCTTCTAGCCTCTGTTCAGTTTCCCGGCCTGGTGGTAGGAAAGGTGGGATGAGGTGACACTCACACTGGGACTGGGTCTGTGGACAGGTTTGACTATCCCTCTATGCAGTTGTTTGCAAAAGATAGCCAGTTGGAAGTGGAAGTAAGGCAGACTTCTGGATAAGGTGTTTATAAACCCCAGTTTTATCAGGACAGTTCCAGTTTTTCATATGAAGTCCCAGTTTCCCAAAGATTTCTTTCAAGACATCTGAAATGTCCCAGTTTTCATTATATCAATCAAAATGTATATTTGTTTTATTACTATAAAATGTTTGCTGAAGACATATTGCTATTAAGAGAAAAAATTACTCTTTGCTGAACGAGGAACAATCAGTCTAGTGGAATGAGTGTTCAGTGTGATGATCAGTGTTTGGAGTGAAGAGAAAAAGTGAATAAACACAGAAACTATGAAAACTGGTTTTTTTGCTCAAAGTTAGCATTAACATCAGTTGTTCAATGTTTCATGATGAATTCATTCAGAATGCTACATTACTGGAAAAAAATCCTCCATCCTGAGAAACGTACATGCCATTCTTAAGTCGGAAGTTATAAGTAGCAACAGCAACATTTTTTGAAAAAGTGTATTTTGTCTTTCACAACCCTAAAAAACTATGGGCAGAAAAGCATTCCAAGTATTTGATTTAGAAAATATGGTCACATTACTTCTGGATCAGTAATCAATTACTTGAAAAAAAAAGTTAATCCTGTTTACTTTTCATAATCAGACTCCTGGAGAATAAAAAGCTTTTCTTTCCCTAAACTGTTACAAAATCTTGGTCTCTTCTCACTATAAAGAAAGGCATACTTTTCTGCAAAGGAATGATGGTTAATAAATACAAATCAGTCTATTCAGATGGAAATTAAATGCTGGTAACTTACAAGTACAATTATAAAACTTTATTCTGTATAGCAGCCTTGCATATTATAGTTTGAAATGACAGATTTACAAGACATAAAATGATACCCAATAAAAAAAAAAGAAGAAAAAAAGGCAACAGAAAAACATGTGAGTCTTCAAAAAAAGAGATTTAAACAAAGAGCATGAGCTTCCTAAACAGAAAGAAGCAGCTTATTCCTTAACTGTTGGGCATACTGGCAGAATGCTCTATCACCCAAGGTTTATAGTTCTGTAATTGGAACTTGCAGTAACAGAACAATGAAGAGTACTAAGGGCTAGAAAGGATATATCTCAAAATTAAATCAGGAGATATATTCAGGACCTTGACCATAAAGGGCCTCATAGGTCATCTTCACAATCTATCCTTTGTTTCTGAGTAGCCAATGCAGCAGTGCCAGGATTAGGAAGATATGCTTGTGCTTTTTTGCAAGATATACTTCTCTGGCAACAGAGGTTTGCTCAAGCTTGATAATGAGATCGCTTGGCAGACCAGCAAGCAAGGCATTATAGTTGTCTAGCTTGGAGGAGATAAAACCCTGAGCCAGTTTCTCAAAATCAGACAAGGATAAACACGGGCAAAGCGTAGTTATGTTTTCAAATGACAGTAGGAAGTCTTAATAATCTGTCCAATGTGAGGTTTAAAGAACACTTTAAATTCGAAAAGGCACAGGGGTTTCTAAACTGGTAATCCTGTACTGAGTAATGTATATCTATACAAAGTAAATGAAAAGTTGAGGTGGCATTAAGCTTACAGCTGAATCCACTTCATGAATACCTTCGTTTTACCAATATGAACTTGTGTGTTAGCACCGGCTAAAGAATCTGTCCGTACAATAAGAGCACAGTTTGGATTTTCTTCTTTAACTAACAAAAACGGATTAGTATGTCCTTAGCACAGAAATGAAACCCAATATCAAGCCAATGATTAATCTGGCCCAAAGGTAGCATATAAATGCTGAACAAAACTCTGACAAACACCAACCCTGATTATCCCAGTGAAAGACCTGAAATCACCCACAGAAACATACCACTGTCTGACAAACGTATCAGATTCAAACCAGTATGAAATGATGCCTGACAGAAAGCTTGGTAATTTCCACAAAATGCAAGAAAGAAAATTCTGTAGACCAACATTTCAGTTAAATGAAATGCCTTTATAGCATTCTTTAACGGGGTATTTAGCCAAAACATTTGTCTACAGAACTTGGTTTAAATTTTATTCAGATTTAGAACTGACTGTGCTGTCAGAGTGGGAAATTCCCTTGGAGTTGTAGAACAGGGACGGGCAAGCTTTTTGGTCTGAGGGCCACATCGGGTTTCGTAAATTGTCTGGAGGGCCAGTTAGGGGAGGGGGCCATGGTGTGGTCCTCATCTCCTATCTGCCCCTCTCCCCTGGGACTCCTGCCCCATCCAACACCCCTTTTCCCTGCAGGGGCGGCTTTAAGCATTTTGCCGCCCCAAACACGGCAGGCGGATGGTCCAAAGGCAGCCTGCCTGACGCCCTCGCGGCGACCAGCAGAGCGCCCCCCGTGGCTTGCCGTCCCAAGCATGCGCTTGGCATGCTGGGGCCTGGAGCAGCCCCATGTTCCCTGATGGCCCCTCTAGGACCCCTGCCCCATCCACAACCCCTGCTCCGTCTTCTGACTGTCCCAGACCCCTTCCGCCCCATCCAACCTCTCCTCTCATTACCGATGGCCCCCCCGGAACCCTGCCCCATCCAACCACTCCTTCTCCCTGTCCCCTGACTGCCCCCAGAACGCCTGCCCCTCACTGCCCCCTGCCATCCCATCCAACCCCTGATCCTCCCTGACTGCCCCCCCAGGACCCCTGCCCCCATTCAACTCCCTGTTTCCCGCCTGATCACATCCACAGCCCACCTCCTGACCACCACCCCAAACTCTCTTGACCTCTATCCAACCTCCCACCTCCACTCCCTGCCAGCTTACCATGCTGCATGGAGCACCAGCGGCTAGCAGCACTACAATCATGCCCCCCAGCTGGAGCCAGGCCAAGCTGCCGCTGCCGCCACCACACAGCACAGAGCACTGGGTCAGGCCGGGCTCTGCAGCTGCGCTGCCCCAGGAGCTCACAGCCCCACCACCCAGAGCATTGCGCCACCGTTGGAGGAAGTGCGCTGAGGCTGCGGGGAAGGGGGGACAGCAGGGGAGGGGCCGGGAGCCAGCCTACCGGCCCAGGAGCTCAGGGGCCAGGCAGGACGGTCCTGTGGGCAGGATGTGGCCCGCAGGCTGTAGTTTGCCCACCGCTGTTGTAGAAGGACAGCAAAAAAGTCATGCTGAAATAAAATAAAATGAGAATTGAAGGAGAAATGGAAGCTGAATTTTTAGGAAATAAGTTAAAACTTACGTTACAATAGAACTATAACGTGAACATTTTTTGATGCATCTTGCCCAGAAAACAACTTTTTTAGGCCCAGATTCAGAAAGATACTTAAGTACATATTTAACTTTGAGAACCTGTGCAATCCCATTAAAGTCAAATCCCACTAAAAGTCACAGGGATTATTTGTTCATAATTTTAAATATATATTTAAATATCTTGCTGAATTGGAGCTAAGAAAATAAGAGGGAACTGGGTCAATCATTTCCAAGGATATCAGGGTCCAAAGAAGACTTCTTAAGTCAAATGTCTTATGGATAAAGACTTACTCATACACCATGTTTGCCTTTTAAACAAAAATTAAAGAATTTTTAGTGGTTTGTAGAATGAAACTATAGAAGTCAAATATTCAATTACCCCTTATTCATTGAAAAGTAATCTTTCATTGGGTTCTAGATACCAAGACAGACACATTTTTTCAGTTTGGAGGCATAAAAGTTCTAAAATATGTATGTAATAATGTTGATATGTATTGAGTTATCAATCGGTAGTTACGAGTCTGCCCATTTTAGTAAGATAATTTTAACTGCTGTTGTCAGTGTATATATAACGTGCAAATACTTTTATCAATTTGTGGTGACCAATTTAAGTATTGCTACATTTATACCATGCCTAATACTAAATTAGTTTAGGGCCCCCTGTCTGCTCCTAAAAATCACAGAGGCCTACCATATTGGTAAAAGGGCACAATATGGTATGGCTACAGTTGTTAGCATCAAGTCATCTATCCTGCATATTACAGTATCGATAATTTGGGAGATTTTGCTCTAAGAAACAAATGAAGATATTAAAGTTTGTAGACGTGATGCAATTTACCAGCTTTTCACGTGGCTTGGGGAGGATACCAAAGCCCTGCCACAGCCTGTCCCATTGGTGTCTGTAGGTGAAAGGTTCTGATCAGTTCAGAAAGGCACAATTAATTAGTCAAGAGATAATTAAGTGCAGATGAGCCAATTTAAGCTCAACACCTTAAAAGAAACCTAAGACCTGCCCTGGTCTGGTTTGTATTTTTATTTTATTATATTTTTAGTTTACTGCTTATAAAGTTGCACAGCAGAAATACAACTAGAAACTTACTCATGGATTTTTAAGGCCAGAAAGGACCATTACAATCATCTAGTCTGACCTCCTCCATCACCAGCCTTTAAAGTTTCACCAAGTAATTCCTGAATCAAGTCCATAACTGCTGGTTGAGCTAGGGCATATTTTTTTTAGAAAGAGACCCAACTTTGAATCATCAAAGCATTGTGTGCTGTTACCTAAGGGAAGTCAACTTGGGTTAATTCAAAACCTCTGCAATAAAAAATGATTTGGGGGGATTCTATGTTCAAATTTTTGCCTTCTGAGCCTGTTTTTCTCTTCTGTTATTGTGCTCCTGACTTGCTAGAGAAATCACACATTTCTGTTCCATTTTAAATTTCAGACAAAGTTAACTGGAGCTTCCCATGTTTGGATTTCCACTTTGGAAGAGTCCAAGTTAGTCCACGCTGTGATTCTTAAGTATGGGTCATGTTAAACTAAACAAAACAAAGATAAATAAATAATTAAACTACATAAAATTTGTTTGCTGAAAACTCCTACGGGCTTTACACTATTTACAGACTGTTACCAGATAACTCTATGGATTTTATAGAGTGCTTCATCAGTAACAATTCAGATGCTGGCTACAGGATTGCAAAACTGAGTGATTCTCTCTTGATATTGGAACAATTAATCTTGAACAAAGCCTTTCATAAAGCATTCCTAGATGTCATTTAAAAAAAATTCCTAGATATAATTTTAAAAATACATGATGGCAGCATTCTCTTCTTTCTTGATTGTTAATTGTGGGGGTATTGCACTACTCCAAACATCCTCTAGTCAAAAATTAAAGTATAATAGATAAATTTAGGTAACATGGTGCGCTCTGGCCAAAGTATCTATTACAAGAGCTCACTAACAAAAGGATGGTATAATGTGTTTGGAAGAATAGCTCAATGGTTTGAGCATTGGCCTGCTAAACCTAGAGTTGTGAATTCAATCCTTGAGGGGGCCTTTTAGGGATCTGGGGCAAAAATCTAACTGGGATTGGGCCTGCTTTGAGCAACGGGTTGGACTAGATGAGCTCCTGAGGTCCCTTCCAACTCTATGATTCTATCACAAGCAAGGCACAGAACATCCACCTTAGTTAAAAATAAGAAAACTACATTTTGTACCTTTGAAACACTACTCTGAAGACAGAGGTGATTTGATCTACAGTACAATATATTGCTTAACCTTAGGAGGGGCACAAGACATGCAGTTGAAATGGTTATCTGGTGCCATTTAACGTCACTAAAGAATGCATAGTAGTTTACCGATTTACTTGAATAGCATATACAGTGGTTTGTACACATTATAGCAAACAGTACTGTTTTATGAGGCCACCTTTAAAAACATCTGGGAGTTGGAGTATTAAACAGGACAAGAGAAGGACTTGGACTCATATTTGTTCTGAGAGATACCTACAACTCCAGTCACATGGAAGGTATGTGTACATGCCCTAAGACTGAATTTGACCCTTGACAAAATGAGATACTCACACCCGTTAGACCAATAGTTCTGTTGTTAAACAACAATTATGTCAAAACCTTCTTTGCTTAGAAGAGGTAGGACTATGTTATTTCTGCACCTATCAATAAAGATCTCTCTAGGTCAGGGCACTGTACCTACATAACACTTCCCAAGTAGACAGAGGTGTTAATGTTCCAGACCTATAATAAATCGAAGTTAAAATAATAAACTAACACCTTAACTAAAACTATACATCACACTTTTTTTCCTTTCCTTCTTTCTCTTCTTTTATTCTGATGTTAAACATTAAGATACAGTGTAATTGCATACAACTAGGACTATTTATAAATCTCTTGAAATAATGTCAAACAATCTAATTTAGTGGGTGCCAGAGCTCTGGTAAAGCTCCCTCTGCCAGATTCTCATCAGCTTGCTGGTTTTGGGTCCCAATACATTGGATTCATGTACTCTACACTTCCCAACTCTGAGTAGAGCTAAGGTAGTGCCTCTGGCTTTGGGCCTTCTAGGCACACTCTCAGGGTGCAGATTCTCTGTTTTGCACTCTTTTCTAGGAGCTGAGAATCTGAATTCCAACTGTTTAGGCCATGTGGCTAGTTGCGGCACCCTCAGACTCCCTGTAGCTAAAGTACACCTTTCCAAGAACTCCAATCTTATGGGCACTCTGGCTTACAATTGACCCCTTCAGGGACATGTGATAGTTGAGGCACATAACACAGAGACTTAGCAAAGGTTCCAAAACCAATCACTCTTTAGTTCAGATAGCACAAGAAATATACAGAGTTAGATAAAACAATAAAACACCTGAATGCTTTTCCCTGCCTCAGTTTCTTCTCCATTTTTGAGTGCTCTTTAGAATTAGTTCAGAGTCTTTTTAGGAGTCCAGGACCCTTCCCTCTTCCCATTCCATCCTGCATACAGTTTCTCCTCTGGAATATGGATTTTCTTCTTGCTCCTCCATAGGGTTGCCAAGTGTCTGGTTTTTGACTGGTCAAAAAGGGACCCTGGCAGCTCCAGACAGCATCGCTGAAGAGATCGTTAAAAGTCCAGTCGGCGGTGGAGCAGGGCTAAGGCAGACACTCTACCTGCCGTGGCTCCGTGCGACTACCAGAAGCTGCGGCATGTCCTCCCTCAGACTCCTACGTATAGGGGTTGCCAGGGGACTTCACATACTGCCCTGGCCCCAAGTGCCATCTCTGAAATGCCCATTGGCTGGGAACTGCGGCCAATGGGAGCTGCGGGAGCAGTGCCTGCAGAAGGGGTAGGGTGCAGAGCCTCCTGGCTGCCCCTACGCCTACGAGCCAGAGCGGAGACATGACGCTACTTCTGGGAGCTGGTTGAGATAAGCGCTGCCCAGGGCCTGCACCCAGACCCCTTCCCGTGCCCCAACCTCATGCCCCAGCCCTGATCCCCTTCCCGCCCTCTGAACCCCTAGTCCCAGCCTTGAGCAGCCTCCTGCACCCCAAACCACTCATTCCTGGCCTCACCCCAGAGACCACACCCCCAGCAGGAGCCCTCACCAACTCCCACATCTCAACCCCCTGAGCTAGCCCAGTGAAAGTGAGTGAGGGTGGGGAGACCGAGCGACAGAAGGGGATGGAGTGAGCAGGGGTGGGGCCTCAGAGAAGGGGAGGGGTCTCAGAAGAGGGGCACAGCAGGGCAAGGGTGTTTGCTTTTGCTAGTCTCTTCTGTCCCCATCCACAGGCAGAGACCCTCTCTTTTATAACCTCCCCTAGTTCTTTTTATCAGGGAATCCTTGAATCAGCCTAATCAGATAATGAAAGTACCCCACCAGGAGATCCAACTGCTTTAGTTACCACCCCTTTGACTTCAGATTTGAAAAACTGGTTGGCCCTGGGTAGTAGTCATCTGTGTCCAATGGTGCTGCATTTGAATGGATGATCGAAGTTTAACAACCCTCCACTGTCAGTCCTCCTGTTGACTCCTGTAGGTGACAATATGGAGGCAAGACAGCAGAGAAGCCAAAAAAGCCCAACATTCAAAACGGGAGTTTCCAGTGAGACACAAATACATAGAATTTATCAAACAGAATTCATAAACTGTACAGAGATTCCACAAATTGGCCAGGAGGTGTTCAGTGCCCCATCTCAACTGATTTGTTTTTTTTTCCTCTCTCTTTGTCCAATGTCCTGCAAACATATAGTAATTGCAGTTGTTTTGTTTGGATTTTGACCACTTTTGAAGGTTAGTTCCGTATAATAAGACTACAACATTGGGAGGTTGCTCAACTCTGTATTAAACAAATTATGAGCTGATTAAACTCAAAGGCTATTTAGCCCATGATAAAAGGTTATCACCTCCAACAGGAAGTATTCTAAAGTTATTAATAATACACTATTATTAATTATATATTATAATATATAATGCGTTTTCAAAATCTCTGATTAGCAATCAAGTGAAAATAACCATCCGAAAAACTGTTTGCACAGACAGTATAATCAGATTGTGTAAATTTCTAAATCTTCAATTTTTCCAAATAAAAAGGAAAGTAACTAGCAATACCCATATTACTAAGAAAACAGTACAAAAATAGGGCCCTGTGTTGAATGACTTATTCAGGCAAAACTCCAACCAGGTCCTATAAAGTGCTAGTAGAGAAAACATTGCCTGATCATGTTTCATTCCATCCTGCATTATTCTATGACATGTAACTAATAATGGAACCTGATAATTCAGCATGAAATATATTGCATTAAGTAACTATTAGGACTACATTTTAACTGCTGATTTTAAAGTCTTCAAAGATTTATTACTGTAAATTAGAAAACTACAGTATCTTCATACAAAGGTTTTAGCTTGAGTACATCATCTGAACAGAAACAAGTGATTATCTTTATTTTGCACTAAGATGTTTTAAAAATATAATTTTCAGCATTACCTGAAATTCAAGTTCTGCACTCAGATAAAGATGAAAGAAAATAAACTCTCTTTTTAATGACTTATGTCTGATTGATATTTTAATTCCAGAATATTTGACAAATAATTATTGGGCAAAATGATATGAATTTCCAAGGGCACCAATGATAGAAGTGCAGGACATCGAGACCCATTATTTATGTACAGATAAGAAAGTGAAGAGCAATATATATATATATATAGTCAACCATATAATTTTATTAAAACAAGGATGGTTTATTGTGTCACTGTTATTTAGTATTGACGCAGGTGGTAGGTACACAGGAATTCTGGCAGGAATGTTTATTTTTATGTATTTTTTAAATTACTTTGTAGAATTAACATAATTGCCCTTTCTATTGCATAGGCATGCACAGATGCACACACTCTAAATTAACACAAATTGCATAGGGAGGGCAGTAACATATTCACATACTTCCCTCCCCTGATCTGTCAGGTGGCACTGTGCATTATTATTTCCTTGCAATCCTGACATGGTGCATGCAGCATTCTACAAATTCCTAAAAGTAATCAGTCTTCAAATAATATACACACTTTTATGTTTTTTATACCAAGTCTTTTATGCTACACCCTCAAGCAAATTTGGTTTCCTAGTCAAACTACTAGAACATGCTGCCAAGAGTAAGAGAGTAAAAAGAACATGACTGCTGTTCAAAAAATAAAACAAAAAATTCGCAAGCATCATAAGACACCAGTTGAATATAAGAAAACTTTCCCCAAATAATCAGTTATGTGGTAAGAATGACTTTGTCTAAGCAACAGATGGAATTTTTTCAAAAAAAGTAAATTAAAAATCATAAAAGACATACAGTCACTGAAAATGCAAACTGTATTAGTTAATCACAACTTTAAATGCCAAAATATTTTCACTGGAATTCAGGTGCATAATTAGCATTTCTCATCACCTTATTAAAAAAGTAAAATTCAATTGGACAGAACTTAGATTTCCCATTTTTGTTAAAAAAGTATTTATGGAGAACAGCAAATGGGAAACTTTAAGTGGCAAAAGTAGCTCTCAGAATTTCTGTCTATCTTTCCACCATCAAACTGGCATTCAGCAAAAAAATGAGTTCTCTGTCTCTTTAGGTAGTGAGTTGTTGGAACAAATATCCTTCAGAAATGGAAAGCTTACTGGCAGATTTGGATCTCTGGCAGAAACTGGTGAGTGGGTGAAGAAGGAAAAACAGGCCTCCGGCATCTAAAGTATAAGGAAAAAGGAAGATATTCACTAAAGGACAGGTCCTGGACACAAGGGGAAAAGATAACTGTTCAGAAAAGACAGGTAGGCTGACATGGTAAACTGAACACAACTGGCAGAGAGCTCCAGCAGTAACTAGTAGCTTCTGGTTTTGGGCAGCCCTATAAGGACCCACTCCAAATCTTTTATATTAGCTAACACATCAAGAGTTCTTTACACCTGCTCAAACCAGAAAACAGATTAACAACTCTGCTCAAAGTGAGCAACAGCTCACAAAAGCTAAACTTCTATACTTTTTCCCCAGAAAGCATAAGTGCCAATGTGTCAAAACATAAACATCATACAGATTCACTTGAACAAGAAAAACTGCAAAATAAAGCAAAAAGGTAAAAGAAAATAAAACATTAATGAGAGAAGAAAAGAGAGAAGAAAACAAGAGAATGATTAATTTAGGCATGTAAACAAACATGTTCTTGGAATGCTCATTCCTACTCCTGTGCATTCTGCTTTATACTGCACACCCCTGTGGCATCCTTGCAATATTTCCACTATGTTTTTTTCCTGTTTGAACATTAAGGGTAGCTATCAAGAACATCCTTTTATACTGAAGGGAAAAAAACTTCAAACTTTTGTGTTTTCTGCCTCCAACTACTAGAGTAGAAAGAGCATAACCAAGGCATCTAGAACTGTATGGAAAAACGATAAGGGAATCAGCAATATACAAATTTGAATAATAGAAACAGTCAACTTTGCATAGATTTGTTAAATTCAAAGAAAAAAAGGAAAGACAAGAATGAACTACTGCTATAAATTCTCCAATGTAATTATTTGTTATTCTGCTATAGGAAGTCTGCTATAGAGAGTCCATTCCCCTCTGTATTCCCCACTATCCTTTGCTATTCTTTCCTCTCAGTGTCTTCAGGTGCTAGTGTCCAACTTTTACAGCCAATATTCCCCCCAAAGCCTAGCACTGAGCTCTTGGGTTTGCTAGTGGGGATGACTTGAGACTAACATTAAGAGCTTCCTCTGCCTTTGGGGAATGACTGACCTGAAATTCACTAATTTTATATTCTTTGTGACTGCTACCTAATGTAAAATTTCTGCACTTCAGACCGTCACACCTGAAAAGGAAATGTGACGTGCCACATGTTACAGCCATTTAAAAAAAAAGTTAAACATTTTTAATAAAATATGAAGCTACTTTTAATGCAGATTCAACAATAAAAATGTGAGTGATGTGCAGCACGAGTGTGCAGCTATTTAGATTTTAAATATTCCAACAACTTTGTTTCTCCACATCTTCTCAAAAAAGGCATTTAATTTTCAGAATTAGACACCCCAGACCAACAGAAAACAGGTTGTTTTATGATGATTTATTTTAATGTTATGATCTTTTAAAAATTATAATCAAGCCTTTAAAGCCCCCACCAATGCCAGGAACAATATTCATTGACTGATTAATCACTAAGAACTCATCAGTTTTTGGTGAAGTAAATGTTTTCATCCACAATATTTTCCATGCACAAATGGAACAAAAATGGATAAGTTTGAATACAATATTACACTAATCATTTCTGATACCATTTCTGGTGAACTAAAATGTTTTAAAATGGAAAGTTAGCTAGTTTTGAAAAGTAGCCACTGAGTATGGCACAGCAACTGCCTTTTATCGCTTTATTTACTATATGTCAATATTCTCTCCTGTGTGTTATGTGCCTGTCTCAACAAAAAATGTGTCTAGTTTCTATGACACATGAGATCTGAAAATCAATTATCAGGGCTTCCATAGCCTTGTGTAGCCTTCCAAAAAACAGAAGCCCAGCTCTTCTTCAGCTCCTAAAAGTGCAGAATGGGCTATACAAAATAAATTTTACCTGATTTCAAAGGTAGACTGCACATTAAGATTTACACCATTATCTCCCATCCAGCTATTAAATAGAGAGGCATGTTGGGGAGCAGGAAAGGGTATGTCAGGGCATAGCTGAAGTGCACTGCAATCCAGCAATTCTGAGCAGAAGTACAGTGTCTTGGGAACAAGTACCAGCTGTGTAATTTAGAGCAGTCCACAGGCTGCTCTGATTGAAGAAGGAACTCATGCAGATCTGTCCTGGGAAACACAGAGTACTAACAGACTTCTTGATGGCCCCTACTCTCTCCTGCAGAGAATTGGGGCTGATGTGTTGACACAATGCTCTTTGCCACAGAGGACTGGTGATGAGGTATAGAACCTTACAGTTTCACTTCCAAATCACTTGTCCCAGGTTGACCAAAACCACAAATTACTATTATGCATACAGGTACTTATAATGAATTAGAACAGCAGCATTATTTATTTAATTTTCCTGAATGTCCAGATTACCACATGGATTCAGTAAGTACTTAGGACATTTCCAAAATAAACATATACAAATAAGGTTTTGTTGCTCTTCAAAACAGAAATAACACTGACTCCGTGCAGTTCAGAAGGCACCCCATACGGTTCCCAACATGAGCTAGGCTGTATCATAGAAATTAGACTGGACCTTCATATTCTTTTTTTGTGGAGATGTACTGTTAAGGCTTCATGGAAACAGAGGACTTGAGTAGGGACCTAAATACATTTTGTTGGTGTTTCACCACATCCATTTTTATTATGTACTTCCTCCTCCTTCTCTTTGAACCTCCAATTCAATTAAAACTGGCTGTCTCAGAATACATATGCTAGGTTTCTTTGTAAAAGTTCATAGATGTGCAGCATTTAAGGCCAGAAGGGACCACTAAAACAGCTAGTCTGTCCTGAGTATTAGAGGGAATTAAATTTCAACCCATTACCCCTGTATTGAGACCAATTACTTCTGTCTGATTAAAGCATATCTTCCAGAAAGGCATCCAGTCTTGATTTTAAGAGGTTGAGAGAAAGAATTCACCACTTCCCTTGGCAGTTTGTTCTAAATTAAAAATTTGTGCCTAATTTCTCATTTGAATTTGCCTGGGTTCAGCTTCCAGCCACTGGCTCTTGTTAGCCTTTTTCCACTACATTAAGGAGCCCTTTTAGTACCCCGTATTTTCTCCCCATGAAGATATTTATACATTGCAATCAAGTCACTTCCCAGCTTTCTTTCTGATAAACTATACCAGCTAAAATCTAAATTAATTCTGCTTGGCATCACAAAGTTTCAGGAATCCTCATCGCCTGGAAAAGATGAAAAGAGCATTTAAAAAACAATCCTAATGTCTTGCCATTGGTGACCACTACATAACATGAGCTACCAAAGTGTTAGCTTTTTTATGTATGTATTTTTAAGCTTACGTCTTAGTGATCTTTCAGTCTGTAGAGGATCAGCAGTACGGTGTTGTTGATTAACCTCCAAAAGCTGTCTCCTTGTGTGGATTCTGTGTATGGTCATGATGACTCCATCAGATATTAGCACTTTTGCCTACTTTATATCTGTGAATATCAAGGAAGGAAGAATTGCCCGTCTTCAGATCCATAAAAGACCAAGCAGAGGAGGAGAAGCAACTAAGTTTTGCAGCTGATATAAATAGACTTTTGTTCTCCTGAATCAAGATTGACTGTAGTGGCAGGTGAGTTGAAGAGGCCCAAGGCAGTGCTCCTTTGGCAAAACTGCAGAGCTCCAAACTGCTGCAGCTTAAAGCATTTAATTTATTCCAATAATCATGGCATTTATATTAGAAAGAGGAAATACCTGAAAAGTTGTGTGTTTATACCAGGAACCTTGTTTAATAACTGTTACTGCAGAAGGAAAGTGTGACGTTAAACTGATGTGACTTGTGCCAAAAAAACTGCATTAAATATAATGCTAACATTTTGTTTAGAAATCTTGGTTTTATATTTTGATGATAGCTGTACTTGTGTAAAGCAATGTTGCAGGAAAAAAGTCTCCAAAGTTCTCTGGAAAAGTAAATATCTTTTTAAAAATAACTTATTGTGGAAAAATTTTCCACGCAGAAGTGAGATTCTGCAGGATTCTCATTGCTGTACTTTATTTCCACAATTTTATTTTATTTTACTTTTAACCTGTAGTTAGTTTTTTATCTGTAATTTTCTTATTGGGTGAAGAGACAAATGGCATTAGGTAGTTTGTACACTCTTTCTAAAAGCACCAGTTCTCTTCTTTATTAACCAATCCATGGTGTTTCACATAAAGGATATATATTGGTGATTTACTTGTAGTACAAATCAGGATTAAACAAAAGCAATTCATTCAAAATAAGACAAAGTTAGTGCTGAATTGAAGAAAATTGATAGTCTCACTGTTGTCAAAAGGACAATCTTAACTTCTACAAAAACTAAGGAAAATAATTTACAAGAAACAGAAGACAGATATTCACAGTCTAGTTATTTTACTTAGAATTGTTTTTAAAAGGTGGCAAAGATAGTACCCTAATCAGTAGCCAATTGCATAGAATAGTTTGTACTTTGGCAGTGTGTAAAGTGCTATCTTCCACTAGTTACTCAATTTTAATTCTCCCTGGCACAATTTTTACATAAAATATGTTTATTTTTTCTCCAAATTATCAGTAATTAAAGTGATAAACACAAGAACTGCTGCTCAGGTGAACTTGTGAAGTGTTGTGGCAAACAATATCTTATTGTTATCAAACATCTTTTTGATTATGTGAAAAACAAAATCAATACAGAAAAAATGTTCTTTTTGTTCAAAGGTGCTGGGTTTTGAAAATATTGCCATGTAGCATTTACGGTAACAGCTGTACAGTTAAACTTTAGGCACAAACTGAACTGCAGAGGAACTGCCGCATAAATAAAATTCCCATGGCAACTATATGCGCTACTAGATAACAGAAAAAAAAGGATTTATGTGTTTGCTGAGCTGTCTTGCCCTAAAGGAATTCTCCAGGCAAATGCAGGCCACCTGCCACATGTTATATTAAGCACAGCCTTCTGGACTTATTTTCAAATCTACAGCAAAAAGGTCCAACAACTTTTATTTGAAAGTTTTATTGTTCCTTATTCCCAGCCCCTACAAAATAAACAGTTTGTTCTTCAATATGCTTCCTATATCTTGACACAGATAATTACTAGTTAATGTATTTATGCTTCTATCTTTTGCTGACCACATTAAAAGCAATACACAAGTAAAAATCCCCAAAAGCGATCAATCATGCTGAATAGTCATATATTGTATATGTTCTTTTTATTACAATTTATTTTGGAAAATAAACTATTAAAACATTGATTTTTCCCTCAGTCCCCTTCAGAAAGAGTATTCTGTCTTTAAATACTATATAGTAAATGTTTGGGTCATTAACATATTACTTTTATACAACCCACAAATAGATCATCATTCACTAGCTTGTACATCAAAAAGGCTCTTTTTTTCTCCCCTTCACATCCAGAGAAATGGTATTTTTCACATTAAAGTAATGTTAGCCTTCATCGCTAAAACAAAAGCACTGTTTAGAAATGCTGAAGGTCGGAATATTGTATTTGGAAATCTGAAGGCCACACAAATAGCTACAGGTGGAGAAAAACATAACCATATAATAGGCAATAGACAAAATTACTGTTTCCAGGTTGCTATTAGTACCACTAGATTACTGAAAAGCATGAGATCTATTCAAAAAAGATATAATTTGAATAGTATATTCCTTGAAATTTCCAGTCACTGAAGTTTAAGTAAAAAGCTTAAGAAATTATGTTCTAAAACCATATCTTCCCATGGGATAAAATTCTCAAGTAAACCCAGACCTACTTTTTGCTGCACTTTCCCCTCAGGCAGGAAGGGCTTGTGGCCTTTTTCTGCCCTCTGACAACACAGAGCTAAAGGATCTGTAAAGAAAATGTTCCTCATTTCCAAGGATTCTGTGAACCCATGTGGTTGACCCTGTGCCCCGCCTCAGTTGTTGCCACCAGCTCTGTCCCCTGAAGCTACACCAAAACAATACCTTCCCACACCCTCCAAGGGAGGGGGGAAATGCAGAAAAAAGACAGAAGCAGCATTAATTTTGGTGCAGACTTCCTCTTTTTTTGTTAGAGGGAAACACACAATGTGGAGGGCTCATTCCCCATCTCTACCCTGGCCTGGCCTTCTCATCTTAAGTTCATTCTGCATTATAGGCCTGTCATAAACAGATAGTTAAGGGTTAATGTCTCTTTTACCTGTAAAGGGTTAACAAACAGGGACCCAAACACCTGACCAGAGGACCAATCAGGAAACAAGATACTTTCAAATCTGGGTGGAGGGAAGCCTTTGTTTGGGGGGGTTGCGTTTGTGCGTTGTTCTCTCTGGGTCCTGGACGGGACTAGAGGTGCAACCAGGTTTCTGCCAATCTCCCTGCTACAGTCTCTTATCTATTCAGAATAGTAAGTAAGTACAAAGGCGGTTATAGTCTTTTAACTTGTTTTTCTTTATTTGCAGATGTGTACTTGCTGGAAGTAGCTTAAATTGTGATTCTGATGGAGAAAGCTTCTTTCTATTGTCTATAAGCTAAAAAACCCTGTATATTTACCATCTTGATTACAGAGACATTTATTAAAGATTTCCTCTTTTTTAGAACCTAATTGATTTTTTTGGGTTATCTTTTGTAAGACTCCAGGGAAGGGAGTCTGCACTCACCAGGGAATTGGTGGGTGAAAGGAAAGGGAGGAGGGAAGAAAAACCTGCTCTCTGCGTTCATCTCTGTATCTCTCTCCGGGGAAGAAGGGAGGGGGAAGGGAACATTCCTTTCGGGGTGGATTCAAGGAATTGAATCACGGTGGTCTCCTAGCGTACCCAGGGTGGGAAGGAGCTGGGAGAAAGAAAGGAGGGGGAAGGGAAATGGTTTATTCCCCTTTGTTTTGACACTCAAGGAATCTGGGTCTTGGGGGTCCCCAGGGAAGGGTTTGGGGGGACCACAGGGTATCAGGCCCTGAAATTCCTGATTGGTGGCAGCGCTACAGAATCTAAGCTGGTAATTAAGCTTAGTGGAATTCATGCTAGTACCCATATTTTGGACGCTAAGGTTCAGACTTGGGAATTATACTATGACAGGACCTGACACACAGTCCACTGAAGTTTGATCAGGCTTAACACTAGCATGGTGAGGCTTCTGCCAGCTCCCACGGTGTGGGAGGTGTATAGCATAGAACTCTACTTCCTTTTACTCTCCCTTGCTTCCCTCCACACAACAAATTACAAAAGTATCCCTAGCATTTTAACAAAAAAAAAAGATTCATTTATTTTAATTAACTATAATGTTACAATGGCCATCAGAGCTTAATCTCTACTCAGGACATTTGTAAAATATATAATGTCACTGTTGGAAAGGGATGGGAGGTGGAGGAATATTATTCAGTTGTAGTTCTATAAACAAACATGTAGCACTGGAAATACACCTGTAAACTCAAATCACTGAAGCAAAACATGATGAAATATATTTTTGTATTACACACAAGCACACAAAGTATTCACAGAGCATATACCTCAACATAATTTAGGCTGTTTGCAGTGAATACATTTCTGTATGAGTTCATTACTATTAATAGTTTGTATTCTCTAATGAATCAAATCCAAATAACAAAAATTAAAAAGAAAAACTAAAAGACCAACATAAGTTTTATTTTAACTTGAGCTTTGTTAGATTCAACCATACAAAGTACTTCACCAATAGATATGACAAATGCACTTTATATTTCAATGTGTCAAGCCATTTCAATGCTCTAGAACTATGTTGAAGCTGGCAGGCAAGAAGACTATATTAAATTTTTCTCTGGAATTGACTTCAATTCTGTACTGAATTATTGGAATTTTAGTGACCCTAAAAAAACCTGTCAAAAATAATATTCAACACAGTTTTCAAATCTAATGCTCTATTACACATACTTCATATAAAATAATATAGTTTCAATATAAGCAAACCAGTCAGGAATAACATTCTATTTGTACTTGTAATTTTAGATATATTTTATATTGATTTGTCACAGCAGATTTTAAATGTACTTGCTCCTTAAGAGAAAATTCAGAGGCTGTGTTTTGTGATTCAATAGCTTTGTTGTGGATTTGATAGAGTTACAGGCTGTTCTGAAATAAATAAAATGCATTCACCACCACAGGACAGCAAATACATAAACAGCTATCTCAAAGCTTTGATTTTTCAGGTCTCATATTTCTGCATATCACAAAATTCACTTAAGAATTTTCTAGCTGTAGAAAAACATTTGCATTTGGACACCAATTAACTCCTTCCCACTCTTGATGCTCATTACACCGCTCTCGCTATATTGCAGAATACAAAAACAATGGAACTAGTTTTTTAAATAAACTTTTATTCATTGGTTTATGCTTTTCTTTAATGCTTCTATGTCTCTAAACAATTGTTTTACTACAATTAGTACTAATGCAAGGAATTTTAAAATTAAGCTTTCAGTTTTCTTGCCCACTAATCCACCCATTTCCTGCTGTTGTCTTCCTAATAATATGAAATACTGGATGCACATCATGGAGAAGCATATAATACTGCATCTAGTGAGATCTTATGCTTTCACATCCACTGATGTGATAGAAGCACCAAAGTCAAAAAATCTTCATCTATTTCAGTTAAATACGGAATTCAATTGTACATCATAGCTCAGGAGGAGGCATGGTTAAATCTATTGCAGCTTGGTAAGCAACACAGAGAGCCCATCAGCAGCTTTACTATATGACAGACCCAGAGGTAACTCAAGAGCTGTCAGCATAACTGCCTGTGAAGCTCACGAGGGAAGCAATAGCCAATTATGCCCCATGACCTGCTACTAGAGAAAACAGTGAGAAAGCTAACAAACAAGGAATGTTTTTTAGCCCTTTCAGAGAAACCATAAAGTTTTTAATTTTATTTAACAAAAAATGCTTCTCTCTTTCATTTAAAACTTTTAAGAACAGGATTGGGATTCCAGGGACACAGTTAACACAAGAGTGGTATTGGCAAGTCTCAGTAAACAGCCTTGGTCCAAACCTTGCCAAGCTGGATGAAAATATGGATGCAATATATATGAAAACTAACCCATAGCAAGGCTGCTATCTATTTACAACTACAAAAGAGTCATGGCCTTGTAGTTAAAGAACAGGACTAGGAGTCAGTTCCCTACTTTTGCTACAAACTTTTTACATGAGGTTTGAGCAAATAACTTAGGGTATGTCTACACAGCAGCTGGGTAGAGTAATTCCTACTACGGGTAGATGCAGTTTGAGCAGAGGTAGCATGTGTAATGCTTAAATAGAGTAAGCAGCTGCAGCAGCTTGGGATAGCTGTATGAGTATGTACCCACAAACTTGGGCGGGATGGTACTTGGCAGGTAGCCTGAGCCACCTCAGCCACACTGTATTTTTACCATGCTTGCCGAAGCAGAGCTAGCATGTGTATGTTTACCCATCCTGGAAATTGCACCTCTCAGCCACTGTGCAGACCAGATCCTTTTGGGCTGATCATGCAGCACTGAAACTAGTGCCATTTTTTCCATTTACTTCAGTGAGAGTAGGAACAGGCTCTCAATTTCTCTGGGTTAAATTAATTCTGAAAATAAGGGTCCTCAAAATAGGTCTTAAGTGCATCTTATGCAGTGGATAGGCTGTGTGCTGGCCCGCTGAATTTCATCCTCTGTGTTTCAGTTTCCCCATCTCTAACATGGGGATAAGAATACCTAATACATGGAGGTATCATGAGAATGAATTCATTAATGTTTATGGCATGGTTTGAAATCCTTCAATGGAAGATGTAATAAAAGTACAAAGAATTACTAGCGCATTAGACTGACATTATATGTTGCTCAAGTATATTAGATATTACCACTGAGAAAACGAATGAAGTGTGATGTAAATAGCTAAAGATGGAGATTAAATTAAACATTTGCCTCTCACCAAAAAAAACCACTTCCACCACAAAAGGAACTGAAGTAATTGACATGCTTGTTTTAACTATTCTGAATTCAAAACCCAAGTGAATTGAATGTGAGAGTTTTATTGAGTGCAGATGCAGTGTTTCAAGATGATGACTAGGGCCAGTTTTACCGTACTGTGACCACAGTACAATTTGTGGGGTTAGAGGGAGACAGCAAACACATGATGTTATACAGGAAGGTTATAACTGGTTTTGTTGCACAAGCAGCAGGGGGGTTGCTGAGACTGCCCTTGAAAAGCCTTCTGAAAATGATGGGGACCTTTAAAGTTCCTATATGAAATATTAAACCAGACACTTTTAAAGGCATCAATCCTGCAAACATTTATACACATGTTCAGCTTTAACCATATGAGTAGCCCCGCTAGAGTCAATGAACTGCTCATACATTTAAAGTTCAGCATGTATGCAAAGGTTTGCAGAATTAAGCCCCAATTATTTTTGTGACCATCGAAGTCCACAAAAAGATATAAGGGTTTCTAAAAGTCTATGAGCCAAATTCTTCACTGCGGTCAACAGGCTTACATGAGTGTAGCTTAGAAAAGGAGGATTCTGCCTCTCCCCTTCTGTTACATGTTTTCGTTAAAGTCAGTTGCATACCCAGTAATAAAAGGGGAGAGGGTTTTTGAAAAGCTGGTCCAAAAAAAGAACAGAGATAGCATATCAAGAGGGGAAAATAAATAAATGAAATAAAAAGGCGGAAATATTTTCTTGAAGGCAAGATGACAACTTTTGCTTTGGAAAATACAAGAAGCATATATTTCCTTGACTCCAATTAAGCACCAACTCTTCCAGTGACTTTGGCCAAAAGTATTCCCTGTGGAGCGGCACACAAGGTCCCAGCACCTATAGATTTTCTCTGCACTTGAGTAATGAAAGAGGATGCTGCTTCCCCTGCATCACATCTTCCTATGCCTAGACCCATAAAAATGTTTAATGGTGTTAGGGATCTAAGTGGGAAGAAGAGACAGGCTGGATGGGGACACCATGTGCACCCACCTCCTTTTCACAAACCCAGGCCTGCAATCTAATGATAGTTCACAGAGCCTCAGGGGATAATTTTTGCAGAGAGACCCCCAAGCTGTGGAGCCCTCATTTAGGAAAGTTCTAAAAACAGCAGCCAAGGAAGCACTGTCACCTGCATCCTGTTGCCAGTGAAGTTGAAAAGATAGCAGTGGGCGAGGAAGCAGAATGGATGCAAAGAGCCTATATCAAGACATCTTGGGCCTCTGGCAGATATCCCAAGATTGCCATGGATCTTAGAGGATTGAAGAGTTCTGCAGAGGAACCCCACACAGATATAAGACCTTTGAAAATTCCATGAAGGAACTGAGGCCTTTCATATAGCAGAACAATCTGGCCCTTTAATAAAATATTCTTGAATGGTTTCAGTGACAGACTAGTCAATACTTGTTACTATGCTGTATCTTTATCAGATTACATCCAAAAAAAGTGTCTGCATTTCCCTGCTACTCCCTAATTTCAGGAACAGGTTCTGATCAATATTTCTCTAAAAAACAAAGGATGTTCAATAGGTGTTATTTTTAAGACTGCATCAATTGCAGCAACTTAAAACCTGTCTAATAACTCTAGGCTAATGAAAATTGTTGTTGCCATGTCTGGTAATTAATCTGGGTATTATCTATCATTGCTCAAACAACAAGGGACAGATTTGCCATGCTGTCGCAATCCATGTAATTTAATTTTTGAGAATAAGAAAGGTTTTCTGTTTAACCTTTACTCTGACCATTAAATGGTAAAACATATCATCATCTACAATAGGTTAGGAACATTACAACTATCTTTTATTCCGAGGCTGAGCTCTAGAGAATCTTTTAATTTACAACGCTCATTCAATCACTCAAGTAACTGGAATTTTTAACGACAAAAATGTGCTTTGGGCTTATTTCCATACCTTAGGGCAGTGGTCCCCAACGTGGTGCCCGCCAGGGCGTTTATGTGTGCCCACCTAGTGCCTAGCAGGAGAGAGAAGCCACGGCCCTGCGACTGCCAGGGACAGAGAACTGAGGCTGTGGGAATGGTGTTCTCTGTTCCCAACAGGTGCTGGGCCTCCTAGTGCCCAGCAGAGGAGAGAAGCTGCAGCCCACACCTGCTGGGGACAAAATATTCCTGGGCTGCAGGCTTTTGGCACTGGTGTTCTCGGTCCCTGGCAGGCACGGGGCTGCGGTTTAAGCCAGAGAGAAGCCGCAGCCCCGCGCCTGCCAGGGACAGAGAACTCTGGGGCTGCAGGCGACAGTGTTACTGGTCTCCGGCAGGCGCAGGGCCCGCCTAGTGCCAAGCTGGGGAGAGAAGCTGGGGCCCCATGCCTGCTGGGGACAACGCACTCTGGGGCTGCAGGAACCGGTGTTCTCTGTCCTCACGGCTTCTCTCTGGCTTCTCTCTGGATTCATATATGATGTAATATTAAATATGATGGGGGTTTTTGGTATTATTTAATGTACAAATACAAAATAAGCCTTGAAAAATTGTTGGCGCCCGCCACACTCTTCTGAAAACATGAATGTGCCCAGGACTGACTTACACAAAAAGGTTGGGGACCACTGCCTTAGGGGCTCAAACAAAGCTGCAGAAGCCCTTACAAATCAATTTGGGGGAGGCGTACACTGCTTTCCCTGGATTTCTATGATGGAGAACACAAACATATTTGTGTTTATTTATTGTTTGTAAATTTAATGTTCATGGAAGTTGCCTGATTGCCTGCCATGGAAAGTGAAATTCTCTGCTTATTAACAGAAGTGTATAACACAGGCAGCAGTAATAGAAACTTAGCTACACGATCCTAGCAATGTGTCTTAACTTTAACATGGAAAAACCATCAAGACAGCTAATAGTTCAAGTTTATATACCAAGTAAATGCTCACCTAGAGCCAAAGAATACCATCAAGAGTGCTGATAGATGAAGGGTGTAGTTGTAGTGGTGTTTTTTGTGAGGTGGACAATTATACTGAAACAGATATGTGACGGTCACAAATTTCAGCCACAAACCACTTGAACTGGATTCAGAATCTGTATTTCATTACTAATGTTTCACAGTATCCCCCTTCATAATACAAGGACTCAGTAGAAAACGCACACACACAATTTGTGGATTCCAGATTTGAGACCCCCAACAACTTATATTAAAAACAACAACCAATAATAACAAATCACATTCCAGAAGTGGAAAGTAGATACTTGATGTTGGATACAATTATATAAAATGTAACTTATTGCTGCCTTTGTATTTTTAACAAAAAAGTAATGATTGTAACAATTCACCTCTTTACTTTAAAAAATAGAAACCTTCCAATGCAGTATGGCCTCCACTCCACACAGTGGCTGAATTCCCATTGCATCAGAAGAGAAATATATTCCAATGTGAGTGATGGAAAAATCAAATAATAAATTTGTGTGAAACACTGAACATAGTCTATAACTGGTGAGGCAAATATTTCTGAATATCAGCCTGAAAATATTTCATTGCTACATATTTGGGAGCATGCACATCAAAACAGGGTTGGTGAGTGGGGCACTTTCCAAGCCTAATGAGAACATTCAAGGCAATAAATGGCTGCAATTAAGACTTTCAACTGTGTGACTCAGCTATACTGCAGACATTTTTTGATGCTGCAAGAAACAACTTTGCTGCTCTCCCTTCTGTGCTTCCTGGAAGAGACTAAACAAAGATTAAACAAAGTCACTGTTCCAAACAACATTAACAAAATCAAAGTCCTCCTTCAAGTTAATATCTTGTTGGTTAGCATGGGTGGGTACTGTAGGAGAACCACCAAATGACCAGCTCTCAGTTTCTGCTGCTATCTTCACTGCTTATTGCTAAGGCTACGTTTTAGTCACGAGTATTTTTAGACCTGTCCATGACTTGTACTATAGACCACTGACTAAATCTTGAGTGCTCAGGGGCTAGGGGCAGCCCGGGGGCTCTACAGGTGCTTTGGGGGTGAGTGACAGCCTGTGGGAGCCACAGGTGCTCTGTGGGTGGGGGGCAGCCTGGGGGAGCTGCGGGTGCAGTGGCTGGTGGTGCGCAGCCCAGGACTGACTTACTAATTTATACAGTGGAATCACGGTGTTCTAATGTACAGAAGGTTTTCCAGATCAGAGGAGAAAGCAGGATTTTCCTCATTTTATGTGCAATCAGCATTTTCAGAGTGTGGGAGAAATCACCTCATCTCAAATACAATCACAGGAGGTGCAAAGCACCAGAAGACATTCTTCTGGACATTTTTTTTTTAAAGAGACATCTACTGACCTTTATACTACTTAAAAAGCAATAGGTGGAATGTACTCAAGAAGTAGTGTGCAAATCAGGGTTGCGAGTTCAATCCTTGAGGGGACGATTTGGGGATTCGTCCTGCTTTGAGCAGGGGGTTGGACTAGACGATCTCCTGAGGTCCCTTCCAACCCTAATAATCTATGATTCTATGATTCTATGAAATCACTTTACTGAGCTTCCTAAATCTGTGTCCCTCACGATAGAGGAGGGGGCAGGAGCCCGCCCTATAAACCCTTTCTCACAGCAAAAACCAGACGCCAATCTTTGGATCAGGGGTTCTTCCACAGATCACACATATCCCCTTTACGGAAGCAAGGCTTCTTGAAGAGACAGTTTCCTGCAATGCTTGCTCATCACACCTCCAGCTCCTAAAAGATTGCAAGGTCAGAGGCTGGATAGCGCTGGTTCCACCAACAATATTTACCACAAGGCTTTTCTTGAACCATTGTGCTGCAGTTCACACAGTTAGCTGGTGAGATGATGGCACTAGATCTATAACTTTTCAGTACACTGTTTTGGAGGGACTAACGGATTTTTGTACTTGAAATAAGATGTCTCCTTAAGAACATTGTCTTTATCAGAGAGTCCTAACTGTTCAAACTTCCCAATAAGGTTGTTGTGGGAGTCATTTATTATATCAGTGACATCAAGATCAATATCAATTTTAAATCTATCTTTCTGTCTTTGGGTCCCCAAGTGGTTTCCCTTCCACAGGAAAATCGTGGCTTTAAACAGCTGAACTTAAATAAACCTGAATGGAATTTCATGGGACAAAGAAAAGGTACTTCTCTTACCTGAGGACTCTTTTCTCCCTGATGAACGAAGGTGCAATCATTTTTTTTACTCTAGACATACTTTATTGGATCCATGCAGGCTAGGCTTAAGAGTCATACTCTTGGCCTGTATTAATACAGCTAGCACATAACCACTGCTCACCCAAAACTAACATTTAATACTACACAGGAAGTGGTATGACTAGGCCATTTCAGACTGGATTCTATGTCCCACAATAATGGGTCAGACCAATGGTCCATCTAGTCCAGTCTCCCCTCTTGCAACAGTGGCCAGTGCCAGATGCTTCAGAAGAAAGGAGCCGAACAGGGCAACCATCCCCTGTTGTCCGGTACCAGCTTCTGTCAGTCAAAGGCTAGGGATACCCAGAGCATCAGGTTGTATCCCTGACCATCTGGGCTAATTGCCCCTGATGGACTTGTCCTCCATGAACGTATCTAATTCTTTTTTGAACCCAGTTATACTTTTAGCCTTCACAACATCCCCAGCAATGAATTCCACAGGTTGACTGCACTGCATGAAGAAGTACTTCCTTATGTTTGTTTTAAACCTGCTTCCTATTAATTTCTTTTGGTGAGCCCTTGAGTCTTGTCTTATGTAAAGGAATAAATAACACTATCCTATTCACTTTCTTCACAGCATTCATGATTTTATAGACCTCTATCAGACCCCCCTTAGTCGTCTCTTTTCCAAGCTGAAAAGTCTCAAATCTTTTTAATCTCTCCTTATATGGAAGCTGTTACATACCCTTAACCATTTGTGTTACACTTCTCTGTGCCTTTTCCAATTTTTATATCTTTTTTGAGATAAGGTGACCAGAACTGCATGCAATATTACAGGTGTGGGCATGTCATGGATTCATATAGTCGCATTATGATATCTACTGTTTTTTATCTACCCCTTAATTAATGGTTCCTAACATTCTGTCAGCTTACTAGACTGCTGCTGCATATTCAGTATATGTTTCCAGAGAACTATCCTCAATGTCTCCAATATCTCTTTCTTGAGTGGTAACAGCTAATTAGATCCTATCATTTTTTATTTGTAGTTGGGATTGTGTTTTCCAATGTGTATTACTTTACATTTATCAACACTTCTCTGTTATCAGTTCATACTTTAACTACCATTCCCACACTGTGTCCTATCTACTGGCAATTACCCATCCAGAGCTGCCTGCCCCTCACAGTCACTATTTCATGAACCATATAGACATCCACAATTTATAAAGAGAAAGAAAAAATATATACATATTCACTGCCTACTTTGATGATGTCACTGCTGCTTTGTGGGCATAATTCCTGCTGCTTACAGGTAAATACACTGCTTTCAATGGTCTTTTCAATTCCTGCTTCCTGCTACACTTCCTGCTGTTCTGCCCTACCATGCTGGGCTGCTTGCCTTGCATTACTATGGGACTATTTCATGAAAGTTGTGAATAGCCACAGTTTTAAAGAAAATCCCAAATCTCTCTTAGTTTTCATTGCTACTTTCTGTTTTTATGATTACACTGATTCACCTTCTCTTGCCCAACTTAGCTCATAGGTAGCCTCTCTTTCTTTGAAGTTTATCTGAATTCAAATAATTTCCTAAAAACATGCTCATCAAATATAACATCAGCTTATTTGCTCATCTGTACCAATACAGCTAAATGCTTAAGTCCATGTAATGAAAAAATGATGTATTTGTGAGCCTTCAGACTTCTAATCATAATTTCTTTGACATGCAGACAGTGGCAGCTCTAGACATTTCGCCGCCCCAAGCATGGCGTCATGCCGCAGGGGCGCTCTGCCGGTCGCCGGTCCCATGGCTCCGGTGGACCTCCCGTAGGCGAGAGGTCCACCGAAGCTGCGGGACCAGCGGACCCTCCGCAGGCATGCCGCCAAAGGCGGCCTGCCTTCCGCCCTCCCGGCGACCAGCAGAGCGCCCCCCGCGGCATGCAGCCCCAAGCACGCGCTTGGTGTGCTGGGGCCTGGAGCCACCCCTGCATGCAGAAATAAATAGAATGTGTGAAGTGGCACCCTTTAAAAAGATGAATCCCAAACCAGAAACATGGAAGTGCAGGGGAAGACCAAGTTGTCTGCTAACTTCGCTACAGTTGGAGCCCCTAGAATTCTGCAGTACTGAAGGGCTTATTTCCACAGCTATCTTAACTATATACTGCAGCAATTTTATCTAATAAACATAATATTGTTTGTGGTGTGCATGGTTATTTTAAGCAACCTCCTTCCCACCCAAAAAAAACCCGACCAAACAAACAAACCCTGTTGTACTTGTGTTTGGCCAACTGGCATTAAACATCATCTTAACAGAAGCAATCTCACCATTGTCCCTCTGCTCTGCTCTGATGTGCAAAGCTTTTTGCTGTTCCCCAAAATGTTAGATGTTCTTGTTAAAATATAAGATGTTCTCATAATGTCTAACCATTTGTGTGTGCAGTTGCAGTAAATGTGCATGCAACTGTGGATGCATGCTATTACCTATTTCCATGCACAACTGCCCAAGTTTGTATTACAAATAACAGGATAAAAGGGAAAAGGAAGGAAAGGAAAGATAATGAAAGTAACATTATCATACGGCTGCATGGCTTAGCTATTGCACAATTAGAAGGCTCCAAACCATCTGCAAGATTTTTCTTATGTGAATCAATCAACTCGGTTATTCTAGATCCACAACCTAGCCTTCATCAGTTGTCTGATTTCTTATAGGTGCCACAACAGAAGTGGGTCTTGTGGAGAGATGTGAAGGAGGACTTTACAGATTTTAGGGAGCATGTATAAGGTGCAGCATATAAGAAAGCAAAAGATGTTTGTGGAATAAATGATCTGGCATGATTGGTGGTGTGAAGGGCAATGTGACAAGAGACAAGAGCCCATAAACAGGGAAGGGCAGCATTGTGAAGGGCCCTGGAGAAGATTAAATCTAATAAAGTGGAAAAATAAGATGATAGTCGTGGGATTCAAAAGGGAAAGTGCCATGACCAGTATAACTTCAAGAAAGAATCTCTGTAGCTATATCTTGAATTGACTTGTGAAGTGTGTGTCAGGAAGCCCACAAAGGATGAGGAAGTTGTGGTAATTAAGGAAGGAGATAATGAAGGCCTAAATAAGAGTTTTAGTGATGTGAACAGAAAGGCTGTATTTTGGAAGTAGCAGCAATGGGATTCGGCAGCAATGGGATTTGTGTAGCATGAGAGTGGTGTAATCAAATATGAGGTCACAGGTCTCTGACATGGAGAACGATGGTATAGTCAGTAAGGTTGCCAACACTGACGGTTAGATCTGTGGACCTATTATTCAGAGAAAGCAACATTTCAGATAAGCGTGGATACGTTTTTCTATTATTCTTTGTGCTAAGGTTCACAGATCTATTACAACTGGACTTTCAGATCAGTGAACCTCCAGAGTGGGAAGTAGGATCATCCCTTAAGTGTGGACATCCAAAACAAGATATTTTATAGAATGTATCTCCTTCATCTAACCCTGGGTGCTAAGGCATGGAGACGTCTGCCAATAAAAGCAAATGGCATTGGCTAAGATTGGATGACCAACATGAAGAAGCTGGGGAACTTACATATTGATTCAGGCCCTGTGATTGTTTAGCAGAAGTCAATACTGAACGCATGACTACTCTGCTCTTAGACTGTCAATGTTCCTAAACACTGGATTCAATGCTTAACCAAAGGAAGAATGTGTCTCTGAATTTAAAAGTACAATACTGTACCAATTGGAGACAGTAGCCATCAGAAGGCCTACTCTAATCAATAGGAAGTATACTGACACCTCCTGCAAGGGTTCAATCTGGCAGTACTACAAGCAGCAGGACAAAGTTCCAAGATCATACTCTGATATTGTGGGATTAAAATAAGATTGATGCACTGAAGGAAGCATTAAAGTTAGGATTTGTACAAAGCTTCCTTTTCTTTAACAAAACAAGATTACAGTGACTTGACTTTTTTTGCTTCTCCTTATGCAGCTACAATACAGCCCTACTCGTCTGTGGACACTCAAGGTTATATTTAACATATCAGTTCAACTGAGAACTGGAGGGGCATGGATCACATTCACATCGCACTCCCATGCCACGGAAGCTAATGATTCAATCAGTGGACCAAATTCAGTGATTAATCCTGGTTACATGACATCTGAGGCATGCTGCACATACACTAAAAAGAACTGAGGACTTTGCACCAGCCAGTAGAATAAGATCTAGTTGTTGACTTCTCTTTTGTGGTTCCTGAGAGCAACGCTTATTTAATCCAAGTTCATTCTAAATCTGAATGTGAGGGGATCCCCAAATGGAGGGCTGGTTTTGCAATAGCAGACCTCCTCCATACCCTAGAGTCATCTGAAGATCCAGGACTAGCTTAACCAAGCCTGAGAGAGTCATAGACTTTTCAGCAAGAAAGGTATAAACAGCATCACTGCCATTCTCTTGTTACTGTTTCGTATTGGCCTAGGTAGCAATTAAAAAGGTGAGACAAAATATACATAGGGACACTGTCCAGCTATGTGAGATGTCATTCACCACTTTACATCCCTCACAACACACAGAGAAGATGCTGCATCTTTGTTTACCGTTTTGAACAGGAAGAGGTCAATCACCAGCCTACCAAATTATGATGAACAAGCTATTTCTGGCTGTAGAAGCCACTTTGCTAAGCTGACTTCTGCTATGTAATATTTCCCCACTAGATGGGCAATGCACATTGAGACAGGAAACTTTATTCTACCTGAGACTAGAGAATTTGTTGGATAGGACAGTTTGTGTTCTTCCCAGTTATTATGAAACCCTACAAGACATTGACTGTCAGGACCAGAACAGGTCCGTTATCCAAGGAAGGCACCATGCTCTGAGACCTCAATGAATCATTGTGTTTCACCTATGGTCTCACCTTCTGGTACCAATTCTCTGAACCTAATTGGGAAGATTTATTCAAATGAATGAATGAATAAATAAATAAATAAATCTAGCTCTAGCTAGAGTTTTTTGCCGACAGATGTGATATGGGTCAGATGCAGAGAGTATACTCAGAATTACTAGATAGGTATGTGTAGTGAGGCTAAGTGGCCTCCCTCTGAGCGGGAGAAGGAAGAAGCATTACATACCCCTGGGGGGGCGGAGTCTAGATCACCCTGCAGGGCGTGGCCAGAAGTATAAAAGGCCGGTCCTGCAGCTCAGTTTAGAGAGAGCCTGAAACTAAGGACGGCGCTCAGCCTGTTCTCCAGAGGCTCCAAGAGGAACCTGTGCCTGGCTGTTCCAGATCCCCAGGCGTGGACAAGGACTGGCCCGGAGAACCCACTGCCGTTTACCCCAAAGAGCCAGAAGAGGCCTAGAGGCCGCAGGTACCAAACCCTGGGGAGGCAGGAAGTAGCCCAGGGACAGCCATGGAGCAGCCGGCTCAGTTGGCATGTTGCGGCTGGATTCCCACCAACACATGGGGCAGCCAATCCTGCCCCTGTCAGGGCCCTGGGCTGGGACATGGTGGAGTAGGGTGGGCCCGTGTCCCCATGCTACCCGACCCCGAGTGGCTGACCCCCTACATGATGCAAGGAGGCTCTAGCCCAGGACAGGAGTTCCCTTACCACTCACCTTTAGAGACTGTTTGTTTGCTGTCTGCCTGAGCTCTGCCCAGGCCAAAGCCAGCCCTGAAAGACAGTTTTCTTGCTGGCACCCTGAGCCTACACAAGCCCAGGCCCAGCTCACCTGGAGACTGTTTTGTTTACTTCCTGCCTGAGCTCCGCCCAGGCCAAAGCCAGCCCTGAGAGACTGTGTGTTTGCAGGCTGCCTGAGCTCCGCCCAGGCCAAATCCAGCCCTGAGAGACAGTGTGTTTGCTGGTTGGCTGAGTTCTGCCTAGGCCCCAGACAGCCCTGATAGACTGTAGTTAAGGGCTGACTACCTGAGCTACCCTAGTCTAGGCTAAAGCCTGGTATTGACTATTTGCCTGTCTTACAGACTCTGGTCCTGACCCCACAGGACTAGCCTGAGTGGCCTTCCTCTGACCGGGAGAGTGAGGGCGCATTACAGTATGATATGAACTCTGAATCACTGGGGCATGCCTATGCATGAGATCAGAATTCCCAATAAGTTCCTATGAAAATTAGATTTTTGTTTCTGTGATACCACTCAATTATGACTCTCTTCATCTTCTGTTACTATTAATCTCAGATAAGAACTTCTACCTGAGAGTATTGATCCTCAGCTTAGGCCTATGATTGGCTTCTCTGGCACCATCTGCTTGCCTTGAAACCAAGATATTCCAGGAACTGCATCATTCTTACTTAAACATATATATCATTGCCTTCATTTGTAAATATAAGGGGAAAGAGATAATAGCACAAAAAGCTAGTGCCATCCTTTGCAATATAAGCTTATCCAGGGGCTGAACTTCCTCAAATAACTTTTTTTCTATTACTAAAACAGCAGTACCCACTATTATGTATCAAGTACCTTATGAAATTACTCTGTAGACACCAATTACTTACACAGTACAGAATGCATTTTTCTGCTAGGTAAAATTAAGTCTTAGCAATGAAACCACCATGCCCAACAATTTATACAAGAAAAAGGAATAGAGAATACATGTATTAGTGGAACAAACAAAAGCAGTTTTACCTCTATGCTTCTGATTTCAGCCAGCTCTTAAATCTTAGTGGAAGTGAGTATTGTGGTCTCAGAATTGAAATCACCATGCCCAACAATTTGCTCAAGAAAAAGGAAGACAGGACACATAAATAAGTGGAACAAATGTGTTTTCTCTCTACATTCACTTCAACCAGCTCTTACATCCTAATGGACATGAAGTTGGTGATTGCAGCTGAATTTCTCAGTCAGCATCAGAAAACTAGTTTCAGTTATTACCTATAATTCAGAGTGACGAAAATAACCTAATCTGGAGAGCCCTAGGACTGTCGTAACTTGTATACTATGTTAACATTCCTCTCACCTCAAGAAAGGAAGTTTAATCAAAGCCAGGGTCAAGATCGCTGGCCAGCAGTCAATGCATCACATTTAGTAAAGATAAATAAATGTCTTAAATTATTACAGTTCGTCAACCTTCACCAACCATACATATCCCCCTCAAATGTTTAAATACTGCCCCTGATTAAATGCCTCATAAATAAAAAGAGCTCATTGTGCAATATTAAATGTGAACTGATGCTGATGAAAGCTTAGCTTTTTAAGATCACAGCTGCTTGTCTGAATTATTGTCCATTTAGTTATGAACTTTTAATTTAATTTTAAATACATTTTATTATGTGATGCTTATGACCACAGGACTAACAGTACTTTAAGAATGCACACGAGGCAAGCACTGTTCTATTTCAGCACATACCTCTATCAGTGTACTGGAATGCTGATCTGCATCACTTTTGCATGCTAAACCCCTATGGAAAGGAGTCTGCCAATTGTACTAGAGTGTTACAATCTGAACATAAATCCATTGAGGATTATTTTGCCATCATTAAAATAATTTTGATTTGGACCTAACAATGTGCATCATCCCAATAACTGGAGCTTGGGTAGTTTAAAAGAAGAACTAGGTTTCAAAGGACACAATAACTGAATCCTTCACTGACGTACAGAAGTCCAAAATAATGTAATTTGCATGTAGAATAATTACAAGGTTTAAAATGGAATTCTCCTGGTTAATAATGAGACATCCAAGTTCAAAAACATCACTGGAACTTCAACTCCTCATATTGTCGCATGTAAAATAATCAGTGGGCAAAAGATGTAGCCATAGTCATTGTTCCCTGGAACAACCTACAGAATTGCTGCACAGGACCAATGCTATGTGTTACCCACACAATGGCACACTTAAATCTGCTTGTTAGCCTGCCTACTGTATTTAGTATGGGAGAAGAGAGAAGAGAAGCAGGATAAAACCACAAAAAGGCAACTGAGAAATGGAAGTTAGAGGCAAAATTCAGGGTTACCACTTGGACTTGTAACCTCTTCACTCTGTTAGCACCTCTGATGATTGTGGGCAACTTTGGCCCAGCCCAATGAGACAAGAGAATATGCATAATGAATTTATGTGTGGTATTTCACTGACAAAAACAGAAGGGAGAAAAATGACATCCCCATAAATAAAATGCTTTCAGGTTCCTATTCGTGCAATTTGCAAATATTCATGGAACTGTAATAATACATCCATAGGATTATATCACCTGCAGATCACAGTTAAACAATTTAAAGGGCAGTTATAGTACAGAAAGTACACCTACCACTAAAGTTAAACTGCAGCTACTTTCATAGAGGAGACATTTACAATGTATTCTTCTATTCATTTCAGTACTCAGTATTATACTGGTATTTTTTTAAATTTATCTGGACAAGATCTCTTTTCAACAAGAATAACGGGAAGTATGGGATTTATTGCTATAATGAAGTTCTTTCAAATCTCTGTTTTCCTTTTATAAAGGACAGGAGGATAGGCGTTCATCTCACCAGGCAGCTTATTAGGATTAGCACTGAATAAGACACCACAGAATGTCAAGCCTATCAGTTACTAAACATGCATCATACAAACTTTGTCTTTGCGAGAACCTCTGCTCTGAATTTGTCATCCACCTGAATAATTAACTAGTACATGCTGCCTGCCAGCAGTTTGGGGAATTAATTTTCAGACATTAAATGCAGATCACATCCGCAAAAACTCAGACCACACACATTCTGTACTACAATCTTTCGAACATTAAGAGGCAAAGAAATACATTTTGCTGTGCTCAAACTTGGTTGCGACTGAAAACTTCATGGATTATGAAGTCATGCCTCTGATAAATCTCAAGTATTTCTGATGACATCTGACTGACATAATTAACTACTGTATGTCCTCAATTGACTTTAACTCTTCTGTTAACTGCTAGCAATGGAAAAAAGCCATTTAATTCTTCCTTTAAATTATTGTTAATCTTGATTGTAGCTCTGTAGTTGTTAATTTTGACTGTAGTTCTGTTCCCCTCATTACTGAGAGATCTAATATAAGAGCCAACGTTTGTAAATGGCTGAGCTTTTTGAACATGAAGGGTGACTATATGCTTTTAAAAATTACAATCCTTCCCCTCATAATTTTTAAGTGTGTACAGTAAAATCAAGGAGTTAAAAGGGAAAAAATCAGATATTATACTTTCTACAAACACGACAATATACACCACAAATCAGTGGATTTCTGAGAAACTGAATACATTTCCAATGGAAAAAAAATATACTGGATATATTGAAAATGGCAATTAAAAACAGCCCCCCAAACACACACCACATTTGATGAGAGTCTTAACCTGAAGTTCTGCTTGTGGTTGGTTTACTTGTGGAGTTTTCTGGAATTATCTCCTTTAGTGAAGGGAGTTGGGTGAGTAAAGATTGAGGCATCCTAAACCTGCAAATTCCAGGGATCTAGATGGGAGACCATCCTTCTTGGATTGCGATCCATCCACATGGCAAAGCTGGCCCTTCTAAGAAGCACAGTTCCATAGCTCATAGGAGTCCCTATGCAGCTGCTCATTAACTAACTACCTCCCCACCAAGTTTCCACGTGGTAGTCTGTAAGCTGAACAGAGAACAATGCTACAGACTATGCTCCTTCTATCCCATATTGCTCCTAAAGCCCAGAGGAAGGAAGACCCATTGAGGTCTCTGGGAAGGAGGACAACATGGCAGAAGCAGCACATACGCACTTCTATAAGGAGTTACACCGAAGTAAGCATAGCAGTGAATCTATGACAACATTCTTAAATTTCATGGAAGCCACAAGTCCAGTGCTTGGATCTGATTCTGCAAGCCCTCTGTGCACGGAACTCCCACTGAAGGCAATAGGAGTGACATGTAAATAACCTGTAGGAGCCCTTCATGTCAAGGAGAGGAGAGATTTCAATTTAAGCATTCAACCGACCTTCTGCCTGTTCTTTCTTGGGTTAGAATATTGCCACAGAACAGCAACCGTTCAAAAGCCCACTCCATCTGATTAAGCTATTCCTACTAGTTAACATTCTGTGGTTAAAAGGAAAACTCAATCATGTCTTTTGGACAAACACTCCATTGTCCCTCTCAAAATGGCACCTTGCCTTTGGTTATATTCACAGTGTGCCTTGTACTCAAATCTTAATTTGGTACCATTTAAAGAAAATAACCCAATTAATCAATGTAGAATTGAAGTGCTAATCCTATGGAAGTATTTGAGACATACAGTAAAACCAGATGATTCCATCATGAATGTTATTACAGAAATATCAAAAGGCATTAATTATTGAAAAGCCTTATTTTAAAATGTTACCTTCTATTTATTGTTAGCCTGGCTGCTGCTTGTAATAAAGATGTTTACCAATTCCTTCTGTAGTAATGAATGTGAAAAATGGTGATCAGGTTTTCCTTGGAAGCTTTACATACAGAACAAGCTACACAGAGGTAAGGAAAAACTCATATTTGCAGTTCTAGATAGGGAATCAAAGCATACCTGAACACTTAGAGAATACACCACCAGTGGCCCTTCTTTAGCTGTAACACGGTTTATGATACATTATGATAGGCCGTTGTCTTTGTCACTTCTTAAAATATGGTTACATTTTGAATGTGTGATTTCAAAGTATTCCTGCTATCATAAAGATACTACCAAGAAATAAAATGATTACTATTTCTGTGACCTACATTAAAATAGTCACCCTAATGTGAATGAAGTACCAGTTAATCATCAGAATAAACAAAAATCTATTTAAAATTATATTAAGGTGCTGTACTTATTTCATTACTAAACACTAATGCAATCATTTACACAATGTTCTTTGCTCATTAATAATCACATCAGAAAACAAATATTTTGCATCAAATTAACATACTGCATTCAGTTAGCTTTCCTTCTGTTTCTGAAAAAAGTGTTAACGGGTTTTCTGATCTCTAATATTAGAACACATATTTTGTACTGGGAAATGATTCCATGCATGGACTGAGAATTTTTAATCCATATTCTCCATGTTTAATATTTTGTTACTGTTACTGAAATTTAAATTGAAAAGACTTGGTATCGTCCAGAGCAGAAACCTAGCTCTAAACACAGTGTGATGATCACTTCCAAACTAAAACTGGGGCCCTGCCATTGGCCCATGGGCTTAATCTCTAGGTATTGCTGAAAATGTTCCATTCACAAACCTCCACCACGATTTGTCTATTTCTACAAGCCCTAGATCCCCATCCATAGTTTCAGCTGTAGATATAAATGTTCTGGGTGGGAGTGGGAGAGAGAGTTTGAAAAACTCAGAATTGCAGCTACCACTTCTGAAAAACAACAACATGCACAAGAATTTAAACTAGGATCACTAGACAGTCAAAACTTCAGCTGATTCATTTTGCTGGATTTAACATATCTTTTTAAAAATTTTTGCACTTTATTTTTTTTAAACTTAAATAGTATCTATCAATCTATCTACCTATCGAGAGACAGATGGTTAACTAATCCATTGACTATTAATTTTAAAAAATGAGAAAGGAAAAAAATGCTGATTGAAAATTAAACCTTAATATTCCTTTCACTACTGAGTAGAAGACAAACACATTTCTACTTCACATTTAGTCCAAATTTTCTTTACATTATAGTATTTTAATTCACCACTCATTGTTAGTGAGCATTTTTACACAGGACAATAAACAAGCACTATAAATGTATTTAGTGAAGCGCTGATTTTTTTTTAATACCTTGATCTCAAACTGGATGCAAGTACAAGGCATTATAACAAGCAGATGTCAGTATAAAACAGTTAGTGACAGACTCTCTTTTCTTTAGATCTTTTTACCTACCATAACTGTTCTCAAGCAAATAATATTCCAGCAATTAGTAAACAAAGTCATTGTCCAGCTATACCGAAAGAAGACCAGGAGACACTTGATACAGTTTTAATCAGGCTGCAACTTTATTATTAGATGTCTGGGACTACCCAGCAAATAAAAGTATATAATGTAGGTAACTCCATGATCATTCAATCTGTACCTGAGTGGCTTCCAACAGCTCTCCTCTTTTTCTATGCAGGTTCCCAGCCAATCAATTGCTGGGACCTTACCATCCTCCCCGCCCTCAAATGAGGGTTAAGAAAGGCTATAAGGAATGGGGGTTGGCTCCCTGCTGAGCCAGTCATAGGAGCCCTGACACCACCACCAGCCTCCCACTTGTGCTCCTTTAACAAACACCTCCTTTTAAAGTACTTTACCAACCCATTTATCTGGTCACTGTATCCCTTCCCTATGGAGTACCTGCACTAGACAGCCGCCCCACACTTACATAATGAGTTGCAATATCATAGTCTAACTGCCTTCCTTACTCACCATAACAAAACCCTCTCTGAACCTATGGTGGGAAAGGAGAAAAACCCCTTACTCACTCCACTTTGGCCAACCTGTTGGTGAGGGAAAAATTTCTTCCGAGCCCCCCCTAGAAAGGTGTGACTAGGATGATGCCAACAGCATGTCCTCACTAAACCTGGTATTTTGCCACCCCATGGGTGCTTCTCCGCCTGCTCTGGGGAAAAGGGGCTTACCGTGAGAGGCCCAACAGAACTGAGTATCTATATATGTTGTCATTTGGTGTCACAGGAACAAGTATAATAATCTTGTTTTGAGAGTAGGGGGCAGGATGTTTATAAAATATATCAAGCTACAAAGGAACCATGCTCTTAGGAGATTTGGTGAATATTTTTTTTAAATGAGTGTATTAATGAGGTGCACAGTTAATGCTTCTAATGGAAAGTTGCCTACCCTCATAATATTTAGTCAATATGCTGTTTTAACTCACATCAAATGAACTATACTTTAAATAGAAACAATAATTCTTCAGATTTTATTTAAATATTATTTTGCAACAAACATTACATATGCATTATTTTTATTTTCTAAAGTAATTCCACTCTAGAAAAGAATTCAGTACGCACTCAAAACTTTGGTTTTGACCACAGAGCTAAGAGACTAGAACCGTCATGATATAACAATGAGCCAGTAAAGAACTAAGGGGCTTGGTAAGACAAATGAAATGCATATAGACTGAATGTAACTACCCAATTGAAATTTAGTCTGTGATCATTGGGACTAACATTAGGGATAAGCCAACTGATTGAGAAAGAGAAGAAGTGACCCAAAATTCACACTGAACCCCCTTCAGTTCCTTCTCTCCTGCAGACTCCTTGACAAGAACTTTGAAGTAGAGGGGAGGAGGATGGGTTGAGGAGCACCCATGGGGGACACATCTCAAAGAACCATCATTACTACACAAGGTGAGTAACTCCCTCATCTAAGGGTACTCCACTGTGGCAGACTCCTGAGCAGTATCCCCACCGTAGGGCTGGGGTTTCTGCAGATGGCATTGGAAGTGGAGTCTCCAGTAATCAGATAATTTTCTGAAAAGGTATGTGCAGACATCCAGGTTGCCTCTGTACAGATTTCTGAGATGAGGCATTATTGAGAAAGGCGACGGAGGAAGAAACTGGCTTTGTGGAGTGAGTGCAAATACTGGTATGATGCAAATCTGATAGTATTGTTTAAAACAGTCCAAAACCCATTTGGAGAGTCTCTGGGCCGATATGACTGAGTCCTTAGATCTCTCCACAGTAGAAAAGAAAGGCATAGGACATTTCCTAAACGCCTTTGTCCTATCCAAGTAAAAGGCCAGACCTCTCCTAACATCTAGCATGTGCAGTTTACCCTTCCTGTTATTACGGTGAGGCTTGGGGTAAAAGGTCAAGAGGTGAATCAGTTGGTTTATGTGAAAGGCGGAGGTCACCTTGGGGATAAAGTTCGGGTGCAGTCTGAGTGTGTCCTTGTCCTGAAAGAATATTGTGGTTGGGGGAGGAGGTGCCATCAGTGTGGCTATTCTCCTCGCTGAGCTGATCGCCACCAGAAAGGCCATCTTCATTGACAAGTGTGTGAGCAAAGGGAGGTCTAGTCAGACTTTTTGGTACTAGGTTTAGGTCCCATGTTGGGGTAGAATATCCGGGTTGTGGATAAAAGGTTTACTATACCCCTGAGGAATTGTTTTGCGGTCAGGTTTGAGAATACTGCGTATCCCTCTACTTGTCGATGGAAGGCTGCTATAGCCACTAGGTGAACTCCGAGTGAACTGATGGATAGCACTGATTTTTTTATAGAGTCAGCACATAGTCTAGGACCATTGGGAGAGTAGCAGATGTTTGGGAAATTTGTTGGGAATCATACCAAACCTGAAACCTGGATCACTTTTTCTGGTAAGACTTGTAGTGGATTTTCTCCTGTGTAGTAACACTTCCTGTACTTAGTACAAGCAGGACTTTTCTATTCTCTGGAACCATGAAGGAGCCAAGCCTCAAGGCACACTATCCGCAAGTTGGGATGTAGAGCATGTCCTTCATTTTGTGATAGGAGCTACGGCATGGGTTGGAGAGAGATCGGTGGGCATGTCACCAGTTGTGACAGGTATGGATACCAAGTCTGTCTTGGCCAGGTGGGAGCAATCAGTATGATGTGTACTCCTTCTCTTTCTATTTTTAATAGGACTTTTGACAGTAGAGGACATGGGGGAAAGGCATAGAGAAGGTCCTTGTTCCATGGGAAGAAGGAGATAATCCCCCAAGGAGTGCTTTGGCACATAACAAGTCGAGGTCAGCCCCTATTTATTCTAGGTGCTGTATAGGCATGAAAGTTGATTGTTGGATATTGATCTGTAGACCCAATTCTGTGAACAAGTTGACTGCAGTTTTGGTAACCTGGGAGCATCGTTGAAGGAGCAGGCTCTGAGGAGAATCGTCTAGGTAGGGGTACATCATGAACCCCTGGGAGCGTAGATGAGCAGCCACTAGGCAGAGGACCTTGGAGAATGTTCTCAGAGCCAATGAGAAGTCAAAGGGGAGTACTTTGTATTGGTAGTGGTCCTACCCGGGTTAAATCTGAGGAATTGTCTGTGTGAAGATAGGATCAATATGTGGAAATAAACATCCTATAGGTCAAGGACCAAAAGCCAATCTCCCTGTTCCAAAGAGATGGAATGATCACTGCTAGTGTGACCATCCTGAATTCTTGAGCTTTGACAAATTTGTTCAGAGCTCTGAGGTCCACTATGGGTCTCCAACCTCCCTTCTTTTTGGGTATCAGAAAATAATGAGAGTAGAAACCTTTGTCTTTTAGATGTTGAGGTACTGGTTCTGTGGTTCCTAACCGGAGAAGGTGATCTATTTGTCATAATAAACTTATGAGAAGGGTCCCTGAAGAGGGGGAGAGAAGGGTGTTGGGGGCGGGAGGTGAAGTGGATAGAGTACTCATTGCAGATGATTTCCAGGACCTATCAGTCAGATGTTATTCATTCCCAGTTGTGGAATGGAGCACAGCAATATATCCAAATGGGTGCAATGGGTTGGTCAGCTGCAGCTAGAGCTGAGGGGAGGGGTCTGTTGATGCCATGACCAACATGTCAAAACTAATGTTTTGAGATAGATGGTGGTGAGGCAGAAGGCTGTGGGCTTGATGGCTTATGTCAGGGACATCTGGATTTTCTTCCTCTGAGGCTCACAGAAACACTGGATTGAGAATTGTGAAGTTTAGGATTTATGTCCTGTCCTTCTGAGACCTGGGTCTGAGTTGTTGACAGAGACCACAATTCTGAGGAATGTGGCCTTCCCCGAGGCAGTAGATATAGTGAGAATGTTTATACACCACAGGGATGGCCTCCTTACACAAGAGGCATTTCTTAAAGCTCAGGGAGACAGGCATATCCCATACTGGGGGAAGTAGCCCCAGACAAAGGGGAAACTAAAAATCTCCTGAGAGAGAGAGAGAGAGAGAAAAAAAGAGAAAGAGAAAGAGAAAATAAAGAAAATCTACTACGGAGAGAGAAGATTAACTAGCTACTGAAAATGCTAAGGAAAGAGAGTAGACCTAACGATCCACAAATGCCTTGCTAATAACTCTGTCTCTAGCCAGGGGCAGTTGAGAAGGAACTGAAGAGGGGTTTAACTGCGCGCACTGGTTAGCCTTGTGGCAGGGCATGAGGCGGCGAAAGTGCATGTGAGGACTGAATGGACACTGCTACCAAAGTTCTTTGATCAGCAGCACAGGGACACAAGTGCACCTACAGTAGAGCACCCATGGGAACACTACTCAAAGAAGAATGTGTTGTTATTTCTGGTCTGACTGGAAACAAACAGCATTAGAAACCCTGAATGTCACTTCTCTCAAGACTTTTAGCCTAATTTTGCAGATACATTCTGCAGATACATTTTGCAGATACATGGTGCTTACCCATACCAAACGGTTCAGCTTTTGGAGGTTCACCCATCAGCAGTTAACATGCCTGGTTTTCTGACAAATGCCAGGAAATCATTTAATGAACACAGGTGATCAGGATCACAGTTTTAATCTCTGCCAAATGGCATCTTCTCCCCAAAACATGACCTTCCAAGGACATTCGTTTAGTAGCAATTCCGAAGGAAGACTGCCCTTTACATCTTCTTATACAATCATCATAGCATCCTCTTTTACTGTTACCAGTGGGCAATAGTCACAAATGACTGACATTATGCAAGAGTGACTGCCATGTAGGGAACACAGTAAAATTAAGCAACATACCACATCAGTGTAACTTGCACAAAAACAGTGAAAAGGTAACCTCATCAACTGTCTCCTGGTGACTCAAAGCCTCTTGATTCTCCAAAAATGACTACTTCTACATTGCTGGGGTTAGCATTAATGCATAACGAACTGATAGCTTACTGTAATGGGCTGTACTCAGAGTCTCGTGGGGCCATGCTCAGGACTGGTTCTATGGGTGGGTGAACAGGATGGTTGCCCTGGGTGCAATACAGCTGGGGGTTTCAGCTTTTGCTCTGCTGTTTCACCAGCTGTTTAATTTTTTTTTCCTTAGCTGCTGAGGAGGAGGGCACCAAGCAAATGTTTCTGACCTCCACCCCGAAGCTGAGGGGAAAAAATAACCACGGTTGGCCACTTCGGGTGAGAGAGGGAACAATGGCACATCCAGAGCAACTCCAGGTCACCCTTTTGGAAAGAACACTTCTCCTATCCGATTTTCCCATTAAAGAAATCTCCGCTGACTCAGGCAGATGTGTAGGGCCAATTGCAGACACCAACTGTAAGGAACCAAAGGCTATTCCAAAAGAAACTGTGGAACTACATTTATTTTTCCATACTTCAGCTCAGGACTAGATCTGGTAGTAGATTGGACTAGATCTGAGAATTGGAGCTCCTGAAGCATATGGACAGGAGTGCCTCCTTCAACACTTTGAAGTTAAAGGAAAAGCAGTTGGGATCCTTGATGAATCTGCATTCATAAGGGCAAGTGAGCCTCATTATCTAATCAGGAGTTTATAGAAGCATTGTTTTTCTCTCAGGAAGGGAGACAGAATGACCCTGAACAGAAAAGCTGCAAACAGAGAAAAATTCTTCACATCTCAGAAGAGCGTATACATTATCAATCCCCAGGCCAAATAACTGGTTTGTGAGTTGGTATTTATGTAGTGATCATGATTAAAAGTGTTACATTTTGTCACCTGCGAGCAATTAATATCACCCAGCAACTATAATAAAATAATAAATAATAATAATAATAATAATAATAATAGTAGTAGTAAGTGAATTTCATCTATAGATCAGTGCTTTATGCTATTCCATACAGTCAACACAGGCTGGGGCAAATACAGGTAGTAAAATGAACTGACTGAATATACTAGTTATCTGTCTGTTGTATAAATAAATAATATATTCTCCCCTGCACTGATAGAGGAACACACTAGATAAACCTACCAGACTCTTTTAACGGCTAATGTTTGTAAATGTAAGAATTCCTCTCTTCTTTCTCCATTTCCTAAGTCTTGTTCTAATTTTTTTATGCAAGCCACATTAGGGGAAGTTAAGCAATAGGGAAGATTAAGGTGGCATTTTCACTTAACCTGCTTGAAATACCTGACAACTGAGGACAGTAAGAATCAAAAGTGCACAGTACTAAAAATGTATTCACAAAATAGATCCTGCTTAACAAGCCACAATGGTTCGTTCCTCCACACCCTGACCCGAGGAACCACTTTAGTGATTGGGGGTAATTCAGTGACCACACCCATTCCGTCACTGTTTTTTCTACCAAGACATCCAGCAAGACAGCCAATTTGCGAGACCTGTTATGATGGTTTTGTGATACTGACATTTTTCTGCTTGGAAGTTGACTGAGACCACCAACTCATTTCACATAGGCCAGCAAGAGCCATCAGATAATAATGACTTTTGGTTTCTACCTACCTGTGCCACATTCAAACTGGTGACCTAGAGGTGAAGGTCTCCATATCCCATTACCAGACCCTGAAGTCCGTAGTCTCCCTGTGCAGTAAGTGTTTCTCTACAGTATAAAGTCAAGAGACAGTAAAATCTGTCTATCTGAAATCTGTTCTCAAGTTCATGATCAGTCAAACCATTCTGATGCACACAGATCTGTACTTCAGATATTGTTTTTGTTGAATATTTTTCAGCCAACACAATAACCCTGAGCAAGGAAAAACCACATAAAAATGAAGATAAAAAAATGTAAGTCATGTATTTCTCAACAAAGTCCAAAATTAAGATCCCAAACTCTCTACACATTACAAGGAAAAAAGAATAAGCTGCTATCAGCAAGAATTTGAAAGAAAATGCTCATATAATAGTCCAAACATTATTTACACTTCCACTAAGTTACTGAAGTATATGCATTTTAATAGTTTTAATATCAGCATTATATGCAAATCTTTTATTTAGCAAATGTTGTGTTGTATTTGCACAAACCAATAAACTGTTTTGTACTCAATAGTACTGATCTGTTTTTAAAACACAGTTTTAAGTATCAGGAACAGTAAATTAACTTCTGTGTTAAATGTGCCAAGTACAACAAAAGTGTTAATTAGTATTACTAAAACAGTTTTATGGGGAACCAGGAGAGCAGAAACTAATTTTAAACAGTAACAGTTTGGGTTTGAACTATATGTCTGACAAAAACAAAATGACTAAATGCTTATATATTTGGAATGTGTTAACCTAAGTTACAAGAAACCATCTCCTCTAAAATATAAAAGGTATTTTTAAGAAATAAACACACTGTATACTGTATTAAGTTAAAAATACTTTCTTTCAATGTAACATTCAGCCTTGAATTAATCAGATAAAGACGAAAGTAGAGAATTTTGCCAACAGTGTTTCTTACTAACGTCGCTCACTTATGCCTTTCAGCTTGGTATATTTTCTATGAAGGATATCTTGTTAAAACAACTGTTGATGGCAAGTCATATCATATCAACCACACACAATACCCTATGGGAACTCAAATGTTCCAAAGTCTATGTTAATACAATCCTGCTGCACAATTCAATTAAGGGAGAAAAAAAGCAGTTTTTCAGTGACATGTAAGTCTTCATATAAGTACCACATTATCTATATGTCTTCTAGAAATGAGGCAAAGCCATAGCAAGGATTATACTGAATCAATTTAGGAAGGTAAATATTGTTAAGTAGTACCATAAAATAGCCTAGTTGATGATTCTAATCTCCATTTATCAACCAACAAGAAGGCTGCACTTCAGTGCATCTTCCAACAATATATCTGTAGGACAGCAATATTCTCTGGCTTGAGAAACCCATGCAACTCTTCAACGAGGGGTTTGCTGCATTCTAATGTAAGATTTACAATGCAATATGCCATGTACTTCCACAATCCCATTACAAAGTGGTTTTAAAAAAAATGTGTGGCTTTTTGCCTAAGTCTTGTGAGTGGGGTTTCCACTAGTCAAAGACTAACTACCACTATTCCAGGATGCCCAACATCTCTTTTCGATTACTACGTATACAGATACATGATATTGTTTGTTATAGGATTTTGAACTGCAAAAAACATACTTTTTGTAGTCCTTTAACCTTACTGGAGACACATGAGACAATGGAGGATCTGCCAATGCGTTCCGAACATTCTGTCTCCCTTGTTATTTCGTGGAGGCTACTGCATTGCACTCAACAGACATTGGCTCTTCCTGATTTACAAAGCACTAAAAGGTGAAGACAGAAACAGTAGTACTGACACCTTAAAGTATTTCTAGTCAGCTAGCAAAGCATGGGTCCTTGCCAATACAGTCTCATTTTGTTTATTATTTGGGCTAGACCCCAAACCACTATTTTTAAATTAAAAAAACAAAAAGCTAAACAAGAAGACCTTGGTAGTGTCAATTCTCCTGTTTAAGCAGGCCACTCAGCAGGCTAACATTCAGCTTCTGGTCTGTATTTTTCAAAATATTTTCTGTTTACTGACCAGAGGTTGCTATAAAAAATTTGTCTCAGTATCAAGCTGGTGATTGACAGTGAGACCAGTGAGACTGCAGTTGGCTTAAGGAAGGGGAAGGAGCATTAGCTGTGCCACAGTGGTGAAGTAGTATCAGTTTATGAGCAGGGATGGAGAAAGAGATAAAAGCATGTTCAGGATATATTTCTGAGACAAAAGAATAAAAGAACACTAACGATGCAATAATGGGCATGACATTAAAAGGAAATTCTAGAACTGCAAAACAGATAAAAAGCAGGAAAAAAGTTTAAAAGATTCCATCCTCATTTCATAAAATGTTTTAGCAGCAACAGAAGCAAAAATTCATTTTCAGGATCTTAAAATCTCTACATCTTCCATGTTACTAGAATATATGGGATCTAAACTGTGAAGCCACATGAGGCTTCACTTTTCCTGTCCATGTATCAACGTCGTCCCAATTTCTAAACCAACAAAATGTTCTGTTTCAGAGTTTTATCCAATTCTAACCCTTGACTGGACAAAGAGGTTTTATAAAATCCTGATATATCCATCCAAAAAAAATAAGAGTACTTGCTAGTACGTACAAGTGCATAACTCCAAGCAGTCTGACCTGGGGGTCACATTTGACCACTGGGTTTTTTTTTTAAAAGCTAGCTATATTAAGGAATGAGGAAGTCAGTTCCCCATGTAGGAGAACCCAACAAAAGGAAACAGCATAGAAGTCACACAACAATGTTTTACTTATGGATCGGGAAAGGAGAACTGTATTAAATTAAGTGTTTTACTAAAGTATCCGTATGTTCCAACTAAATCTTTAATATATAATCTGGCAGTAGCTGCTTGTAAACTGGGACTGACTACATCACTTTTATATAAATTTTCTAGATGACTGTAAAACTGTAGGGCCTAATTTTTCAGAAGCACTGAGCTCTCAAAATTCCAGCTGAAGTAAAAAATAGGCCCATAAAACTTGAGCGACACCAGCAAATGCACAATAGAGCCTCCCCTCCCCTTTGAATAATGAAATATATTAAAAGACAGGTTTCCATATCTGGAAAATATAGTGTGTGTGAACACATTTCTCTGTGTGTGCACACATACTGGCATGTATATACACCCATCCATACAAGTAGTCATGAAATCCATGACCCATGTGGTAAGTTGCAGAGTTATGTGACAAACATATTTATCATTCTTCTTTGATTACGCTACCAGCCATTTATTCACTAATACATCTCCCCACACCTTATTCTAATATTTCAAATCCTTGAGCACTTTGAAAGAGCTGTGATTGTTTTAATAATTAACATCCAAGAGAGAAGTTTCCTCCAAATATTTAGTTCCCTGCCGCCCCATCACATCTGTCTGAGGCAGGGTAGGAAGATTCACATGCAGGCCAATAACAGCTTTTCCAAACTTAAAAATATTGCCACTTTTAAATCAGTTATCTCATAGCCATCTAGGACAAGAAATGGGTATTTTACAATACTGCAAAGGGAAAGGTTTGCATCTTCCACAGGACCCACTTCCAACCCTGGAAAAATCTAGAGCATGTCTACACCAGAAAGGTAAGTCAACCTATGTAATCACTGAGGTGGTTCATGTCCACGCTACCCTCCTTCTGTCAATAGTGCACGTCCTCACCAGGAGCGTTTCTACCAAGTTAAGAGGGACAGTGCTGGGGGCTGAAAGCCTGGGCTCTTGGCTCCACATGCAGCTTCCCACTCCCAGAAGCCAAGCTTCCTGCCCCGCAGCTCACGGCTCCCTGTCCTCAGTAGCCAAGCTGCCCCCCCCAGCTCTCAGTTCCCTGCTGCCAGGAGCTTGGCTGCCCACCCCACAGCAGCCTGGCTAACTCCTGGGCTCTCGGCTACCCGCCTGTTGCAACTGCCCAGCTCCCTGCTCCGGGCTGGGCTGCACCCTGGGCTCCCCACCAGCAGCCCAGGAGCAGTCCGGAGCTTGCAGCTGGGAGCCCAGCTACAGAGGGGAGCAGAGAGCTCAGGGGGACAGTCAGGCTCCCGGAAGCAGGGAGCGAGGAGCCAGGAGTCCCTGGGCAGTCCCTACAGGGAGCCTCTGGGCAGCAACCCAGCTGGCAGCAGGGAGCCAGGCAGGCACAGCTTGAATTGGAGGAAGGAGGAGAGTGAGGGGGCAGCCAGGTTCTGATGGAGGCGAGCACAGCCCAGCTGAGAGAGAGGAGCTCAGGATCTAGCTGGAGCCCCTCACCTGCCCCCGTGACAACCCTACTTTATGTATGGAGCTGAGAAATTGACAAGAACAACAGCCAATGTAAGTAATGTAGTGTCGCCCTAACTACACTGACATAAGCCCTACACCTCTCATGGAGGCGGAGTTATTATGTTGGGGTAGTAGGGCACTTACGTGGATGGGAGCAAGGCTGCAGTGCGTACACTGTCATAATTAGGTCAAAGTAAGTTGCCTTACATCGACCTAACTCTGTAGTATAGAGCAAGCCTTAGACTTGAAAATCAACACACAGATGTCAGGCCTTTACATCTCCTGGGATACAATGCCTTAATTTCCCTACTCTTGGACTGAGCCCTAGGCTACATTAGCCTGTGTATCAACCATGCTTACTGAGCAGTTGTGTCTGAGCTTGGTACTTGAAATTCTTCTCTTTGTGAGTCTGTGACCACTGGTGGATGTAATGACCCGACAGCCTCCTTAAAACCAAAGTAGTGTTTATTTACCACAGTAGGACCAAATCCATGAGACTTTAAAACAACAATCTACATGCATGTCTACCTTATCTAAGGCTTGCTGTTAACCAAAGCAGGCCTAGCTTCTTCAGATACTCCAGCATGTATCTGTATCTCAGTCAGGTTTCCTGGAACAGATCTCCCAAAACTGTCTTCCTCTCTCTCTCTCCAGAGTCCCTTTTTAAACTGCTACAGACCTTTTGATCTGCTTGTGTTCCTGAGTCCCCCACCCCCCACAGCCTCTAAGCATTTGCAGAGAAGTGGCTTAATCCTGAGCCACTGTTTTTTCCCCCCACTTGCTTTTCCCAGGAACTGCCCATATTAGCAAACCAAAGTATTTTCATAGTAAACATCCTGAACAACTATGTCAACAGACAGCATTCATAAGTTACTACAAAGCAGCTCCAATCCCATCACATACATTATTTTGGGTCAATTTGGTAGATGTTCTACATGGATTGGGACTTATTCTACACTTACTTGCACCTTGTATTATCGTTTATGACTGAGTGCAGCAAGTGTAAACTAGGAGTAAACTACCATTCTGATCTGTTAGGATTTTATGCTCACTTTCCACAGGTGTAAATGATTACACAAGGTGTGAGGCAATTGACAATTTGACTCACAGTAATCACGGCACCTGACACTACCAGCATACACCATCCTCGTTTATGCCCAATATCTCTCAAGCAAGGCAGCTTCCATATTCAAGTTAATTTACCTTCGTACAATTTGGTGCAACTTTGGGAAACCAGCCAGGTATTCAAAATAGCATTTATTCCAATATGGATAGAAAAACAAACATTTTCAGAGCTTTGGAAGAAAATGGCTTTTTTATTAAGCTACTTTTCATTCTCATGAAATACCAGGAGAAATTTTAATGATCGAGAAAAATGTCCTATGTTTTCTAAAACTTCAAAAATGTTGTTATCCAAGAATTTTCTCTAAAATCCATAGAAGGAAGCAAAAAGCCAAACAATGTAGAAATCCCATGCCTTGCTCAGTTGTAAAGCCACCATCATTGGCAGAATGTGTGTAAAAAGCTCAAGTATTACTTGTAAAAATAATAATACCCTTTTATATAAATAAAATCTAAGACAAAAAAAAGAATCTTCATGCCGACATCTAAAACCTGCTTTCAAATGCATCACTGAGAAAGTCCCATGCCGAAATTTGTAAGCTATAAAGTGGAAGATTCATCTCAATGCAATTTTTTTTCACTAACATGGTACTTTATTGTTCTAAATTAAATTGGCACTGTTTTATTTCATACATTGTTTATTTCTATATAATAAATATTCTATCATGTATTTATACGTTGTAACCAATATGTTTGACTCTTTTGCATTTTAGACCATATTTAGACTGTATGTTGCAGTTCTCAGATTACCTTCTTGGTTTGTCATTGTTATCGGTTTCTCATTGACAGACATTGTTTGCATTGCCATCTGGAATGCATACTGTGGCCTTTAGAACACAGGTCTCAAGCCAGTGGAAACAAAGTACACCTCTACCTGGCTATAATGGGGTCATGGGGAGCCAAAAATCCCTACCGCGTTATAGCTGAAACCCCATTATATAGGGGTAGGGGCGGCAGGGCTCCGGCGGTGATTTGAAGAGCTCCGGGCTCCAGCCACTACGGGGAGCCCCAGGCCCTTTAAATCGCCGGAAAGCCCAGCTGCCGCAGCCCCAGGGTAGCAGCAGCAGGGCTCCAGCAGTGATTTAAAGGGCCCTGGGCTCCCCGCAGCAGCCAGAGCCCCAGGCCCTTTAAATCACCAGTGAGCCCTGCTGCTACCATGCTATACGCGAACCTGTGTTATATCGGGTCGCGTTACAGCGGAGTAGAGGTGTACATCACTGGAAGTGATGGTCAGTGTACACCTTAAAAGCATACTGAGTACTGTTCTTGACCCAAGTTGCCCTGGCACAGACCTACAAAGAAGCGTTCACATGAGTTCCTTAAGGAACTATATGCCATTCCTTCTTTGGCTGGAGGTTAAGTAACAGTGAACATCACTGATAATAAAGAAGACTACAATAATATCAGTAGTAATAATAAATAGAAAGGGGGAGATTTTCAGTATCAAAAACAAACATGAAGGGGGAAAACAGTAATTTCCTGTTTATGGCTATTTGCTTAAAAAAACAATATGTTTCTTCTATTTATGTGATTTCGCTGCATTTATACAATATGTGCATTCATATCAACTCTCAAAATTATGTTTTTCCTTTTAATGGAGATGTAAATTTTTGCCTAACAATAACAAGTAGTATTTCCCTGCTTTGGGTGATCCGAGAGTTGAATTTACTAATCTGTCAATCAAAAAGAAATGTGCACAGCAGCAATCCCATTGTCCTTCCCTGCAAAGCCACAGGCATGGCAGAAAGGGTATAAATATGAGAGGCATGATGACCAACTGCTAGCAGTTTAATTTACATTCAGATTTACAAATCGGTCTCAGGAAGCATGTGCAAACATTACATAAGAATGGTCATAATGAGTGAGACCAATGGTCTATCTAGCCCTATATCCTGTCTTCTGACATTGGCCAGTGTGAGATGCTTCAGAGGAAATGAGCAGAACAGGGCAATTTATCGAGTGATCCATCCCCCAGCATCCACTCCCAGCATCTGGCACTCAGAGATTTAGGGACATCTAGAACATGAGGGTGCATCTCTGACTATCTTGGCTAATAGATATTGATGGACCTTCCCTCCATGAATTTATATAATTCTTTTTTGAACCCAGTTATACTTTTGTCCTTCATAGCATCCCCTGGCAACAAGTTCCACAGGTTGACTGTGTGTTGTGTGAAGTAGTACTTCCTTTTATTTGTTTTAAACTTACTGCCTATTCATTCCATTGGGTGACCCTGGTTCTTGTATTCACTTTTTCCACACCATTTATGATTTTTTAGACCTCTACCAAATGCCCCCCCAGTCATCTCTTTTCCAAGCTCAAAAGTCTCAGTCTTTTTAATCTCTCCTCACATGGAAGCCATTCCATACCCTTAATAATTTGTGCTGCCTTTCTCCATCCCTTTTTCAATTTCTAATGTATCTTAGTTAAGAAGAGGCAACCAGAACTGCATGCAGTAATCAAGTTGTGGGCATATCATGGATTTATAAAGTGGCATTATGATAATTACTGTCTTATCTAACGGTTCTTAACATTCTGTTAGCTTTTTTAACTGCCACTGCACATTGAGCGGATGTTTTCAGAGAACTATCCACAGTGACTCTAATAAGCAATATACAAATGTTAACCCAGATGGAGTCCTACCCCAGAATGAATTTTAATATATTCCCCACAATCATCTCTTTCAGGCAAAAGCATGAGTAAACAGTTGAGACTTACATCATGACTTGAAAGTAAACTAGCTTACAATCTGCTGGAACAACAAAAAAAGAAAATTCCAGAGCTGCAGGACCTCCACATGTTCTGGCTCCTGTCCCCAGACACTTAAACCCATGACCATTTAGCAAAAGTGCACCATCTAATCTGAATTTTCACAAGAACACATAATCCAAGTGGTTTCATGGTTTTGATTTGGTTTACAGTACTGTACCTCCATCAGATGAATCCACAAACTGAATTTTACAGCAATTCAGTAGAACTTTTTTATGGATGATTACCTGATGCTATAGCAATTTAATGCCACAGTTATCATCAATGCTGATGCATAGCCTGGATACAAGGCTGATATTATCCAGGTTTGCCTGGCACATAACTATCAGTAGTAATCAAGAAGTAATGCAACAACTCTAAATGCTGCTACTACCTTTAGAAGCAAGCAAGCCTCTTGCTGTGATAATCATAACATGGTATCTTAGTTATGAGATCTATGCATTGCCTAGGGCAAGCAGCAAGCTATTATGCCTGACTAAGTCATGCTAGCTATATTTTTTTATTCCAGGCATCTTTGGAGTTTTGGGGAGGTGGTGAAATCTGAGAATGTCAAGCAAAAGTCTTTGTTTACACCGTTTGGTTTTATAACTCAACAATTTTGAATTTAGTATGGGTTGCACTGTCATGCTTAAGCAGGAAAATCACACCATCATGTAGATTTCTAAGAAGGGCAAGGTGAAATATGTAAAGCAACTCAGAAGATTAGGTTTCTCACCATTAATTCAACTATACAACAAGAATGTCTCATACGACAGACATTTAATTATATTATGAAAAAGAGGATTGATTTTTAAATGCAATGCAGCTCTTTGGGCCTCTTTATCCCAATAAGTATTTCATACATTCTTCCTAAGGACCGTGGAACAACTAATGTTTCTTCAATTTTTCAGAGTGGAAGCCTCATTGTGGTAGACTTTGAAATCAACTGACATAAAGGACCAAAATCAATCTCTCTTTTTCCCCAGACCTAAGTCAATAACCTAGATATTGAAGGTTAAGTATTTTGTCTATTTCATCTCTCTCTTAAACAAAAACAACCATTTCACTTCAGAGAACAAGTCTGCTAATCTTGAATGCTTCTGTTAGAATGATACCATGACAAAAAAGGACAATGAGGCAGCTAAATCCCTTGGGACAATGAAAATACCACCTTACAAAGCAACAGTACTTCCCATTCTACTGTATAGCAATAGAAGCTGAGAACCAATGATTATGTGTAAAAGGGTGAAACCTGATTCTATTTCTATGGCTCTATACATTCAGTAAGCTCCAGATAGAAAGCGTGTTATGTGTTCTTCTGTGGTTTTCATCATCATTTTTAAATACATGATATCCCAATGTTACTGAACACTGTGTTAACCCCAAATTCAACATCCAGTCAGCAGAGGACTGTATAACCTGCAGAGTACAGGAAAGGGAAGTATGTACCACTTGGTGTCTGAGGAGTTCAGGTTCAGGAGGAAGCTTGGGGACAAGGGAGAACAGGAGCAGCCTGGGAGCTATCTGTGAGAGAAGGTTAGATAGGCAGCAGGTGGTGAGCTGGAAAGTCCAAGAACTGGCAGGGGACAGCAGGAGCCAGGGCAGAAGGACATCAGGATACTGACTGCAGACCAATGGAAAGCGTGAAGGGTTATGAGGTGTGTGAGGAAAAAAAATTATTGGCCCACCTTCTATTGGTGAGAGGGACAAGCTTTTTACCTTATATAAAGGTCTTCCAGCTCCGTGTAACCTCGAAAGCTTCTCTCTCTCTCACCAGCAGAAGGTGGGCCAATAAAAGATATTACCTCATCTACCCTATCTCTAATATTCTGGGACCAACACAGCAACAACAACACTGCATGTAACAAGTTATAATGACAGTTATCTTTACGCCCATGTACTAACTTGCCCTGAGGGGCTCTGTTAGAAACTTGCTTTGTTTGTTTACTGTAACCCATTAAAGAAATTGTGACTTGAGTATTTGAATGTTTTATTCGTGGTAGCCTTATTAAAAGAACTCTCAGTTACACAAAGGTGCAAGTGTTTCTGGGAACATGCTGAGGGCTTCAGCCTGAAGGACTAGCACTCGGAATGCCTAAAGCACTTGCCTCTGAGCTTGTGGTATACTCAGCGTACTACCAAAAACCTAGGGGACTAGTCTATCACCAAACCCATAACACTCTGTAGTGAGTAGGGTTTGTTACACAATTTGCCTTTATCATAAACAGACAGTTAAGGGTTAATGCCTCTTTTACCTGTAAAGGGTTAAGAAGTTCACCTAGCCTAGCTGACACCTGACCAGAGGAACCAATGGGGGGACAGGATGTTTCAAAAGGAAGGAGGGAAGTTCCCTGTGTCTTGGTCAGTTTCAGCTCAGCCGAGTGGAAAAGATCAAGGAACCAGCCTCTTACCAGAGTAGTAAGTTTTAGAAAAGAATAAATAGGTTTATGTTTATTTTCCTTTGTGACTTTGTCTTTGTGCAATTAGAAGAATAATCAAATTGGGAATTCTTGTGTAATAAGTTTTGCCCAGGGGTACATCCTCTGTGTTTTGAATCTGTTGTCTGTGAGAGTATCTGGTATTCTTTTACCTTTCTTTTCTTTCATCAAAAGTCTTATTTTTAAGAACCTGATTGGTTTTTCCTTGTGTTAGAATCCAAGGGGATTGGATCTGGACTCACTAGGAATTGGTGGGGGAAAGAAGGGGGGGATGGTTAGATTCTCCTTGTGTTAAGATCTAAGGGATTGGATCGGGGTTCTCCAGGAAATTGGTGAAGAAGTCTCTCAAGACTACCCAGGGAAGGGAGTTAGTACTTGGGAGTGGTGGCAGCAAACCCAGATCTAAGCTGGTAATTCAGTTTAGGGTTTCGTATGCAGGTCCTCATATCTGTACTCTAAAGTCCAGAGTGGGGGTGAAACCTATGATAGACTTGCTCTGAAGCTTGACGATCTCTATGTGTCTTTCCCTACTCTAGGAATTCCACATATAAATCACTCATAATAAACACATAAAATGGCATATTGGGTGAAATTCACTACAGTGAACGTGTGTCCACACCACTGAGGCTCTCTTGAGCCACTGACCAGAGAGTGCAGATTAGTTAATGTGAATATACAGGAAGGACTCCACACCAGAGCCGTCCCTTGGGTATGGCAAATCGGGGCAACTGCCCCGGGCCCTGCACTTTGATAAAATTGCAAGAAGGCAGACAGGGAGGTGCGGCGGGTGAGTGAGCAGGGTGAGGAGGCAAACAGGGAGGTAAGCAGCAAGCAGGCACGGTGAGGAGGAGCCCCCTTACCAGAACCTCCCTCTCCCCCAGTGCCTGCTGCAGATCAGATGTTTCACAGCATCAGGAGGTGCTGGGCGGGAGGGGAGAGGAGTGAGGGGCAGAATGCTTGGGGGAGGGGGCAGAACTGGGCAGGGACGGAAAGAGGCTGGGGAGGAAGAGACAAGGCAGAGATGGGAAGAAGCAGGGTAGGGGGTGGGGTCTTGGGGGAAGGGGTGGAGTGGGGGCGGGGCCTGGGTAGAGCTAGGGGAGACCCCCCCAGCAGATTAGAAACTCATCGCCTACGTCCCAGGCCCCGCACCCCAATATGGACAGCCCTGCTCCACACCATCGAGCCAGCATGGAGAGGAATGTTGGATGCCAGCTGGTGAGGGCTGTGTTTATGCAGGTCGAGTGACCTAAAAACTCCACAAAAGGTGTTGATGGGCAGCAGCTGTTATTCATCTGTGGTGGGAGCTGTGCTGCAGTGCAATAGCCAGCCTATGGACAGGAGGATGAAGTTTAACCCACTCACCCACTGTCCAGTGCCTCACAAAGTCCATTTCATTGACATATGTGCAGAAACAGGTGAATTTCACCCTTATTCATTCAGCTAAAAAGAGGTTATAAACAGGAACTAATTCTCCAATATATCGTATTTACTGTAAAGGGCAAGCACCTCTCTAATAAACGCTGCATGATACAGCACTTCAGACTACTCAGCACCACAATCTGCAACCTGAGAGATGGCGCAGACCTACTGAAACACTGAGTTCACAAAGTTCAGTGAAACTGTGATGGCAAAAGGTATCTAATCTAACCAATCTCTCGTAGTACAACAAACTGGGAAAGATTAATTTTGAAAACATCATGTCTTCCCTCACTGTTGACCAGATTTTTCCCTTTGGTTTATCTGTTTTTAGAAGATATGAGGAAGTTCTATATATTAATGCAGCATTCTTTTTTGACAATGTGTGAATTTATCACTATTTCGTTACACTCATCATAGATACAATTATGGTTCACCTTCCTATCCCAAAATTTCATTAAAAGATTCATATTTGCTTTCTTCTTTAATTTTCCAAAGTTGTGTAATTGCACAATTTTAAGTTGGTGAACACGGTCTTCTCCTAGTTAAGATTTAAAATAGAACTTGTGTTTCCTGTATCCCAACTTGAAAAGATGCAGAATTTGCTTAATTCTTAATTTTCTCAATCTGAGCAATCTCTCTCTTATAGGGAAAACTTAAATTACTCGAAATGAAGACTTGCTTTAAGCTGAGGAAGACTGTTGCTATTGTAAAAAGCAATTATCTAAAAGAAACAGTCAGAATTTTCCTTATATCATATGTTTAGCAATATCTGTCAGGCTGTGTGTGGAACAAAATCTGTATCACTTTTAATCATGGCAAAGCTGAAAAGAGTTACATTAGTAAACAAGAGGGTGTTAACGTAAACCCTAAATATACAGGACTCAATTGTGCTCTCAACGAGGGTAAGCCATATGAACGGACGTGAGAAAGTCAATGACTGAATAGAATAATATTTAAGGGAACAATAATTTCTGGATATTGGAGGAAATCTCAACCTATTTAAAAGGGTGTAGCAAACACTGCTCCCAACTGTAACCAACCCACAGGGTTAGGGGTGGAGAGGTTTGGGCTATGCCTCTCCTCATGACTTGCTATAACCTTGTGAAGCCAAGTCTTTAAAGCAGGCATCACTAGTCTGTTCCAAGCCATTGTGTACAACAGCGCTGAAAGACGGATGATGCCTAGTCCCAGCATGCTATGCAGAAGAGCTCTTTATCCCCTCTAGTGTACCTGATCAGACAGATAAATCAATGATCTGGAAGAAAACAAAACCCCTGCTGGTACAATTTGCAGATGACACAAAACTGATGAAGTAGTAAACAATGATATGGACAGGTCATTTCTACAGAGCAATCTAGATTTCATGGTAAACTGGCCTCGTTTGAATAACATATTAATACATCTAAATTCAAGATCATACATCTAGGAACCAAGGACACAGCTTACACTTATAGGATGGGGGATTTTATTTTGGAGTAGTGACTCGGGAAAGGACTTTGGAGTTATGGTGGGCCAGGACCATCTTTTTGTTTTGTACAGGTCCAGCACAACGGCATCTCAATCCACAATTGGGGTCTCAGAACTAAAGCAATACTTACAGTAAATAATAATACCATTGTATAAGGCATTGGTGAGATCATTACGGGAACTGTGTCCAGTTCTTGCATTCACATTTCAAAATGGATGCTGACAAACTAAAAAGGGTTCAGAAAAGATCTACAAGAATGATCTGAGGCCTGGGAAACAAGCTTTACAGAGAGAAGCTAAAGTAGCTTAATATATTTAGCTTATCAAAGAAAAGATTAAGAAGTAACTTGACCATGGTCTACAAGTACCTACATGGGGAAAAACTATTTTGATAATAAAGGGCTCTCTTATCTAGCAGACAAAGGCATAACAACATCCAATGGATAGACATTGAAGTTAAACAAATTCAGACTAGAAATAAGGGGCACATTTTTAACAGTGAGGGCAACTAACTATATGAGCAACTTACCCTGTGATGTGTTGGATTGACCATCACTTGAACTCTTTAAATCAAGATTTTCTTTCTAAAATATATGCCATTATTCAACCAGAAGTTATGGACTTGATGCCAGAATCATTTGTTGAAATACTACTGTCTGTGTTATGCAGGTCAGATTAGATGATCTTGATGGCCCTTCTGGCCTTAAAATCTATGAATATGAACCTACAGAAATATTTAACTTGTGAGGATGTTGTCAGGATCACCAACCAGGCCCACAAGTTATCTTACAAACCTATCAAAAGAGACAACCACTGCTTGCTGTAGTAGACAAAACTACTGCTAACTTCAGATTTCAGATGCAGGGCACTGATTTATTTCAGCATAGGTACAAAGTGCCACACCCCAGTGAACAGATGAGATACATCTGGCCAATGATCTGGTTGAATATACATGGACAAACAAACAAAGATAAATAATTAAGTCTCCATACACTCTTTTATACCCAAGCTGACACCTTACATTCTATCAACACCGCTCTTTTCTGATTCAATTTATTACATAGTAATGATTAACAATATCTATGGCCAAATATAAGATTTTGCGTCACACACTCAGTTATACAAGTATATTGATTGATTAGCAATAACAAAACTATCAATGTTAATATTTGACAGCGATTTTGGGAACTTGCCTTATTTATTCTGATTATATTTTGCTCCATTATTGGGATGTTTCATTGTAACATCATCCTTGTCCTGTACTCAAACCAGGGACAAATCAAGTGTTGAATAACAAGATACCAAGTAAAACAAAAATGTTGTTTTGCACTCCTTCCCCAAAAAAAGCTTTTTCAAAGGTGTGATGAACCAAACTAAACTAGGCCTACATTTACATTGATTATATAGCTGCATATGTGTGTGTGTGTATATATATATATAAATATATAAAAGCAGCTATATAATCAATGTAATTTTCATTATGTGATTGAAACTAGCACCTAATATTTTTTTATAGAAGTAGCTGGCAAAATATTTGCAGTAAAATATGTATGAGGACTGTGGGAACGTGAGCACATAAGTAAAGGTCAAATTAAGAGTAATACAACTACCTTTTACTTTTTTAGGCATGCTGTTGAAGGTTAGAGACCTGTATATCTACCAGCTAATTTAGAAGAGGTATATATGCTGTTATTTTTTGGTGCCCAAAGTTAAACTGTATTATACAAGGGAGAGAGAAGTGCTTTACCGAATGAGCTAATGTAAGTTGGTGAAACAATGATCAAGTAAATTTACCTCATGTAAAATAGTAAGGGCCTAAGTAATTATAGTAATACATATGTATATAAATGAGCCATTAAATACATGATAAAATACACTTAGGCCCTTACTATTTTACATGAGCTAAATTTACTTGATTATTGTTTCACCAACTTACATTAGCTCATTCGGTACAGCACTTCTCTCTCCCTTGTATAATACAGTTTAACTTTGGGCACCAAAAAATAACAGCATATATACCTCTTCTAAATTAGCTGGTAGATATACAGGTCTCTAACCTTCAACAGCATGCCTAAAAAAGTAAAAGGTAGTTGTATTACTCTTAATTTGACCTTTACTTATGTGCTCACGTTCCCACAGTTCTCATACATATTTTACTGCAAATATTTTGCCAACTACTTCTATAAAAAAATATTAGGTGCTAGTTTCAATCACATAATGAAAATTACACTTTAGTGAAGCCAGTTAATTTGTTTTCTTGCTCAGTTATGTTGTCCATAACTGATATTTTTGTTCCCTTTAGTACTAATATTTCTTGATTTTGTAAGAATGGTAGTTATCGAAAGGGGAGGGGCAAAGTGAAACCTTGCCAAGCACATAAGAGCAGCTCAGTCACAAATAAATGAATTGACCTTTCCATCTTAGAACACAGGAACACGAACCTATAGGAAACATTTATGAAGTGGAAATGGAATGTGAGAACAATTTAGGCAGAATACCAGGAAACATTTCCTAACACAGAATCATCAGACTGAGTGTGGTCCATCTAAACCTGTTTCAGAAGATAATTTCCACAGAAAAGGATAACTGCTAAGTAGGTCTACTGACCAATGCCAAATTCATTTTAAGATTAACTCAAGGTAGATATTACAATGAGGTACTGTAGAGTTTAAAGAAACTTCAAAATTTCTTGCTGAACCGTAAGTCATATTGGATCCTGTATTGTAATACAGACCAATCAGCCCAGAATCAGACAGATCTGTGCACACTTATTATTCAGAAAAATATATATTTTCTTAATCTCCATTATGCTAAGGTCCACTGATCTATTACAGTAGGATTTTAATAATAGCATGCATTCAGGGAGGGAGATAATTATAGTGTAATGTATAAACAGATACTGCCTCTGTTCTCTGTTATCGAGGGATTGCACGTTGGAGCATCTCTCCAAATGCTGCATCAGTCAAGCACTGGAAGTACAACTTGGATAACTGAATATGGGCAAACATATGACCATCTGGTTGCCAATTATTCTGAAATGGTAGACTTGTAGGCTTACTTCCCGTATGGCACTGGGTAGTATAGCATGAAGAAGACTATTTATTTCCATTGCTTCCAGCTTAATATTCTTCTAGGAGAGGAAAAATTAATGGAGAGGAGATATGCAGACTTTCTTCAAATTCATATAATGGGAGAGCATAAGGGAACAGACTCAGGTATCAGAGAGGGTCTCAATATCTGAAGTGGAACAGAAAAGACATCTAATGTTCAGGAGACATGGTCCTCCCCTTGCGTGCTGTATGAGGGATGGCTGATGGCTACTTGCTCTTCAGTATGGAGACCCTGATGATCCTGCCAAGACCTTCCTACAGGAATTCCAAAACATGGAATACTGAAGCTGATATTAGAGAAACATTGTGGACTTTATTGCTCTCATGTACCTCACATAGGAGAATGTTTTTCTTGAGGCTACAAATGATACTTTCAGAATATCTTAGAATCATAGAATATCAGGGTTGGAAGGGACCTCAGGAGGTCATCTAGTTCAACCCTGCTCAACGCTGGACCAATTCCCAACTAAATCATCCCAGCCAGGGCTTTGTCAAGCCTGACCTCAAAAACCTCCAAGGAAGGATATTCCACCACCTCCCTAGGTAACCCATTCCAGTGCTTCACCACTCTCTGAGTGAAAAAGTTTTTTCTAATATCCAACCTAATTTCCTAATATCCAACCTATATTTTTTCAAGTGACTCTCAATTGCCAGGCAACTGTATTTAACCTATCTGGCTCCTGATGTAAAACTGGACCTTGAAAAAAAAGATTCCTCCCGAAGCAAGGAAGGTCTCACTGTTGGGATTAGTAGCTCAAATGGTACTCAGTGAAGCACCATTTAGGACTCCTAATGTTTTCTGCTTTCTGAGCCTCTGAATTGCCCTCAGTAGGACATGGAAAGCAAGGAATATCAGGCTTCTGTCCAGCTCTGAGCCAGGGCATCTGTTACTTTGACCCTTGACTCACTCACAGGGAAAATAGATGACTACCTTGACAATGAAGGCAAATGAAGAAGAACAGGGCCAACCCTGGGGAAACAAAGTCCATGTCAGGGGTCTAACCTCCAGGAGAAACCCCCACTCAACTTGCCAAATCTTTCTCCTGCTGAGCCAATCTGCAGTGTGGCATTTAAAATTGCTTTCTATGTAGACGTGGTGGACAGACAGCAGGATCTTTCTGCCCAGGACAACTGCATTTGCAGCTCCCTGTGGAAGGATGGAAGCCTTTTTCCATATATGAAATTATATTAATTAATAGCAAATCTGTTCTAAAATGTCCCAAAGGGAAACTGCACCTTATTGGATCACTTTGAGCTCCAGACATCCATATTGTTCATCCTCTCTGAGGACCAAGCCCCCAGGACTGTTCTTCCCTGGGTGGGTGATGCAACCTTCTAGGCTGCCATGAGCCACAATGACTACTTTCAGAAGCTTGCATAGTGGAAAAATTCTGTCTTTCATTCCTCAGTCATCTGACGTCAGGTGTGACACAAGACTGTACTGAAGATGTGAAAGGAAGATCTAAAGGCCTCATGTGAGCCCAGGGCAGTGGAAAAAATTATATGTGGCACCATCACTTAGAAATGAAATGAGAAGAAAGGATGGCCAAAAAATCTGTGCTATAAATGCTGTCATCACCCAAGGTTAAGTATATGCTCCTCCTGTGAGACCCTATAAATGAGGATATGGAGACGGCATCCTTCTGATCTACAGGGAATAAGAAAATCCCCTATATTGATTGAAAGGATATGGCCTTCTCCATCTTGGACTTGATCTCTACTGAGAACATACTGAGGAATTCTAAGTCAAGCACCGTTCTGTTTCCACCAGATTTCTTTGTGACCAGGAACAGGATGAAGCAAAGGGCTTAGATCTATTATCTCATTCCACAAAAGGTATCAGTAACTCCCAATGCCTGTCCCAATGCTTCCCTGGTTTGGATGATGATGGGAATTAAATGAATCTATACTTCAGGAACTGGAGTAAGTCTACTGAATAATCCCTTTCAATGACCTCCAAAAACGATTGTCTGAACAGGAGAGCAACTAGCGATCTGCATAATGGAGAAGATGGATGCTCATTTGGAGTGCTAGTCCAGATTAGGCTACAGCACTGCAGACTGCTTTAAGTTTCCACTAGAGAGTTGTCTCTAACCCCACCTCCCCTGAAGGGTTCTCTTTCCAGTTGAATATCCTGACTGAAAACCCAGAGAGGGTGTTTGGCCCTCACATAAGGTTTCTATTTTCTCCTATATTCTCTGGCAAGGACCACAGACTTCCTAAATTTACCTGGTAATTCTGCTATTCCCTTGTCCATCAGCTCCCCCAGTAGTTCTCTGGTAACAGCCACTCAATGTGCAGCGGTAATCAAAAAAGTGAACAGAATGTTGGGAATCATTAAGAAAGGGATAGATAATACATTGCCTCTATATAAATCCATGGTATCCACATCTTGAATACTGCATGCAGATGTGGCCGCCCCACCTCAAAAAAGATATATACTGGAATTGGAAAAGGTACAGAAAAGGACAACAAAATTATTAGGGGTATGGAATAGCTTCCATAGGAGGAGAGATTAATAATACTTGGACTTTTCAGCTTGAAAAAGAGATGATTAAGGGGGATATGACAGAGGTCTATAAAATCATGATGGGTGTGCAAAAAGTAAATAAAGAAGTGTTATTTACTCCTTTTTATAACACAAGGACTAGGGGTCACCAAGTGAAATAGGCAGCAAGTTTAAAACAAACAAAAGCAAGTATTTTTTCACATAACATACCGTCAGCTTCTGGAAATCTTTGCCAGAGGATTTTGTGAAGCCCAAGACTGTAACAGGGTTCAAAAAAGAACTAGATAAGTTCATGGACAATAGGTCCATTAATGGCTATTAGCCAGGATGGGCAGGGATGGTGTACCCAGCCTCTGTGCGCCAGAAGCTCGGAATGGGCAAGGGGATAGATCACTTGATAGTTGCCTGTTCTGTTCATTCCCTCGGAAGAACCTGGCATTGGCCACTGTTGGAAGACAGGATACTGGGCTAGACAGATAATTGGTCTGACCCATTATGGCTGTTCTTATGTTCTTTCCCTGTCCTTTGGAGGCATTCTAATAGTGCTTCCCCTTAGAGGGGAGGGAACTATTATTATCTCTCCATTACTCCTTTTGTTTCCCATTTTGGACTGGGGTGAGGATGACATTGTATTAGTAAGGACCCAAGCAGCCTAGCGCTGGATATGCTCTGGCTCTTGTAAGGTAGGTTAGGCACTTTTGCTCCCCACCTAGAGAGTTAGGAAGAGTTTATCAAAGGTTGCTATCTGCACTGCACTCTGTGACACAAAGAGGAGAAGAGATGAACCCTAAAACTGGAGGGATTTCCTGTGAAGGACCTGTGAGAAGGAAAATCTCCTCCATCTGTATACTCTGAGGTGAGCATCGAGGAATCAGACCCATAGTCGGGTCTTCTTTCTAGGTTTATTCACTATCCTGCACTCTGAGAGGATGAGCAGAGGTACCAAACACAGATTTATCTGCCATGTTGTGCTCCGTGAAGATGAGCAGTGATATAAGATGCTGCTGTTCTGCCATACACCACTCTGTGAAGATGAGCAGGGCTACTAGAGATTTTTTTTGGCAATCTGATGTTGCCCGAGGGCTTCTGTATCCAGGGGAGAGAAGCAGAGGATACTCTGATCTATGCTGGCTGCCTCCAAAAGTCCTATATCCCTGTCTTCTTCCTATCTTTGACTGCCATGCAGCATTCCATGAAGGTGAGCCAGGGCACAAGCACCCAGAGTTTTAGGCAAATAGAGAAGAGGGATTCTCACATGACAAAGAGGGATGATTCTGGAAGTGAACTGAGGTTTCTTTTGCGTTTAATTGTCATTTCCTACTTTGCAACAGGAAGAATCTGGAACTAACTAACCAGCTGTGGAGACAGAACAAAAACTGGCTGAGTCTTTAGGAACTGGGCCAAGCCCACACCCTTTCCTGCTAGTGACTGACAGGTCTGGTTATACCTCGAAAGCTGTACGCAGGCCATCTGTAACAAGACTGTAAAAGCAGCAAAGAATCCTGTGGCACCTTATAGACTAACAGACGTTTTGGAGCATGAGCTTTCGTGGGTGAATACCCACTTCCTCAGATGCATGTACTGGAAATATCCAGGGGCAGGTATATATATGCTAGCAAGCAAGCTAGAGATAACGAGATCAGTTCAATCAGGAAGGATGAGGCCCTGTTCTAGCAGTTGAGGTGTGAAAACCAAGAGAGGAGAAACTGGTTCTGTAGTTGGCAAGCCATTCACAGTCTTTGTTCAATCCTGAGCTGATGGTGTCAAATTTGCAGATGAACTGAACCTCAGCAGTTTCTCTTTGAAGTCTGGTCCTGAAGTTTTTTTGCTGCAGGATGGCCACCTTAAGGTCTGCTATAGTGTGGCCAGGGAGGTTGAAGTGCTCTCCTACAGGTTTTTGTATATTGCCATTCCTAATGTCTGATTTGTGTCCATTTATCCTTTTCCGTAGAGACTGTCCAGTTTGGCCAATGTACATAGCAGAGAGGCATTGCTGGCATATGATGGCGTATATTACATTGGTGGATATGCAGGTGAATGAACCAGTGATGGTGTGGCTGATCTGGTTAGGTCCTGTGATGGTGTCACTGGTGTAGATATGTGGGCAGAGTTGGCATAGAGGTTTGTTGCATGGATTGGTTCCTGAGCTAGAGTTATTATGGTGCGGTGTGCAGTTACTGGTGAGAATATGTTTCAGGTTGGCAGGTTGTCTGTGGGCAAGGAAAAGTGTGGGATCATTGTCCAGGATGGGCTGTAGATCCTTGATGATGCGTTGGAGGGGTTTTAGCTGGGGGCTGTATGTGATGGCCAGTGGAGTCCTGTTGGTTTCTTTCTTGGGTTTGTCTTGCAGTAGGAGGCTTCTAGGTACACGTCTGGCTCTGTTGATCTGTTTCCTTATTTCCTCGTGCGGGTATTGTAGTTTTGAGAATGCTTGATGGAGATTTTGTAGGTGTTGGTCTCTGTCTGAGGAGTTAAGAGCAGATGCGGTTGTACCTCAGTGCTTGGCTGTAGACAATGGATCGTGTGATGTGTCCGGGATGGAAGCTGGAGGCATGAAGGTAGGCATAGCGGTCGGTAGGTTTTCGATATAGGGTGGTGTTAATGTGACCATCACTTATTTGCACCGTGGTGTCAAGAAAGTGGATCTCCTGTATAGATTGGTCCAGGCTGAGGTTGATGGTGGGGTGGAAGCTGTGGAAATCGTGGTGGAATTTTTCCAGAGTCTCCTTCCCATGGGTCCAGATGATGAAGATGTCATCAATGTAGCGTAGGTAGAGAAGGGGTGTGAGTGGACGAGAGCTGAGGAAGCGTTGTTCCAGGTCGGCCATAAAGATATTGGCATATTGTGGGGCCATGCGGGTGCCCATAGCAGTGCCACTGACAGTAACAAGACTGTGACTCTTAGTATGACAGAAATGTAAATTATCTCTTTGGCTCCTACAATACAAATGTCCACATTCTTTGAGCGACCTTTCCTAGGATCCAACAACACCGAGTCCAACCATGATCCTAGAATACTTGTGCATGCAAGAACAAATGCCATTACATTGGCCTACAGTCAGTAAGACTCTTTAAAAAAGTTGTTCTCAGTTACCTGGGTCATATCAGAATTGGGCAGCTATTTGTGCCCACACCCATAAAAGGATTGCCTCCCTTACCCCAAACCTCTTACCAGTCTGCTCTGCAGCATGGGAAGGCATTATCCTCCTGCCATCACAATTTTTTGGTGGGAAAACTAAAAATTAATCTTTGGATGCGTCTCTGAAACTCTTTTCTTCCTAGCTGACCTCCAAAAGAGATCCCTCAGAAAGAGCTTGGTAAGCTTAGAATGTGGTTTCCTGTTATCCAACCTAAACTTTCCTTCATTTAGTTTTCCCTTATTACAGTAGCCATACTTCAGAACCTGAGCTAAAGAATGTTATCACAGCATTTCCTCAACTAATTATGTGGAACACTGCAAATATTGCAGTTTATAGATTCCAAGGCCAGAAGGAACCATTGTGAATACCTAGTCTGACCTCCTGTATTATAAAGGCCATAAAATTCACCCCCAAAATGCCTTTTGAACTAGAGCATATATTTTAAAAAACATCCAAACTTGATTCAAAACATTTCCATTGAAAGAAAATTCACAATCCTTGGTAAATTGTTCAAATGGTTAATCACTTGATGATTACCTGTTCTGTTCCTTTCCTCTGAACCACCTGGCACTGGCCACTGTCAGAAGACAGGATACTGGGCTAGATGGACCTTTGGTCTGACCCAGTAGGGCTGTTCTTATGTTCTAATTACCCTCACTGTTAAAAATGTACACCTTATTTCCAGTCTGAATTTGTCTAGCTTCCACTTCCAGCCACGGCATCATGTTATACCTTTCTCTGCTAGACTAAATACCCCATTATCAAATATTTGTCCTCTACATATTTAGTTGTAGAGGCAAAACTGTAAAGTTTTGAATAACTACTACATGTTTAGTTCTTTCAAACCTCCATTGAATATGAAAACAAACTCCATGATCACTTTCTAATTTTATTTTAGTGTGCCTGCAAAACATGAACTTTTGGCAGACAGCAGGGAAATATGGGTATTTTGCAGTGGCTTTTAAGATTAGGTATTCCCCTTAATCCCTAGTGGAACTTCCAATAACATTAATTGGAGTAATATGCACAGGGGTCATAGGCAGGATACAACAGTCACTATTTTAAATATTTAAAGTTTTGCCTATGTAAATAGTGTTACTGCAGTATTTAACATCTTTCTTAATACTATTAATTGCAGTACTTGTAAAGACTTTAATAATGATCTCTGTATGGTGCAACTCCTCTCCGAAATCTGTCCTGCAGCACCCTTTTTGCAAAATCATTTTGCACATATCACCACACATCTTTAAATACAATGTCATAAATTGTTACTTTTGTCGAAGTTAGGCACAAGACATCAGCAAAAGAAAAGTGTGGGTAGAAAGGACAGTCAGTAGTTCACACACACTAGTACTGGATTTACGTTAGAAAAGGTTATTCTGCATATTCACTATACACAGATCTCTTACACAAGTAATCCCTCGAACCACAGACACTCTGTGTTATGCACTGGGACTTTAGTAAATGTAATCACATGCATTGTCCAATAGGGCTACAATCCTTTTCAATAAACTCTCACAATAAATCTTGGACTACTTAAGGCTCCCGGTATTGTGTATCTTTATGGAAAATTATTTCTTTTAGGTTCATGGTACATAGGATTGCCAGGAGTCCGGTTTTCGACCAGAATGCCTGGGCAAAAATGGATCCTGGCAGCTCTAGTCAGCAACACTGTTAGAAGTCCAGTCAGCAGCTAGTGGGGCTAAGGCAGGCTCCTTGCCTGCCCTGGCTCCGCACAGCTCCAAGAAGAGGCTGTCATGTCCCTGTGGCCCCTACAATCATGGAAGCGCCACACACTGTCCCCGCAGCTCCCATTGGCTGGGAACAGCACAGAGCTGCCTGGCCACAACTCCGCATGAGGGCCAGACATGCCAGCCACTTCCGGCTGCAGTGTGGAGCCAGATCAGGCAGGGAGCCTGCCTTAGCCCAGCTGTGCCACTGACCATGAGCCAGCTCAGGTTAAGTGCTGCCCTGCTGGAGCCCAAATCCCCTCCTACACCCAAACCCTCTGCCGCAGGTCGGAACCCCCTCCTGCACCTCACATCCCAGCCCTGAGCCCCCTTAGGAACCCCTAATCCCTCATCCCTGGCTCCACCAGAGCCCACACCCCTTCCTGCACCCCAATCCTTGCCCCAGCCCTGAGGCCCCCTCCTACAACTTAAACCTCTCATCTCTGGCACACTCCAGAGCCAGAGCCTTCACCCCCTCCTTCACCCCAACTCCCTGCCCAAGCATGGAGCCCCCTCCCAAACCCTGAATTCCTCATTTCTGGCCCTACCGCAGAGCCTGCATTTCCCAGCCAGAGCCCTCACCCCCTCCTGCACCCTAACCCCCTGCCCCAGCCCAGTAAAAGTGAGTGAGAGCGAGCGAGGGAGGGAGGAAGGATGGAGTGAGTGGGGGCGGGACCTCGGAAAAGGGGCAGAGGCAGGGGCAGGGGAGTTCAGTTTTGTGAGATTAGAAAGTTGGCAACCCTAATGGTACAGGTAAACCCCAGAGCACAGGACCTCATTATATTTTTTTTCACATTTAGGGGATGGAAAAAATCTATTTACATTAGTAATTCTCCAAACGCCACTCTGGTTCCTGTCCTGTCCTATTCTGTATTGGCCCTTAGTACTCTTGTAGTTTTAAGCAACACTGCTTGGTGACAGGCCTGTAGTACCTACAATAGTAAGCACTGCTGTCATCAGAAGTAAATCAGAGTGACTATTTTGTAGCTATTCTGGTTAAAGAGCATGTAGAGAGAGTGATGGCCTTGACTCCTCATACATCCAGCGTCCTTTCCAAAATACTTTTTTTCCTGAATGCTAAATGGTGATGGCTGCGTAAGGGATGAGCCAGCCCTGTGCTACCCAAAATATGTTCTGAAGTAGCCAGTGAGTGGACTCTTGCTCACTGAAAGTTCTGCACAAGTGGCCTAACTCTTTGTGATACAAAAGGTGCACAAAATCAGGGTCATAGAAAGTAATCACACTATCAGAGTGTAACTGAAATTTAGCAAAAAAAGTAAACAAGCAAGTATGACAATGGAAAGATTTATAAACGTTTATGGCAGAACATTTTAATAGCGCTCTATAAATAACCAAATTCTACCTCTCATAAAATGTATGCCTGCATAGTACCAAAAGTTCAAATTCGGCTTATAGCATTCAAATCTAAACTTTTGTCATTTTTACTGGAAGGTTTTCCATAGTTGTAGTTAAATTTTAATGTCAGTAGAAACACATTACCATAGGATCTGAAGAAAGAATTTCCAATAACATCAACAATGAAAAAGATATAAATTACAGCACATAGTAATTAAATATGCTCTATATGCACTATCCTCAACAGCATCACAACTCCAAAGAACCAAAGAAAAAATTCTATCAACGTTAGAGGAAAGTCAAAACCTGCTACATAACTTCTATAGAGTGAAATATATTACATTCTTCCCCAGAAGCCTATGCTTATTATGTTCCATTAATAGCATGATAATATTTACAACAATTCAGATAAGCAACATCAGCTATATTAAATTAAATAATTATAATTAGGTTTAGCAGAATTCAAATTATATTTTTGATAATTTTGAAGGATAACATAATTTTATTTTTAAACATTTTGGGGATTTTATTGATCTAAATTTTCATGATTGCACAAAATTATGATTTTAAACATTTTTTCTATTTTTAGCTATTTACATTTTCACAGTTGTGGTAAACTATTCTGGGGTCAAACAATAATTATTTAATGATAGCAGTCATTGAGATTTAAAAATTAAAGATTTATAACACTTAACACAAAAATTATCAACAATGCATGTCAAAATACAAATATCCTTAAATCAAACTCTAATAATTTCTCAAGCAGCAGTTTTCTTACCTTCCTAATCTGTAAATTTATATTATCAAGGGAAATAGTCTGATAGTTTGTGTGTAAATGGCTACATCAATGCTTATCAGCATTAACTGATAAAAATGTAATCCTTTCAAGACTAATTATAATATTGACTGTTGCATCAAACTTAAAATTTCGAGACTATTTTGCCAATATTTGTCTGTAATTAATACAGACCCAAGACACTTTTCTTGCTGTCATGACTGCTATCTACTGCAACTTCGCTGACTGCAAACGATATCTATTATTAAAAACTATGCCTATCAAAGTATTCACAAGCGTTTTGAATGAAGCCATCATTGTGCTTGCAACTCCCACCAAAGCTGGCCAGAGTACTATCCACTACCTTGTGCCAAGAGCTGTAGCTCCACAGCCACAGTTTCCAGAGTCATGCAGTTTTACAAACTGACAAGAACCGTTGATGGCAAATCTAATATTATGCTTAAAGAAATCATTAAGCATTTATAGTTACTGAACTGGTGTATAACAAATAAAACTACTGCTCAAAGATAAGTACAGTACATCCATCTAAAGTCATCTTTCCAAACAGAATGCTTATGCTTCTTCAAATTCTCCCAAGAGACGGACTACACTATACAGCAGGAGTAGTCAACAGGCAGACCACAGGCCAAATCCGGACCATCAGACACTTTTAAATGAACCCCAAAATCTTTTTATTTAGTTATTATCATTATTGATTTTTAGTATTATAATAAAAATGGACCTTGTCAAAAAATAACTGATTACCCCTCATATACAGTGTCATATCTGGATGGATGGCGTATAAAATTATCACAGATTAAAATCTATCTACAGAATGATCAATAAATCAATGTAAACCATGAATAAAAAGGAAATAATTTAACTCTAAAAACAGAAAAATGGAAGATGACGAGATGACTCAACAGTAAGTCAAACTACCATTGTGGCTCAACAAGTGAATTAACACTTTGGAAATCTTTGGCTCAATCTTGATTTCTCTTATCTCTTAAGTTCTAATATCGCAAACTTTCATTCTTCTTTATATTCTTCTTTTACAAACCTTAATTCTATTCTTCATCCACTTTATAGCTACAACTTTTACTACTGTGGTGGTTTCCCCAGTTACTAAATTAATTAATTAAATTGAAACAAGCTATAGAATAATTTGAGGGAAATAGGAACTGAAGAAACACAACAAATATTGCTTTCTTGCCAAAGAAATCTCTAGCTAAAATGTAAACACTAGAAGTTAGTTTCCAGAAATTGTTCTAGAAATTAATTTCTATTGCGCCGATTGTAGTATTTTCTTTATCTCCTTGTAGGTAACTGATTTAATATGCCACAAAACAGGAATAGAGTTAAAATATAAAAATTAAACATTAAGGAAATTCAATTAAAATAATCAGAAAAGTGTAATGCATTTGCAAAATATTAACACAAAATCATCTATAATATAGTTATAAAATGTCATCTGTCTCAATTCTTACTGGAAATGGATTATTGAATCTAATCATGAAAGATTATAATTCTTACTATATTCAAAAAGAAACTCTGCGGACTGTAAAAGTAATAAAAGTCAAATCATGTTACATTTGCTTGCCCATATTAATAGACCTCTACAGTACTTTCATCAGAAGGACTAGTAACATTTGGTAGCTAGTCACAAAAGCAGGTACCATTAAGCAATGGACAAAGGCAACCGACAAAGCAAGAGGCAACTCCAATTTAACAGTCCTGTAAGGTACATACTAATTAGCTGCAAAGCTATGAAATCCTAGCTAGCATGTTAAATCTGCTACATGACAGTATAATTTGACTTCTTAAAGGATTATGCAAATTACAACTCATCATTCCATTACACGACTGAAAAAAGTGACAGCTAATTTATACATAACACACCTTTCAAATCCCTAAGATGTGAAACACCTGTGCAATATACTTTGCCTAGATTTTGTACTGTATAAGTGCTTGTCTACTGCAATATACAGAAGAGATTTAATAAAGTCATAGGATTTTTTAATCTGCTTTTTAACTTTTAGACCACAATTCCAAAGAATTAAACAACAATGTTCTGTCCCTATTTTAGTGGTTTTTCATTTAAATAGAAGTATAAGGTTTCAATACATGTTTAATTTCTGATAGCGGGAGAGCACGAGCACTAATGCACGAGCCAGAGGTAAGACTCACACAGATTTCAACATACTTCTGGTAGGTAGATTCACAGTAGATTCCGTCATATCTGTAGATTTTCCTACATTCTGATTGGTTGGGCAGAGGATGCTGGACAGTTATTCTGTAGAGGTATCAAAAACAGATATACATGACTAGAGATTCTCTACAGTCAACTGTAATGCAGGACAATAAGTATGTTGAATTTTAACATCTGTCTGATCTCTTTACATAATTGTATTGTGCACATACATCCAGCAGTTTCTACTTCTTTTGAAATTTGCAATGTGAGTAAACGAAACGTCACTTCTCCACGAGAGCAATATCTCCCTTCTCAAAGCAATGAATGTGGAAAAGGTAAAGAATTTCAGAGATACAAAACTGAATGCATTCTTTACACATTTTGGGTAAATAAAATACTGCTTATGTCATTGACATACTTTGCTGGCTGCTGCAATCTTTACTCAGGCAGACCGCCCACTGATACAAATGGGAGTTCTGCCTGAATAAGGACTAAAAAACCCAGCCAATTAAAACCCTGAGCCTACTCCCACTGAAGTCAACAGCAAATCTCCCATTGACTTCAGTAACAAAGGATCAAGAACACAGCAGTATTTTAGGGTCTGATCTTAAAGGTGCTGACCACCTTTTAAATAGTGCTCTATGTCCTCAACTTCCATTGACATCAAGGGATGGTGAAAGCACTCGGCAGCAATCACAAACTGCTCAGCACCTTGTGAAATCAGGCCCTTAAATTCTCAAAAAGATTTGCCGTTCATTCCATTGCAACCCCCTTTACTTATAACCAACAAATTATAATTTATCTATAAAAGTTCAGCATTATTTTAAAAAATAAACAAATTGCATTCAAAATAATATCCAACTGATTACTTTTTGTTAACTTTTCTGACATATAATTAACTTTTAGATGTTTTTGTATCTTACACAAAATTAAAAACTATTTCTCCTTTTTTAAAAAAAATGAAATTTAGTAGTTAGCTACCTGAAAATGAGACTATTTGGTTTATCATTGTAAAGAATACAACTAAAACAATGTTTAATCAACAGAGTAGTATCCTGTGAAAAATATCATTCTAAAACCTCTATAGACAGTATCTAGCTGTAATTTACTAAACATCAGAGTTTCTACATCCTTGCCCAATATTATGTAAGATTAGAGTTATTTCTCTCCTTTTTCAGTTATTTAAAAATAAATACTGAAAAAAAGGAAAATTCCTGCTATGAAAACACTGCGCCAAATAATGAATCAACATAAATCCCCCAATCCTACTGACTTCAGTGATATTGCATGGCACCTAAATTAGCACAGAAATTGGTCCTCTGTGCTTAAACTAAACAAGAAAATATTTCTCAAGTCCTATGGAATGCATTTTCCAGTCCAGGGCAGGTTCTCAGTCACACAGGAGTCATGTATCTCACACCCAGAACAATGCTTTGAAAAAATTCCCTATATCTCATTGTATGATGATTGTCTCTTATTATTAAGATTTTAAGATGTCAGTCACTACACAAATGAAATGCGATAGTGAATAAAACTAGGTATATTTTATGTATTTATAATAAGCCCATCACCTATGCTATTTACTTGAACTGGCATTTCACATATTTATATTTAAATAATTATAAACTAATAAGTAAGATAATGTGGGTCAGAAATGGGTCAGAAATAAGGACTACCTCATACAGGGACTTATTCAGCACTCCTCCCACAGTAAAATCTCCCAGTGTAGCTAGCCAAAGTAAGTAGGAAGTAAAGATTGCTGAATAGGGTCCAGGCAGTTTTTCTGAGACAATCGGCCCTATATTTTATCTCTAAAAATGACTTTTAGACAATCTTCCCAAAATTAATTTTGATAACTCGTTCTTTAATACAATATGTCAGCAGAGATAGTAGATCTCACAGGTTCCACACACAAAAAATTGATTTTGCCCAAGATCAAAGTGTATTTTGGCGATTTACTTTGAGTACTGCATATTCCTGTTCTATTTTAAGCTTTGAAAATTGATTTTTTTGTATTTTTTCCTAAATTAAAAATTAAAGCACTAAGGAGTATTTGAATCCAATCAATCTGCAGTGGTTAGCTCAATCAAACATTAGCTGAGTTTTGAATGATTTTAAAAACAAACACTTATTTCCATATAAGCTTTTCGACAGAGTAATTTGCCACTTTATTCATGACAGCAAAAAAATCAACATGAAATTTTATCAAGACTATAGCTACTACAGAAGGTTGTTTTCCAAAGAGATTAGAAATAGAGCTAACAGTACACCTAAGAATCAAATCAAAAATCACATTTCACTTAATATTTGTATCCTTTTCTTGCTGTGTGGTATCAAAAAAGCTACACGCACTCCTTCATCTGATTTTGTTTTTAAAAGGTTGCATACTTACACGAAAAAGTTCAAAGTACCCTTTCAATTGGGAAATTATTATGAAGTGCTGTGTTTGCACATCATACAGCCCATTCTCCCATCTCTACATGTCACTTAAACTCTAGATGGACCCATCACACAACTGGAGGTAGAACTTAAGTACATTTACATATATGTGAAACATGTAAGCTATGACTAAATTTAACTCACAGGGCAGAATTTAAATAATTAGTTACAAGAAGTCAAACTAAGGGAAAAAAGGAGGAAAGAGATGGTTAGAGGCAGAGTAGTAAATTGTTCCATTTTTGCAGGTAATCTAAATGCAAACTAGAAGCAACTTATCATGAGAATGGATTTTCCACCATCTGGTCAAATAACAGGGGATTTGTCTAGTGGCAAGCAAAGAATGGAATGATGTGAGAAAGATTAGCGGGCAAGTCCTACAGTTGGCTAAAATGTATTTTGTGCAAACAAGAACAGATGACGCCTTAACAATTACACCTGTCAAAAACTCCAGAAAGCAATCCATCTCTGAACAGCCCAGTTGAAAACAGGCTAGTTCATAACAAAATGAATTTTTTTAAACAATTGCCAGCCATAACAGTTTGATGCATGACAAGCGTAGGAAGTTGTATTCCATGTCCAACTGAAACCTTAAATAACTGGACCCCTGGTTTTCTGTGATAAGTAAGATATTAAGCTAAAAAAAATATTGCTGTAGTAATGCAAATAGCTGACAACCTCATAAAAGCAAGGAAGCACAGAGTTAAGGCTGAAACCCTACACAGACCTTCCACCTTTAACATATCCTACTTGCATGGGTACTGTTAAAACCTTGAAACAGTGATTGTTTTGTGGGGCGTCAAATTTAGCACCCTGGCAGGCAGGTCTCCTTAGTAATCTGAATTGTAGCTCTAGAACTGTAGCTCTTTCACAGTATGTTACTGGACCCTTAGAATTCCACCAGTCCTGCAGGGAGAACTCCATTGAGTAACTGAGTTCCTGTAGAAAAGATACCAACCTCCTGGAGGACAGATGGAATTTTAAATTAACAGATTATGTTACACTAAGTCCAAAGTGATTTAAAAAAAAACTTACTGTATGTATTACTAGTTTTTTTAAAAAATCAGACAAATGTTGAGGTTTAATTTAATACTTCAGTATTCTAGTTTAAAATGTTACAATTCCTTATGGAGGATGGTGTCCCTGCTCTTCCAGATTTTTGTGGTTATTTGATTTTCCTGGGGCAAGGTTTAGTCCCTTGGTTTCCCCTGGCGCATTCAGCTATAGTTAGCTGCTTCAATAGGGAATTTACCGAGATTTAGTTGAAGATTTTGTAATTTGACAGTAGGATGTTCAAGGGAAGAGTTAGTGTACATGATTAAACGTGCTGTAACCTTATGGACAAATATTTTAAAAATATGGCACAAACACAACTACATCTCTATTTTTTGCCCATTTGGCTTTGTCCTGAGCCCCCAGAAGATCAGCTAAGGATCTTCCCAAAGGGTTAAAGAAATATGAGCCTACGGTCCAGATTTTAAAAGATATTTTCACCTAATTTCCATTGTTTTCTAAAGTTGGCCCTAAGTTTTTAATAGTGCTCCCAATGATTCAACTTGGGCAGAGGCTTGCACACTTGTTAAAATGTGAATAACAGCAAATTTAGATTTTTTTTACCACTGTTTTGCAATGGGAATCAAACTCCACACAAACATTAGCTTGTTTTAAGTTCCACATTCTCTCTTTTTATCAGAAATGTATGTTCAAAGATGGTACTACCCTAATACATATGTCACAGTCTTGCCTGAAAACATTTTGAAAAGATGTGATATCATATATATTCAAAAAAAGGTCAGTAATGAGATTTCTTTACTCCCCATTTCTTAATTCTGCACATTTGTAACAAAATTAAAACCTACCTTTGAGTATTTCAGACATTTATACCATGTTTATCACCACATACTGAACACCTAACTGAATATGAACAATAATATGTCCATTGTACTTTTTGTTTTAAATGAGAAAACATGGTAATACTCTTCTTTGAAATTTTGATTGTCCTCTATCTTCTAAACTCTTCTAGTGATGGGCAAAGATCAACCAAACAGGCTGATTCTTTTAGATCTATCATGCCTTTTTTCCATTGACTGCAAGGCATTGTTGACATGCCTGTGCACCCTGTCAGGGACAGACTAAGCAGAGCTTGAATAACTCTTTTCATCTTTCTCTGGAAGGACCAGAGAGTAGTTTTGGATGGTTACTCATCTACTTGGGGAACTCACTCTGGTGAGACTGCCACAGGGTTTCATTTGATCACGTTTCCTGTTCAATATGTACAGGTACCAGAAGGAGGGATACTGACCAATTGACACTCAGTACTCCATCTCCATTCCATTGGACCCAGATAGTGTAAACAATCAGTGTTCCCACTGTCTATACATAAATGTGGCCTGGGTGAGTGCTAGCTGACTGAAGAGCAACGTGGATATGACAGAGGAAATATTAAGTGGCTGAGGGAAACAAAAAGAAGAAATGGCAGGGGTTCTATCTGCCCCGCTCTGATAAGGGATTTGCCAGCATGTTATTACTCAAGTTGAGGAGTTTGCTGATTCCTTGACCATTTCTGAATGTTCAGATAGTCATGGCGGACAAAGTACTCCCTCTACTTAAGCTTGGCAAGAGGATGTGAACTTTTCTTTCAGACATGGCCCTTACCTCCAGATAAGATGACTGCAATGCACTCTACTTGGGACAACACTTGAAGACAATAGAGAAGCTTTAACTAGCATAAAATGTTGATCTTTTGCCTAACATTGCTTTTCTACTCAAATATTTACATTATGCCTATGTTTCTGAGAGTGTACAGGTTTCCAATTAACTTTTGGTGCAATTCACAGCGCTGGTTTTGATTCTGTGTATCACAAAGGTGACTTTTTTAATGTCTTATGCAGACTATGAAGCTTCAGTAAGGATCGTTGAACTTACTGTATTAGCACATTATGGGGCTGCAAGCATGGTGTTTTCTCAGTAGAGTAATTCCTACACTCCGAAATTCACTCCACATTCAGACCAACACAGCCTGAACATGCCCTTCAGAAACAGCCTTTCCCTTCTTCACTCAAAATTGCGAAACTCTTTTATTAAGAATGAAAGTGTTAGTCTTCACGCTGCCACTAGCCTTTTCTGCTCTTGTAGCAGGATCCAGGTGTAAATACCAAAGTGTTAACTTGTTTCCAAAGGACAATTTTCATATAAAGTTTAATTAGGAGGCATACTAGGTCCACAACTACTCAAGGGTTTCATGTGAATTTTGATTAATTTTAAGTCACTTTGGTTTTTTCTCTGTGTATTTAACTACAGAATCCTGAGTAGTTGGGAATATTATGGTATCATTACCCAGAACATAAAAAGAGATACAGGACATCTGCAAGGGAAATATAGTAAAATATAGAAATAAATACATTTAAATTCTCCAAACTAAAAGTTGTCAACAACTTTCCTCGATTCTTCCATTACTTTATTTCCCCCAGTTTTGATTTCATCTCCTGTACTTTCTATCCATCTACATACTGTATCATTTTCCCTTTCCCCCTATTTTGGTGCATACAAGACCTGAAGGATCAAGTTCTCCTCGCCATTCTATTTGAGATACAGTAATGAATAAACTTGGACTAATTTTATAAACATTTTAATTCTAAAAACAAAGCAATTAAAACACCTTTTTGCCAAGACTCCTAATACTTGAAACTGCATAAACAATGGGCTCTGTTGCTTCTTGCAACTTCTGAGTATTAAGTATAGATAAAGCTTGGCGATCTGGCCAAAGGAGACACCCAGGGGCAAAAAGTCCAATGACACACAGTATGCTCCAACCTTCTACCTGACCCCTTGGAAACTCCTCTATGAAAGCTCTTGAAGGATGAAGCCAGGGCACTTAGTTCTCTACCATATTATCCCCTCTCCTCCCCTACCCTCCGTTTCACCCCTACCCCCAGAACTGTCAGGATATATTTGGGCAAGTCACTTAACCAGATTCTCCTTCTTTACCATCAAACATCTATGACTCCCAAGGGGGCTGTGGAATTTCTTCTAATCAGTAGCTGAAGAGTGGAAATGGGAAGGAAAGAACAAGCTGCAGAGTGGAGGCCTGGGGATAATCACTTACAAGTCCCTTATCTCCTCTGAATGCCTAAGACCTGAGAGTTAAAGAAGGCAAAAAACCCTGGCAAATGGCAGAACAACATCCTTCCCCTGCCGTAACTCAATGGAAACACCACAAAAGTTGATGCTCCTGACATTTTTCTCCCCTACGTGGGAACAATCAGCCTAGGAGAGAATGGGGTCCAATTTATTTTTAAATGTTAAAATCACCAAATAATTCTCTCTCAGAATGGGGACTTATATATGCCAAGCTTGGGTCAAAAGCTAATTTTCTGACCCAGTTTTTAAAACCTTAAAAACAGGTAAATGTTAGTGCTCCAGACTTTAATTATTGTGATTGTAGTAGGTACAACGGAAATAACTAGCTGAAAGGAGTAATACTACATTTTAATGGCTTAGATATATACAAAAGAAATATGAAAAAATCTATTAAGTTTTAATATTAAAAGTCATAAGAATGACCATACTGGGTCAGTTCAATGGTCCATCTAGCCCAGTATCCTGTCATTAACAGAACAGTGCAATTTATCGAATGATCCGTCTCCTGTCAACCAGTCTCAGCTTCTGGCAGTCAGAAGTTATGGGACTCTCAGAGCATGTGCCACTGACCATACCAGTTAATAGCCATTGAGGGACCTATCCTCCATGAAGTCATCTAATTCTTTTTGGAACTCAGTTATACTTTGAGCCTTCACAACATACCTGGCAATGAGCTCCACAGGTTGATTGTGAGTTGTGTAAATAAGTACCTCCTTATGCTAATTGAATTTCATTGGGTAACTTCTGGCTCCTGTGTTATATGAAAAGGTAAACAACATTTTCCAATTCACTTTCTTCACATCATTCATGATTTTATAGACCTCTCTCCAATCCCCCTTAAGTCATCTCTTTACTAAGCTGAACAATCCCAGTCTTTTTAAACTGTCCTCATATAGAAGCTGTTCCACACCCCTAATCATTTTTGTTACCCTTCTCTTTACTTTTTCCAATTCTAATATATCTTTTTGAGATCAGACGACTAGAACTGTAAGCAGTATTCAAGATATGGGCATACCATGGGTCTATAGTTGCACTATGATATTTTCTTTTTTACAGCCTATCCCTTTCCTAATGGTTCTTAACAGTCTGTTAGCTTTATTGACTGCCACTGCACACTGAGTGTATGTTTTCAGAGAACTATTTGCAATGACTCTAAAATCTCTTTCCTGAGTGGTAACAGTTAATTTAGACCCAATCATTTTGTACGTACAGTTGGAGTTATATTTTCCAACACCCATTACATCACAATTCTCAATATTGAATTTCATCTGCCATTTTGTTACCCTGTTTAGTGAGATCCCTTTGAAACTCTTTGCAGTCAGCTTTGGATTTAACTTTGAGTAACTTAGTGTAGTCTGGAAACTTTGCCAGCTCTCTATTCACCCTCTTTCCCAGATTATTTATGAATATATTTAACATCACAGGTTTCAACACAGACCTTTGGGGGACCCTGCTATGTATCTCTCTCCATTTGGGGAAACTGATCATGTATCCCTATCCTTTGTTTCCAATCTTTTAACCAGTTGCTGATATATGCGAGGCCCTTCCCTCTTATCCCATTACTCCTGATTTTGATTCCGAGCCTTTAGAGCGGAATCTTGGCAAAGGTTTTCTAAAAGTCCAAGTACACTGTTGACCCCCTAAAGAATTCTAATAGAATGGTGAGTCATGACTTCCTTTTACAAAAGCCATATTGCCTCTTCCTCAACATATTGGGTTCATCTAGGTGTCTGATAAATTCTTAGCTTCAACCAATTTGCCTGGTACAGAAATTAAGCTTACTGACCAGTAATTGCCAGGAGCACCTCTGGAGCCCTTTTTAAAAATCAGCATTACATTAGCTATCCTCCAGTCCTCTAGTACAAAGCAACAAGTTACATATCAGTTAGTAGTATTGCAATTTCACATTTGAGTTCCTTCAGAACTCCTGGGTGAATACTTTCTGGTCCTATTAACATACTACAGTTTAATTTATCAACTTGTTTCAAAACCTCTTCTATTGACACCTCCATCTGGGCAAGTCCTCAGACTTGTCACCTAAAAAGAATGGCTCAGGTGTGGTTCTCTTCCTCATTTTACTTGCAGGAATTTATGCTCTTTTCTATTTTCCTCAGCAGGATCTGACTTCTAATTTTTAAAGGATGCCTTTTTGCCTCTAATCACCTTTTTTCTGTTGGTTAGCCACGGTGGAATTATTATTATTATTATTATTATTATTATTATTATTATTATTATTATTATGGTCCTCTTTTTTTTTATTTGAGGTATACATTTAGTCTGAACTTCTATTATGGTGTTTTGAAATATTTTCCATGCAACTTGCAGGCATTTCACTCTTGTGACTGTTTCTTTTAATTTCCGCTTAAATAGCTTCCTTGTTTGTGTGTGGTTTCCATTTCTGAAGTGAAATACTGTTGTGGTGGGTTTCTTTGGTATTTTTGTTGTACCAATTATATTAGACCAGTAAAAACCAGCAGGATCTTATTAAAGGGGACAAGGCAAAGATGCCACATTTATTATAACAATTTATGACTAATAACTAATATCTTAATTCTTATACACACACATTATACCTATTACCTATACACACACACATTCACATTATACCTAATACCTATACACACACACATACACACATTCACACACACAGACCCACATTCATCATGTGTTCTGCAGCTGCTGCATAGTTACCAGTCCTGAAGATACCTTAAGTTCATGGCTTGATTTTGCAGCTTGGGTTCGTAGCTTGTGGCAGCTAACTGGCCAGGAAAGCCAGGCATAAGGACAAGCTGGATCTCTGCTGGGCAGGCACTGATGTCCTTCCATGTTGGCAGCAGAATGTTATCCAGAGTCTCTCATCTCACCCTTCTTTTTTATAGGCTTTTAGTTTGGATTCAAAGTCTACAGGTCTTGCTGTGTCACGCTGCCTCTGGGTTTAGATTGATCACCCATCAATTGCAGGAGTGACTTTCAGCCTTGGACCTGGCTTTGATCTTCCTTCTGTTGTTCTGTTGTCCTTTTCTTTTTAGGGTGGATGCTTCCTACTTTGTTTAGGGCTGTTGTCTAGGTCTTCAGCCGTTGGTATTTGAACTTTATCTCATCAGGACAGGCTGGGGCTGGAGGTTGATTCCGTCATCCACACATACCTCATTCACACATCTAAACTAAACTAATAAGATTACAGCAGGGTTTGCAAAAATGAAGGTTGGAGGAAGCTTTTACAAAATGGAGTGAGTGTTTTAAAATGGGGTTTGAATTACAATATGGAACAGAAGTTACAGTATAGGCAAGTGTAGTGAATGATGAACAGAAGTTACATTAATAAAGTGAACAATTAAAAACAATTTCATTTAACAATTTCTACATTTTCCCCCCTAAAAAGATGTTAAATTTGCTTATATTATGGTTACTATTACTCAGTGGTTCAGCTATGTTCACCTCTTGGACCAGATCTTGTGTGCCACTTAGGGTTAAAGCAAGAATAGCCTGTATCCTTGTGGACTAGTTGCTCCAGAAGCAGTAATTAATGGTGTCTAGAAATTTTATCTCTGCATCGCATCCTGAGGTGACAAGTATCCAACATGGGGATAGTTGAAATCCTCCATTATTATTGGGTTTTCTCTTTTTATAGCCTCTCTAATCTCCCTGAGAATTCCACAGTCACCATCACAATCCTGGTCAGGTGATCAGTAGTATATTCCTACTGTTATACTCTATTATTCAAGCATGGGATTTCTATCCATAGAGATTCTATCATACAGTTTGATTCATTTAAGATTTTTATTATATTTGACTCTCTGTTTTCTTTCACAGATAATACCACTCCTGCACCAGCACAACCTACTCTGTCATTCCTATGTATTTTGTACCCTGCTATTACCATGTCCTATCGATGATCATCATTCCACCAAATTTACGTGATGCTTATTATATCAATATTTTCCTTTAATACCAGGCAGGCCAGTTCACCCATCTCAGTATTAAACTCTAGCATTTGTATACCTGCACTTATAAAATCTGTCAATATTTAGTTCTCAGACTTCATATCATGCAACTAAATGGGACTATTTTTCATTTGACTGTTTTTCTTCAGTTCCTGCCTGTATTTTATCACTGTCTATCCTAACCTCTTTACTAGGATATATAGTATTACTTTTAAAAAATCCTCCCCTAAAGGATGTGTCTGTTCGAACTGCATGCTATTCCGCACATGTCGATTTCCCCCCAGATCTTAGTTTAAAAATTCTTCTACAACCTTTTTAATTGTACATGCCAACAGTCTGGTTCTGTTTTGATTGACATGGAGCCCATCCTTCCTGTATAGACCCTGACTTTCCTCAAGACTCCCCAGTTCCTAATAAAGCTAAATCCCTTCTACAAACACCATCTTATCCATGCATTGAGACCCCGTAGTTCTGCCTAACTGGTCCAGCAAGTGGAACTGAAAGCATTTCAGAGAATACTACCAAGAAGGTCCTGCACTTTAATCTCTTACTTAGCAGTCTACATTTGGGTTCCAGGATCTCTCTCTAACCTTTCCCTATGGTACTGGTACCTACATGTACCACAAACACCAGCTCCTCCTCAGCACTGCACCTGGCTCTATCTAGATGTCTTGAAAGGTGTGCAACCTTCACACCCAGCAAGCAAATCACAATGGGGTTCTCTCAATCATCACAAATTCAGCTGTCTATATTTCTGATAATCAAACTCTCATTACTATTACCTGTATTTTCCTAATAACTGGGATATCCTCCCCTGGAGAGGTATCCTCATTCAGGAGAATTCCATTTTATCAAATCTTTAGCCCTGTCATAAACAGATAGTTAAGGGTTAATAGAACAGGAGTACTTCATGTCTCTTTTGTCTATAAAGGGTTAACAAGTTCAGTGAGCCTGGCTGTCACCTGACCAGAGGACCAATCAGGGGACAGGATACTTTCAAATCTTGAGGGAGGGAAGTTTTTGTGTGTGCTGTCAGTGTTTGGTTGTTGTTCTCTCTGGGTTCTGAGAGTGACCAGACGTGCAATCAGGTTTCTCTCCAATCTCTCTGATACAGTCTCTTATATGTCCAGTATAGTAAGTACTAGGTAGATAAAGCGAGTTAGGCTTATGTTTGTTTTCTTTATTTGCAAATGTGTATTTGGCTGGAAGGAGTTCAAATTTATATTTTTGCTGAAAGGATTTTAATTTGTACTTGTATACTTGGGCTGGGAGGGTATTCCCAGTGTCTATAGCTGAAAGACCCTGTAACATATTCCATCTTAAATTTACAAAGATAATTTTTACTGTTTTTTCTTTCTTTAATGAAAAGCTTTTCTTGTTTAAGAACCTGATTGTTTTTTTATTCTGGTGAGACCCCAGGGGACTGGGGGGAGAAAGGAGGTAAGGGGGAGAGAAAGGTTAATTTCTCTCTGCGTTAGGATTACTTTCTCTTTCAGGGAGAGTCTGGGAGGGGGAGAGAGAAGGAGGGGGGTAGGTGGATTTTCCTCTCTGTTTTAAGATTCAAGGAGTTTGAATCACAGTAATCTTCCAGGGTAACCCAGGGAGGGGAAGTCTGGGAGAGGCAACGGTGAGGGAAAGGATTTACTTTCCTTGTGGTAAGATCCAGAAGGTCTGGGTCTTGGGGGTCCCTGGGCAAGGTTTTGGGGGGACCAGAGTGTACCAGGCACTGGAATTCCTGGTTGGTGGCAGCGCTACAAGTACTAAGCTGGTAATTGAGCTTAGAGGAATTCCTGCTGGTACCCCATCTTTGGGACACTAAGGTTCAGAGTGGGGAATTATACCATGACAAGCCCCCCTATCCTGATGCTCTGAACCATACCATGAGCACAAAGCGGCTAGAACGCTCCCTGGCAGCAAGCTTAGTATAAGCAGTATCTCAGAGTGCAAGAGGTATTTCTAGGTAGCGAAAATCTGGCACAACTGGTCCCTATACCAGCTTCTCCCTCAAAGCTTGCAGTATGTAAGGCACGTTGGGAACGTGGCAAGGAAAGAGGGGGCATGGCTGGAACACTGCTGCACTTTGGCAATCCTCACTGCCAGAATGGTTCCTTGAGACTATGGGCAACCAGATGTAGCTTAGAGCGGTCTCACACTGTGACGGGCTGAACTGACCCCAAGTGGAACCCAAGATAAGGAGACAGGAGTGTAAAGGTGACAAACAGCCACCTCTACTTCCCCACCCCAGGCATGTGTGAGGATCTGGCCTTTGGCATGGATACACTGCTTATTCATGTATTTGTTTCTGTTCTAAACTGAAGTTTTCTACTATAACATTTAAGTGTCTATTTAAAAAAAAGTTTTCTAGTTGCTGTTTTAGGGCCTGTTTCTACAGTTTATAAAAGGCAAAATCCTCAAAGGAGTTTTGCCAACTGGACTGCAGGGCTGGGTCCTTGGTCTGTCTATAGGGAGAATCATCCTCTCATGAACCACACTTGAGAGAATGTAGCCTGACCCACAGAGAATATACTATATGTACACCCCCTTTCCCCACCCCAACGTTCACAGGGAATCTGCAAAGAAGGGTAATACAGTTCAGTTTCAGTGGTATTATTTGGGGGTATTTGTAATACCATCCCCTTCTTGTATGAAACCCACTTTAAAAGGGCAGCCTCATGTTGGGGAACCCCTGGCATCACAGTTCCTTGAAGTCTCTTACAGCTGAAAGGCTTCAAGTCAGTGTAAGGGCACAGGGCCCCAGAGCAGACTGCACTTATACATCAGGGTTTCTCGCCAGGGGCGGCTCTAGGTATTTTACTGCCCCAAGCACAGCAGGCAGGCTGCCTTCGGCGGCTTGCCTGCGGGAGGTCCCCGGTCCCGCAGATTTGGCGGCATGCCTGCAGGATGTCCGCTGAAGCCGCGGGACCAGCGGACCCTCCACAGGCATGCCGCCGAAAGCAACCTGCTTGCCACTCTCGCGGCGACTGGCAGAGCACCCCCCGTGGCTTGCCGCTCCAGGCATGCGCTTGGCTTGCTGGTCCCTGGAGCCGCCCCTGTTTCTCACTTCATGTTTTTCACTAAGTATTTCATACATTTGTGAAGCATGAAGAGCTACAGAAAAACTTACCTAGAGAGGAAATTTCTTTCCAATTAAGTTTATTCCATAATACATGAAGGCTATATCCCTAAAAATAAAGGGTTTTTTATCCTAACATTTAGCAATTTTAATACAGTATCCTCAGTAGGTTTAACTGGAAGTGCTTTACTAAAGAAGATACAGTCAATACTATTTTGTAGATGAGAAAACTGAGGCGGAGGTGAAGTAACTTGCCAAGGTTTCACAGCAAGTCAGTGTCAGACCTAAGAGTAGAAATTAGGTCTCCTGACTGCAAGCCCAATGTTCTATCTACTGGGCCACATTGCATCCACTGGGGTAACTTACAATGTTCTAAATAGCCAAATACATTTATAATCCTTTTTTAATCCTCCTAAATTTTAGGCCTTAACGACATCTTATGACAATGAGTTTCACAGATCTGTCATGCATTGTATAAAAATATTTCATTTTACAGATTTTTATATCTGTTGCCTTTCAATTTCATTGAATGTCCACTTGTTCTTCAATTCTATTTACATTCTCTTTGTACACCTCTATCATGTCCCCCTTTTTGATCTCCTCTCAAAATAATGCCAATCTTTTAAGCCTCTTCATGCCTCTAATCATTTTATCACCTGTCTCTAAATCAATTTCTGCTGAATCTTTTCCACAGTGATCAGAACTGTTCACCACTATTTGAGGTGAAAGCACAACATTAAATATACAATGGTACATAATTCAGCTGAACATTTTTACTATGTGATTTCTGATGTTATAATATTTTCAGGATTATTTTCCATCCCATTCATTATACAGCCTAATATTTTGTTTTCTTTTACATCCAGGTCTGAACATCGAGGAGAGGTTTTCTCTCAGTGTTTGTTTACACCTTGAGCTGGGGGTGTGACTTCGAGTTCAAGCTGACATAGTTGCAATAGAGTGCAATATGAACAGAATGTAGCCTTAGTAGTGCAAGCTGCTGGAGAGGCTAGACACCCCAACTTTGTACCCATCCAACATCCTACACATGACCTCGGGGCAGTTAGCCTGTCCTGCTGCTTGCACTGCTAAGGCTACATTCTATTTTTAGTATGATAGTTCAATGAGCTAGCATAATTATGTCTCCTCAAGTTGGGAATCATACCCCCAGGCCAGTTCAAAATATAGACTTACCCTGAGCAATTCATTCCTTCTTAATCCAACGTGTATCACCTTGCATTTGTCAACAATAAAATTCCTCCTCAATCATGCTGCCTGTTTGCTTTTTGAAGTGCCTCTGAAATTCCTCACAATCTTCTCTAATCTTGACTAACCTAAATAATTTTTGGCCATGTGCAAAACTCACCTCTTTACTCCCTTTTCTGGACCATTTATAAATGTATAAAATAAACTTGTACTGGTACGACCTCTTGTGAGGTATACTGTCAAAAGATTTTGATAGTCAAAGTTTTATCAGCCATTTTGTTGACATGCTAAGTGAATTTTAGTAGATTGGAAAGATGCAATTATCCTGTGCAGAAGCCGTGCTGCTTTCTTCCCAACATACATTTTTCACATAGGTGTTCTATCATTTTATTTTTAATTTCAAATCAATTAACCTTGTGCTGAAACAGATAAAAAGGATACTTTTTATTTCATTTTATTCTTATTATTAACAAGAGCTTTTAACAGAGTGAAATTATTTAAATAAAAGCAATTTAAAAATCAGATTTTAATTGTGTTTTGCATTTGTACTTTTTAACTATTTTCCTAAGAAAACTTTTATTCTCACTGGTTAGTGATCATTAAAACATGTTGATTAGCAACTAAACACAGCTTTTACACTAAATGAGATGCTTTTTTGCTTAACACGAGGATACATTATATCTGTACATATTTATTTAAGCAATAATACAGCTTAATTTACATGTATTCAGAATCTTAATATTTACATTTTTTATTATGTTAGGAAATGGTGAATGGTGAATTTCTTATTTACTAGATGGAAATTAATATTTTACTTGTGATATGTGTCAAGTTTTATTTGCATGGCATTTCAAATTCAATTAAAATGCATTATAACAGCATTTTTTAAAATTAAAAACTATCTTAAATGTGCTGGACACATAAGAAAAAGGTTAGTTTTAAATCCAAAATATTTTGGATTTAAAACTGGTTTATTTTAAAAAAAGGAAGTATTATCTGTAACTAGTGAGCTTAACTGGATTGTTCCTGGTCACCCTGTCCTTACCATGGAAGTCAATCGGAGTTTTGTCACTGATTTCAGTGGGAATAGGATCCGATTCTTAGGACCAGTTCCAATTTCCAGCACACAGGCTGAATAAACAAACAGTGCCCTGGACAAGATAGCAGGTGTTAGAATCCTCAGCCCCAGAGCAAAGCCACATTGCAGACACTAATGCAGGCTCAAGGTCTATGATTCCCTGCAGTTGTTGTGCCCCTTGAGGGTGAAATATTTGGTGAATCTGTGTAGCTACATATCTTCCATCTCTTCCTACCTCCAAAATCCCACAGTGTACTACAATGCAGGGAACATTGTAAACAGCAAAGCTCTGCAGGAAGCAAAGGGCAAACAGACCCCTTTTGCAGGATCCCCCAGACCTCCCTCATGAATCCATGTGCACCAGTATTGAGGCTCCCTACAGCTAGAAGAGGAGTGGGGCAGGTTTGCCCAATTCTGCAGGTTTATGATCAGTACCTTCTAGTATTTAAAGACTACTGCATGTACATTTTTAGAGGTTTATTTATTTAAATTACTGAGTGTCTCAAACCTTTCTATAAGTTCTAGTCTGTCATTTTGATATTTCTGTTTCAGGAACAGAAGTAAACAGGTAAACTTGCAAGTGATCTTGACACACGTATTCTACTCATAATAACAATTAAATCTATAGAATTAGGGAAATGCTCCTGAGAGTCAGCTTCCTGAAGTTTGACTTGGGTTCAAGCCAAAATATTTCAGGCATAGTACTTGTGAGTATTATTTAGAAGACAAATTGCCTGGTATCAGATTTTGGAAAAGGTAGAATTCCCATCAAGTCTTGTTGCACAACAATTCATTGGAGGGAACATACCCTGTACTACTCACTTGTGCTTACAACAACAACAACAAAAAGATAATATGGCTTATGGGAATTTAATTTTAACAAAATGTTTGGAAAATATTGTTTGGGGAAGTATTTTACTAATGGAAAGATTAAAATAATTTCCATTTTATTTGTGGTTTAGCATGCAATCAGACTGCTTTGAAAAGATTTTAAGCAAGATGAAGTCCTATCATAAATCTTTTACCATTAAAGTGGATTGTTCCTGCAGATGGGAAGGCCTCAGTATTGACTGTCCACTTCTTTTGAGTGACAAGAATGGCTCTCAAGTCGCTGTGTGGCAATTCTTCAAAAATACATTCTTCTAGAAGAGATTACATTCAACTAACACTACATTTATGAAGTAGGAACAGCAGCAGCAGCAGCCCTTTGGAAATACGAGATACTTTTTCCTTGGTTTACTTGGGGCATACATTTCATCAGCAGCTCAACTCCAGCCTCCATGCATGCACATTCATGTGCACATTTCTCAACTTCATGCACATACATGGGTTGAAATTTGCAACCACAAAACTTATTTTCCTCTTTGCTTTTACTGATGCAATTTTTAACACCTGTGTGTGACTGTTACAATTTCTGAAATCTGTATACAAGTGTTCACACCTATCTGAGCATTTTTCCTACATACGTATACACATAAATGCTGGAAACTGAAAATTCCCTCCTGCATAACTGCACATATTTTTTAAATAATGCCACGACTTGAATAAGTAACTGCTTTGTCCATTATATGAAAACAAAATGGACATTTACAAAAATGTAATATTATGGAAGGAACATTTTTCAGATACACCACTTCAGAAACAAGAAGTAAAAACTTGTAAAAGTAAACTCAGTAATGCAGTAAAGCAACTGCTGGCATTGAATGCCTCAGAGAAAAATGTCGAAGAACTTTTTTCCCATTTTCTAAGAACCATTTCACCCTGTTTAGAAGGAGGGAAGAAGGAAAAAAGTTTCTCAGCAGCATCACCTGCTTATTTTATTCTGGATTCTCATTTTTGATCCTTTGCTGCCAAGATGCACTCATATTTTGAGAACTGTCACAAAAATTGGATTTTTAAGGTTTTACTGGATGATGATACTGGATTAATAAATATTTCCTGAACTTCTTGTTTTATTATATGTTTATGTATATTTTATAAATACAATGGATGTTGTAAAAATAACTAACCTGCAGCTCTCCCAGTGACAAGGCATTAATATTCTAAGATATTAATAGCATGAGAATCACTGGAAAATATTTTCAAACCTTTATCAAGTAACAAAGACAGGGATATTACTTTAATAATGCATTACTTAGCCTGACACCAGTGATTCACAACCACCCTGGAGTTTCTTTACATTATGCAGCCTCCGTTATTATAAGTCTCTCTTTTCCTAAGTTCTAGCACTAGAAGAACAGACCTGAACTGACAATAGCTGGAATGAATAAATGGAGGAAAAATCAAAGTAGTACATGATTTATATAGTAAAGTATTATGGTGGAGCACGTATAAAGCAATATTCTGTCTTCCTATCTTAAAGATAATTTCATTGTACATGATTTCATAAATAAAAAGTAAAAATCTGGTAGAACATTTATCATTACATGTTTAGTAAGGTACACTTTGTTACTAGCAGCTGATTTTGACTTGAAAACTACAAAAAAAAATCCACATCAATATTAAATACTTCTATTTGTTGTTGAAGGAAGGTGGAGAAACAGTATCTTAACAGAAAATAATTTAATACCAACAATGTGTATATCTTATTTTCTACCAAGAAATTTTGAAAATACCAAAAACCAACAATTCCGGCACCTCCTTGATTTCAAAGCCAGTAAAGGCTACGAGAGTAATCTAACTAATTGCACAACAGACTTCTTGCTACAAGCATAAATGCTCATTGTATCTTCAATAAGCCTTTCCTTTCAATAATCTTCTAGTAAATGGCTCAAAAAAATCCTCAAAATGCTGATATTTCCAAATTCATTATTAGTTAATCATAAGGAATGTAATTATCTCTCTTTTACTATGCTCAGGTTTTTTGGGGGAGGGGGGCTGACTTTTGTACCAGCTTTAAGTTCACATTTCAAGAGACAGTTCCCCTTTACAGAAAATAAACATATCAATTATGTTTTTCTTTTGAAAACTCATAATTTTAATGTTAAAAAACACTACAAAATTAGCTAGGGGTGATGAAAATATCAAAGGAAATTACATTTCCAGTTAAAAATAGCATTAACATTCTTTTTAAGTATATGCTACATCTAATTTCTTTCCTGTCAGCATAAACTTTACCACATAAATTTAGGAACAGAACTCCTATATCTTCTTAGTATGGAATAATTCTGCCTACATATATACTGTACCTGCTACAGAAAATCTTTAATAAGAGAAGAGCATGCACTTCATGTCATTCATAATTAGAAGATGACTGCAACTGCATTGTTTAAAATCAAGCCTTTGTTATCAGCACCAGTTTTAGACAGAAGCTGAAAATCATTTGTGAGCTGTGGCAGACCCAGACTGTTCAAAGCAATTGCTGTTCAGCATGAAAGCTGCAATGGAGGTCACAGAACAGGTCAGAAGGAAAGATAGTGTATCGATTTCACACCAGGAACAGAGGCAAAGCAAGGGCCCACTGTTGCTGCATGTGATGTATTTCACTTCAGTTTAAGGCACATTTCATTCCAATTCAAGAGGGGGTGGGGAGTAAAGGGCGAGTGGATTTCACCCTGAATCATGATGAATTCTGGACTCGTGTATTCCAGTAAATATCTCCTTCCTGACATTAAGTATTTCTATAGCAGAGTGAATACAATGGAAATTAGACTGCAGCCAGATATCAAAAATGCAACTATTTTATATTGTGTTCATTTCCTCAGAAGACAGTATATAGAAATGTTACTCAGATATAGAAAACTGTTTAAAAACGAAGCATTCTGTCGAAGGTGACAAAACTGTACTTTTTTCCAATATTCAGCATGTTGTGAAATGACACAGTATGCAAACATTCTAATATCTTTAAAAATATTGGAAGGCCATACAAACCTAGATGGTAAATCTTCAATAACTTAAGTGTGGGGAGGAACACACACAAATCCACATAAAAAAAAAATCACAGCTTGTCTTGATGCACTTCTTACATCATATATTTTAAGTGCATCAGTGTTACGTATGAATATAGAAAAAGGGGCGACAAAGTTTGTTAAGCTTCCATAGCAAATAACCTGAACTAACCTTGAATATTTTCTAACAATTGCCATTAACTATTACCTCTCTCTAACCATTTAAATGAGTGAAGAAAGTATTCTACTGCCTAGTAGTTGCAGTCAGCTTTTGTCTACTTTCAAAAAATCTTGATTTCTGATAAGCAACAGAATAAAAATAAGTGGCAGGGTTGTTTCCCATCTAAAATACATGGATAACAGACAAGCCTTGTTCCATTTCTTTCCAATATCAGGAAACTGAATTTCCAGTAAGTTTGCCCAGTATACTATAAAGGTGTCAATTCCAAAACTGGTAATGCTGTCAAGCATCACTTTCAGGATGACAATAAAATGGTATCTCTGCCAGGATAAACCACTGTTCTTCTCCCCCCGCCCCTCACCATAATTTGTTCTTTGGAAAACTGCTGTTCTTTGAAATGTGTTGAACCAGCTGTGCCACTTGGTGACAATATTTTTATAACTTCTCTACATCTCTTCACTGGCTTAAGAATATTGGCAACATAGTCAGATACTGACATATTTCAGAACAAAAGAAAACTGAGATTGCACAGAGATTTCCTCTTAAATTATTTATATTACTTCACTGTCACATTATTATTTCCTTTAAGCTGTTCTAAGGCATCAGTGTCAACTTCATGAACCTTCTCATGAAAGCTTTTATGTCACTGGGGTCTATTTAAGAATCCTTAATTCTGCATAAGGAATCAGTTACACAGCAAGTTTCCAGTCACAAAGGGCCAGATGCTCTATTGTGCTGCATGTTACAACTGGGCAGAAGGCCACCCTCACTATAGGAGGGGAGGGAGAAAGGAAGCTATGTAGCATGCATTCTACCCTAAACACCTGACACCACTGTGGGTGAACAGCACACATCTGGGGAATGATGGGCGAGCCTGGAGCCAGAGATCAGTCACTTTATGTGGTATGCTCTAATAGGAAATGCCACCAGTTTCAAATGCAAAATGCCATGGAGGCTAATGCTGCTCAGAGCAACTTTCAACTCCTCTAAAGAGCAATAATCCCACATAACCTACAGGAAAAACTTCAGATTTAGATGTTGCACAGAGATGGTGCATTAGTGTTTCCTGGCTATGGACAGAAGTCAAATATTCACTTTAATACTATTAGATCTATAAGATTTCTTTGACATCATGCTTCACAATGTTCTGTTGGCTTTTCTGAGGGACCTGGCTCAGGCAAGTCAAGTACTGTCAAGCTGCTTCTGCTGGTTTCGCTCAGAAATTTCAAAGAGCTACGAGAATTTTGACTATCTTTCCTGAAGACCTTGAGTTGCAGAGCTTCCTAAGGCTCAATCCTTCCACCTGAGGCTAACAGGAGATACAGTGCCATGGCCTATATTTCAAGCAACATGCTCAGGACATCCAGTTCTATACCACCTTCTTGTTAACTGCAGACAATATGATCTCCAAGGCATAGATATCTCTATATTTTTGTGAAATATGGAGTCTATGACCAACCCTTTCAATTCAGGTATTTTCTTCTTGACTACCACCACAGAGCACAATTGGAGGGTCATGTTGGACTCTCATCTGTTACTGGACTACAAAATAGCAGTGGTAGCCAAAAATGCTCTTTCGTTTACAGTTGGCAAGAGAATTGCTTTATTTCCAAATGGGCAAGGAACTAGTCACAGTGATTCCTTTCTTTGTTACCTCTAGGTTAGGTTTTTCTATAATATATCTGGAGCTGATCATGAAAGCCAACCACAAGGTCGCTTCCAATGCACAATTAGTTTAGGGTGCAAAAAGTACAAAGCATAACATTGTGGCATGCTCTATAAATTATTGCCTATCAATTTTCAGGTCCAATCCAAGTTCCAAATCTAATTTGAAGTTCAATGACCTAAACAGGCTGGGTCTCAGCTCTTTTGGTAACTGTCTTTCTGAGCAACACTATAGCATCTATGCTCACTTGGGACAGTTCAACTGACAGTGCATGTACTAGGATATAGAACCAGGGCCAGCACTGTCTCAATGGAAGGTCCACAGCTGTGAGACTTTGCTTCCATCAGAGTGTAGGTTGAGCCCAAGTTTTGCAAGATTCACCTGTTCATGAAGGCATTTCCTGTTAAACAGGGAAAGTCCACCCAAAGCCATTAGGAGTCTAATTATTCAAAATAAAGGTGACAAAGGAGGAGAAAGAGGTTCGTGCCCACTGGGGGCGTGCCTTATACATAAAATACACGGTAGATCACTGCACCACAGCAATGTTTTTTTAGAAATGCATATAACAGTCATGCCACCTTCCTCCGCCCAGTAAGCAACAGGGTGAAAACATGGCTGAAGAGTCTTCAGCAACTTAAGCTGGAATTGCTGTGGGGAGAAGGACAGGGAGCAATAAATAGTCTTCCACTCCCTAGTGTAGGGCCAGGATTTATGGGCCTTGGGGCAGAGGCCACATCCCTTACTGAAGCCACCTGCCCTGTCTTAGGAAACACAGCAGTGGAGATGTGGCTAAAAGAATATCAAACTATTCTGAGTATATCACTCCCCTTTAATAGAATGGGGGGTGGAAGGGAGTGAAGAGGATGATTTGACCTAAAATGAGCAGTTATTTTGGAAAGGTGAGCACTATGAGAGTAACTTTAGAGATATCTGCTTGGAGAGCTGTTAAGAAACCAGTATTCTGGGAGTTTCACAATAAAGAGACAGATGCATAAAATACACATTTCAAATGAGCAACATTTGTAAATAGAAACATTAAGTTTCAGGACTCATACTATCCTCCTGCATACCCTTTTTTCTTTCAGAATATTTATTCAGTTAAAAAAGGATAATTCTTATATCCTCACAATGAAAATAATAATAGTAAAACTACCTGCATGCTAATTTATGCTAGCCTTTCTTTCTAAATACCTTTATAGGGACTACAGACATGCTTTTAGTGAAAGTAGGCTGGCAGGTGGGTGTGTTCCATGGGACATACACTGCAGTTCACTTTCTCTACAGAAAGAACAACCTCAAAAAATGAAGCTCAATCAAGCGCACAGCATTAAATTGCATCTTCTACTTGTAAGATGCTTTTACCAAAACATGCAGCCACTTCAGCAACAATCTCATCCAAACTACAATATCTGGAGTAAATGGTGTGAATAGAAACTCTCAGTTCTACACTAGACATTTTCACAGATTGGCCTAAAACACAGTTAGCTTCTGCACAGTCGACTTAATCCCTAGAGGAGGTGTAAAACCTGCTACAAGAACACCTTTATCACACCACCTCCTAATCCATAAGAATGCAATTCTGTCACCCTTTCTTCTAGGGTGTCAAAACAGTGTACCCAGATATTGTGAGGAGGACACAACTTTTTTTACATCTAAGCACTCTCATTTCCTCTTCAATGACCAAAGGGGGAAGAAAAAATAACCATTATTAACTAGCCATACAAGCAAAAATGCATTTGTGACATATCCACAGATGTGTGTTAGGTGGCTGAAGTATTTGCAAAAAGGTTGTTCATTACAAAAAGAAATAAAAAACAAATGAACTATTTGTAATGAATAGGTGAGGAAAACTCCATTGACAAGATATGTAAACCAGGCAAAACTCATGTTTATTTATCTAAACAAGGGCAAAAATTTGTATTTTAATGACTTTTTAATTTGCTTTTATTAGATTCAGTTTTATTTCCATTAATAAACAATTTATATTAATTCATAAACAGGAGAGTTGAAAAATGAGCATTGAATCTCTTCATACCTTTCAAAAACTGATTCATATGGAGGCAAATCAAGTTCTGAAGAGACCTGTGTGCCCTGCTAGTTTATTATTTCTGTGGAGGATTACATGTAATTAGCTAGAATGGCACATTATTTTCACTACTTTAAAAATAAGAGCAACTGACAGGGATTTTTAACCTGTGTCTAGTGAACATTTGTCTTTTGTATTTTAACAACAATTTTGAAATTTGTGCTAGTAAAAAATAATTCCTAGAAAAGTTCTGGGATTTATACGGAATGTAAGGAGTAAAATACAATTCTCAAATTGGTACCAGGAACAATATATGAACCACTGGAACAAAAATACAAAGGTGTAAAGCCTGTCCCCTTGTTTAATGATGACTGGAGCTAAGAGAACAACTGGTTCAATGGAGAGGAAAAAGCACATAAATTTAATGTTTCAGAAGAGGTCTGTATGATGGTTGATTTTTTTGGTCTCATCATTTACTGAAAACACACTGAAAACTGTTGACTGTGTGTGTCTAACCCCATCTAATTTTGAGGGATGTACACTTCAGTACTGTGTAAATCAGGATAGGAAAGTTGTAAACAATAATTCTAGAAATATTTTGTGTCTACTGAGGACTGATTTTAGAAGAGACGTTTAAGAAAGTGTCTTTTTGGATGCAAAGGCATAAAAGTGAACAAAATGCAAGACACAAGCACCTTGCTTTATTATGCAATATTAAAAAACCCGATTCCGGTTTTCAAATCAAGAAAGCAGCATATCTTTCACATTTTATGTCTCAAGAAGGTTGTAAGTACTGCCTATTACTTGTCAAGAATTCAACAGCAAGTAGAAACTTTCCAGGTTGACATATTAGGGCAGAGGAAGGTCACTCTTTAAAGCATTTGCTCCCTTGAGAGGAAAACCTGGATGGATGCTGTTTGAGCAATTTATACCAGGCACAGCAAGTCATTAGATGATGGTCACCATTGCAAGCCTCTGTTGCAAGCCTGCCATGATCCCTTTTTCACAGCCATGCATGGTTTTCATGGTGGAAGCTAGTTCAAAAGCCTGAAAGGTCAAAAAAGCACAGAGGTCTATTTTCCTTCTCAAGGTGCTGAATAGTTATAAACATATTGTAAATCTTCATGTAAGAACAGAAAAGGTGCAAAGAAAGCAAATAAGCAACTGACATTTCTATTGAAGATATTTATTGTTTTGTATCAGGGAAATGAGGGATATCAGAGGGATTGTGGAGAAGAAGCTATTTATAACGACAAGTATCTTCTCTTTTTAGGCGATAGTTAAACATAATTCTTGTTCTGTTTGTGCCTGGCAACTTATTTTAAAATAACAGTTTGTTAGTAAATGCTATTTTCTTTTAAAAGCTACCTCCAGGGCAAAGAGATCTACATTCTAAATAGCTAATAAGAATCACTAAACTGAACTTTGCAAACACTGTAGATTGAAATCTCACTAGTTCATAAAAACCCATGAATTCAAGAGTCATTTGGAATGAACTGGAAAAAACTGCTCTTAAGAACAAGTGATAACATGATGACATTGGCCTGAATGCTAACCTTAAGATACATAGCAAACACGACAAGAAAATACTTCATGCAGACCTGAGGGGTGTTAATATGGGCCCTGACTCTACATCCCTTACCCAGGCACAACTCGTACTGGAGTCAAATGAAGTCTTACCTGAGCAGAGAGTACAGTGAAGGATGGGGGCCTATAAAGTATGTATTTCTGATATGTATATGGCATGTAATAACACTACATAAAAGTTAGTATTATTTTCAGCTTAAATAGAAATGAAGAGATGACAACCAAAAAAGTACTTTTTAAGGCCAAGCCTTAGCCGACAAGAACTAAGCATTTGCAAGGTCCCTGCATGGAATGCAGGGACAGTTCATTCCCTCCTCTCCCATAGCTGTGACCATGCTTTGGGGTACTGCTGAGCTGAACTGGCCTGTGCCCCCTCTAACTGCCACTAAGAACAGCTCCACCTATCCACTGAGGTACCGATCCTAAGCAGGTAGCATTCTATCTGGGACCTCAAGACCAGCAAAGAAACTCCTGTTCTGGGTGCCCTTCTTCCTCCCTACCAGAAAGAAGAGACACTTCAGGCCACTTGTGCCCAGGAGGGAGTGCCTCTTCAGATTCTTCAGTTCCACACATCCCACCCACCCAGAGTGTGACTGAGCATGCGTGCAGGAGAGGTGCCTGAACATGTGGGTGAGTATGAGCGAGAGGGAGAGAGGGAGAAAGAAATGGTGAGTGACAATAACGGTCAAGTTCTGAGCTGCTCCATGTGTCATTTTTATGCAAATTATTCAATAAGCTAATTTGCATACAACTTTAAGCTTGCTCTCAACACAGTCTGCGCCAAGCAAAAATGGAGGAAGGGCATGGAGCTGCACAAGATCTGGCACTGCTGGATGGGGTAGGTGGATGCTCGAGTGGATCTGTGTGCATGGCTGGGATGGTGATGCTGGGGACAGTTTGGTTATCTGGGACCAACTATTTGTCAGAGTGGTCGCTGGAGGGAGCTTGTACAGATGGCTCTAAGGGAAGGGAGGAAGCCTGGGGTAACATTAGGTCACTTGTGCTGTAAGTGCTGCCTCCTCCACCTGAATGCTCTTTGCTGACTGGGATCCCGCAGAGAGAACAGAATGAAGAGGTTCTGTGCTGCCTGCTCAACAGTGCCACAACAGTGCTCAGTGGCCCACAGGTGGAACTGCAGCAAAATGCATGTGTTTCAGGCTGAGCTGGGGAACATGTGACAGGGCTACCAAATGCACATCATGCAAGACGTGTCTCTCTTGGCAGCCTTAACCGACTGTGTGAGTGGTGGGGATGGATGTGTCAGAACAGAGAGTGGAGTAAATGGTGAATAAATTTTCAGGGGAGGAACTGAGGGGTTAACTTGGATCAAAGAGATAGTGAGAGATGCGACAGGTTAAAGGGAACATGAGGTGGTGGAGGAAGTTGCTGAGATGAGAGAAAAGGAGACAGGGACAGACTGAAAACATCAGGAAGAGAACACAACACAAGGAAAGGAAGAGGAAGGGAAGTAGGAAAGAAGCAAGGAGGGAACCAACACTGAAAATGAGAGAGGAAAGGTACACAGGATATAAGACAGAAAAAAAGGGGAGTTAATGAAAGGAGAAAATAAATAACAGAAGTAAGGGAGCATAGGCAAGAATATTCATAGGACAAAGAAAAGGCACATCTCTGTCTCCAGGGCTTTTCCCTGTCAAATTTCACAGGCCTGCTACAAACAGTGGAGGTGAAAGAGCTTCTCAACATAAGGTTGCAAGACCACTTACAATGGAAAGTATTAGGCAAGCTAAAATATACAGGTTATTACCAGCTCCCCCTATAATACAGATCAAGCATCATAGGTTTATCTAGTCCTGTAAAATGCATTTGAAAAATAACAAAAACAATGAAAAAGGAATTTACACTCCTAGATGCATAGAGCTACTAATATATATTCAATAGCTTTTGAATAAGTAAGGGAATGGGAGAAGGAAAAAGATTTCTCTATCCCTGATGGAGTTTATCTCCATGCCAAGGATGACAGTCATTCTTGGCTCATAAAAAGTTATTTACTTATTTTTTGGGTGGAGTGGTGGTGGAAAGGATTTTTTTTAGTACACCAGGAAGAACTCAATGATTTTTTAAAATTTCTCAATCACCACTACAGAGGAACTACAAAAATTTATACCAAATGAAGATCCAGCCCCAATTCTTAATTATATTTAAAACTCCCTCTTTATAATGTGCATCAGAGTTCAAACACATCCAAATACCTTGACTTTTAAGAACAGAGCCATCCTCCTGCACCCAATTAAAACAGCAAAATTCTCATGCTGTATGGTGAGACTGTCGCACCTGTGTGTATGTATTATATACAGAGTTCTCTTTCTGTACAATATATATATACACACACACACATATCATAGAGCACATACATGTACCTATAGCGTGTGTGCGTATGTGTGTATATATATATATATATATACACACACACATATATATATATATATATGCATGAACACGCCTACACTTTTAAAGCATTATTACAAGACTGCCTTTTTCTACAGTGTATTAGCAGCTGCTTGCATATGTGTAACTTGTTGTCCAGAGTGACAGCTGTATTTTCGCCTGTTTTGACATTGAGTCTGATCTGGGTGAATAGCTCATATCCATTAAAGTGCTATTACAACACTGAATGACTGCCAGAATACTTCCTGATCAATTTTAAAAGCCAGCGAGCTGTCATCATCTAATTGCAACAGCAGAAAACAAATCTTTGGGGAATAAAACAAGTTTTTAAAACATTTTTTAAAAGCATGGTATTAAGTTTAAAACTTCCAAATTATTTAAATACGAATCACAAGCTGAAGGAACATCTAGGTAAAAATAATACTCTCTGCACTTTGAAAACCCTTTTACTCATTACTAGCAAGAATTCTAACTCATTCCCTAAATTTACCATTTCAACAACTGCTAGAATTTGAACTCTTGCCATTACACAACTTAATAAAGCAGCACTGAAAACAATCACCACAGAGCGTGATTGTACTCACTATTAAATTTAGTCCTATGAAATTTAAGACTGAATTCAATCATCTTTCTGTCTTTGGTTGAATGGTTGAAACCCAATGTGCAGGTTCAACTCCTTACTTCTGAACAGTTTTACAATATGCATATTTTAAGCTGCAATACAAACAACATTTCAGACTTGCATTTATCAAGCAGATCGGAAGAGCAATATAGCTCACAAAGACAGTTAAGACCACTTGAATTGTAGGAATAGTTGGCATAAGCTAGGATACTACCTTAAGAAGCATACAGCAAAGTTGCAATTTTACAACTAATACATGTAATATAAAAAATGATAGGAAAGATGTCTAAGATCTAAACTATATAAACCCTATATACTGCTAAAATGACTATCACCTGAACCTCAGCTGTCGTTCTCAATGTGTAGATCACAACTTTTTCATTTATCCATAGTTGCTCCATTTTCATACCTTTACTACACCATTTTACTGATCTCCCATGTGATCTGGCTGCCCTGATCAGACAGAGGAATATAAAGCACTGACTAACTGATTAGAAGTATTACCTCACAAGACAATATTAAAAAAAGTAAAACTGACTCAAATGGGATTACTCACTTACCCACAAAGACCTGCAGCTTGGATCGCAGATGACATTATACACTGGTAAGCAGGAAAGATATTCTGACTGATGAATACCTAGAAGAACTAAAGGCTTGTCTACACAGAAACTGAAACAGAAATAAACTGTTGGTAAAAAAAGTCAACTTAAGTTATGTTCAAATAGGGCACTCTTATTCCAAAATACACATGTCCCACACAGACTTGCACCAAAATAACTAAAGGAGTGAATTACAAACCATTTTAAGTATTTTGGTTCCAGTTTCCATATAGATAAGCCCTAAGTTTACGATGCTATAAAACTTAACTTCATTAGAAGGAAAGTTTGCAATATTATCTGCCAAAAACAATGTGGATTGATAGTTTACAAAACAATAATAATTAAGAAATACTGAAAGTGTTATCCTTGCCAGGGTGCTCATGAAAAGTTACCGGCTTATGGATTGATAAATGAGAAACTAGAGAATTAAACAGCGTTCCAAACATACTATTTTTGTTTTGTTTTGTAGAAAAAAGGTAATGCACATCTCCTGAAAATAAGTTTGAAGAAGTTCTTGTACAGTGTATGTCAGAAGATATTACTAGAGTCACAGTAAGTCAAGAAAACTGAGTGGAGGCACTTTAATAGTGACATAGTTGGATTTAAGGGACCAGAAATGCATTTTGAAAGAGAACCCAGAGCTATGACAGATTTACAATTTAAAGAGAAGAAAATCCTGTTTCTCTCAGACTTCAGCTCAACCCAAGCCTGGAGGAGGGAACTAACAACACAAAAAAGAATTTAAAGCTCAGGGTACTGAACTATCTTTGCTTTTGGTAGCCAAACTATGAGTTAATTATAGACCTAAAATATACACTTATTGGAATGTAAGATCAGCAGTTCCCTTTTGTAGAAAACAGAAATAGAACAGAAAGATATAGTGTAGCACAGCTGACCAGATAACTACATATACTGGGATCAGGAAATAAAATACTGATGTGAAAGATACTAAATTGTTTATGTTTTTACTAAAATGTGATTTTTTTTCAGTTGTAACCTTTCAGTAGTAAAACTCATTTGTGTTAGCTCTTTACTAAGATTCAGCATTGTGTGTTCTAATATAAGGTTTTGATTGGCATCAAAACCCTTTCATTATATTTTAAGCTTCTCAGAAAAGAGACTTCCTATGTGATTATATATGTCTAATGCAATGGGGCCTCAGTCGTGACTGGGGCCTCCGATGCAGCCACAATAATCATAGGCCTTGTAAGGAATGGATGATGCCTTGTAAGGATTAGATGATGTAAGTGTTCAGAAAGATACTGGTATCAATGTTTTTATATACATTTATCTTGCTAGTTATAGATCAGTTGTCACTAGTAAATTAACATTGTAAAAAACTAGCTTAGTGTGGGAAAAAAAATATGTTCACTAATTGCAGGGAATGCACATTGTGAAGAATAACCCCTTGTGACCAAGCAGAGGCTGTGCCACACTGCTAGCCAGGAAGGAAAAAAAGAACCCATCATATAATCTTTGTATTTGAACAATCTAACTAGTATGTACAGATTTTCACAATTGTAATGTATAGAAATGTGTCTTTATTGTCTTGCAACCTTATACTGGATACCAATTACTACTCATAAGAAACACTTGAAAAAACAAGTTCCAAAATTGTTTATGGTGTGATTTCTGTTCCATTTAGATGCTACCTCAAATGTTTTACTCTATTAACTAAATGAGTCTTTTATAAAAATTTGCCCTCCTACGTTGCCATAATAGAATAATATTAAGGAAACGAGAACAGCCAAAAAAGCTGGCTCAGACACCAAGGGAAGTAAAACTGCCACATCTAGACCTAACCTGATCCAGCTGTTTGGCAGCAACCCAACCCACTGCCAACTAGGGTGGCCGAAGTTTGAGACAGAAATCAGACTCAGAACTTACGATAAATTAGATAGGGTGAACTACAGAAATGATTCTTAATGGAAGGGCATGAACCACATCACACTGAACACCCCCATTCCCAAGTTAGCAAGTTCTTCAGGAGAGATTAGTATGTGGCTACAGAGGATTAATCTCCACTGGAACACACAACAGGAGGAACAGTATTACAGAAGACCAGATCAGGAATGAGGAAACAACAAAAGCCCATAGGTCTAATTTTTCACAAGATATAAAAGAGTGTGAGTGTCCAATTTCCTTAGACAAGTCTAAGGAAAAATTGCACCCTTTTAGTTAAGCATCCTCTCATTAAATGTACTTTAAACAACACACTTGTCACTCTAAAAACTCATTCGGTTCCACAGCATAATTTTTCTAATACATTATGAAATATGATATAATTGTTAACAGATGATAAAACTAATATATCCAGCAGAGGAAAGTGGCAATACCACAGAAATCTAAAAAAGAGTACATCTAACTTGAAGTAAAATTGTGAAATAAGATACAGTGGAGAAATATGGAAATTAAATTGCATCTCCCAATGAGAAGAGATATATTTTCCCAAAGTGGTGTCGCAGGTCAGCTTTGAATTCAAGAGTAATGTTAACATTGTCTTTTGCTGCCCCAAAAATGTTTTTGACCTTATAATATTTGTATCACAAAAGCTACCACAGGCAGACTTCTTTCTGAAAGCCATCAGATTGCTTCTTGTCAAAGATGCTGTATAGCTTTGATACAGATGAGATGTGCAATGTACTGGTAGCCATATTTGAAACTGACAACACAAAAAAACAAGAGAAAAAAGTTAAGTTCTTTGGTATCTGCACTCATGCTGAACATGTTTTCAGCTCTGTCTCAGAAGGAAGGAAGATATGGAGAAGTTGCAAAGTTAGGGTTAAGGTGAACACACTTTCATGAGTGAGCTGAAACTTGTGGCTGAAAAGCAGAGATGATTAAAAGGCTCAATCGATATTTAGATCTGAACATTCTAATTCGTATTCTGCTATTTTCTAGAGTGGATAGTGGTAACTCACTGCTATATGAGGTACTGATCACTAAATATGTTTCTGAGAGATTGCCAACATAATGGATATCGTCAGATACGATTATAATGGATGCAATATTTCAACAGTAATGAAGCTACTGGACTGGTACACGGACAGTCCTAATATTTACTTAGACACTGCACTTGTAGGAGTCTAAAAAATAGTGGGAGATGCACACATGCGATGAAGCATGAATTACACCCCACAGTTTATAACCCTTGGTCCACATTACACTGCTTCCCAGGCATAGTTTTTAAAATATGTATTTAGTGAGAACAATGTTTAAAATGTTAGTTAGTTTGCAAAGTCAAGCACTAAGAAGTTCCAAATGCCAGATTTATGGCTGCCTGTGCAACTTTAATTTCGCCCCTTGTGTGTCCATCCTATGCACTGAGTCAGGCAAGGGTCCTGTGAAAATAATGGTATGTGGTCATGTAATTAAAGATCATCCTATATCACAATGCACATGCACAATTAAGGTTGCATGTTATAATGGAAAGTATTAGGCAAAATATATATAGGGGATCAGGACAGGCTCCCTCTGTACCGACACAATGTTAACATGCGCTTTCCAACAGATAGTCTTTTGAGGGTCAGAAAATTACAGCTAACATGTCTGGATCTGTGTAGCTGGGTTTCCTTTTACCCCCTCCCCTATACCTTGCTCCTACCCATCATTTTTGGGTTTGATCACTATCCAGTGCTGTTCAGAAAGAGATTGTTTTCATACTACTCACCACTAAGCATCCAGTCTTTAGATCAAATGCTACTTTTTCTCTCTGCCTTTAGCACCCAGGAAATGTGTATAGGCACTTCTGACTTTATAACTTTATAACATTTATTTTTGTAAAGACTGATATGATGACTCAGATGTGCACAAAAAGTTAAATGCAGCAAAATCAGAACATTACTTCTATACACTCAGGACTTCAAACTGGATGGTTTTCAAGACCTTGCGTGTATGATTTGAAACAATACTTTAATGCCCCCGAATTTGTATTTGGCACTTCTAAATGATCTTTTACAAAACAGAACTAAAAGTGGAGCTAAAGTAGTGCTTACAATAGGGATCCAGTTTATTACATTTGCTGCACTCCGAATATTGATTTCAGTCTTGAAATGTTATGAAAGGGCCTGCACCAGTTACACAGTACATCACAGTCATGATGCCAGTTACCTAATTCCAGTGATGCACACAGCAAATCCATCATTCACATCCACACACCTTAGTGAAACACAGAGCAATCAGTACTTACCTTTATTTGAACTTTGAAATACTCCATGCATTTTGGAGAGGCATTATAAGGGAAAAGGTTTACAATAGAAAAATGTCAGGTAATCTGACAAAAAAAGTCTAGTAATTATAATTACCTCTATTCTAGTGTGTCATGTGTGTTTTAATACACATGCAAATGAGTTAAAAGAGCCCTTAATGACAACAACATTATAAGGGGAGGTTTCTCTTTTACATTATCTATTTATTCAACACAAAATTATTAGGCTATTGTGATAAAGCAGCTAGAGTACAATGACTTTCCTTTAATCACTAATTAAAATGCTGATTGCCTGTTGAGTGAGACGTGCAGTTATGGTCAAATACCAAGTCCTATTGTGTGATAACAGCTTGGGCTGTCCTTACAACTGAGTGGGGTTGAATCACTGCAAAGTAAACAAACCCTCTATGGCTGGAAAATACAATTGCTTTAGCTCAATAAAATCTTTAAGTAACTTTTAATTTTACAGCCTTAGACAAACTAATACTGCAGAGCACAGAAGTTCACAGATAAAGAGACCTTCCAGGGACTGGAATAAACAAGCAATTACACAGATTAGGGAAGTGCAGTGCTGGGTACATACGGACTAGTTTATTCTATGTACAAGCTGAGGCAGAAATTAATTTCATGGAGCCAAATTCAAAGAACCGTTGAGACACTACTGGCATCAGCCAGTCTGCTTCATTGGAGTGTCGAGTGTTACACCCAATTGCCCTCATGGGGACTCCATGAGTGCAAGCTAGAGGAGAATTTGACCCATATATAATATATTTTTCTGGTATACTTGGTTAAGTTGCAAACAAATGAAAAAAAATGGGGCCTCATTCTCCATTGCCTGCATCTTGTGCAGCCATTTACACCAGTGTGAAGTGACTGTAAAATGCCACCCTTCTAATTTTTGCATTTTACATGTACATGTACACCTTTGTGTGGGTTTAAGTGACTACACAAGGGGCAGAGCAACAGAAAATCAGGCCCATTGTATTCTTTCTTGACACAATGAACAGAATTATTGCCCAAAAGAAAATAGATGTATTTAATTATAAAGAAAATAGCCTAATGACTAATTCAACCCTTCAGATTTCAGTTATATTCACTGAAATCATGGTTTTCCTAATAACACAATCATTTGGAACTTTTCAAAATAGAAAAATATGTTTCTTCTAACAGCAACTTGCTCGTGTTCTAGGAAATCCATTTAACCCATAAAGTTAACATGGAACAGAACAAACCTCTCAAACACACAACATTTTTCAAAAGTAAATTCATTCATTCAAAAGACTGATTATCCTCATCAGATACTCACTTAAGACAGTTCCATCACATATATTAATAAGAAAAATGAGTGAGCCTGCTTTCCAATAGTCCACCAGTTTAAATTGTTTAACAGGACAAATATGATGCACTGTTTAATGCACTAAGTTTTTATCACATCCCAGATAATCATTTAAGAGATTTTTATATACTATACTTGAAATTATCTGACTAAATGTACTCTTGTCAGTTATTCATGGTTAAAGTAGAGTCCAAGTTTTGAAAAACTCCAACAAAAAGTGTTCAATGCTTCATAACACATGTATTTAGTCTGGGGAAGGTCACACGAAAACGAAGTGACAATCTTCAAACTGTGTCTGAAAACTTTTTCTTTAAAGGAGAAAATGCATGTATGTAACATATCCATCCCAACTTCTCTAATATCTTTCTCACATTTTACTATCTTTATCCGTAAAATCAAATGTTTTTCCAAGTAAAACCATTATGAAACATCTAAAAACATTTAAAAGTATTTAACTTTCAACCTGTTTGCTGCATTTCTCTACCTCAGAGATTTTAAAAAAACAAAACCCTACCTCTTTCTTTATGCATCACTTCTCCTCCTCTGTCATCTGTGTTAATGCTAAATGTTTTTATTGTTTTCATTGCTTTTTAGTCACTTTTTCACCCCTGAAAATTGAAACTAGAAATGAGTCTAATTTTTGTCCTTTCCATTTACAAATATTGATTTTCCCCCTTTCTTTTGAATGTAGCTTTCCTTTCTTTTGAATGTAGCTTTAAGTAACACTGTTTTATTTATTATTAACTTCTGTTTATATGTCTTATCCCAGTGGTTTTCAATCTGGGGTCCGCAGACTAGATCTATGATTTCCAAAGAGGTCCGCACCTCCATTCAAAACATTTTAGGGGTCCACAAAAATGAAAAAAGGTTGAAAACCACTGTCTTATCCTACTAAAACACCTTTTTATGTGCAGAAATCATCAATAATGTTAGCACAGCGGAGGAAATAAGTTGTTAGTGAAAATGCAACATTAAAGAGAAAATATCAGAAACACAGGACCATATTCTGTTCACTTTATGGTGTATGCAAGGGTGGCAGAAGGCACAGGAAGCCCTCCCTCTGCACCTGCATTCCTGAACAGAATCCAGCGAGGAAACTGAACCCTGTGGCTGAAGTCTTACAGGGAGAGTGAGTGTTAGCATCACCTGTGATATCAGACATACAGAAATAGACACATCAGACCATTCAAGTTAGGTGAGGAAACAAAGTATTGGTCGAAGCATTCTCCACACCTGTAGCCATTCTGCCTCTATTTTCTGAAAGGTGAACAAGTCTAGGAATTTCTCTTGATATGGTACCCACAAATTGGATGACAATGGTAAAATTCTACTAGTTACCCATGTCAATATCACAGCCAATATTCTGTTCTCCCTTGTGCCTACCTGTACCACTGATGACAGTGGAAACTAAGGCATGTAAGCAAATGCTCATCAAGATTTTTCAGGTCCTACAAAAAATACATGGCTTTTTAAAATGTTTTAACAGTAGATTATTTTTTAAAAAAAGTATTTAAAATCATTATGATATTCCTCAAATTATAAGATAATTTAGCACTTTGAGATTTTTCTGTAGAAGACACTATGAAATATGTGTGAAATATGACAACAGTATTATAAGACATGTCAAATTCTGAGAATAGCCATTGGCAGTAACCCCTTAGAATGCTGAGTAAAATACTTCATTTCAAAGACTGTGATTGTGCAATGGGATACAGGCCACAGCACAGAGCCCTACTGACTTCACTCAGGCTATGCACAGGCTGCATGCATCTCACTGCAGGATTAGGGCCTCCCTGCACAGCTCCAAGATGCTTTACTTCATAAGTGCAAGACAGAACAATGTAGAACACTACATTACTTTGCTTCATTTTGGCAAACTATCCTTAAACCAGTGTCTCAGGGTCTTATTTAACCCTGCTGTTACCATATTTGTATAAATGTTCATGGGTATTTGTTTCATAGCCATTCCACAAATAAAATTTGGGGTTCAAAAACCCAGCTCTTTAGACCAGAAAGCTTCAAGTAATCTTCTGGCACCACCTCAGGTTTCCTTTGATCAATCTTGTATGGTCTAGTTCAAATAACTGCCTTCTATAAACAGTAATGCTCAGCTGGTTAGCAGATAAAAAATCAGTATGACCAACATGACCTAACAACACACCTGCCAGGACTGAACTCTCTCTCAGCAAGGAAGGAGAGGACTTTGTTTTAGACTGTTTGGGCTAGACTGTGGTAGACATGTAACTAAGATTTCAAGAGCCCTTGCCCCCCCAAACACACACACATCCCTTTTTACAGCATGCACAAAAGCCATTTGTAGTTCTTGGACTCTTAGTGCAACACTGCAGGTATATAACATCCCAAAGCAGATGGGACAAGATAAGGAAGAGGATGGCCATGTCCCGTTCCTTCTGCACTAGCCCACAAAAAGAATGCCAGTAGTACCATGGGGCTGCATCAAGAGACTGGAAGAACTGACTTGCAAGGAATGATTAAGAGAGCTAAATATGTACAGCTTGGTTAGGTCAGTGGGAACATGGAGCAGGTGGAACACGACAGCCTACAAAAATGTAGAAAGGGTAAGCTCCAAGGGTGGAAAGGAAATATTGCATGACATTTTCAGGAAAAATGTGATGAAATTAAAGAACAAAAATACAGGTTGAGTGTCATGAAAATATTCCTGATAGTAAAATGCAGTAGGCTGTGGAAACGTATCCCAAGTAGTCTTTTTTCCATTTGTTCACAAGGAGTCAAACTGAGCGTTAAGCCTACAGCCTGGTGAATGGCCAGGTTGCATGCAAAATGGTTGTGGAAAGCAGATTTCCAGCCTCCTGTGGGGTGCCAACCTCTCTACTTCCATATAAAACAGCACAACAAATGGCAGAAGGGCAGGCTGGAGATAGGCAAATAAGGCCATCTAGCTGCAAGAGTGGTTGCAAAGAATACTGGTTACATACAGTCCCTGTCTTCAGGCCCTGGGTTGCAATAGTGGATTTTTGGCCGTGCAAATTATTCTGCTATTATACAGATGAAGTGAATTTCACACAAGAGGTCATATTTCCCCAGCACAAGGCATCACTAATTCCCATTAGTGTCAATGGGAATCATGTTCAGATACTTAGGGGAGGAAATAAACAATGGCCTTTTATTCAGGGGGGTGGGGTGGGAGTAAAGAGGAGATGGACAAGACACATGTACCTGTGTGGTAAAGGAACACATAGGGGAAAGTGTCCAAGCATATAACATCTATACTTAAAGACTGCTTCTCCATACACTGCCATTCATCTTCCATATATTTGCTTTTCCAAAATGCAGAAAGTTTGCAGTGAATGGTCATTTGAGTTTTTAAACAAGTTCACTTCAATTATATTCAAACCCTAATTTGATAACTCTCAGCAAATATTGTAGCAAACTTGTTTCCTAACAGGAATGTTTGAGGAAACTGAGTTTTGCTGAATATTGCAGAATTTGTAATCACAAGTACTTAGGATACCTACTTTTAAGAGTTACATAAATTCAGCCAACACAGCTCAAATTTCAAGTACCAATTACTCCCAACTAGCTCCTCCCAACTCAGCTAGAAACCAGGAATTATTTCAAGAAATTAGTTGATGAATAATTTTGAATAGTTAATACATTTGGGGAGGATGGGATTCACTGTTTGCAGGTGATTCATGACGATAAATTCTTTGTTACAATTTAGTATTTATTAACAATTAGCTACAAATTATTCACCTGGACTTATAATGATACATAGTGTTGTGTACCACACTCACATTAAGTTAGATTGGAGAAAAAACGGTTACTCATCTTTTTGTAACTGTTGTTCTTCAAGATGTGTTGTTCATGTCCATTCCAAGCAGGTGTGTGCGCATCACGTGCACGCCAGCCAGAAGATTTTCCCCTAGCAGTGCCGTAGGGTCGCCCTGCGCACCCCCTGGAGTGGCGCTTCCATGGCGCCCTATATAGGAGCCCACCGACCGTCCATTCCCTCAGTTCCTTCTTGCCGGCACTCCAACAGAGGGGCAGGAGGGTGTGTATTGGAATGGATATGAACAACACATCTCAATGAACAACAGTTACCAAAAGGTGAATAACCATTTTTTCTTCTTCGAGCGATTGTTCATGTGCATTCCAAGCAAGTCACTCACAAGCCAGAGTTTAGGTGATGGGGTCGGAGTTCACTGCAGACTGGGGCACTGCACAGCTGAAGGCTGCATCGTCTCTGACCTGGTGCGTGATGTATGGATTGAAAATCACATAGCAGCTCTGCATATTTCCTGTGTTGGGACCTAAGCCGGGAATGCCGTGGAGGAGGCCTGTGCCCTTGTGGAGTGGCCTGTGATCGGCAGGGCAGGCACCTTAGCCTGATGGTAGCATTCGCGGCCGTGCAGGCCGTGATCCATGAGGAGATACACTGTGATGAGAAAGGGAGCCCCTTCATCCTGTTGGCCACAGCAACAAAGAGTTGTATTGATTTCCTGAACGGTTTCATTCTTATAATATAGAAAGCCAAGTCCCTGCAAACATCTAGGGAATACAGCCTATGCTCCATACTGGAAGAGTGTGGCTTAGGATAGAACACAGGGGAAAAAATGTCCTGACGCATGTGAGATTGGGAGACCATCTTAGGAAGGAATGCAGGGTGTGGCCTGAGTTGGACTTTGTCTTTGTGAAAAACAGTGTATGGAGGCTCACATGTCAGGCCTTTGAGCTCTGATACCCTCCTGGCCGAGGCGACAGCCACGAGGAATGTGACCTTATAGGAGAGATACAGTAATGAGCACATAGCCAGGGGCTCAACGGGAGGCCCCGTGAGGGCAGAAATGACCAAATTAAGGTCCCAGGTTGTCGAGTACGCAGGAAAAGCCTATCCAGGCCCTTGAAGAAGCAACCAACCAGTGCAAACACTGAACCACCATCAGCTCCTGGGTAGAACACAGAGATGGCCACCAAGTGGACCCGAACCGAAGTGAGGGAAAGAACCTGCTGTTTCAGATGAAGTAGGTAGTAAGGATGAGTGGGATCGGGGCGAGCAATGGGGCCTGTCCCTGCTGTTCTGCCCAGATGGAAAACCATTTCCACTTGGCCATGTATGTGGCCGTGGTGGAGGGTTTCCTGCCCCCAAAGAGGACTTGTCTAACTTGCTGTGAGCACTGCATTTCTACCGGGTTTAGCCATGGAGCATCCAGGCTGTGAGGTGGAGCAACTCCAGGTTCAGGTGCAGGAGGCTGCCTCAATCCTGTGTGATCAGGTCCGGGAGCAGGGGCAACGCAAGGGGGGGGGGCCTGTACAGACATCTGCAGTAGCGATGTGAACCAATGCTGGCGCGGCCACACCAGCACTATCAGTATGATTCAAGCGTGATCCCTGCAAATCTTGAGGAGTACCCTGTGGACCATCGGAATCAGAGGGAAGGCATAAAGCAGGCCACCTTCCCACGAGAGGAAGAAAGCATCTGTGAGAGACCCTGGACTGCGCCTCATGAGGGAGCAGAACTGTTACAAAAAGTGAGTAACTGTTTTTTCCTGTTGTCCCGCGAGGCAAACAGGTCTATCTGGGGATAGCTTCAGAGTGGGAAGATTGAATGTGCCACGTCCCAGCAAAGGGACCACTTGTGACCATGGAACGAGCAGCTGAGGGCATCCACTAAGCCGTTCTGCACCCCCGGGAGGTAGGATGCTGTCAGGTGAACTGCGTTCTGTACGCAGAAGTCCCATAATACGAGGGCTTCCTGGCACAGAGGAGAGAAGCATGCACTCCCCTGTTCGTTGATACAGAACACTGCTGAGGTATTGTCCGTGAGGACTGAAACACACCTGCCTGCCAAGAGAGATTTGAAGGTCATGCAGGCAAGACGCACTGCCCGTAGCTCCCTGACGATGTGCAAGGAGAGGTCCTCTGGGGACCAAAGGCCTTGGGTCCTGAGATTCCCCAGATGCGCCTCCCACCGCAGATCCGATGCATCTGTTAATAAGGATAGAGATGACTGGGGGCTGGTGAAGGGTACTCCCATGCAGACCTCCCGCAGGTCGAGCCACCACTAGAGGGAATCTAGCACCGTTAGGGGAAGCGTCACCAGAGATTCCAGCATGTCCTTGGCTGGTTGGAACATAGTCGCTAACCAGGACTGTAGAGGGTGCAGCCTGAGCCTGGCATGGCTCACCACATAGGTGCACGCAGCCATATGCCCCAGCAACTTGAGGTAGTTCCTTGCTGTGGTGGTCGGGAAACACCGGAGACTGAGAATGATGTCGGGCATGGACCGAAACCTGGATTCCGGTAGGTACGCTCTGGCTTGTGTCGAGTCCATAACTGCTCGTATGAACTCCATCTGCTGGACGGGAGACAGGGTAGACTTGGCCTTGTTCATCAGAAGGCTGAGCTCGAGGAAGGTCTGTCTGATAAAGACCACCTGAGCCTCCACCTGTGTCTGGGAGCGGGCCTTAATGAACCAATTGTCCAGGTAGGGGAAACACCTGAATTTTGTGCTTGCGCAGGAAGGCTGCTACGACTGCCATGCACTTTGTGAAGACCCTCAGGGCCATTGACAAGCCGAAAGGCAGGACTGTGAACTGGAGATGGGTGTTGCCCACTACGAATCTGAGGTAACGTCTGTGTTGAGGGATTATCATGATATGGAAATATGCATCCTTCAAGTCGAAGGCGGCGTACCAGTCTCCTGGATCCATGGAGGGAATGATGGAGGACAGGGAGACCATACGGAACTTGAGCTTCTTCACAAACTTGTTCAGACACCACAAGTCCAGAATAGGTCTGATGCCCCCTTTCGCCTTCAGTATTAGGAAATACTAGGAGTAGAACCCCCTGCCCCTGAGTTCCTGAGGAACTTCCTCCACTGCCCCTACAATGAGGAGGGACTGCACTTCCTGAATTAGAAGTTGCTTGTGAGAGGGGTCCCTGAAGAGAGACAGAGAGGGGGGCTGCTGAGGCAGGAGAGAGGAGAACTGGATAGAATATCCCCTCGCTATCATGTAGAGCACTCAACCGTCCGATGTGATTCGGGACCAGCCACAACAGAAGGGGGACAGACATGACAAAAGGTAGGATTGGTAGGATCCAAAGTCCTGACTGGTAGGTCATCCTCGACTGCACCATCAAATTTGGGGTCTGGGCCCTGACAGAGGCTGTGGCTGGCCAGACGACTGTCTGGATGGCTGCTGCTATCTCTTCATGCCACTTCTGCTCTGCCTACGTGAGGACTCCAGGAGGTTCTGGGGCTGATACAGCTGCAGGACCGGCTGCGGCCTGAATTGCCTGCGCTAGGTGGCTGGAGTGTGCAGGCCCAGCGAGCGTAAGGTAGCCCTTGAGTCCTTTAGGCTATGAAGCCTCTTGTCCGTTTTCTCGGAAAACGGAGTGGGCCTTCAAAGGGTAGGTCCTGGATGGTTTGCTGGACCTCATGTGGAAGGCTCGAGACCTGAAGCCAAGACCCCCACCACATCACCAGCACAGTGGCTAGCGTGTGGAAGGCTGCATCTGTCACATCCAGGGCCGCTTGGAGGGATGCACGTGAAATCAGCTTCCCCTCCTCCACCAGAATGGAGAATTCCGTTCGTCATTCCTGGGGAAGGAGTTCAGCAAACTTGGACAAGGCCGAGCACGTGTTATGGTCATACCACCTCACTACAGCCTGTTGGTTGGCTATGTGTGGTTGCAGACCACCTGCTGAGTACACCTTTCTACCAAAGAGGTCCAACTTCTTGGCTTCCTTGTTTTTTGGCGTAGAGCCTTGAAACCCCTGATGCTTCCTTCGGTTGGCCGCATCCACAACCAGAGAGTCCTGGGGAGGGTGAGCGTATAGGTGCTCATGGCCCTTGGAGAGTACAAAGTGGTACCTCTCTGTCCTTTTGGCTGTAGGGGCCAAAGAAGCTGGTGTCTGCCAAAGGCTGCGGGATGTGTCAGCTACCGTTTTGATCAACAGCAGGGCGACCCTAGACGGACCCAAAGGAGCAATGATGTCCACTACCGGATCAACATCCACCTCGATCTCCTCCACCTGGATCGGCAGGCTCTGTGCAGCACCTTTAAGTAGCTGCTGAAGCACCCAGTTATCCTGTAGAACCGGTGCTGCTGAAGTTCCCGCGACCATCTCATCTGGAGAGGAAGAAGAGGAGATCACTTGCAAGGGACCTTCCTCGCTACCCTCAGTTTCTGCAGGGTCCTGCAGCACACAGTACTCTGGTTGCGTGGCTGGTGCGGATGCAGGATGCGGCACCGGAACCGGGGTCAACGCCGAATGACAAGACATTCTGGGCGGTGCCTGCGGCATCGAAAACATGGCTCCTGTCGGTGCCGGTGTCTGATTAGGCAGTTCTGGATTCTGTTGTGGCACACTCCTGTCAGATGGTGGTGCCGGTGGTGGAGGCATTTGCGCCGGAGCCACCGACATTGAGGAGACCAACGCAGACCTGGAGCATGAACCGTGCACCTGTCCCAGAGTCTGATGGTAAGCCCAGGGAGTCCAGAACAGCCACTGGGAGGGCGGTTGCCACTGCTGCTGCCACGCCACCAAGTAAGGTCGTTGGCTTGCCTGTGAAGCCAACCTCCTGCTCCTTGATCTACTGGAGTGGTAGGATTCCACCTCCGACTCTGAGGTTTCTGAATACGAAGACCAAGGAGGGACAGTACCCACTGTCACCAGTGAGCGGTGCTGTGAGGTCAGGGAATGCTCTCTTTGCATCGTTACTGCCGGAGCGGGGCGGGGATTGTGGCGTCATCATGGCCGGCTTGCCCCTTGATTGGATAGAGGGTGAGGCCGCCCCTGGCGGCTCTTCCCTTCGGCACAGGGAGGCCGGCACCGGGAGTCTTAATAAGTCTGAGGCTGCCTCAAATGTCTCTGGCGTTGATGGGAGGCGCACATCCTCTCTGAGGTCTGGGATCTAAACCGGTCCAGACTCGACTGCACCCCCATGGGGGCAGGAGTCAATGGGTCCTTGGGAGGATGCAGCTGTGGCACGACTTGTCCCACCACATTTGTGCACGCCACCTGCCTTTTAAGGTCCTGGTGGAGTGATCAGCCCCTCACCGACCTCTCCTTTTTCATGGGCACTGGCAATGGTGATTGGTGTCACATGGAGGCCAATTTTCTATATTCTGATTCTCTACAGTGCTGGGACTTAAGAGTTCTTAGACCGGGCCTCCTCTCTTGCTAATGGTGCCGGGGCGCTGCACACTAAGGGTGAGCTGCTGAGCGCCAGGTCAGGAGGCTCGGTGTCCGAGTGTGGCCGTACAGCCGCCTCCATCAGGAGCACTCTAAGTCTCTGCTCTCTGTCCTTAAGAGTCCTGGGATGAAATCCCTTGCAGACACTGCACCAGTCTCTTTGGTGGCTCTCCTCGAGGCACCTCAAGCGAGAAGAGTGCGGGTCACGCTTCGGCATAAACTTCCCGCAGTCCACGCAGAGTTTAAACCCTGGGGACCCAGGTATGCCCCAGGACAGGGAAACGATTACAGTGGGGGGGAGGCACCCCAACAGCAATTAACTAACACTAACTCTAAACTATGAGAAAAAAAAACGAACTATATGCACTTAAAAGAGATACTGCCAGGCTTGCTGCAAAAGCGAGCAAAGTTCCAGCTAGCCGTCAAACAGCGGTAAGAAGGAACTGAGAGGGTGGAAAGTTGGTGGGCCCCTATATAGGGCACCATGGAGGCACCATTCCAGGGGGGGCACAAGCTGACCCTAAGGCGCTGCTAGGGGAAAATCTTCCAGCTGGCGTGCATGTGGCGCGCGCACACCTGCTTGGAATGGACATGAACAATCACTTGAAGAAGAACTTTGCTATATGATCTGTTTAAATGCCTATTATAAAATTCAGATCTATAATGGACAAGTTTCCATTTACTGGAATGATTACTCCACTGGATTTTGAAAACTAGTGTACTCACTGTGAGATAGATCATATTATTTGAATTTAGTACATCGCAAACAGTGATGTGTAGGTGCACTGACCCATTAGAAGCACTGTAAAGGGTGCCTCAAAGAGAATGCCCCCAGGACTCAGTGGTTGCACCGGTAGGTGAAGAGTAATCTGCAGTACCCCTTTCTAGAATGCAGCACACTCTTATTTCCTCTTTTCCCCCGTTGCACCAGGAAGCCAACTTCCTCTGCTTGCCAGCAGATGGTAGACACAGCCATAGTTCTGCCTATGCCCCCATCTTTCCCTCTCGGCTCTCTTACCTATTTACTCCTTGGAGTGTGGGCTGCCTGTGGCCCTTAATCTTTGTGCTCTCCTAAGTATGGTAGCCACAATTTGTGTATCCCTTTCAATGCAAGTCCTTACCCCCTCTGCAGAAATGTGGAAGGGTTAACCCAATTTAGCCCTGTATTTGCTGATGCTACTTTTATTACATTTAAGATTATGTTAATGCTACTGATTATAACAAATTAATTCTGAATACAAATATTGTGTGTCTTTCCATGGAATTTCTATTGAATCTCAGCATTAATATACCATTAAATTAAGCATTACTATTTTTTTTCTGTTAGTTTCGGAAATAAACTTCAAAGATTAGTTTTATTAGGTTTACCCTAACAGAGTGACTATGAGATCAAATGTATCCCTATTTACTGAAAAAAAATCACGTTTTCTCTTTTGAGAACTGTTGCCTATTTCCTTTACACAAATTTTACTTCAAAAAGGAAACTGTCAATTCCTTTAGGCCAAAAGTATAATACTTTCTTTAGATGTAGAAACACCTTTAGGAATGAATACAGAGATGTGTTTATAGGTAGAGCCTAAGGCAAGCACCATATTTGTTTGTGTTACAAATTGCTAGGCACTGGAAGAAGTCTTTCTTAAAGAAGCACTAAGTTATGATAAAGTCCGTATGTGTCTCAAGAAAATAAAACTTTAAACATTTCTTACATACCAGATGTCACTCTGGTAGATGAAGAAAGAACACATATCTCTCTGGTAACTGGGATTAAAGGCCAAGGCCACAACTTTATTGAAGTACAATAACTCACACTGTAGTATTATCCGACAGCCAATAGCCCTTGCAATAGCAAATAATCGAAGTTGGAGGCAACCCACCATGCACTTTGGATCCTGAGGAAACGCAATACTCCCCCAAAACTACAACTCCCAAATGACACAAATATAGTTGAGGAACATGAGGTGCAAGGAAGGCCTATACCTCTATATGGAAATAAGACCTCCTTCCACACCTTAGGTCTTGATTTTTACCATCCTTTGCGCACCAGTGCAAAAGTTTTGGGAAAGGAGTCTTCTACCAGAAAGGCTTCCCTACCACCCAATCAAGAGCATAATGCTTGATTGTTTCCCACCAAATCCTGCTGCATAGCCAAACACTATTTAATCAAGAATGAATGTCTTTATAAAAATATTTGTCCTGATTGCCCAAATAGCAATTATCATCCTCCCTAAATAAACCTGAGTATTCATCCAAAAGAGTGATAGGATGAAGTACCTACCAATCAACTCAAATCATAATAGGAGGTGAGGTTTTGCTTCACTAGCATCACAACAAACTCTGCTTTCTAATGCCTGGGGATGGATCATAGTGGTTTCTCCATATCCCTGTTGCTACTGATTTTTGAACAATCTATAAGCTTCTCATATCCAAGGATCCAGGAGAACTGCGTCATGAGCAATTGCTTGAGGATGGTCTATGATGTCAGGGCCTGAAATATGACCACCTGTAAATTCTATAAAGCAGAGGCAATGCTCCTGTCAACCTTAGGCATTTGTCTAGCCAAAAACAATAACTGTTCAATGTAAACACCTTAGCTGGAAAGGCCTGCATCATTTTTATAACACTGTGAGACTTACACTTACAATTGATTGCTTGAATTGCTGGACGAACAGATGGAAAAAAGACAGCCCAGATCACCACTACCATGAGAACTAGAAAGAGCTAAAGAAATGTGTACTATATATGTCAGAACTGACCTATTTGCAGTCATTTCTCTGCCCTGATTCACCTTACAATCACCCACAGAAACAATCAACTCAGATTATTCCAGCCCAGTTTTCCCAGCCCGATATTTACTTCAGCAGAGCATTGAAGTTTCAAAGGCTTGCAGTACCAATAGAAACCTCAGTGAGGGACTGGGGCCCCATTCTGTGAGGCACTGTATATATATATTAATACACCAAAACAGGCCCAAGGAGCTCACAGGTTACAGCTCAGTGCATTGACTCCTCCCCTCCCTGTGCCCTGACATCCTGAAGCCTTCATCTCATCTCTACAATGAGATAGGATGTGGTTTCCCGTCTACAGCCTGAGGCTAGTGGGTAATTGCAGCTAGGCCACCTGCAGGTGAAGCACCTCTGCAGGCAAAGTGGATGGAGAGGATGGATTTCAGGTCTCACGTATTTTGCACTGCTATCTCTTTCCTCTGCTCCTGCGTTAAAAATGCCAATAAATCAAACATTTCTGTTTGCAGGCTGCTAGTCGCCTTGACAGCCAGAGAGTTGCTCACTCCTTTCATGAATATGCTCCTGCAGGGTCTTAAACTCACTTGGATGGACCTGTATACTGGGCCGATGAACCCCAGGTCTGAATGAAGCTTGCTATCCTCTGAACACGCCACTACCGATGGACTGCATTTTCTCTGGATCAACTCAATGTCCCTGGACTTTATGGAGCTCTTAGTCATTGGCTCCTCTTCCTTCATTTCCTCCAGGTCTGGGGAATGACTTCAGGCTGAGAGCGAGAAAGCAAGAACGACTCCTGCTCTCATTGGCAGACAACTGTGACCCTAGCTTGCACTGGGAGGAACCATGAGAGTCTGTGTACAAGGGCTTCGTTCTGCCTTCTCAGTGTTCATCCTCCCAAGGTCACTGGAAGGCCAGCCCGGTCACCAAGGTCAACCTCCCCCTCACAGAGATACAAACAGGAAAAAAGGGGAGGCAACAAAAACAGGGCTGGTGCGAACAGCCCCTGCAGATTTGTCAGCGGCACCTTCTCACAGGTCACAACAAAGTCAATCCCCAAGCAGACCGGGATCCTCATTTTTGGCTTAGGCAGCGTCCCTTTAAAACACACACCAGAACCTAATGGAAATTTCTGTTTTACTATCTTGCTTCCTCTGGTAAAAAAGAGTAACTCTTAATCTTTATTCAATGACTACAAGGAAATCCTACTTGGATTTCTTTTAAACCAGAATAACCTACCAAAATATTCAAGGAAAAGAGCTCATGATAGTGTTATATTCTTTTCTGAAAGCTTCATTTAGACAACTACCAGTCGATCCCTTCATGGGCACAGCAAAATCTTCAACTGTCTCTATCTGAGTGTGCTTGCCTAAGGCATTAAATTCAATCTACCACGTCGCACCTCAGTAACTCGACACAGACTAAAAAATTCTTAGAGTCAGCTTCCCCAAGGGATTTGTTAAATTTCACATACATTTAGTTATACAGTTGGCCTGCTCAAATTGATAAACTTGTTGCCCACTGCTTTCTGCTGTACTGTCTTTGTTGTCAACAAAATAAATATTGAAAAAAAAGCAGCTACTATGTTTTAGTAATGCCCGTTTATTTTAAAAATAATTACACACACATTACCATTCCTATTTCCTCCCAAGAGGCATTTGTTTTGCAGATGTAGCATAGAGATACTCTGGAGATGGGCACATTACAAATGCCATAGATAGAATCTATAGATGTCATTAATGGGTGAAAAACGATCAGAGTAGGCAGATGTAAAAATACTAGTCAATGTCATCAAACAGGAAGGAATAATTCATTACATGAGTACTATATGTATTCAAATAGAGCACACAGACAAAATGCAGGTTACTAATAAAGACTCCAATCAGGTAAAGCACTTAAGCACATGCTTAACTTTAAGCAGGTGAGCAGTCCCATTCAAATCAATAGGGATTGCTCCCATAATTAGTATTAAGTATGTGCTTAAATGCTTTGCTGGATCAAGGCCAAAGTGATCAATTTGTAACTCCTAAACTATTTTTTTATGATGTTAAACTACAAACATCAGTACGACCCATGGTACTATACAGACTGAGAATTCTTTTGTCGTAATTAATATTTACTGGGTGTAGTAATTAACAATTACACACATCTCTCTATATATGACACACACTGGACTAGTTTTACCTCAGGGGCTACAACAGCTTTCCCAATGAACAGTGACTGGCAGAGGAATCCAGCAGCAGGAAGTCACCCAGGAAGCAGAGATGGGAAGTAGCTGCAACCTCCCTTCAGCCAGAAGAATTTTATGGGGCTACTATATCTAGAAAGCATGTGATGCTGGAGAAGGAAATCAGGGGTAGTCAAGGTATCCAGGAGAGGCAAGGATCCATCACATCTTTTCATCAGTTTCAGCCAACCATAAATTAAAGCTCCTTCTTAGCCCTGCAGAGTTCCTCAATTATTTGGGTTATGTATTGTAGAAAGCATTTGGTCCTAAGAGTATTACTTAGATCAATGGGTTAGTGCACTAGACTAGCCTTTACACTCTGCAGACGTGTACGCAATTTGCAATTAGGCCAAAACCAACATATAGTTTCCTATCTTTCTCCTGGTCTTTTGTTACAAATAAACAAAGCATTATTATTAATTGCTGTGCACAAATATTACCAGGATTTCCAAAGAATGGATGATCTTACAATGATAATGATTTGTAACACCTAAACACAAGCACATAGATTAAACAAATTCCTTGGCCTACATGAATCTCATCACTTTTAGCAGTTCAAGGAAGATTCTTAATATATATATTGGGGTGGAAGAGTTGTTTGTTTGTTTTGCAGTTTATGAAGAATGTATTTCAGGAATTTGAATTTACTTGGCTGCCAAAACAATGTCAATCAAAATTCTTTTTCAGGAAGATGATAAAGATAATTAAAAAATAAATTAATCAACAGTTAATGTATGTCAGGGGGAAAAATCAAGAACAGGCATTGGCCTAGGGCAGAAGCCCTTTGAACCCAAATGTTCAGAAAGAGAAGCATTCGATTTCTGATGAAAAATGTGTGCACAATTTTGTGGCAAGGTGTGCGTGTGCCGTTACCTACCTGCACACACAGATCCTGCAGCAGAGCATGCAAATTGATATATAGGTGCAATCTGCACACAACTTCACCTTATTTGCATGTGCGATTTTTGTAATTGTGCATGTATACATAGCCACACAAACGCAGACTTAGACGCACCTTTCTGAAATTTAACTCTACCTATTTAGAGCTACAGTGTATTCTGCTCCTCCAGCTGATAGGTAAGGTATCTTAAGTATATAAGGGCATAGAAGCTCTTATTTTGATCATCTGCACTGCTCCCAACCTGCGAAGAAATAGGACTTCATCTTCAGTAGACTCAGTGATTAGAACTTCACAGGCAATGAATAGCAGAAGTTAAATGGAGCTACACTTTCTTCACACTTGAACATAATGATTGTCAGCTTGAGAAGGAGAATCTATAGTAGAAGGAAAAAGAAATTTCCTCTTGCTGAAGTGCAAAAGAACCAAACAAGAAGTTTAGCTCCACTAACCAGTCTATCTTCAGTAGCTACACCATGTTACGGTTTTGCTACTTACTCGTTACATCAACACAAATTTATAGTTACTAAATTAAATGTCTGTTTTCCTCTTACTATTTTCATCTGTACTTTAAAAATGCAAACCTGTTTTACAGCTATGAGAGGTTGATAAATGATGGAAATCAATATATCTGAATCTCATCATATCTAGTTAGAATGTTCTAACCTGACTCTACAGAATGACTTCCTTTGTCTACTAATGTATAAAAACAACAACAAAGAGGCAAAATACCAGCATGAATCTATTGGCTCTGCAATCTTCCATTAAACACCCTTTTCAAAATCACCTTCAAAATGTTTCTGAGAGGATTGCTGATTAATTTTTGTAACTTCTCTATGGAACATTTTGCTCAGTTTCTGCTTCAGATATTCTTTTTTGCTTGTTTTACTTATTACGTTGGATCATAGAATAGAATAATAGAATATCAGGGTTGGAAGGAACCTCAGGAGGTCATGTAGTCCAACCCCCTGCTCAAAGTAGGGCCAATTCCCAATTAAATCATCCCAGCCAGGGCTTTGTCAAGCCTGATCTTAAAGACCTCTAAGGAAGGAGATTCCACCACCTCCCTAGGTAACCCATTCCAGTGCTTCACCACCCTCCTAGTGAAAATTTTTTTCCTAATATCCAACCTAAACCTCCCCCACTGCAACTTGAGACCACTACTCCTTGTTCTGTCATCAGGTACCACTGAGAACAGTCTAGATCAGGGTTCGGCAACCTTTCAGAAGTGGTGCGCCGAGTCTTCATTTATTCACTCTGATTTAAGGTTTTGCATGCTAGTAATACATTTTAACGTTTTTAGAAAGTCTCCTTCCATAAGTCTATAATATATAACTAAACTATTGTTATATGTTAAGTAAATAAGGTTTTAAAAATGTTTATGAAGCTTCATTTAAAATTAAATTAAAATGCAGAGCCCCCCAGATCAGTGGCCAGGACCTGGGCAGTGCGAGTGCCACTGAAAATCTGTTGGCATGCTGCCTTCAGCACCCATGCCATAGGTTGCCTACCCCTGGTCTAGATCCATCCTCTTTGGAACCCCCTTTCAGGTAGTTGAAAGCAGCTATCAAATCCCCCCTCATTCTTCTCTTCTGCAGACTTCTGTACAGTCATACTTATTTGAGATTTTTTTTGCCTCTTCTCCCTCCCCCCAAAAAGATGACGACACCGTATTTCTGCTGTTTATTTTACAAGCAGCCTTCTCCTTCAAGTACCAAAAAAAAAATTCAGATGTTCTGGTTCTGGATACTGGCATGACCCAACCTTGCTGACACAGTGGGCTTTTCTTACACAAACACACAGTGATTGTTCCCCCAAGCACTTGAAAGATGAATTGTGGGGACTCACACACCCAAGTTTTCAAAACCCTCCCTCCTCTCCTCCATGTAGCCAACAAAACCATTCCCACCCACCACTAGCAATGTCCAGCTTCCTGAATCTATTCCCTCGGTTGTCTGAAAATCCTACCGTACTTCTCTAAATACAAGCAATTCTTGCCCACCCAACTGCCACGCTCTCACACTCCCAGATTTGTTACGCAAGTTAAGGAAGCCTACCTCAAACCCCACAGGAACTTATACCTGGCTCTGGATACTAATTGTATTAACTCAGTTACCGTGTCACAGATCTGTGTGCAATCATTACCATAAAGCATATCAACTTTTGTGTTGATAAAAGTTAAGAATCTGTTGAAGTGAAATGCATCCTTCATAAGCATTTAAGGCAGTAATTATCATTCTTAAAAAGTCTTGTCTCCCATCAAAGAAAGGAGATTTAAGGGGTAAGGGTCAAATTTTCAGAGATGGGCACAATGAGTTTACCCAGGAAGACAAGCATACATCTTCTGTGCCAGCAAAATTCAGTATTTAAATGTACAAATGGGCATTTGCAAATGCAAATCAACTCCTTTTATAGGCTACTACCCAATTTACATGCACAGTATGGGAGACGGTGCTAGCTGGGCTGGAGCAGAAGCACCTGTGCTGTGAGCTCAGTGTCAGTCTTAAATGGTTAACAATAAACAAACTCAAGAATTGGCTGTCTGTGCCTTTAAACTGATAAACACAAAAGTTGACTGCTTAGCCACTTTGTTTAAGCAAAGGTCCTGCCCTGGTCTTGAAGTTCTTGGCTTGTACTGAGGTGCTCAGCTCTTCTCTCAGTCTCACACAGTAGTACTGTCTTTCATTCAGAGAAAGTAGGCAAGGCAAACCTTCTTAATTGACCTGCTGGCTCCCTATTGGTTAGTGTCTCTTCCTGCCCCTTCCAGACCTCTGGAGGACTGTAGTGGGGTGGCTGCACCACACGGGCAGAAAAAGGGTTAAAACAGCCATGGGACGGCTGTGCAGAACCAAGTTAATTAGAAGAGGGCTTATTGAGCCACCCAATAGGGAGAAAGCTTAATTGAGGAGCCAACCAGGGCCAGGCTGGCCCACATAAGAAGGGCTGCTGAGCACAACAGAGGTGGTCTCTCCCTGGAGGCCAAGGGAGGAGGACTGGCTGTCCTGTAGGAGAGTTGAGAGAGACAGCACCACAGACAGAGCAGGGCCAGGCAGGGTCAGGGAAGTAAAAGGGAGCTCCAGCCTGATGGCTGCCAGACTGAGGCTGAGATACAAGGGCGGAGAAGGAGCTAGGGCTGCAGAGAAGTGGCCAAACAGATGGCAGAGTAGGAGGAGGGGCAGTACATGGCTGCTGGCTATAGGGTCCATGGGCTGAGACCTGGAGTAGTGAGCAGCCCTGGGTCCCTCTTCTTTCCCCCCCTCCCCACTTGCCACTGAGGTGAGTGGCTAGACCAGAGACTGCAGTTTACCCCTGAGGGGAGTGCATAGACTGCAGTTTGCCACTCAGGGGAGTGGCTGGACTGAGGACTGTCAGGTCCTCCAGAAGGGAGGAGAGAACCGAGTGGGGCACTGGAGGGCTGTGTCCAGAAAAGGACGCCGCAGTCCAGGGAGCAACGTGGGTCCTAGAGTTGGAGGCAAGAGTAACAATGGGCAAGACACCACTAGATGAAGGTGCGCTGGTGAAATGAGAGCTGATTCCCAAGATGGCCAGCAGGAGTTGCTGCTGCAGTTTTAGGATGAGTCCCGCCGCAGTTACAATGACTAACACTCATTGGTAGCCAGGACTGAGTGTGTTTTCCTTAAACAGGGGAGTCTCTCTTCTAGTGGAGGCCTGATAGACTCTATGACACAGGGTAACCATGGTTGGAAGGCACACCTCTTTCATGCTTCTTTGAAAATTTATCCTAAAGATCAAATTTTGAATATGGCCCTTAAAGAACAAAAAGTATGTAATACGACACAGCTATAATGGAGAACACTCCTGAAAAGAACAACTTGGCAAACCAATTAATCTAATTCATTAAGTTATCTACATTTCTCATCTCAAACTGACTATTTATAGCAGGGGTTCTCAAACTGGGGGTCAGCACCCCTCAGGAGGTTCCAAGGCTATAACATGGGGGGGTCGTAAGCAGTCAGCTTCCATCCCAAACCCTGCTCTGCCTCCAGCATTTATAATGGTGTTAAATATATTAAAAAGAGTGTTTTTAATGTATATGGGAGTGGGGGTCACATTCAGAGGCTTGCTGTGGGAAAGAGGTCACCAATACAAAAGTTTGAGAACCACTGGTCTATAGTTTGTTGACAAACTAACTATTTTCTATACTATGCCAATAAGAAATAGAAACTGCTGTTATTTCACATAACATTTCACAACGCTCAGGTAACACACTACGTTGCAAGTTCCCTCATTCTAGTTAAATGGACAGTTCTACAAATGGCTTCCAATCAACTTCAGGAACAAGTTAAAACTAAATCTTCAGAAAAGCAATGTTCAAACTACTGCTATCCCAGGCTATGACCTAACACAGCTATTTTATAACTAGAAATCCTGGATCTGCTTTATAGAATTTAGCAAATGGGATTCAAAATGAAATGTTGGTTAACAACTGTAAGTACCAGTTTATTCCAACTCTAGGGTACAGCGGCGGCTTCAGGCACCAGCATTCCAAGCATGTGCCTAGGGCAGCAAGCCGCAGGGGGCGCCCTGTCGGTCCCTGCAAGGGCAGCAGTCAGGCAGCCTTCGGCGGCTTGCCTGTGGGAGGTCTGCCGGTCCCGCAGATTCGGCAGCAATTCGGCAGCAGGTACCCTGAATCCGCGGGACCAGCAGACCTCCCGCAGGCATGCCGCCGAAAGCTGTCTGACTGCCATGCTTGGGATGGCAAAAAAGCTACAGCCGTCCCTGGTAGAGCCCAATCCTTCAAACACTGACTACTGGTCATATTGAAACTAATTGGACTTCTCATGCTACAAATCATCACCCAGCAGTTAATACGTGCAGGATCAGGCCCTTAAACAGCAAAGTTCTACTGGCTATGGAGAAATCGGGACAGCAGCAGCACAAACTGCATAACTCTGGAAATTAAGATTATCCTGGGAATGTGAAGATTATCTAAGTTTCTGAAGGCACTGATATATCTTTCTCAACAATAATTGCAGTCACCAAGAGACAAACTAGGCACTTTGAACTCTCATCTCCCTTGACTTATTCTAGAATCCTGTTCATCTTCAGTACCAATGAAAACTTAAAAATACCTATACATTCTATTTTACAACAGGAGCCACCTGAAGAAAAAAATCACATTGGAATAACGCAAATAATACTTAGTATTTTTGCAGCATTTTATACATTTGATGTACAATACAGACATTATCTAACTACTGTTCATAACGCTCATATTAGGCGCTTGGCATTGCGCTCTTTTTACAAAGAAGGAAATTGAGGCAGAAGGATTAAGTGATTTACCCTAGGTGATTCAGTGAGTCACTGATAGAGTGAAAATCAGAACTACCTGACTCCCTATCCTGTGCACATGCCTCTACAACAGGGGTAGGCAACCTACGGCATGGGTGCCAAAGGCAGCACGCAAGCTGATTTTCAGTGGCACTCACACTGCCCAGGTCCTGGCCACCGGTCCGGGGGGCTCTGCATTTTAATTTAATTTTAAATGGAGCTTCTTAAATATTTTAAAAACCTTACTTGCTTTACAAACAACAATAGTTTAGTTATATATTATAGACTTACAGAAAGAGACTTTCTAAAAACGTTAATATGTATTACTGACACGTGAAACCTTAAATTAGAGTGAATAAATGAAGACTCGGCACACCACTTCTGAAACGCTGCCAACCCCTGCTCTAGAATAAAGGTGTTTCTCAAGAAGCATTGTCTTATAGTTAATAGCCAGCCCTGGGAGCCAGGAGATATGAAGCCAGATTCTCCAGAACAGTGCAGCCACTTCACACTGCACTACTAGTATAATATGGCCCTAAAGACTTAACTGCCCTGGAAAGGGAAAGGTTGATCCTACCGTAACGCAAATCCAAAACAGAGCTCTAACATATTCCCTTCCCAGTGGCCAGCTCTGCAAGGAAAAAGGGGCATGACTTTGCCACCTCTCTGCCATGATGATCTTTGACTATAATTTCAGCACCCTGTGGCATTTTGCAACCAGATGTAAGATGGAGAAGCTGGCTGGCTGCTCTAATATTAACAGCACAGGGCTACTGAGCCTGCACAGAGCAGCACAACAGCAAAATCAAGAGTGTGCAAAGGTGAAATGTAAACCATCTTTGCACATCAGCTGCCTGGCCCATGCTCTATGGAAATGAGCCACCTTCCAGGTTCTGGCCTATAAATGCTATTCCTGGCTCTGGCACAAAATTGTTCTGTAATCCTGGCCAAGTCACTTAACCTTTTCGTGTTTCAGTTTACCCATCTTCAAAACTAAGAATTTTCTATCGTGCACAGCCTCAATTTTTGTTCCTTAATTTACTATGGCCAAATTATACTGCACACAGAAAAGCACATGTAAAATAGGCTTTGCACCATGTGATATTAATGGGGGCTACTAAACAGCCATCCTGTTTGTACCTTCAGGTCACATAAGCTGTTACAAAGCATAGAAGGAAAGTGGCAAATATGGCATGCTGCAGCACTGCCAACTCTCATGACTTTATCACAAATACTTGGTGTTCTTTTTAACTCCTAGTTCCTGGAGTCAAATGATTATAGCTTTCATTTTTAAAAAAGATTTTAGTTCTTATAGTTGTGAAGAACATCTTGAAAACATGAAACCTAATGGCTGATAAACCAAAAAAGCAAATAAATAAATAAATAAATTATTTTTTGTTAACATCTCATAAGAACAGCCATACTTGGTCAGACCAAAGGTCCAACTAGCCCAGTATCCTGTCTTCCTAACAGTAGCCAATGCCAGGTGCTTCAGAGGGAACGAGCAGAACAGGTAGGTAATCATCAGCTCAAAATCTCAAATATTTTAACCCAATCTCGTTACTGCAATCCTTTTCTATACAAGGTTTCTAGCCATTGGAGCTAAACAATGCTTGCTCACAATCCCAGCTGCAAATTCTAGCGTATAGTGGGACTGAACAGCAGAGCTTCCAATGCACAGAGGTTTGTAGGTTCTCTGCCGCATGTCGCACCTACACAACAGAAACATACTATTTCTAAATCCTTTGACAGAAGGTGCTTATCTATTGATATCCTTAATATAATTCATTTTCATGTATAAATTTGAATACTGGATCCCCAAACTACACAGCTTTAAAGAGTCTTAGGGGGAAATCTTGGAAGGGTTTTAAGAGAAAAAAAAAGTAGTTCGTTAGATAACCTTTTTATTGTACTGTTAATTTTAATTATGCATTTTAGTAATAAATACTAAAGGAGTAGGGGACCATTAGGCAGTCACCAGATGGGCAAAGTCGCAAAAGAAACACCACTTGCAACACCTGTCTACACACTTAAAGAAAGTAATCAAGAAAATTTGGTAATTTTCACAAGACATTTAATTTAAATTACAGAATAAAAGTATGTATTTTACAGTTTTTAGCTTTTTTTTTTAAATCTGAATGTGCGGTGGGAGAGGTTTCTAAGTTGTGAGAACTTCAGGGGGCTGCAAGTTTTGGAAAATCTAATCCTTTGCATTTTCTACATTAAGGGATTAAGAGATGTTTTTGTTGAAAGTCTAATTTAAGACTGTTAATAGGAAAAAAACAAAATGTATACCTAAAATTGTTTAATGTGTAGAAATCAGAATAGCATATGAAAACTGGTAGATTTGAAAAATTGAGCTTTCCTCATGCACTTCATTTTGCTTCTGCAGTTCAAGCTGTGCTAAAAAATGAACAGGTGCAGGCCTCTCATAATGTACTATTATTTATGTTTTTTATTTAGTACCATGGGTGTTCAAGGCATTTTACAAGCAAATAAGATGTCAAAGTCCCTGCATCGGAGAGCTTGAAGTTGATCTATCTGTACAGCCATCACTATTGCCAGTATCTCAATGCCTCACAATCTTTAATGTACGTATCCTGTGAGGTAGGGAAGTACTATTATCGCCATTTGACTGATGGGGAACTGAGGCACAGATAGTGTAACTGTCTGTGTTACAGTGTCACGCAGAAATTCTGTGACAGAGTAGAGAACTAAATTGCAATCTTCTGAATCTCAGGCTATCACACTAACCACTAGACAATCCTTCCTTTAAGGGACCAGTTCTGTGATTAGAGCAGGGGTGAATTGTTAGAAGCCGTCTATGAAGCAGACCAGAAGGCAGTAGTCTGTATCAGTAGTAGTAAAGCAAGCTGAGCTATTAAATCCTACAGTATTTTTTGTGGTATGGTACCCTTATTCTTCTGCTTGGATAATAGGCCACAACCACAGATTACTATTAGTTTACTATCTCCAAATCTGAAATTATTTACTGTGATTGTTCACAAACCCAAATGCCACACTAAAACATACCCACAGTAATACCAGGAGCTTGATTAGAGTTGCAACAAATCAGAACCCTGCAAAGCACCCTCTGCAATGTTACCCCTACAGAGCTACAGAAGTAGCTGACATCCCTCTTCAGTATAGGATGGCTGAAAACTACCACCCATGGAATCTCAAGGGTTCTGTACTACATCTATATTTGGATTTTCACAGCAGTGATCTGCATTGAAGGCGTTTGCTAATTACACAAACTTTACACAAATTACTCTCTCTCCCCCAGACCATGCAGTCTACCTTAAGTCTTTTCTCCTTTTGTGGAGACAGGGATCCACTGATCTATGACCAACAAGTAGCCACAGATATTGCTGTAATTAAATTAAAAATGTTCACTTATGTTTCTGGACAATAAAATCCCTACATTTACTAATGATAAAACTCTGGCATTTCTATGATAAAACCCTAGCATTTCTAATATGTATTGCCTGTTACGTACATTTTTTCTTTTCATCATGTTTTCCTATGCTTCATCCAAAACTTTTTTTTGCCTTACAGCTTTCAAATTTCTGCCATTTCTCTGCTAAAATTCTGTTAAATCATAATGCAAAACCTAGTGTCCAACCAATGAAGTACTGATAGTTCTAAGAAAAATACATACATTGTATATTTGCATGAGCTGAGAATAAATCATTTTTATTAATAATACTGATGGTATCATATTATACTGAAGTAGGTTCCATAAGGATATAACAAATTAACTAGCAATACAAAATTAAGCTTTCACAAGAAGAAAATGTATGTATCATCACTTTCTGCTCTATTTAATGATGTGTCGTGCACCTTCTTATAAATTATTTTATGTCCAAAATCAAAGTACAGCTTCAGGCATTAAAGGTTACCTATAGCTACAAACATTTTACCACACGGTAAAATAGCAATTCTAGTTATTTTACTGTATTACCTACAATATAATCTTATTCATTTAAAAGAAAACACTGCTACAAAATCCAATAAATCAATGCTTTTAAAGGCTAAAAGTTTGCATGAACATGATCTGCTGTGTTTTTTCTCTTAAACAGTCTTTTCCCAGTATTTATTTTAAATCTAACATTATTTCAGACAACCAATACTTTTAAACCAACCATGCTGTATAGTGTGGAACATTCCTGTATTCTGATGTCATGCACAAAGCATTTTTCTCAGAAGACGTCTTTTGTAGTTGTAACTAAAAGGCAAAAGAAATTGGAAATCTCAAAAGGGGGAAAATGGTTTAAACTACCCGCTCCAGTCATGCAGTGTAAAAGCTCTACATATTTCTAGTCATGACCGGTTAATATGGTCATCTTAGAAGTGAATGCTTCCTCATCACTTTAAGGTATTGTGCTTATTTTCACACAATTGTTTGATTAAAAATTCTTTGCATTATTGTACTGTATCATAGGGAAGTTAGCTATAGTTTAATGAAAGACGTTTTCATTCCTGACTGGCATCTTCTCAATAGCAGGGGCCCAGGCACACCGCTTTCTTCCAGGCAAACTTTTCTGCTCTTAAACAGTACAGCATTCATAACTTGCATTCAGCACTGCAGGGCAGCCACACAGAAAAGGTTCTCCATCTTAATCGGTTACATCACTGAAAAGTCCACCATTTGGTCTAGGTGAAAAAAGTGAATGCATGCCTCATTCACTTCTCCACCCTAAAAAAGGCAAGTCATCTCTACCCCAAAGCCATACGCCTTCATTCCTACAACACAGCTTCATTAAATCTAAAACAACATTCTGCTATCAAATTCTGCATGTAGATAACATCAGCTTTGTTATTATACAATCATATATACCGATTAAATATATGAAAAGAAAAAGAGTACCTAGAGAAGGGAGACCAGAGACAATTTTTAATAGCACATATTCTTCATTGGATGTGTGTTGGCATTAGCTTGAATACATGTTCTGGGTTCACATAGAATAATGCACAATACCACACCCAGAATTCTAATCTACCTTTAGTACACACACACACTATCTTAGATGTGTGTGGATATGAAGGGAATGCATGACAATGCTGCATGGCACAAGGGACTTATCAGCATGACTTTGAAATAGGTTCACTGCTTATGAGCAGCAAAGCCACAAATGAGTTACGGAGGTCATTCCAAAAGACAGTTGAAGAAATGAGAGTTGATAAAACTTTTACACTATTATAGCTCAGCACCATCATGTATTCTACATATACCACATACAGAATGCTTCCAAAAAAATCTAATTTAAGAATGTTAGACAGTTTTTAAACATTTTATTGGAACTGTTTTACTTATCTTTTTAGCTATACATAAAGATGCCCCAAATGGAGAATAAGAAGCTCTAAAATTAACATCCTCATGTCCAGTGGTATAAAGTTCTTGTGTTTAGCTCTGCAGCAACATACTTGATTTCAAAGCTGTGATGTTTATATATACAGAAAAGCTGTCACTGGCCAAGGACTGAATCTTGCACATTCTGGACCCCAAACAAGTGCAATTTTGTTTATTATTATTGGTGTGTGGGAGGAGAGGGTGGCAGTACATAACAAAAAAAGAGGAATTCCACATTTGTGCAGCAAAGGAAACATTTCTCTAGCACAGGGATCGGCAATCTTCGGCCTGCGGCCCACCAGGGTAAGCCCCCCGGTGGGCCAGGCCAGTTTGTTTACCTGCCACATCAGCAGGTTCGGCCGATCATGGCTCCCACAGGCGCGGTTCACCGTTCCAGGCCAATGGGGGCTGCGGAAAGCGGCATGAGCTGAGGGATATGCTGGCCACAGCTTCTCGCAGCCCCCATTGGTCTGGAATGGCGAATCGCGGCCAGTGGGAACTGCAATCGGCCGAACCTGCGGACGTGGCAGGTAAACAAACTGGCCCGGGCCGCATGCCAAAGGTTGCCAATCCCTGCTCTAACAGGTTGATTTTTTAAAATGGCATTTGTATGAAGATGCTTTGGTATTTGGAATGTTAGAGTAAATCACAGGCATACGGATTAGTGGACAAAGTACTGGTCATGTGGTCAAATGTCACAGAAAAATAAACTTATCATGTGCTTGTGTACATGGATATGTATCACCTCCACACATATAGCATCATATCTATATAAACATACTATGTGCGTTTATTTTTTTATATAACATACATACATAATTTTATATACACACCCTCATCCTTAGCTATGTAGCCACAGCTAGCACCTCACTAATAAGTAGTAACAGACACAAAGTGTTATTTCTACGGAATTCTGTGCCAAAAAATTAAAAATTCCACACTTAATATTTTAAAGTTCTGCATATTTTATTTGTCAAAATAATACAATATAATCACTCTAGTTTCAATTATTTTGGTAATTTATTTAAAAATACATGTCAATAAGTACAACAATACAGACAAAACCACCAACAAAAAGATTGTCCCAGGAGAGAGAGTTGAAAAAAATCCTACAACAACCTAGTTCCAGATGGACAGTACGGGAGCGGGTTGCATGGGGCCCCATCCAAAACCCAGCCGCAGGGCATTCTCAGAGCTGAAACACCCACATCCCCTCACCCAAAAGCCCAGCTATGGTATACCCCCAAAGCCCAGATACCCACACCCTCCTCCCTTCAGAGCCCAGCCACAGGACACCCTCTGGCCCAGACACCTTCACCCCCGCCCCCAGAGCCTTTACTCCCCCCGAAAGCCTTTACTATGCTGCCAGGGGATGCCGTTTCTCACCCTTTCTCACGTTTGTCAGAGCCAGATCTCCTGGGCTCTCTCCCATCCCTGGGCAGATGAGGATCAAGCCGAGCAGCCAGAGCATGCAGAGCCTCCATCCCCCTGGGGCTCTGCTCACTGCAAGCTGGAGAGCTGGGCTCTGCAGAGTCCAATGGCCCCTAATGACTACCAGCAGCTCTGCAGCCCCAATTCTGCAGGGGAAACATGAAATTCTGTGCAGAGCATTAATTCTGTGCAAATTCTGCATTGCACAGTGGTGCAGAATTCCCCCATGAATAAATGTGTGTATGCCCCATAGGTATGTATATACAGATACATATATACACATAGTGTACATATTATAAAATACCACAAACACAGTATATACTTATAATACATACACGCAAACTTTTCCCACATGCCTACTACATGATAGAGCAAGTGTTCTATCATGCAACTTAGCCTGCCCAATGCACAAAACATTTCAAGTAGGTAAATGTGTTCCAGCCTTTGAAAAATATTGGTCTGTTTTATTTGAACACATAGATCCTAGATATTATAAGCAATATGATTACACCTCTTCTACCAAAACTGAAAACTAAGATTTTATGGGGAAAAAATGTACACTTTAGACAACATTCACTCAAAAAGAGGCAGCCACCATCAGGAGGTAATATACCATGGGTCAAGTTTTGGAATCCTTAACTAAATGTTTACTCCAGTGAAACTACAAAAAACTTCAAAGGAGATGGGAGGTGGAGAAGTGGTCAGGCCAAGGAGGACTGGCACACAACACACCCTTTCTGCCGCCATAAAAAATCCTAAGAAAAGATAACACAACTCCAGTTAGTATAATCTTTTCTGTAGAAATATGCCTAAAGCAAAAATTTTCTGTTCTAAAGGTGGCTATCATGGACAGAGAGAGTTCGTGATAGTGTAGCTTAATTGGGGGATCTTTGCAAAAATGAATGGATCCATGGATTCATATGGGAATTGGAACTAGAATGCATATCCTGTATCATGGAAGGAAGGGAGTCCTGCTCCTGACAGAAAAATGAGTGGGGCATTTCTCAAGTTGATATCCATGGGCATCCATTCCTCTCTTCCCCCAAAGTGTCTAAAATGATGGGGAAAGGATGAACCCATTAGTATAAAGATCATCAATATTAAAGTGCAGTGATCACCAGAAAAGTGACTGTTTAAAATGGTACCATCTTACTTAGCTATGTTCACTGTGTGTAATCATAATTCATTTAATTAGAAAATAAATTTTTACTAATTTTTATGTCTCATTTGCAAAGCCAGCACTGCTACGGGAAAGTACACTGGATCCTTTTCTGGCTCATGAATCAGAAGAACTGGTAACTAAGTTTCAGCTGCAGAATTTTCATTGTTGGTGATCCATGAACCAGAAAGAACCCAGCTTGACTTTCAAATTGCAGGTTGTGCTTGTTGCAATGGCAGTCAAGAAAAGCATCTTTTCATTTACTCTGTCTCCCCCTCATTCTCCTACCAAACCAAAAAAAAAAAAAAAAACCTACTGTGGAAGCACAGTAAAGACCACCATCTGCTTTATGGCAAGAGAATTTTTGAAGAGGACTCTACTCCTTAAGAAAAATATAGCAGCATGAATGCACAACACTTGTATGTTGTCCATCATAAATACTGTACAGTATGTTTGTTGAAGTGCATAAAGCATGGAAAGATAATATATACGTTACTGCTGTTGAAGGAAAGCATGTTAAACACATCATAGAAAGTTTCCAAAAACAGTTTATCCATGAAAATATAAGGACAAAGACACTATCATGTATAGTAAGATATAAGATTATCAGCTGTGAACAGGATTGTTGGACAAGTTAAAGATATAAGAGCTTACTTTTTGCAACCATTTTACCACTGATTTTTATTTATTGTTGAGAAAAGAATACTTTGTATGGTTCAGATTGTTCTCTTCTTTTTCTAGTTTCTCCAACTCCTCTTTAAACATGCTTATTTTCCCTCAAATGCTGAAAAATTGAATATATTTTATATGGCATGCACTCAATTCTAGGACAGTGAATACAGGACTATGTGATTTAAATAGCAGACTTCATGCATTAAATAGCATGAATTTACAAGCAACACTTATGCGATATACTTACATGTAAGAAACATGCATTTTTTAAGTTTTCACCCATCCTGCACACTTATAATTCAGAGTGCACAAAATATATACCATAGGCACTAGTACAATGAACAAATATTTCAAGACACCTTTCATATTCTCAGTGAAAAGAAGAAATATCTATAAAGACATTTCCTAAGGTAGAAAAGTTTGTACTGTGCATAAATTATGAACTACAGAATCAGCAATTCAGTTTTATGAACCATGAAGAGTAAACTCAATAATAATGGCTTGTTACCCTGGCCTAGTGCATTGCGCTACCAATTAAATGACAGAAAATATTGTTGACAATATAGGTTCTTTATATTCTTCTGCAACTGTTCTCTTCTATATTTTATAATTCTCCATATTTATGAAAGTATTCATCAGAGAAACAAAAATTCAATGTTGCTCATAATATTTTGAAAAGGATGCAGCTTCACAAAACGATTTGAAACTTGGGGCATTTCAAATTGAATGTATTTTTTTAAATCATTTTAAATTTCACCTATGGACTGTAGCTAGACCAACTAGCCAGAGGTAATGCTCTGCATTAGCATACCACAGATTTAGGTTAAATTTCCAGTCTGTCTCTAGTTTCCCAGCACAACCTGGGGTGAGAGGAGCGCCTTTTGTTATCGGGCAGACACCACTTCAACTGATTAAGGAGCAATGCTGATAGGCTCCAAAGAGAATCCCATCCTCCTCACCAAACAGGTTGAGTCTTTGAGCATGGTGAGAGGTTAAAACAGGGTTGAAATGGAGTATATCCTCAGGGCTCCATCAGGGACATGAAAGACAACCCAAGAAAGTATGTTATATTACAACAAAGACATCAAATAATCTGAGTTGGGTAACTAGATTCTAGCTCTCCAAATTTCCTCTGCAGTTTCAGCTGGATGCTGTATTTTTCTTCCTTTCCTTTCCTAAAAAACTGTTCTATAACATTCCTGTGTGCTATTAAACAGCTGCCACATTTCAGTTTAGATGGCTGAATAACAATGGAGGTTTAAGTGATTCTTATGTAGTGGACCAATATCTGGCCCTTCCGTATTCAGAGATAAAGAGAAACTGCTGGCAAAGAAACATATGCAGAAGAGAAGTGACTGGGGTTACGTCTACACTACGAAATTATTCCAATTTTACATAAACCGGTTTTATAAAACAGATTGGATAAAGTCGAGTGCACGTGGCCACACTAAGCACATTAATTCGGCGGTGTGCGTCCATGGTCCGAGGCTAGTGTCGATTTCCGGAGCGTTGCACTGTGGGTAGCTATTCCGTAGCTATCCTATAGTTCCCGCAGTCTCCCCCACCCCTTAGAATTCTGGGTTGAGAGCCCAGTGGCTGATGGGGCAAAAATCATTGTTGCGGGTAGTTCTGGGTAAATGTCATCAGTCATTCCTTCCTCCGGGAAAGCAACGGCAGACAATCATTTCGCGCCCTTTTTCCCTGGATTGCCCTGGCAGACGCCATAGCACAGCAACCATGGAGCCCATTCAGCTTTTTTTTTTACAGTCACCGTATGCGTACTGGATGCCGCGGACAGAGGCGATACTCCAGTGCTACACAGCAGCATTCATTTGCTTTTGCATGATAGCAGAGACGGTTACTAGTTGTTCTGTACTGTCTGCTGCCAGTGTAATTTGGCAATGAGATGACAGTTATCTGTCTTCTGTGCTGTTTGCTGCTATCATGGGTGTCCCTGGCTGAGATCTGCCGGGGGCGCAAAAGCAAAATTGGGAATGACTCCCTGAGTCAATCCCTTCTTTATGGTTTCTAAAAATAGTCAGTCCTGCCTAGAATTTGGGGCAAGTGTACTAGAGAAGCAGTGTATCAGAGAGCACAGCTGCTCCGTGTCAGATCACGCAGAAATGATGAGCTACATGCCATTCACGGGGGGTGCCCCTGCAACAACCCCACCTGTTGCTTCCCTCCTCCCCCAACCTTCCTGGGCTACCGTGGCAGTGTCCCCCCCATTTGTGTCATGAAGTTATAAAGAATGCAAGAATAAGAAACAGTGACTTGTTTGTGAGATAAAATGAGGGGGAGGCAGCCTCCCGCTGCTATGACAGTCCAGGCAGGACATTAAGTGGTGCTGGGGAGAGGAGCCCAGCATGCCACTGCTATGATAGTCCAGGCAATACAGAATCTTTTCTTTAGACATGAAAGCGGGGGGCTGATGGAGCTCAGCCCCCAGTGGCTATGATGAAGACGGTTACCAGCCGTTCTGTACCATCTACTGGGAATGACCAGGAATCATTCCTATTTTTACCCAGGCCAGCCAGGGGTATTCAGCAGTTATCGAGCATGTACCGTCTGCCATCAGGGAGGGGAGAGGAGCGGATACTGCTCTTCACTGCTGCAGCTTCGCGTCTACCACCAGCATTCAGTAGACATAGGGTGATATTGAAAGAAGTCAAGAAACGATTTCTTTCCCTTTTCTTTCACGTGGGGGGGGGGAGTAAATTGATGATCTATTCCCTGAACCATGCCGGACAATGTGTTTGAACCTATAGGCATTGGGATCTCAGCCAAGAATACAAATACTTTTCGGAGACTGCTGGGGACTGTGGGATAGCTGGAGTCCTCAGTACCCCCTCCCTCCCTCCATGATGGTCCATTTGAGTCTCTGGCTTCCCGTTAGCTTGTCACGCAGCACTGTGTAGCCTGCAGATTTTTTTTTCAAACGCTTTGGCATTTCGTCTTCTGTAACGGAGCTCTGATAGAACAGATTTGTTTCCCCATACAGCGATCAGATCCAGTATCTCCTGTACAGTCCATGCTGGAGTTCTTTTTGGATTTGGGACTGCATTGCCACCTGTGCTGATCAGAGCTCCACGCTGGGCAAACAGGAAATGAAAATCAAAATTTCGCGGGGCTTTTCCTGTTTACCTGGCCACTGCATCCGAGTTCAGATTACTGTCCAGTGCGGTCACAGTAGTGCACTGTGGGATACCGCCCGGAGGCCAATACCGTCGATTTGCGGCCACATTAACCCTAATCCGATATGGTAATACCGATTTTAGCGCTACTCCTCTCGTTGGGGAGTACAGAAACCAATTTAAAGAGCCCTTCATATTGATATAAAGGGCCTCGTAGTGTGGACGGGTACAGCGTTAAATCGGTTTAACACTGCTAAAATCGGTTTAAACGCGTAGTGTAGACCAGGCCTGGGTTTAAGTGTCGCACCCCAGTCCTAGCTCCTTCAAACCCCTCAGAGTTAAAACTCTGAAGGCCTCCTATGCATTGAACCATAAAAGGACATTCAAAGGCTCAACTTTTAGTCAAGAATCAAGGTTTATATATTCCAACTCAGATTTTACCCAGAGCCATTATACACTCTTCCCTGTTCAGAATATTCCTGTTCCTGGCATGAATAATCCAAATGGGTAAATGTGCGGAGTTTTTATGAGAAGCCAAGCGCAACAACAATATGGGCACTAAAATAATGCTGTTTTTACATCATTCATTTATGCCCACTTTGTGAAGAAAAGCAAAGAAATCCAAAATTTAACCCAGACTCTGTAAAGCTATTTGGGATCTTTTGGAATAAAAGATGCTCCCTTATCATGCACAGGGTTGCCTCTAGGCACCAGAGCTCCAAGCATGTGCTTGGGACGGCACTTTCCAAGGAGCCGCACTACAGCTCCTTTTTTTTTTGCTTGGGGCCCAAAAAGCTGGGTGCTGGACCGAGCAGAGGTGAGCTGTGGCGGGGGGGGGGTGGGGTGGGCACAGGGAGGGCCGCAGGAAGTAACCCGGGGAGGGGGGCGCAGAGGAACTGCTCTCCCCCCCCCCCAGCTTACCTCTACTCCACTGCCACCTGCTCCCCCGAGTGCACCACTGCTCCGGTTCTCCCCACTCCCTCCCAGGCTTGCCACTTGAATCAGCTGTTTTGCGGCAAGCCTGAGAGGGATGGGGAAGAAGGTGAGCAGGTGGAGTGAAGGTGGTGAGGAGCATGGGGAGGGCCGCAGGAAGTAACCCGGGGGGGACAGAGGAACTGCTTCCCCCCCAGCTCACCTCCATAGCTCTGCTTCTCCCCCCTTGCCTCGGAGGGAGGAGTAGAAGGGGAAATGCCACGCACTCAGAAGACGAGGCAGGACTAGGGATCTGGGGAAGGGGTTGGAATGGGGCAGGGAAGGGGCGGAGTTGGGGCAGGGCCGGGGGGGGCATGGGAAAATTTTTTTGCTTGGGGCAGCAAAAAACTTGGAGCCACCCCTCATCATGCGTAACTGTACGGTAGTTAGACTAGGTCCAAGTACAAGTTTTGTATCTGATGGCTATAAGACTTCACATGACTGCTTGGCTTGCAATCTGATTTCCTCCTTTAACGCAGTGACAAAGAAAAGGAAGCTGACTTTCTGCTGAAATAAGTGGCTGTACAACGATAGTGAAAGTAAAACCAGAATCTGGTCTTGTGCAAACCACTGCTAGTTCAAGACCCGGACACTGATAATAAATGGCTGCAAGGCTGTACGTTCTCTGGTATAAGTCTCTAACAGAAAGAGCAAAAGCAGACCAGAGTGCTAAGGCGCCCAACAATTTGAAAGATATATACTGCTAAAAATTAAATTGAAATAGTATTTTCTAAATACCTTCCACACCATAAGTGGCCTGTATCGTCTTTCAAGACAGAGTATCAGTTTATTTCAAATTTAGAGATATTGGCCTTGATTCAAATTCATGGCAGTTATAGAAACCAATGTTCCATGGCTTGATTCAGGTGGCAAGCATTAAATCTTTTTCCTGCTGTCATGCAACAACAACTTTAATACAAATTAGCACTGCCAAACTCAGTTTCCTGAGCTCAGAAGTCCTTGATGCTACTCCCTGAATTTTATTCAGACTTTCACATGGATTGTGCTCTTTTGAAATTGTCATAGCTGACAAGAAACAAAAAACTACAGTTTAATGACACTAGATTTAGTATTATAATTACTACATGGTAGAAAATTTAACATAACTTAATTATTTTAGCTGAGGTAAAACTCAATCAAAACTACACACACTGATTTTTTTTAACCTGGAAATCTGGTTTCTCTAACTCAGATATTCCTTTCAGATTGATTATTTAAACTAAATCCCATCTTGTCAGTCAATAATAGTTCATAATTTTCAAGCTATCAATTCAGCATTTACATCAGCTTCTCTTGGATTCAAAGACAAAGTTGCCCAAGCCTCAGAAAACAAGAAATAACTAATCAAAACCAAGAGTTTTTCCACTGGGAATATATGATTAACCAAACATGACACGCCAGACAATTTAAGATGAGATGCCAGAGGGACAGCTCTGAGTCAGAGAAAGTGTATTTCCATTTAAGAAAGGACTCTCTGGGTATGTCTACATCTAAAATTTTGCAGCGCTGGTTGTTACAGCTGTATTAGTACAGCTGTATAGGGCCAGCACTGCAGAGTGGCCACACTTACAGCAACCAGCGCTGCAAGTGGTGTTAGATGTGGCCATACTGCAGCGCTGTTGGGCGGCTTCAAGGGGGGTTCGGGGAACGCGAGAGCAAACCGGGGAAGGAGACCAGCTTCGCCGCGGTTTGCTCCCGCGTCCCCCGAACCCCCCTGCAAACCGCAGGGAAGGAGACCTGCTTGCACGGAGGTTCGGGGAACGCGAGAGCAAACCGGGGAAGGAGACCAGCTTTGCCGCGGTTTGCTCTCGCGTTCCCCGAACCTCCCTGCAAACCGCAGGGAAGGAGACCTGCTTGTTCGGGGAACGCGAGAGCAAACCGGGGAAGGAGACCAGCTTCGCCGCGGTTTGCTCTCGCGTTCCACGAACCATCCTGCAAACCGCAGGGAAGGAGACCTGCTTGTTCGGGGAACGCGAGAGCAAACCGGGGAAGGAGACCAGCTTCGCCACGGTTTGCTCTCGCGTTCCCCGAACCACTCTGCAAACCGCAGGGAAGGAGACCTGCTTGTTCGGGGAACGCAAGAGCAAACCAGGGAAGGAGACCAGCTTCGCCGCGGTTTGCTCTCGCGTTCCCCGAACCCCCCTGCAAACCGCAGGGAAGGAGACCTGCTTGCTCGGGGGTTCGGGGAACGCGAGAGCAAACCGGGGAAGGAGACCTGCTTGATTACCAGAGGCTTCCTCAGGTATGCTGGGATACCTGCTTATTCCACGGAGGTCAAGAAAAGCGCTGGTAAGTGTCTACACTTGATTACCAGCGCTGGATCACCAGCGCTGGATCCTCTACACCCGAGACAAAACGGGAGTACGGCCAGCGCTGCAAACAGGGAGTTGCAGCGCTGGTGGTGCCCTGCAGATGTGTACACCTCCTAAGTTGCAGCGCTGTAACTCCCTCACCAGCGCTGCAACTTTCTGATGTAGACAAGCCCTCTGTTTCTCAAATCAACTACTCCAGATAGATGGGCTCTTAATTACAGAGACCCACAAAAAAGGGTGGGAAATACCAATGAGTACCCAAGCATCCTGGGTTTCCATAGCCATGCTAAAAAACCTTTGGCAACGATTTGCATTTCAAGGAACATCCAGTTCCAATTCCTAACGACTCCTATAGCAGAAAACCAAAATCCAAAACCACCTCCTGGCAAAATTTCTGCCAAACCAGTCAGCTCCTTCTAATTCTAAAATGAAGCACTGTTTCTAATTGAATGGGACCTCAATTTAGAGCCAATTGAAGTCATCTGTTTGTTAGCTTCTTCTATTATTGTTGTAGCAGTCATTTATAATCTAATAGTACCCCAAGATCCAATGAGAATTAGAGCCCTATTGAGCTTGGTACTGCAGAGACAGTGCCTGCCCTGAAGAGCATACAAACTGTGGGGGAGGGGAAGAAAAAACACCCTCAATGACCAGAGTGTTGATGGGCTAATAGGCAAAGATCCTCTTAGTTCTAGGACTATGGGAATTTTCCATGTAATTTAATATTTAAGATTTTGCCCAATGTTTTTTTTACTACGGTAGCTCTTCCTGATTACATATATTTTGCAGCCTTTTATATAACCTGTGCCTTTTCCTAATTTTTAGATTTTTCAATCTTAGCTGTTTTATAAAAATACATGTATTATATAAATATACAAAATGCATGTATACTTTTAATACTAACCTTTTAAAAAAATGCTTGCCATTTTCTACAGCTATTTAACCCTTAAAATTCTTATTTTTTAACCATTTTATGAAATATTTATCCCAACTCTTTTCTATTTTGGAATTTTAGCTCCTACTTTTAATTCTTAATTATGGCAATAAATGAATCAGTTCCGCAATTACCTCATTTTCTCTCTACCCACTGCCAGCATGGGTCAACTCGCTGACAGCTCTCTCTCACAAGCACTCAAAAAGAATGAAAACACAAAAGTCAACATCTTGGAAGATCAGTGAGGCTCGAAGGTATTGAAGGTATCCCTCGTGCTGCTCTGGCTGGCCGTTGCTACTACTTCTCTTCCTATGGACACCTGGAGTCTTTTTGGGTATGTCTATACAGCAGATGGCAAGCCTCCTGGCCTCGGCACACAGACTCATTCTAGCTCAGCTCGAACACACACACACACACACACACACACACACACACACACACACACACACACACACACACACACACACACACACACACACACACACACAAAACACCAGCAAGGGAACTAAAAGACTAAAAACCAAAATGATGATGCAAAAACTGAACTGCTATTGACTATCTGCCTGACTACAAGGCAGAACAGTTTATTGGCACAAACAAGTGGCTCTGATAAATAGAAAATAGTTTTAAATATGAGTAAGGTTGCCAACCTTCTAATGACACAAAACTGAACACTCCTGTCCCGCCTGTTCCCCAATCTCCACCCCCAGTCCATCCCCCCTCCCTCTGTCGCTTGTCCTCTCCCACCCTCACACTCACTTTCACCAGGCTGGGGCAGGGGGCTGGGGTGTAGGAGGGGGGTGAGGGATCTGGCTGAGAGTGTGGGCTCTGGGGTGTGTCTGGGGATGAGGGGTTTAGAGTGCAGGAGAGGGCTCTGAGCTGGGGAACAGGGGTATTGGCTCTGGTCTGGTGGTGCAGGCTCTGGGTAGAGCCAGAAAGGAGGGGTTCAGGGTGTGGGACAGGGCTCTGGGCTAGGGCTGTGGTGCAGGGAGGGATGAGGACTCTGGCTGGGGGTGCAAGCTCTGAGATGGGTCTGGGGATGAGGGGTTTGAGGTAAAGGAGGGGGCTCCAGGTAGGGCAGATAATTGGTGTGCAGGGGGTGAAGGGTCTGGTTAGGGGTGTGGGCTCTGGGGTGGCGCTGAGGGGTTTAGCCTCTAGGAAGGGGCTCAGGGCCGGGGTGTTGGGGGGGTGCGGGCTCTGGGAGGGACTCTGAGTGCAGGGGGGGACTCCAGGCTGGGGCAGAGGGCTGGGGTGCAGGTGCAGGGTCCCAGCGTCGCTTACCACGGCTCCCAGGAAGCAGCCACCAGGTCCCTGCAGCCCATAGGTGCGTGAGTGGCCTGGGAGGCTCTGCAGGTACCCTCACGCCTTCCCAGCCAATGGGAGTGCGGATCCGACACTGGGGCAGGGGCAGTGCACGGAGACTCCCTGGTCGCACATGCATCTAGGGGACACAAGGACCTGGCAGTCACTTTAGGGGAGTCACGCGGAGCTAGGGCAGGCAGGGAGCCTGCCTTAGCCCCAAGCCCCCGCTGCTTCGCCAACTGGACTTTTAATAGCCTGGTCAGTAATGCCAACCAGAGCCACCAGAGTCCCTTTTCTACTGGGCATTCTGTTTGAAAACTGGTCGCCTGGCAACCCTAAATATGAGTGCTAAATTTTGCACTAATTTACATCACTCAGATTACATTTTTATACAATAAAATCTGAATTAAATTATGATGAAATTTTGAATTCTGATTTCCCGTAAGGTATTACTTTTAGTATTTCTGACATCGATAGGAGTTTGTCTAGGTAAGGAACATCGCATAAGGCCCTCTGTTCACTAATTTGAAATCTAACATATTAATTTTTTCATTAGTCTTGTTTCACACTTACAGCACAATTTTATGATTCTGTGGACACTCAGGTGCTCCCAGGTGCCTAAATCAGTTATGAAAATGGGACTTAGGTTCCTAAGCCATTTAGGCACTTTTGAAATTTTTCTCTACAGCTTTTAACAAATGACTGGATGCACAACTGCCAAAACAAAATGGTGTTTTTAAATCATCATATATATTGTTTAAACTTACAACTTTAAACAGTATTTAGGGGAAATCTATCTAGTGAAGGTTTATGGAAGTATTCACTATGACATATCAGCAGATGCATGTTCCAATTTCTATTGCATAACTTTAATGTTCTCTATGTTTATATTTGTAGGTGAAATTGAAAATAATATTATCCAGCCTTAAGGATTTGCTTCTCTTTCTGATCTCCCAGTAATTCCACATTAAAATAAAATATCAATACTATTCTTTTTTTAATTTCCATGTCTTTAATTATTAAAAGTAATTAATCAATGTTTTTCAACTTCATTTCTTCTTAGGGACATCTCACTGATCAACTGAGAATTGACGTGTATTAAAGAATCACAAAACGTGTAGACACAAAATTGATCATCCCATGAAGATTATAACCTAGAGAGAAGTAAATCCCATCTTTTCATTAAATTATTGTTCAAATGAATATGTTTTCCAACAGAACACTTTTAGAATATTAACAAAAGCTTACTGTAAGGCCAAATTCTGCTCTCAGTTACACCCTGCAACTCCATACATATACATGGTATTTCTTGGGTGTAACAGATGGCAGAATTTGATCTGCAATATACACCATTTATTTCTGATTACTTTTTATCAGAGAAAAGAGAGCTCATGACTAATCCAGGCTTATATTCCAAGTCTGATTCTAAAGCTAGGCAAATGCAAACTTAAGTCATTTTGACGTCGTTATTACTGAATCCAATTTAAATGGCAGAATACTAGATATTGCTGCTTTCTTCAAAAAATAATATCAATGGATCAAATGAAAATCCTCTGCATAGATTTGGATCATGATTTATGTGTTAGATTAGTTAAAATTCACAGATTTTCATGGGAACTCCTTGGTTTGTTAGAATACACAGTGTGTCTGACAAGCAGGCTTTCCCTAATGCTTCTCCAATTATTCTTTGTGAAGTATATAAACTCCTCCTCTAACAGTGTGAATACTCCTCTTGATTTACAGCAGAAGCTGCCATTAGATCTTTACTTACTGCTACAGATATTTGTGAAAAGATTGCATGGATTATCTTCATTTTCCAGTAGGACATAATAAGATAGCTCCATTATAGTGTTCATTTTAACTTTTCTCCCCCCCTTTCTAATAAGCCTAAATAAATTTAAAAACCTGACTTTACTGTAACAATTCATCCATTTCTGTACTAGAAAAATGAATTTTAGGGATTAGGGTTTTATACTGCAACCTATCAACATAATAAGTAAGCATCTTCCACTACTACTTCACCTCTGCTACCTTTCACTAAAGGCCCTATTCCACCAAACTGTACTCTACTTCACAATCCACGGAACAAAGGATGGCAGAAAGCAGCCCTAAGTAAATTTTAAGACATTTACGTTTTTTAAAATAAATAAAATGTCCTAATTAGTGTCATTTTAATATACACATCACAATGGGGAATACATCACTGTAACAGAAATGTATACACTTGTATAGAAAAAAATTAGTGCAAAGACTGGCAACTTTATCATAGCATTTTGAAAGGCTTATTAAACTTTACCCCTACAAACTCAATGATTCACACCCTGTAAAGGAAAGCATTTCATTTTGCTGGACAAGGTCAGGGTTTACATTTCTTAAACATGTACTTAATTTTATTTCATCTTAAATTGCTTCACCAAAATCAAATACATGTTAGTCCTATGTGTGTTTCTGACCCACCAATTTTCTATGAAATAAAAAATTTACCAACAGAACAGACAAAATATGAAAGGAATAGGATTCATCTACCCAGGCTGCAGTCATAACTGCACTCTTCCCACTCTTTAGTGCAGCTCATCTTTTCTGCCATGCATTATTATTCTCTACAATTTGAAAAGAAACTGGCATTCAATCACTGCTTTATAATTATTGGCTTATCATCTTTGCCGAAGTGTGATTACGTTTTTTTTTCTTTTTTTTAATGTTTCAGAAGATACATAACAGTCTTGGTTTCAACATTCATTTATATTTTGACTCAATTTTCAATAATTTACTGTCATTACTTTATCAAAAACAAAATGTATTACTACAAGGGGGTCATGCATTTGATTACTTAGCACCATGCACTCCTGATTTATAAAACTATAGTATAGCCTATAGGAAATGCTTATGGCGGTGTGACAGATATCCACAGCAGAATAGCCACCCATATAAATAGAAATGACACCTTTGTTGAGAGTCTCTGCAGAAAGGCCAATGACTGAATGATTGGAGAACAAGCTACCTAGTAAGGGATTGATACAATTCCAATTAAAATCATTGGAAAGGTTCCCATTACTTTCAGTGAGAGTTGGATCAGACCATAAGATTGGACCTACATGTCCAGACTGAGACTGGCAGGCCAATTTGGTGAAGTTTGCAGTGCCATGGTCTGTGCTGTAATGTCCTCAAAGAGTGAAAAATCACCTTGTGCCTCTGAACTCCTTAAGGTGTAAAGTTGCTGGCCCTCTGCATACAGAAGAATTGTAGCCTGGATTAAAAGAAAACTTCAGAGTGCATCACTCACAATATTTCAACTTTCACCAGGACAACAAGCATATGAAAAAGGGTGAAGGGGGTAGATTACCTGCTGAATATGGTTCAGAAATTTCAGCTTTGAAATAGTTTTTAAAACACTGTTCACAAATTTGTACTTATTAATATTTGCACTTAAAAACAAACAAACAATCTTATTAACAGAAGTGTGTCCCGTGGATTAGAGACACACTTTTTACTTCTCATTAGCAGCATTTAATGGTTTGTACACAGCTACTTTTATGTTGATAGTATGGTTTCCTGCAGAATAAATGAATCTGAAGAGCTTAATAACTTCAAAATGTGTTAAAGTAATCCTGTTCTAAACAATAAGGAGACAGTCTCATTTTTTTTCTAAATCCAAACAAGTATTAGGTTTTTAAATAAATGGATCTCTTGTCACTCAAGGCCTTGTTTTTCAGAAGCAATTGCCTATCCCTAGTGTATATTATCATTTTGTCAAATTTCTTTTTTTTTTAAAAGAGGGCTACATTCTGATCCCATTGAAGTCAATGGGAGTTTTGCCATTGACTTCGCTGGGGCCAGGATTTGACCCATGGAGAAACTCAGTTAAAAAAAGAAAATGTGTATTCAGAATAGGGGTATAAACAGACAGAACTTCATCAAAATTATTGCATGTAGTGTAGTGGTACCGGGTTAGTCGCAGGATACTAGAGAGACAAGGTGGGTGAGATAATATATTTTATTTTACCAACTTCTGTTGGTGAGAGAGAGAAGTTTTCGAAACACAGAGTTCTTCAGGTATAAGATACTCCATGTCTACATCTAAAATTTTGCAGCGCTGGTAGTTACAGCTGTATTAGTACAGCTGTATAGGGCCAGCGCTGCAGAGTGGCCACACTTACAGCAAACAGCGCTGCAAGTGGTGTTAGATGTGGCCACACTGCAGCGCTGTTGGGCGGCTTCAAGGGGGGGTTCGGGGAACGAGAGAGCAAACCGGGAAAGGAGACCCGCTTCGCCGCGGTTTGCTCTCGCGTTCCCGGAGCCACCCAGCAAACCACAGGGAAGGAGACCTGCTTGCTCGGGGTTCCGGGAACGAGAGAGCAAACCGGGAAAGGAGACCCGCTTCGCCGCGGTTTGCTCTCGCGTTCCCGGAGCCACCCAGCAAACCGCAGGGAAGGAGACCTGCTTGCTCAGGGTTCCGGGAACGAGAGAGCAAACCGGGAAAGGAGACCCGCTTCGCCGCGGTTTGCTCTCGCGTTCCCGAACCCCCTGCAAACCGCAGGGAAGGAGACCTGCTTGCTCAGGGAACGGGAGAGCAAACCGCGGCGAAGCTGGTCTCCTTTCCCGGTTTGCTCTCGCGTTCCCGGAGCCACCCAGCAAACCGCAGGGAAGGAGACCTGCTTGCTCGGGGCTCCGGGAACTAAAGAGCAAACCGGGAAAGGAGACCCGCTTCGCCGCGGTTTGCTCTCGCGTTCCCGGAGCCACCCAGCAAACCGCAGGGAAGGAGACCTGCTTGCTCGGGGCTCCGGGAACTAAAGAGCAAACCGGGAAAGGAGACCCGCTTCGCCGCGGTTTGCTCTCGCGTTCCCGGAGCCACCCAGCAAACCGCAGGGAAGGAGACCTGCTTGCTCGGGGAACGGGAGAGCAAACCGCGGCGAAGCTGGTCTCCTTTCCCGGTTTGCTCTCGCGTTCCCGAACCCCCCTGCAAACCGCAGGGAAGGAGACCTGCTTGCTCGGGGTTCCGGGAACGCGAGAGCAAGCTGGGGAAGGAGACCAGCTTGATTACCAGAGGCTTCCTCCTTCCACGGAGGTCAAGAAAAGCGCTGGTAAGTGTTTACATTGGATTACCAGCGCTGGATCACCAGCGCTGGATCCTCTACACCCGAGACAAAACGGGAGTACGGCCAGCGCTGCAAACAGGGAGTTGCAGCGCTGGTGATGCCCTGCAGATGTGTACACCTTCAAAGTTGCAGCGCTGTAACTCCCTCACCAGCACTGCAACTTTCTGATGTAGACAAGCCCTGAGCCTCACAGCTAAATGCAAATTGGAACAGATTGTTTAGCATAAGTAGTTAGCACATATCCCAAGGGACCATTCAAGGTAGAATGGAGTGTTAACACCTCCGAAGTCATAGGACAAAAAAAGAGGGGTAGGGCATGTCTACACTACAATCTACAACTACGACATATGTTTGGTTGACTTATAGCTACTGTAGTAATTACTGCAGTGGTTGATCTCCACACTACTCTCCTTCTGTTGGTGGTGCACATCCTCACCAGGAGTGCTTCCACCAACTGAAGAGGGGCAGTGTGCGGGGCTGAAAACCAGAGCTCTCAGCTTGGCGCAGTTCCCCCATTCCCCTGGCTTCTTGCTGTTCTGCTCCCAGCCAGTAGCAGGGGTGCAGCTGCCTGGGGCTTCTCGGCTCCCCGTTCCCCACCAGAGGGGGAATCCGCACCCGGAGTCCAGTCAGCTACCATTCTTCCAGCAGGAAGCCAGGATCCCAGGTGGGGGGGAAGCAGGGCTCCCAGTGGGGAGCAGTGAACCCAGGCAGCAGCCCATGCCAGGAGACTGGGTGGCAGCCTGGCTTGGAGTGGAGACCGAACAGCAGTCCTGCCGGGCAGACACCTATCTTGTCAATTTCATGGCTCAACTGACAAGAATGAGAGCCAATGAAGGAATGCAGTGTATCTACACAAACATCATGTTGCCCTAACTACACCTATGTAAGTCCTACACCTCTCGTACGCGTTGAGTTATATCAGTGTAGAACAGGGATGGGCAAACTTTTTGGCCCGAGGTCCATATCTGGGTGGGGAAATTATATGCAGGACCATGACTGTGGGGCTGAGGAAGGGGGTTGGGGTGCAGGAGGGAGCTCAGAGCATGAAGTGCAGAGTGAGGCACAGAGCTCATGACAGGGGATTTGGGTGCAAGGGAGGTTCAGGGTGTGGGCTCCAGCCTGGCACCACTTACCTTGAGCGGCTCAAGAGTGGCAGTGGTGTGCAGCGGGGCTAAGGCAGGCTCCCTGCCTGCTCTGGCTCCCCGCTGCTCCCAGAAGTGGCCAGCATGTCCAACAGTGGCTCCTGGGGGTGGGGTGGGGTGGGGCGGGGCAGGCGGCTCCTCCAAGTGCTGCCCTCGCCTATGGGTACCACCCCAAAGCTCCCATTGGCTGTGGTTCCCCGTTCCCAGCCAATGGGCGCTGTGGGGGGGCAATGCCTGCAGGTGAGGGCAGCGCACGATGCCCTCTGTCCTCGCCACCTCACAGGGGCCGCAGAGACATGGTGCCAGCCGCTTCTGGGAGCAGTGCAGGGCCAGGGCAGGCAGGGAAGCCTGCCTTAGCCGCACTGCACCACAGGGCTGGCAATCCCTGAAAGCCCTGACAGGCCAGATCTGGCCTGCGGGCCATAGTTTGCCCTCTCCTGGTATATTAGGACACTTACATCAGCGGGAGCAAGGCTGTTGTGTAGACACTGACATAGTTAGGTCAACACAAGCTGCCTTATATGTCAACCCAACTCTGTAGCGTACACCAAGTCTTAGTGGGCTATATACATTGTTGTAATAAGCCATAAATCCACTGTCTCTGTTCAGTCCATGATTTTTAGTGTCTAGCAGAGTTATAAATTTAAGCACTCCAGCTTCTCATTTGAAAGTATTGTGTGTTTCCTTTGAGGATGAGGACTGATAGGTCAGATACAAAGAGACTGCTTTGTGAAATGTGTTCAGATGATAGGGTATTTTTGTTTTTTATCACTTTCCTGTGCGAGTTCATTCAAGAGTTTAGTGATTTTTCTGGTTTTACCCACATAGTTATTGGGACATTTAGTGCACTGGATGAGGCATACCAGATGTTGTGATAGGCATGTGTAGGACCCATGTATCTCAAAAGGTGTGTGTTGTAGGGGGTATTGATCATTGTAGCAGTGGAGATATGTCTTCCGGTTTTCCATCTGTTGTTCTGGCAGGGTCTGGTGCTGCTTTGAGTTGGTGTGTCCTGATCTGTGGGAAGTATTCTTCTGATGATGAGCTTGGAGAGGTTGTTTGAAGGCCAGAAGTGGAGGCTCAGGAAATATTGCTTTCAGGGGTCCTCATCAAGCATGAGTTGTAGTGTGAGGTTCCAGTGTGGGGTCGTAGGTGACAACCATGTGTGCAGTCGGAAGGGGCTTTTTCCCTGTATTGAAGAAGATTCCCTTGGGGTATCTGGAAGGCCCATTCCATGATGCAATCTACTTCTCTGGTGGAGGGTTCTTGTCTGATGAAGGCAGTTCTGAGTGTGTTACGGTGTATATCCTGAACTTTCTTCTCAGAGTGTATTCTGTGGTATCTGAGTGCCTAGCTGTAGACAACAGATTTCTTGTTGTGTTTGGGGTGATTACTGGATCTAAGACCATGTCCACACTATCACTTATGTCAGCAAAACTTATGTCACTTGGGGATGTGGAAAAAAAAATCACCCGAGTGCCATAAGTTTTGCTGGCATAAGTGGTAGGGTGCACAGTCCTATGTCGGCAGGAGAGCTTCTCCCATCAGCATAGCTACCGCCAATGATTTAATTATGCTGACAGGAGAACTCTCTCCCATCAGCACAGAGCAGCTCCATGACAGATCTTACAGCAGCACAGCTGCATCGATACAGTTGTGCTACTGTAAGGTCTCTAAAGTAGACACAGCCTAAGAAGGCAGATATAGTGATCCATGGGTTTCTTGTATATGGTATCCCTAGGGTTCCACTGCTGAAGCTGACTGCGGGGTCCAGAAAGTTGATGCTAGTGTGGGAGAGAATTTAATAGATAGGTCATGGTTGTTGAAGTTGTGCTGGAAGTCTATGAAGGAGTTTAAACTGTCTGTCCAGAGGATAAAAATATAATTGATGTATCAAGGTATCCCATGAAGAAGCTGGCATATTTGGGAGCCATCCTAGTACGTATGGCTGTTTCCAGGGTTTGGACAAAGAGTTTTGTGCTGAATGTAAAATTGTTACAGGTGAGGTTGGAATAGATGAATTTAGCAACGTCTATAGGATGGATAGCAGATGGTTGTCTGTTGTCTTGTAAATATTTGAGGCAGGCGGCTATGCTGTCATTGTAAGGGATGTTGGTGCAGAGGGAACTGACATCCATAGTGGTGAGGATGGTGTTGTGAGGGAGATTGTTAATGTTGCAGAGTTTGTGGGGGAAGTCAGTTGTGTCCTGCAGAAAACTGGCCCTTTATGTGGTGAGTGGGTGCAGGACGGTTTCTATGAATCCCCATATTCCTTCAGTTATAGTTCCATGGCCAGATATGATGGGTCTGCCTCAGTTCCCTTGTTTGCGCATCTCGGGAAGCCTGCAGATCCCTTTAGTGGGTTCATGGGGGGGTGAGTTTCTAGAGTTACTCTTTGAGTTATTTTGAGAAGGATTTGCTATATCCTTAAGTCCCTGGGTAAACTCTGGTGTGGGGTCTTCTTTGAGTTCTTTACAGTACGTGATGTCAGAAAATTGTTGGTTGGCCTCATTAACATGGTCATGGACTACAACGGTGCCCCCTTTGTCTGCTGATTTGATCACTATCTGGTGGTTAGATTTCAGGGCCTGTACAACTGTCCTTTTAGTGGTGGACAGATTACGATGGATGTGATGTTCATTAAGAATTTTGCAGTCAATTTTTTTCATGAAGCAACTAATGTAATGATCAAGACTGTGGTTTCGTCTGCTTTCTGGTGGGCAGTCAGATTATTCTTTTTTCTTATGACTGTCAGCGGGGACGTGGTAAGTGTGAATAGTGTTGTCATTGTCATGAAAGGGAGTTCTTTGAGGTGGGGACAGTGGAAGAATTCAAGACACTAAAATCTCTACTAGACATTAAAACTTATGGATTGAACAGAGTCACTGGATGTATGATTTATTATAACAATTTGTAACACACTAACACCTACTTTTTGTCTTGAATGGTCCCTTAGAATATATGAAAAGAACAGGAGTAATTGTGGCATTTTAGAGACTAACAAATTTATTTGAGCATAAGCTTTCGTGGGCTACAGCCGAAGAAGTGGGCTCTAGCCCACGAAAGCTTATGCTCAAATAAATATGTTAGTCTCTAAAGTGCCACAAGTACTCCTGTTCTTTTTGCGGATACAGACTAACATGGCTGCTACTCTGAAACTTAGAATATGTGCTGAACTATGTATGCTAAACAATCCATTCCAACCTGCATTTAGCTGTGACACTCGAGTACCTTTCCCAGCAGGGCCATAGCAACAAAGAACGTGTCCCCCTCCGAGCATATGTCGGGGCCCCTTACAATGCAGAAACTGGAATGCGGTATTTATTTTATACAATATACAGGGTTCATATTATGTATACATAGGCCTACAGTGTACATGTATTCCGTATTTACGCAAAGCGCTTCTTTCAAGCCTTGTTCTCTGCAAATTGGTTAATCAATGCGTCATACTCCAGAGATCTGGCAATCTTGTTTTCGACTGAGATAACTGCAAGCGCAGAAAGCCTGTCATCTGTCATGGTTGAGCGCAGGATATTCTTGATCAGTTTCATTCTGCTGAAGCTCCTTTCAGCACCAGCGACAGTAACTGGTGTGGTCAGAAGTATTCTGATGCAAATGCAAACATTCGGATATATCTCCCGCAGGCTGTTCTTGTATATGTACGTTAAAAAATTGTTTGCCGTGACAAGTCCTCTCTCTTTCTCGATAACATAAATAAAACGATTCAATTCCATTATCAGTTCGTTGGCATCAATGTCTCCCATTTTTCTTTCAAAAATTTTGCTGTGATTCTCCAGTTCATTTTCTCTGTGACACTGCTTCAGGCTGTTAGCGTTGTACAGAAATCCAAACAACTTATACCACTCCATGAGTTGGTCAAATCGCGACGAAACAGAAGATATGGCCTGATCAGTAAGAACAAGAACTGCGATTTGAATTTTTCTTCGACAGAAAGACAACTTGAATCATCAGCACATTCGTAATCAAACATTCTCTTCTTACAACGCACCCTGGTTTCTGGAAAAACCTGCTCAATACCCATATGCTCTGCTATTTCACGTGCATTTGTGACCACAGAGTTATATCCTGTATTTCGATAGTCTTCCAAAAACTTCATTGTAGCACCGACTTCTGCCTGCAGTACGTCAATTGACACATCTGGCGACTGAATTAATTTGCTGGTTTTATTGACGCGAAATAGTATATCGTACCACGTGTACACAGTCAGAACAAAAGGCCACGTAGTAACATGGTCTAAAAGCGCACCGGCTTCTGTTGCTGTATTGCCATCTTTCTTTTCAAGCGCATATTCTCGCAAAGATGACAAAGCATTGCACAATTCTTCAAGGTGATAACGCAATGGCTTCACAGCATCAATTCTTGACTCCCAACGAGTGTCCGATAACCCTTTAACAGATATTGGCATATGTTCTTGAAGTATATCCCAACGTGAAGGTGAAGAAGAAAAGATAACGTATATTCTTAATCAGACCGAAAAAGTCAACGGCATATTTCGATGACTTTGCCACGTCTGAGATCACAAGATTCCAAGTGTGAGCTCCACATGGTACATACGAGGCACGGTCATTTATTTCTAGCATGCGGGCTTGAACTCCTTTATTCTTTCCTCTCATATTTGCGCCGTTATCATAAGCTTGGCCTCTCATGTCAGCAATGTCTATTCCTAAATTGTTTGCCTTTTCAAGAAACGCTTCCAATAAGCCCTCGCCAGTTGTATCATGAACATTAAGAAAACCAACAAACGCTTCACGAATATTGACACCATCTTCACCGTTGCATTCAACAAAGTGTAACACCACAGACATCTGTTCTTCATGTGACACGTCGGGAGTACAGTCCAAAATAACTGAATAATATTTTGCTTTTTTAAGCTGCGCTATGTTGGCCTCTTGAATGTTACTGGCAACAAGTTGAATCAGCTCGTTTGGGATCTGTGGACTGAGGTACTGAACATGTGTCTCTGCCTTCTTAATCCTCTGTAAAAGTTCACTGAGGACAGTATCATACTTTGCAAGCAATTCAAACAGTCCCAAAAAGTTGCCATTCGAAGGATCGCCAAGCTTTTCATTACTTCCTCGAAATGCCAGGTTTCTTTTGGACAAGAAAATAACGACATCAACCATGCGTTTGACAACATTTCTCCAGAAATCTCTTTCTTTCAGAAAAGCCTGCAATTCGAGTTGGTCAATAGATATACGGTTTACTATGCCTGACCGAAGGTCAAACCATTTCACCATACAGTCTTGATGACCTTTGCCTGTTTCATGCTGCTGAAGTCTTTTTGACAGTGCTTTCCAAGCAGATGTTCCACAACGTAGCGCTATGTCGCCAGTGCCAAATAATTTACAACAAAAACAAAAAATGGCATCTTTCTGAACTGAGTACATTAACCATGAACATCTTATTTTCTCACCATTTGCCATGGTTCGATAGAAATGAGTACTTGTGAACCTCCGTCTTTCCTCGTTAAATGGAAATTCATAACTTTCATTCTGCTGCGGTGGGCCACGTGCAACAATGTCACACACTGCCTGTCCGATATTAGAGATGGCCAATCTCCTGGATCACTAGTCAGTGGTTCAGATTCAGATACTTCTTTCCCGGCAGCAGCTGGAATATCTGTCACAGTTTGTTTGGTAGAACAACTGGCTTCACCATCAACCTCACTTGAAGCACTTCTGGATACGATTCATCGCTGCTAGCGCTGTCCGTTTCATGTGCCTGTACCTGTACGTTGAATTGCAGCGCAAAATACGTTGACAACTTTGGAATTTTCTCAAGTTCCTTCTCGGCATCTTTTGCTGCCTTTCGTTTACTAGCTCTGCTCTTATACATTCTCTTAGACATCACAAAGCACGCTTCTGCGTTGGAAATGATAAAAAACTAAACAACTAAATTAATAACATTTATCCGCCAACAGCCATTATGAACGCAAATACACATTCTTTGAATGAGTCCAACTAAAATTTGAAACTGACCGACAGACAACTGATGTAGCCAATAGCATTATGATGTATCATAATGACATCACGGTTTTGTCAGTAAAACCGACATGGATTGTGCAATAGCGTCAATAAATGTCACTTACCTAGTTATACCTTACATTTTTTTTGCCACTTTTACGGGCCCCCTTCCTTGCAGGGCCCCCTCCGGTCAGAGGGCGCTCGCTACACGTCTGTTTCCCAGACCTAACAAAAAACTCTTGTGTGGCTTGAAAGCTTGTCTCTCTCACCAACAGCAATTAGTCCAATAAAATAAAAGATACTGCCTCAACCACCTTGTCTCTCGCAATTATTATTCACTCAGTTATCAAATACTACTCCATTTATTTTAGGTTATTTCTCAAGTTTCCACAAATACAACAAAAAGACCACTATGTTGCATGTTTTATTGCACGAAATATTTCTTTTCCAATAAAGGACTGGGTCTATGGATTGACTGCAGCTGAATGTCAAGATGCTTCTACCAATATAGAAGTGGTAAAATAAAAGAGGCAACTCATGGAAGGGTTTTTATTAAAACCAAAGTATTTATTACACCACAAGACACAAACATGACTAAGAGATCCACTAGCTCTCAAAGCAAAAAGCAACATCCCTAGATTGTCAATATATCAGTTGTTGGAGACCAGCAAGCACTCCAGGAAGCTGAATCCCACAGGGACTCTGCCTGCTCTGGTTCTGCCTCCAAGCATCACTCTAAAACTGTTGCCTCATCCTCTGCGCTGGCTTCACTTAACTGCTCTGGGAGGGAGAGCAGTTTATACCGTGTGGACTCTGAACTCCACCTTTTTATCAACAAGCTTTGCCATAAAAAGTGCTAATCTTTTGCCTCCCTCCACCGTAGCCCAACTTAAATATCAGAATGGCTTAGTTAACTTCAAGTGGCATGCAGTCCTTTCCTCTGTGCCACAGAGCTACCTTGCTCTGCACTCATGCTCTGAGTCTACCCATCAAATTAGAGAAGTATCAGAGGGGTAGCCGTATTAGTCTGGAGCTGTAAAAGTGGCAAAGAGTTCTGTGGCACCTTATAGACTAACAGACGTATTGGAACATGAGCTTTTGTGAGTGAACACCCAATGCACACATCCGACGAAGTGGGCATTCACCCACAAAAGCTCCTGCTCCAATATGTTTGTTAGTCTATAAGGTGCCAGAGAACTCTTTGCCGCTTTTACAGATTAGAGAAGTAAATTTGCAGGGAGTACTTCCTGATCTTCCCCCTGCACGAAGTTGGTCAACCTCAGCTGAGGAAAAGGGAATTCTGACCTACACTTACCTCAGAGATCCAGTTTGGATCTCTAACATAACACAAATGGAGAAGTCCAGATCATGATTAAGCATTGACTTATTCTTTGTCATGACCCTTTCCATATTTGGTAAGGAAATTTGCCCTGTATATTTATTCCTTCTCTCACCTAACACACACACACACACACACACACACACACACACACACACACACACACACACACACACACACCTCCTTCTTTAAGAACAGAAACAGGGACAAAAATGTCTGCAAATTTTATGCCCTGCTTTATGTTAAATAGTGAAATCATACGGCTGCAGTATAAGGTACCACCTAGTTATAAGACAGTTGTAATCCTTCATGTTCTGCAGCCATTGTAATCCTTCATGCTCCATTTCGAGAACAAAATGTCTCCTTCATAAATAACATTTGAGACTCTGCGTTGTCATCTGATAGTTGAGCATTCTCTCAGAAGTGGCATATCTGGTGTCTCTCGGAAAAAGCTATCTGCCCCTACAGACCACCAGGTATCATCTTCCTTCCTTTTCCTATTGCTCTCAAGCCAACTCCCCAGGCATCTACTCAAGCCATAAATCTGATTGAAAAATCCAAGCTTTGAAGTGCAAAACAGTCATAGATATACCTTTTTTATATCTGTAAGGTCCTGTTTATAATCATCCATCCACCCATTATTTCATTTGTTCTATTTTATTAATTTTTAAAGAATTGCTGGAAAGTATGCAATAAACTTTCCATAAACTTGTTTCTTGGCTCCTAGTGGTAGATTTTCTAGAATGGGTTTCGTTCTCCTAATCAGACTTTCACAACATTTATTCCTACCAGGTATACCATGATACCTGAGCACAAGTAAATCTCCATATTGTCACATCATTTGGAACTGTCTCTATAATCAGGTTTTTCCTAGCATTCAGTGCTAAATTCTCTTCATTTTCAAAAGCACATAGGCATTCCACATTTCTTGGTGAGTTTCTATCAGACATAGCTAACTCTTATGACTCTAGCCTTTATATGGAGATATACCTATCTCATAAAACTGGAAGGGACCCTGAAAGATCATTGAGTCTAGCCCTCTACCTTCACTAGCAGGACCAAGTACTGATTTTGCCCCAGATCCCTAAGTGGCCCCCTCAAGGGCTGAACTCACAACCCTGGGTTTAGAAGATCAATGCTCAAACCACTGAACTATCTCTTCTCCACACTTAACATGCAGGGTCTTGCTATCTTCCCAGAAGTTTATTCTCTTGGGAAAGTAAAAGAAGCAAAAAACTTTTGCCCTGATGTAAACTGTCATATTTTTGGCTAATAGTTATGCCTCCAGTTTTCCTGGGCCTCTTTGAGAAACTCTCAATTCTGCCAGTCAGCCTCTCGTTTGAAATATATAACTAACCACGATTTCCAGCGGTTTGGGTTCAACTTCTTGGGTCTAGAGATCCCCAGTTTAGCCATAAAAAATGCTCAAATGGCAAGAGACTTGTTGATGGCCATGGCATATCCTTATGGGCAATATCTGTACCATGTTTCAGCTTTTGATTAAATCTGTCCACAAAGTCTTTAGTTTGTGGATGATAGGTATAAGAGGAATAAATACAACACCCTATTTCCCAATATAGCTGTTGCATAATATTGGACATAAAACTGAACTCTATATCAGTAATCTCCTGATATATCCTAACTCCAGAAGACAATTGGACTCAAGTGCTCATCGTCTGATAGCTTTCTGTCTCACTCTACAGTCTTAGTACCTGTGGTGCTCCCAACATCTAAAAAGAACCAGATTCAACACATCTGCCCTAGATTTTTGTTCCTACTGTTGTATCTAAAATTGGATTCCATCCTCATATGGCCAGAAACCAATTATTAGATCACCATATTGAGGATCTCATCCCTAGTCTTCTGCTCTGGCCACAATCAAAGACTTACCAAATCAGTCAGCTATGGTTGTTGTTTTGCCTGGTGTTGCTCAGCTGCCAGGAACCCTGTATCCCTCTATTCTACTGGAGAGCTGTTTTCACTTCTGCATAATTATTCACCAAGTCCTTGTTTACAGCATGGACAGGCACCAATGCCTTACGTACCAGCAGGGGTGTTAAATAAATAGTCTGTTCATCTTGCAGCTGAGCACACAATACGCATTCAAACCCAGCAACAAATTGTTCATTTTCCTCCCCCTCCACATATGAGGTAATTTAGGATCCATTCACACCACCTCCCAAGAGAGCTCCCTCAGTCTTTTGAATTGCACTCATCTCACTCAGACCGATGGTGCAGAAACTAACATTACTAGATCATTTTGCCAAATATCCAGCCTAGTTCCTCCTCCTGGGTCTCCAGGAGATCTGATCAAACCAAACCAGGGGACAGTTTCATCTCCATATCCTGGGATTTCCATCCTACAAATCTCAATCCTACTTCTCCTCCTGTTTCAGGGGCTGCTGGAAAAAAATACTTAATCATGAATGCTTGCCAGCCTTGCAAGAGATAGTGTTCTGCAACCAATCTCCATTCCACACAAAGAAGTCCTTTGCCCTAAACCAACCACCACAGAAGGGGTTGTTTCAGGCTAAAAAAATCTATGAAGTGGGTCAAATTCTACCCTCATTTACACCTATACAAATCTGGAGTAATTCCATTGATGTCACAGAGCAGATTTTGGCACAAACACTTGTAATACATAAATTGCATTCTTAATTCTGTAAGTTCCGGAGTTCCATTTACACACATGCTGCCCTATCACTGTCATTAGTGGAAGTTACACTTGCATGAGAAGTGGCTAACTCCTTCATACTATGTGCCATATACGTAGGAACAATACAGGGATTAATGTTACAGTACATATGACAAAAGAAATAAACTATACTCAGGGTCAGATCCTGTTTCCTTTTAAATCAATGACAAAATTCCAACAGAGTTCAACAGTGCCCAGCTGGACCCTTTTATATTTTTTGCCCATTGTAAATTAGTTGTGTTGACCACTATTTGTTTACAATGCAATGTTCCTGACTCACTGAGCACTCAACAAGATACAACATTTTGATACTGCTCCTTTTTCTAAACTAGGCTCACTAATGAAATTTCTGACTAAGGCTGGGAAATTGGCACATACTGATTTTGAAGAGTTGTGAATCTGAAAACTACAGATTTTATTTATTTTTGTTGTACTTCTCGCCACAGAAAATTCTTCTACTGCAAATGTAAAGAGCACACACAAATTTCAGCAATTAGTGCCTGAAGCGCCTGTCTCTCAATCATATTTTATGCTGTTAACCTCTTTCTATCAAGTGTTGCCTCTAGGTGCAAGACATTCCTAGAATTCTTCTGTTCATTCAGTAAACTTCCTGCAACAAACTTATGTATCTTTACCATTGTTAGCTGTTTTTGTTTACTACTATGGTAAGCCAAATATATTGTATTTCAGTTTAAAATCTAATATATGTTACCACTTCCATTGATAGGTTCAAGGCATCATTGAAGTTAGTTTTATATCAATGAGGTTTCACCAAGAAAAATTACATAGAAACATTGCGTCTTTATTAAATTTAAGCTGTTTAAAATGTATCTTATTTGATGGTGAAAACAAGACTTCGAAATATGCATTTCAAATTAAATTAATCAACATGGTAAAAAGACGTTTGTCAACAAGTAAAATACTCTATAGCGGTATAATGACTGTAAGCTCTTCAAGGCAGGAACTCTTTCTAGAGCTTGTACTCTGCCTCGCACTTGGGTCCCCAATCCCGAATGGAGCCTTTGGGCATTATCACAATATAGATAACAACAAGCTATAATCAACCTCTTCCTTACACATCTCAGAACAGAGGGATTCAACATGAGGCAAAAGGTACATCAAAAAGCACTGTACTAAGCTATGGAACTTAATCTTCTCAGATCCCCATGTAAAATAGCTCAATACTTTTTATATCCTCTGTATTGTTCCACATTGAAGCCATTTTTGCTGACACGGAAGCTGCTGAAGAATGCTCCTCAACCTGAAGCCCTACTGAAGGTGGAGGCAGGATCCCAACTGCACCTCTGCAGGTAACCTTCTTCAGTCCCTTGGCATTAACCACACACACGGGAAAGTATTGGCAAATGGTTCATGTAGGTATCTTGAACGTCCAGAAATGTTCATAAGTGAACTGAGGTACACAGGTTGCTTTGTGTAAATTAGTATAGCCAGCAGTTACACCACTTTCCTATGGGATTATACAACATAGTGTTTATCTCTCTGCTTCTCCCGCTTTCCAAATAGCCACAGCACCTTTTCAATGCAGTATACTGCAATTCAGTTTGTATTTCTGTTGTGAACTGCAGATGTTTTAACTATAAAGCAGGATGGTACGATACCAAACGGCAGTGTTTCTCTGTGCTTGGCCTTCTCATATTTGCCTTTGCATATTATCTTGCTGCATGATTTTCAATTCATACCACACAACCAATGGAAAACATATAGCCCTCTGATCAGAAGCATAAGCTGATTGAAGCAAGAGTAAATCTCACTGGAACCCCGACCAGCTGCTACTTCACAACCTTGTGAAGACTCAACTAAAGACTCATGCAACAGCAATAATGCCACGGGAAGAGTGACCATCTTCTTGCTTCTATGGAATGGGGGCTCCCTTTTCCTGCAGATTCCCAGGATCAACTGGGTAGGATTGGGTGGCCATGTTCCCTACCTCTACAAAATCTTCTATCTTCTGAGAGGGAGATTACTTGGAAATTTCATTAAGTTAACCTCCCAGAATTCATGAGCTCTGTCCATATTCCCTTTTGCTTATAACCATGGGAGAGGACAGTCTGGACCCAAATTATTATATCTTCATTTAAATAAAGCATATTTGGGGGTCTTTCCCTTTTTATTTTGTATTCATCTCTCCCACAAAAATTAAGGCAAGTATGTGTGACAAGGACAGAATTGAATTCAAAGTGATAAAGAAATTCTATATATTGTTTTGGTTTTCTAACTAACAATTATATCTTAATAATTTTATTTTATATATGTATCTACTAACTGGCGATGTATACATACACTATCACATATACTGGTTACTATCATAATGCAATGATTTATGAAAAAAGCAAATAAGAATAGTGAATTCACCTTCCAATACAGACAACTGTTGACTTAAGTATTCTATCATATTTTGCTGCACAGAGAATACATTACCTTTTAACTAATAGCTAATGAATATTAGTGTATTTTTTCTAAAACTTTGTGTCACTTGGAAATACTAATTTAACTATTACAATTCCCACAGGGAGTATGTCATGTAGATCATTAATATTACTGTTGTATTAAAAAAAATATATGCGGGGACTTCCATTAAACAAAGAAGGGCACTCGATTCCTCTTTCATTCCATATGATACACAGCTGCACCAATCCCATCAGGAAATGGGCAACAGGAAATTCTTAACATTCTGAAAAGAAATCTAAAGATGTGAGTCTAATCACCTTTTCTCCTAAAAGTGCTTTTTGATCGTCTAAAAGATGTTTACATCAGAACTAAGATTTTAAATTTACAACTTTTTTTAGATCTTCTACAGACATAGGCCTCATTAAGTTGCTAACAAGGAGTTAGAAATACATTTTTGTAAGTCTCCTTCCCTTTTTCATTCTCTCCCTCATCCCCAAAATAGAAATCAATAAAGAAAGTTGACACCTATGGATGAAATCAAGCCAAGTACTCTAGCTACTGGAAAATATGCCTTCATAATGTCCTACTGCTGTGTTATTTGTGTTTCTAACTATAGCTCTTGCATATATAATTCCATTATACTTTTATAAATCAGCGTTTTGAAAAATGCTTTTGAACCATTAATATATTTTCCTGGTTAAAATTCTTTGAGATGTTCTTAACAAGAGTCTTAGATAATGAATTTGGGCAAACTCTGGAACAGTCTTTACAGTATTATCATTCTCATTAATTTTCAGAACTACCCACTGTGTTGAGATGATTGTCATGGGCCTAAGACTTCAATTTGGCTAAATATTTTTGCATATATTTCAACATATAAGTAACTAACAGATGTTTAAAATGCTACATTCACATTCTAGAAATAGTTAAATATTTACTATAATATCATAATTTGTTTGCTGCACTCATTTTTATTTTGTTGTTTCTATCTTTAAACACTCCTTTAGGATCCTGGTTGGCTGTACACAAAAAGCTTTAAAATGCCTTCACAAGAAAACAAAACACAGTGGGTTTAGTAAATACAGCTGTGCTTTTAAATAAGAAAAAAAAAGCATTTAAAGTACCAGAAATGAAAAACAAAGAAAAAAGAAAACACTTAAGGCATAGAAACTTAACATTTACTTAAGGTCCAGACTTTATGTAAATTGTTAGCCTATCATCATCTTACAAATTCATATTTTGTTTTGGCTTTAGAAAAAAACTGAAAAAACCTGTGGTGTTAAATCATTACTAGAAGGCTGTATTAGATGAAAACAATATCACTTTTTCAAAAGTTAATACAAAGCATATACAGTCTTTTACTTTAGTCAAGCTTATTCTTTTTTCTTTTCCCCCTCCCCCACCCTTTTTTTTAGGTTATCTTTGAAGACTGATTCTGTTTCCATTGTTTCATCCTTTAGCATTCACATATCAGAGCAATAAGTATTTCATTACCGGTTTATCTGTCCAGAGGCTTGAGAAGCAGTAACAATTAACCCTCCCTTCACAGTGATTGATACAGGCTTTGCTTTCAATTTGTTCCACTACACAGATCATGAAATTCTGAATGCGATCATCCTTATTGACCTACACTTTCAAACACACGGCTACAATGAGATGAAAGTAATTATTAAAGGGAACACAGAACTACTCAATGCTGAAATAAAGTCTTTAAAAAATCTTTTAGATGACCTTTCTTAAAATTGGAAGTATTTGATGTGAAATAAAATGATGGATTTGCTTCATAATCTGGAAATATTACATTCAAAACTTATCAACGTATGTTATGATTATACCATAGGCGCTCAACTCTGCAACACTGACTTCAACAGGACTGATCACTTGAGTAAAACATAGCAGGGTCAGGCCCTATATGTTCCACAAAGGACTTTATTTTACACCAGTACTGATTAAAAATATTTTGAGAGACATGTCAAGTCTTTAATTATTATGCTGCTATGACCTGTTTCTTAAAGAAATGGTATTTCTTTTGAAGATACTGCACTTCCTGATTCACCTTACTATATAAATATGTACAGCCAAAAAACTAAGCTCTCAACAAGGAATGAAGAACGGAAAAGCAACAGTTTTATATCATCAGACAAACTGAACCGAGACCTATAAACCCATGTATAAAGACTCCACTGCAGTGAGAAACAGAAATATTTTTCATAAACCCTTGAAAAACAGCCTCAGCTAAATAGTAACCTCTTGAAATCAATATATTCTGAGGAATATAAAGTGATTGGCAGAGGAGTGTAGTGACTACAGAACTATTTAAAATAAGGGTTGCAGTCAGAGAAAATTAAGATAGAAAACTATGCAGCAGAATGTTCTTACAGGCCTCAGGGTCTAATCACAAAACAGAGTGATGGAGATGAACCAATACTGCATGGATTAGTGATGAATTATTTTGAACTATAATCATGTGCCAGCACAAAAGGGGAGGTAAAAACTAGCCATTACTCACAAGTTGATGTGCAGATAAGTAAAATAAAAATTGGGAAAAAAATTATATCCAAAACTAATACATGAGAATCATGAAAATCTAAAATGTTGTTACACTTCAAGTGACAGTCTATGTAATGTCTTTCATGTACTGTAAAATATTTAGTATTTACATAGTATGGTCTGCAAAGTGCTTAGGCTAAAGCAGGGTTAAATCGCCATCTCTTCTGTAAATCAGTACCTGATAACAATATATGTCCAAAAAATCTTAGTGGGAAGATGTAGACTTAAATTATCACAAAAGGCACTATTTTTTCATATAGTGAAATTACAGGAAATACATATAAATGTAAATTTATATATAAAATACTAATGAAGGATTTAATTTCCTTTAGCCCATCTGGAAAACAAAATAACATCAAATTAGGATTCAATATTAGCTTTCTTTTTACTGTGGAAAAAAACTGTTAGAACTAATTTTGCAAGGAAAGAAAAATCAAAACTGCTATTCACAGAGATTCCTGAGATTCCTATGAACAGACTGTTTAAATGAAGAGCACTTTAATCAGTAGAGGAATCCTCACGTTTCTAATGTCTTGCTGTGCATTCTGCAGGTTATAGTAGCAGCTGGTAGAGGTCATATATCTTTTGTGAGCATCCCAAAAAGGCTCACTGCCAGACTGTTAAATTATGAATAAGCAATGAACAAAAGAATGCAGATACGGTGGTGACAAGATAATCCAAGCAAATTTATCTATGACAAATTTCACAGGATTAACAAATTACGTTTACACAGAACAATAAAAATGTGCAAAAAATGATGATCCTACTTTTCCCTCACAGCATTAGTTAAAAAAGTCACCATTCCAGTACATTTAAATTTAACTTTATCTAAAATAAGACATTTATAGCATGCTGAAGACCACCATATAACATTATTTCCTTTCAAGCAAATATATATATATAGCGTATGTAATATACTATATATGTGCATACAGTATACTATAATTGTATACATCACTGTAGAATTACATAAAAAGTTTTCCCACCATAAGTATCATAGCAAATATAGAAGAGTACTAACTGTCAAATGCTCCATTTTACTTGGAAAGGAGAACATAGTTAGCCACTTTTCCCCATAAAGATTATTTTCTTCCTATTTGCAACAAACAAACAGTATAAAACATGATAATCTCCTCACAAAAAATTAAGTCCTGAGTTGGAGTTGAAATACTTTTTCCAGTAATATTACAAAATAATTAAACAAGTAAAAAGGCAATATCCATCCATGATTTCTTAGAAAGTTGTGGAAGAGTACATATAACCTAAATACTGTATGTTATAAAAAAGATCCCAAAGATATATAACTAGTGTGTCAAGTCACTCTTCTATTTTGGATTTAGTGTTTACTCTATCCTTTTAACTGAAGCTCGGGTCTTGAGAAGTGGTGCAAAAACATAAAATGACATTCTGAGTGAACTGGTGCTAGAATGCATGGAATAAGGGTTTCCAAATGACAACTCGGTAGAAGAGGAAATTAGGTTTTGTTAACAAAAAAATAAAATAAAATAAAATTAAGAGCAAAGTCAGTGTCACTGCAAAAAAGGAACCAAATTTATGTTTAAAAGATCCAAGCACCATTATACCTTTTCCACGAGTCTCATTTGAGATATGTACTGTCAATTCAGTTTATTTTTGTTTTTTAACATGAAACAGTTGTTTAGTAAAAATACAACTTTAGTAAAATTGGTCCTCTTCAACACTATACATCATTTACATATCAAATGTATGCTCTCCTCACAGAATACTGCCTATAAACAGGAAACCGAACTATTAAAGTGAACATCCAATTAATTAAGATACTTTAGTCAAATACTTGGATCCTTCAAACACTGATACTTGAGTCGTATTTATCTAGCTCATTCAGCCATTGAAAAAATTGCTGTACTTTTTATTTTTCAGAAGAAATACAAGTTTTATAGTAAATCAGAGCAGTGACTCAAAAACAATGAATTAATAAGGCTGCCCTAAGCATCTGTTTCTCTTCAGTACTTTTTACTAGTTACCTACCAATAAAAACAGGATTCTTTTATTTTTTTTATTTTTTCCAGAAACTCTTGTCAATGGAACAAGTGTTGAAGCAAGTGTATCAATTCTATATCCAATGATGCTTTGACAAATATGAACACTTTGCAGTTATGAAGGCTACCGGATAAGCAGCAGTAGCAATAAGTCCTTTTTTTTTTATCCCAAAGATAGCACTTGAAAGACTTGGTCATTCAGCCCTTTCTCCGGACCTTAACCTTGACCTACAGAATCTGCCTACCTAGAAGAGGTTTTTTTCCTCACCGTAAGGTACTCAGTCTCTATTCTCCCCTAAACAGAGTTGCCAGTCCTTCCAAAACTTTGCAAATTATTGTTTTGCTAAATGGACCACAGTCTAAAAAGGACAAGTCTGAGGACATCATGCACATCTAAATCTACTACTCAAATGAACTAAACTTTGAATTGGCAAATGCTTCCATCTCGCCAATGTGATAGCTAAGGAAGACAACAAACAAAGCAACCCCCCACCCAGTTTATATAATGTATAATATATGTGAGCATTATCACAAGCCAAATATGCACTTTTGTAATTTAATCCAAAATGACAACCCAAAACCAGTATTATTCTATACAACTAAGTTTAAAAACATGATAGCCAAACATTTAATGAACCCAATTCCATATTCCTTAGTCAGACTAAACTTCCAGGCTGGGATTTTCAAATGAGCCTAAGGTGTTTAGGCACCCAACTCCACTGCAACTGAATGGGCGATGGGTGCCCAAGTCCCTTAGGCTCATTGGAAAATCCCAACCCCAGGGAGTTAGGCATATGCATACTATTTAAACTGTATCCTGAACATTGATAATATACACATATAAACCTATGATCACTGACTTTAATGAAACAATACTCTTTCACTTTAATTATTTAACATAGGATTGAACCATTACTACAAATGAAATTAACAGATATGATGAAAATGTTGATTTCCATAAGAAATAAAAAATACAATTAGCTGTTCTATCAAAGCAATTTCTTTCAATGAGAATTTTGCCTGTATAAGGAGTACAAAGCCCCAAGCTCCCTAAGGAAGCAGTGTGATCCAGGGATAGGAAACCAGACTTGGAGTCAGAAACCCTGGATTTTATTCCCAGTTCTAGCATTGATGTATGAGCTCTGCCAATTCTCATGATTTTTATGTCTTAGTTTATCAATCTGTAAAATGGACATAATAATGCATATGCCCCTTTTAAAGCACTCTGAGCTCTGCAGAAGAAAATCTCCACAGAAATGCTAAGTATTATTAAGTGTTGCTCAGTTGTAACATGACATCAACAGGCGTTCCCAGAGCAGAGAGAGGACAGCACAAACTCCAGGAGTATAATTTCAACATTCAAAAATAAGAAAATTCAGCACTGAAAATGAAAAGTCTACCATGAAAAGGAGCTTCTTCAACTCAAGGGTCAAACCTACTCTTTTAATGAGTCATTTATCAATTTGTCCTCATATGAAGTTATGTAAGATCATCCGTACTTCAATGTGATTCTAAATTTTGCCTGTGTAAGGAATACAGGATCAGAAACTACATAAGCTCCAGTATTTAGGCCCACCAGATTGACACTGCTATTTTCTTGGAAGCCCTTGTGACAGAGAACTACTCCATTTTCATTTCAGAATTTCCTTGTTCTTTTGTGGTTGACGATACACAGCCCAATTGTTCCCTTAATCAAGTCCATGAGAGTTTTACCATTACCCTCAGTGGGAACAAAATCAGGCCTACAGTATTAAATATAAAAAATGTATTTTTCCTTTTGGCTTTCTATAGTATTTTCTTTCCTTTGGTTTTTCTTTTTTTTTTTAAATGAAAATATAATTTGAATGTACATTTCCAAAGACAGAATATAGCTCTTCCAAGACACGGTTGCAAACATAGTCCTGTTCTTACCACACCATATTTTTCTACGTAATGTTCCACTACATTATACAATATTTATGAATATTTTTACTACTTAAAGTCCTTTGAAATCAGTGGCACAAGAGTCCTATTCATTTCACTGGGAGTTGGTGTATTGCGAAACTACAGCTCAAGCTGGTCACAGAACAATGCTCTAGTCATATAAGACACCAGCAACCATTTTATTCCTACTATGCTGCATCTTCATATGTAATATTATAACAAATTATTCTTATTATGTGAAGTTCTGTTAAAACCAACAGTACAAGCACCTCACTGACATATTAGGACTTTGCATGGCAAAGATAACTTGCAGAAGTCTTGTACATATTACACGGAAAGATACCAGCTATTATGAAAAATACACTTATTAATGCCATTTCAAAACATGTATTCTAAATGTCAAAAACACTTTGGCAGCAATGAACTAATTTCAAAGTTGTGTTTTTTTAAAGCAGCACTGAGAAAGAAATGTCTTGGCTAAATACATTCAAAAATGTATCTTTCAGTTTAAAAAAGAATTCCAGGCTGGCAAATTGTGTGCCAAGTTTCAATGAAATTACTTCTGAAACCACTATAGGACAGATTCTGAAACCTTACCTCACATGAGTAACTCTTACACCTGTAAGCAGTAGCTCTATTGACTTTAACAGGAAATTACTTCAATGGGCCTATTTGCATATGTAAGAATTGGTCACATTAGATCCACTTTCAGGATCGGTCCAGTTACACTGAACTCCCCAAATCACTTACTTAATGCATATAAAATGAAATTCAGCTACATTCAGTACAGGGGCTTGATCCTGCAGCCACTAAGTCAATATCAGAGCTCCCACTGACTTCAGCAGGAGCAGGATCAAACCCAAAATGTTATGAAAATTACTAGTTAGTCGGCATGCTCAGTTTCCGACATTCAAAAATCTCAGTACACATTTCTCCCATAAATGAATGACTATCAAAAAAAAAGATGTATGAAACAAATTATTTTTTTAAATAAAGATACCTTTTAGCCGAAATATTGGTAAAACAAGTGGCTGGAATGATAAAAATTGTCTGTGTCACTTTGCAACAACTGTTTTACATAATTTTTTGCAGTGAATTTCACATCTGGCTAGCAACTTGTATGTCAAGTTTCGAACCAAATGCAATTTGAAACTGCCAATACATTACACTCTGAAATTCAAGTGCTGAGAAGAAGAATGGGGAGGTTGATGTTCATGATGTATCCTGACGTTCCCTTAAAAATAACCATACTTCTGGGTGTTGCAGTATACTGCTAATTTTAATGTGCTAACTTTGGTTATGAATGTTAACTTACTGGACCTAAGAAGCAACGCTATACTTATCCAGTATAAAAATAATATCTCTACATATCACCATTAGTTTGGTATAAAACAAGTTAAATGCCTGTTACTTCCAGTAAGAAAAAAATTATGCTGGAAAACAATGTAAGAAACAATGCAGCAGACAAAATCCTGTTATTCAGAATCCAATTAGTTACTGAAAATACGTAATATAACTTTTGTTGATCAATACTTTCACATAAGCCTTAAATAATATATGATTCCAGTGGGGAGGAAATGCAGCAAATCAAATATGGTGGGAGATTATTTCAAATTATGAATAGTAGTATGACTGCTAAACCATAAATCAGAAATCAGAAAGATTGTTGTAATGTGGGAGGGCTCTATTTAATAAAGGTCATTATAACTCCTGGCTCTAGAGCTATAAGATCTAATATCCTCTCTGGTAGCTCTATGATATGCCCATGCATTACTGTTCTTGTTGACAGTCTGTTGCCTTGGAAATATTTCATTATTTCAGTTTTTCCATTTGTAGACCCTTGGCCTTGTGATATGAAGGCCACCCTATTTCATATTTTCGATTATCATTTAAGCAATCTTCTGGAGCTATTTATATAAAAGCAAGTGTAAGACAATGCATATCATCATTTATCACTGTTGTGTTTAAGCTTATACTCTAGAAAGAAATACAAAAATGATGGGATTTTTTTTCTTTACTTTAAACCAACATAACTGGGATACTGCGATATGCTTTACAAATCTGCACTGGCATACCATATGCATGACACTTCTATTTAATCACCTTGGATATATATCCACACAATTGAAAGATCCTAGGCTGGTACGGTAATGGTATAATTTGCAGCCTACCAGAGTTTAAAAGAAAATCAAATAAGCTTAAGTGCATAACTTCACAATCTAAACAGGTAAAATAAAGTTTTAAAATTATTCAAGTAGTATTAATACTTAATGGTAGGTAGCATATATCATTTTTGGAATACATTTAAAACCATTATCCTGTTGTTTACAGTATTCTAACACATTCCATCTAAATATTGTATAAATGAAGAACAAATATATAGACTGTTTACTCTCATGGGTCTAATTTTTGATAACTAGTTTATTTAAGAAGTATCTAAGAAAATAGTTATTGCAGAGCCATTTTTCAAATCACTTACAATATACAACTCAGAGGAGATTTACAAAGTAGGCTTAAATAAACAGTTACATCCAAGAATGTAGTGAAACATCAAATAAGTTTTAAGAAAATGCACATTAGTGTATATTTATCTTTTTTCCAAAACTTTTTCCAAACACCACATAGTATTATATATAATTTCCCATATAAAAACAAATCAACTTACACAGGTAATATTTATACTTAAAGTGTTCAGAGCATTGTAAACAGTGATAACCAAGCAAACCCTCAGGGCACAAAACTGTCTGGACACTAGGCCAAGTTTGTGGCTATTAGCTTTCTAGGAGTTTAGGCTACTTGTTCCTCTGAAATGATTACTCCTCCCACTCCCTACAGGGTAAAACTACGCTGATCCAACCTTTAAAATGACAGCATCAGAGCTGAACAAGAAGATGCTATTAAAGGACATTAAATTAAATACAGTATATCCTCCTACAACTTCAATCAGAATTTCAGACCAAGTGTTATTTAGTTCAGCTCTCAAGTGGAGCAGAATAACAAATTGCGCACTTTGATTTACCTTCTCCGAATGCCAAATGGAGACAGGTGATAAAGAAAGCACTCATGCACAGGCTATGAAGTTTCCCCTAGAAATTAATTCTATCTTCAAGATTCCTATCTCAGAGAAATTCCCAAAATGGCACACAAATATGCTTCTGCTGGAGAGATTACTGAAGCTGTCCTGGCAAATACATTTATTACTAATATAGTACCAGGATCAGAAAGAAGACAGCAAAATTGTATATTAGAAAAACAAATGATATTTATACATTGTTGTTTTCCTTGCAAATGAAGAACTTTATAGAAAAAGAAAAAAGCATGCTACTAAAGGCACTATTAAGACGGTAAAAATACCTATGTAGCCACTGGAAGAAAATTTTGAACGTTTATCGCTAAAGAGAAGCTAAACTATAAATCAGACCTTTAATTTCTGGATTTTTAACAGAGGTGCACATTACACCTATATTCAAATTCAGCTCCATATGTCTTTGACTACATTGTCCAAGTGCAATAGTTATTGCTATGCTTCAAGCACAGCTATATAAATACTTTACTTATGAATAGGAAAATACAGTTTTCCAAGATTTTGCAATACTCAGTAACTTACTCCACCATTACTTCTATCAAATCTGCATTTATTTTTTAAAACATACACTGTGATATGTTTACCATCACATTTTAAAAAGACATGTTTTAAATTAAAAGTGTGAAATAAAAACTGTTTGACCACAACTCATTTTATGTAAATATTTCTCAGATCAACTTGTAAAATATAAATCTGACAATGTGACCCAATCACTTTTAAAAGCTAAGTGTTAATTTCCATTTTACTACCAACCAGGCACCTTCCTCACCCTCCCACTCATCCCAAACTCACTGATAATGCTGAGGAAACCACACAAAAACAAACCAAAACAAAAAACCAAAAAAAAAAACCTTTGGCTGCCCTCCTGTTGGAGATATATCTTAGTGAAATGGATCTTTGAATACTTTTGTAAGAATCACAAAGTCACATCACATGAACTTGTCAACCGCTTCCTACTGATCGCTTCTAGAAAGAGTCATTTTACTAAGAACAAATCTGCTAGGGCCAATTCATGTCAGCAACAGTTAATTAACAGCAAACAGAATCCCAAACAAAAGTATAAGGGGCGAGACTGATGGATTAGAAGCAAAGGAGGGGAAGCACCATCCAGTCTGAATTCTAAGAATAACAGCAGTTTACAGTCCTTGTAGATATTTTGTATACAAACTCTGCTGCGTTTTAACCAACTCCACAGTGCAATAAGTATCAACTATTCCAAACAGCCTGTTGTGTTTCCACCACCAAGGACGCCAAGGGCGGGGGGCAGTGTACATTATTCTGCAATTACTGTAACGCTTTGGACAAACTTGCCCGAATGCACAGCTTGCTGCGAAGAGCAAACAGCTCTTCCCTAGTTTCGGCCTAGCTGCACTTGAACTGCACAAACAGGGACGGCCCCTCAGCAAGACGTTCCGGGCCTGGTGCAAGCTCCTCATCCCCCGGTCACCCCACCTCCCCTCCGCGGAGACTGGAGACCCGAAAGGGGCCGCCCCGGGGATCCCCACCACCACCACATACACCCCTCCTCCCTCTGTCTCTCTCTCTCTCGTCAACGCGCCCTGCCAAACATCCGCTCCTGCAAGCTGGGGAGGTGCCACTGATCTGAGACTGGCGGCGGGTGCAGCGGGGAGGCTCGCAGCGCGCGCGCGTGTGTGAGTGTGTGTGTGTGTGTGCAGACAATATGCAATAGGCGAGAAACTCCCCGCACTACCTGACAGGGCGAGCGGGTATCTGCAGGCAGAGTCCTCCTCCTCCCACCATTCCCCGGCATGGCAGCCAAGCCAGACCCAAGGCAGCGGCGGCAGCGCTGCTGCTGCAGGTTCAATAAAGAGAAAGTGTTACCGTTCTCGCCGGGAAGGATCCTGCTGAAAGCTTGGCTTGGTGGGCGCCATCTTCCTGGGGTTTTCCCCCCCTCTCTCCCTTACTTTTCCCCGTGCCGGGGCTGGCGTGTGTGGTGTGTCTAGCGGCGGCAATGGCCCTGATTACCCAGACAGGCTAAGGAAAAGTACTGAGGCCGAAGCATCGCGGGCTCCCGCTCCTCGGCGCAGTCCTAGTGCAGGTTGCTCGCTAGCACGGCTGCTGCGGCGGCCGCCGTCCACAAGCCGAGGAGCGGAGAGAGCCCGGGCTCCGCCGGCTCCACAGACATGCCCAGCGCAGAGACAGGCGGCCGGCGGCGGCGGGGGGAGAGAGCCGCTCAGCCCCGCCGGGCAGCCCGGCCATTGGCATCGCCCGGCAGGTGTGACACCCGCACCCAGCACGGGCCAGATTAAGCTGGGTGCCAGGCCATGGGGCGAGCAGGGCTGGGGCGGGAGGGAGAGGGAAGAGTCAGGGAGCTCCGAGCTTGACCGCTGTGAAAGTATTTCTGGGCATTTTCCAGCTGCTTCTCCAGCTCCGCTCTCACTCTCTGTGCAGGGGACAGAGCCTCCGCTGCCGGCGCAACAACGCCACTCAGTTGCAGTTTCGCACACTTTCCTGCTCTGGAGCAGCAGATCCAGCAGAAAAGAGGGGCTGAGAGACAAGGTTGTGTGTGTGTAACTCTGCGAATGCACATGTGTGCATATCACAGGGGAGAGCATGTGTGCACAGTATGTAAAAATCCGTGAGACAACATATGCGCTGTACTGCGTTTGTGCATTACATATGGAGAAGTGCGTGTATGCGCAATATGTTATGTGTGCAGTATATGTGCATCTATTATGTATACGGTATTGGAAGGGAGTATATGCGTTAGATACACAGAAGTGTACGCACGTGTGTATAGCTCATATCTTCTGCACAGAAATCGCAAATAAATGGGGAGAGGGTTGCGAATATAGGCGCACACACCCATTTGAGTGTGTACACACCCCGCATCTTAGTATACAGTTCTAGCTGTGATGCTCTCTTCTTGAAAGATGTAACATTGGTCATGTTAACACAATGTGACACGCTCTGTTTGGGAAGCATATGCTTCACATTCACTGGAGATTACCAAACAGATCACGAAATAAGGGAGCGAGAAAAAGAGCATACCTTACAGGTTTCTGTTAACATACCAGGAGAACTGGGGTTAAAGAGATTTTAAAAGACAATATCTCTTTTGTAAATAGCTTTTCAAAGCTAAAGTCACAGTGTGACTGTGCTTCTGCTGCCTGCAAGTTCAGCTGCTTAGGGCCTGATCCTGTTCTCAAAATGAATCGGATTCTTTCCGTGGGAGCAGGATCAAGCTCTAAACAACGGGGTTTAAACAGAGCGTCTTCTCCATAATTTAAAAAGGGAAAGGGGAATGGGATGGCTACATGTTTGAGTTGTGCAAGAGAAAGCGAATGAGGAAGAAGTTATTAAGGCACCTGAAAGTTTGGCTGTAGGGCGTTGTAAATGCACCAGCTGAAGAATCCCTGTAGGAGTCAGCGAGTCTGACCTAGGACTTCCAGAAGCAGACACAGGCTGCCAGGGACCAAGCCCCTGCAGACAGCTTCTCTCTCAAAGCAGCCTACTCACCTAGGCCCCGATCTTGCAAACACTTACACACGTGTCTACTCACTGTAGTAAAGTTAAACACGTGGGTAAGTATTTCAAGGATGGGGGCCCCACATACACATATACTATACTGTATTTATCCAGAGTAAACATCATACATCTCAACATAAGATCCTTGGGTTTCTTTTATTTTTATTTCAGTCATTAAATATGGGATCTGTAATAGAATTTCAACTTTATATCAAGGAATTTGGGGTTTCAAAAAGCACAGAATGCCAGTCAATGCGGCAAGCCTTTTCCCTCCCCTCCTCCAGAAAAAAAAAGTTAAGAGCTGTCATCTTGGATTTTTGCAATGAGCATAAAAATGATACCAATGTTTTGGTACATTTGTAAACCATTTCAGTATAACAAGTTGAAACATCATTCAAATTAAAGGCATAGGTTTAGTCTATAAAACTAATAGTTACCTAACATTTGGAAAATTATGCAAAGCATAAATTTAGTACTGGACTGGAGTCTCATTATTGTTAATATTTGACTATATATTTAGTCAACAATATTTGGTTCACTGGTATTGGTAGTTTATCAGAGAGGAGTTGTTATAACTTTTTCCTGATTACTGACTGACAAAAACCCAGCTATTAAAATCTAACTGAAGTACTAAAATTTCACAAGCTGCTTTGTCCATAATATTTCTGTATAGCTTAGCCCTCCAGAGGTCTCTTTCATTTATTTAAAAGTCAATCTGACATTTCTGACCCTTGACTTCCCCACTTCATAGACTAAATTATTGTGACAGTTGTCTGTACTTGCTAGTTAAAATGACCGTCAGTTTCCCTTAGAATTTTAATACTTTATAAGTGACAAAAATCATAACCCATTAAAGGAAAATACTCATCCAACTTTTTCCCATTCTTTATATCTGTCACGTTCCAGTTCTTTTATATAATAGGTTCGTGTATTTGAGCAAAAGAAGGCTGATATTTCATTTCAAATGTTCCTTAGTAAGGAAAGTTCTTAGAGATCATCAAACTGCAATATCAATTTTATACTACTTTTTACGAAATAAAGCCTTCAAAAGTCACGTCCAGAAAATTTCTACAATCGGGCATCAAATGGAAAACACACCCATGTGTTTTCCAAAACTTATCCTAGTGGGTTAGGCAACTCAAAGTTGGTGAACAACAAAGCAGGCAATGATCGATTATCGAAATCTTACCAGTTTAACTACCGGTGGTTCAAAACAAGAGTTTCCAAACCAGTGAAGTTTTAAATATAAAGGTAAAAACTTACTGGTAAAACTTAAAGGTAAAAACGTATTCATTATATGCACTAATATATTCATTATATGTAGTTAGAGGTGTTGGCTATTTGTGGTTACACACCATTTTTACCCCAATATTTAATTTAATGCAAAACTGGAAGCACAGATGTTTGGAACTATAATATTTTTATTTTATTTTAAAATCGAAATTGTTCAGATTTCAATCTAGACTTATTTTTGTCAATTAGTGGGGAGTACATTTTTGTTCTCATTTGCTAGTAGCAAAGAATATCAAAGAGAAAGTTCAGAATGCAATTAAGATGAATACTCCACAGTGCTGCGTGCATTTAGGGTTTCATGCTATATTTCCCTGTACTAACAGGTGACATGATAACACTACAATGTGGACCTGCAAGCGTGCAGCTCCAAGTGAAAATTGTTTCTTTGTCGAAAACAAATTATCAATCAACACATCGTGATCAATTATCCCCCAGGCTGCCACACAGTGGGATTTGCACAAGGCATTGACATTGAGAAATTCCTCTCTAGCGGGGAAGAGCGAACGGGATCCCAAACTTTGCAGTAGCCAAGCTAAGATGCCAGGGAACTCACCCCCCCCCACCATCACCCCCCATTGCTGCTTTCCAACTCATTCAAGATACAGCTAGAAGATTTTGTTTACATCTCGGTGCATTTTAAAACAGCCTGAATGTTTACACCCAAAGAGCTACCAACAGCGGGGGAAAAAAAGAAAAGAAACACAAAAGCACAAAGAAAAGCAAGTGAGGGAGCCTCACACACACCCTTTTTTGACCTGCACTCACCGTTGTTGGTAGGAAGTGATGCCCTGAACGTTTTGTGGGTTGCCGTTGGCTGCGGTGCTGGCTCTCCCCATGCCTGGCCCGGCCGGCACTCCCCCGGCCGCCCCACCGGCCGCCGCCGCAGTCACCTGCACGCTGAAATCCGGGAAGATCCTGATCATCCCCGCGGCTCAGCACCCAGCGAGTCTCGGCGAAGAGGTACAGCAGCTCCTCTCCCTCCGGCGGCTGCAGCAGCAGAGCCAGGCACACTGCAATCCCATTAGTGAGCGGCGGCCACTGTGAGTGAGGGAAGGCGCTTTGATCTGAGCTGCTGGGCTGAGATTGAGAGGAGTTGGGGGGAGGGAAGGATGGGGGGGTAAAGGGAGGGGGGAGATATTTTACCGATTTGCAAACATGCAGCGTGTGAGGATTTGGGGGGGGGGGGGGTCAGCACTGCCAAAGGAAGGTGTAGCTAATAATACCACTGAAGCTGAGGTTATACCAGAAAATCCGAGCTAAGTAGGGAGAGAGAGAGAACAGGGAGGCGCAATTACTTTAGCGGTGCAGTGAAAATGATGAGCAGCAAATGTTGCCTTTTTTCCCCCGTCCTCCCTCTCCCCCACCCCTCCTCCCAAAATGCAAGTCTTGGAGGATTTCTCTGTCTCAATGAAGTAATAATAAGCACTGCTGACCACAGCCTGGGCTCGAGCCAACAGCGCGGGGGAGAAGAGGGGAGGAAATATCCCAGCTCCCAGAGTCCTAAAGAAAGAAGTAAGAGTGGAGGATTGTTGCTGCCCAAGTTCTTGCTCTTGGTAACTTGCTGCCCCCGCCACTTTCTATGAGGGGACGGTTTTCACAAGTGAGGAAATGCGCCGCTTTTGTGCAATGGCAGAGTTTGTTCTCTATTATAGGGAACTGACTCTCCTCCCCTCCTAGTGTGCAGCAATGTTATTTCTACTCAAACTTGTAAGGTGTGTGATTGTGTGCGTGCGCGCAGTGATCCTCATTGCTGCTTCAACATATCAATTATACCGCTGAGAGGTGTGCAAGAACCCTTAGCAAATTTATACCACAGAGCAGCAGGAGCAAACAATAACAATAGTGAGGAAGGTGGCTCGTCTTTGGTGTCCCTTTAATGCAAACTGCTTTATATCAGAGAGGAAAAAGCGTCTGTAGATTTACAGCTCCTTTGTGCACCATGGGTAGGAGTGGGCGCAATTCCTCCCCCCACTGAGGAGGGTGGATTTGCCTTGCCCCGCTTCCCCGCTGCAAAGTGATTCTCCACTCAAACCCGGGTTTGCTTGGGTTTAACGGCTGCTGTGCATGTGTGCGCGCCCCGAGCCACGCTGTGCAGCCTTGTGGTGCTTCTCAGGGCGCAGCAGCAGCAGCCGGCGGTGCAGTGCGAGGTGTTGGAATGCGCAGAGCAGCCCCCGCCCCGTGTCATTCCCACCCTCCTGCATCTCGCAGGCGCCAGGAGTCAATGAGGGAGCAACAACTTGCTCTCGCCGCGCTGCTGATTGACTCCCCGCGCGTTAACCACCGGCGCTGCGGGCCTGGGCTGCTCGCCTCGCAGCCAATCGGCGGCCAAAGCTCAGGGCTGGTGCGGCGCTTCACCTACTTAACCCTTTGAGCCAGGCGAGGAAAGAGCAGCAGCCTGCGTAGCGGCCAAGACGTCAGGAGGGGGTGCGGGGGGGAGGAGGGAGGGAGGGAAGGCAGGCGGCGAACCACAAGCCCGCAACAGAACCCTTCCTTTCTTAACAGAGACAGGCTTTTGGGAAAGCCCTTGTCCTAGTATGGAGGAATGCAGAAGCCTTGCAAAAAGCACCCAGAAAAGCCCGTAGCCCCTACATCAAATCTACTAACCCAGCCTCACCCTGACACCGAGAAAATAACTGGGGGCACTTGGCCCAAATGCTGTCCCCTCACTGCACTAAAGTTACTCAGTCTAAGCAACCTGGCATTAGTTTGCCAGGGTTCCATACAAACTGCAGTGCATTCAACACTTCCAGTCAGGAATATTAAGGGAAGAGAGGAGGAAAAGCCTTTCCTCCCCATCGCTTTTCTGTCCAGGGGTATTGTCCATACACCACCCTCCTCCTCTGGGGATTTGGAGCCCAGGCCCATCAGATCCATAAGGCAGACCTGAAGGAGTAGCTCTCATGTTAGCCTGTTCCCCGCTAGCCAAGGGAATGAAGCACACACACATGATGCTAGTGTGGGGTCCACAAGCAGCATTCATACTCTACCTGTCTGTGCTCCCTGAGGACAGAGCTGCTAACCCTAATGGCACCACTCATGGTATGTCTCCACTGCAAAAAAGGGTGTTCTCAATTCAGATTAGCTCACCTGGGTTAAAATAACAGTGAAGGCACAGCAACTCAGGTTGGCAGCTCACGTTCAACCCTGGGATGCCCTATAGACAAACTCAAGTCACATTATGACAATTGCACTGTGAGATCTGCTTGCTGTACTTTTGCAGCCTGGCCCACCACTCTAGAAGCATTGTGCTCCTAGCTTCCACTGGCAAAGCTACTCTTGTCCTGGCAGTATATCTCCTTTCACCCAATGCAGCTCACCCTCTATGAATCTTAAACTGGCCCTTAGTCCAAATATCCTCTTCATTTTGACTATTTTTGTTTGAAACCAAATTAAGACACATCAACTTTATATTAAAACAGAGACTGCATTCAATCCTTTTGTATTAAATAGCATCTGTGTTTGCGTTCTGTTTTAATACAGAATTCTTTGGACTGCCGCTAATACCAGGAGATATGAAACTGGTTAGTCCCCACATGTTGCACATAAAAAGAATTCATAATGAGCATCTGTGGGATGTGGAATGGATTCCGTGAGTTAGCTGAAGACCTCATAACGTAAGAGCTGAGAAGCCTAAGTGAATTATGACTGTCTCTCTCCTCACAAGTAGGATTAATTTTCTATCCCACTTATATTCATTATCTATCCTGTTTATACCAGAGGGACATCAATTGTTTGAGTGTTAAATGTAAAGACTTACTGAAAAAGTATAGGTTGGATAGCTGAGGGAGGAGAGAATGTTATTCCAACTCCAGGTTTAAAGAACAGTTTTAAATAAAGATGTTCACATTGTTTTTAAATTACTGCTGATGTTTGTTTCTTCTTTGTAATCAACATATTTAAAATGCAAGGTTTATAAACTATCCTCCATTTGCCCATGGCCCTCCCAATTTTGTCAATAGGAATTTTGCATGCAGATCAAGGACTGTATATGGCCTTTAGAAAGCAGGTCAATAAATGGCTGGAGGAATGATTAAAGACTTCTGAATAGTGCCTTTCCTTTTTCTTACAACACAGTACAAGACTGGCATGAATATAGGCTACCACTCTTAATTGGTTATGGAATAAACACAGAAAGGAATTTAAATGCGCCCACATAGTCAATTTTGAAATTCTCAGTCCATTATAGTAGTTTTTTCTGCCAACTTGTCTCCAGGCATTAGAGTGGACTTAATCATTCAGAGGTCTCCATCCTTTGATTGTCACTCTGGGTACTGTAACCATATTTTCACGATCCAAAGGCAACAACTGAGACACAGAGAGCTAGTGTTTGGCTAAGATGGCCAAAGCTTGTCTTAGTTAGAAGTCTACTCCCAAAGGCATGCTGTGCCAAAAAAAATTAAAATTTTGCACCAAAAAATTAAAAATTCTGTGCACAATAATTTAAAATTTTGCAAGTTTTATTTGTCAATAAATAAATGCAGAGGCTCCAGCATGGCAGTGGGGAACACAGGTCACTGGCTTGCTGAAGGTGGGAGATCACCCTGTAGGCCGCCCCCCCCCCCCAGGACATGGACTCAGTGGTGATGCTGCACCTGACCGTTACACAGCACAAGGCCTGGGCCTGCCCCAGAAATACCCTGGGGTCCCGCCTCGCTGCGCCAGGCTCACCGGATGTAGGGCAGGCTCATCCCAGCAGAATCCAAGTGTGGGGAGGATCCAGGTGTGGGGTGAGAGGATTCTGTGTAGCACAATCTGGGTGCAGGCAGCTCAGTGGGAGGGTCTAGGTGTGAGGAGATCTGGATGCACACAGGCTTGTTAGGGAAGGTTTCAGATGCAGGAGCAATGGGACTCTGCAGGGGCTTCCAGGTGAAGGTGGTTGGGGCTCAGCAGTGCGGTCTAAGTGTGAGTATCTCAGTGGGGGAAGGTGGCCATCTGGGCACTGGGGGAATGAGGCTTGGTGGGGTGGGAGGTCTGAGTGTAGCTAGTTGGGGATCAGTGAGGTGGGGGTCTGGATGTGGAGACTCAGAGTGGTGCAGGGGTGGGGCATCAGGGTTGGGGTATGAATGCAGGGAGCTCAGTGGGGGGTGGTCTGGGTGCAGGGGTGGGGGTCCGGAGGCAGGGGTCTGTATGCAGCGGGGCTCCAAATGCAGGGGTTGATGTTCAGTGGGGTGGGGTTCAGGTATGAAGGGGGTTCTGGATGAGGCTTGGCAGGAGTGTCTGAGTATGGAAGGTCTGGATGCACAGGGGTTGGGTGGATGGGGGAGCAGCTCCCCATACAGTGACCACTCCCCCCTACAGCTGAGGAGCAATGGGGGCAGGAAGCAGAGGAGGATGCTGAACTTCCTGCAGCTGGGGGAAGTTTCTGGGGGTGGGTCGGACACAGCCCCAGTCACTCCTTGCAGGGGAAGAAGAAGTCCCATCTTCTCCTGCCTCCAGCCAAGCTGAGATTAGCAGCTGGTCCCGGCTCAAGGTGGGAGCCACTGGCTTGGGTGTCCCCAGACCTGGGATGATTTACCTTTCCTCTGGGTGCCTGAAACCATGTACCTGCTCTGCTAGGGAGTTGTACATGATTGCTCTTGCAGCTTCCCTTTGCTTCCCTGTCAGAAAATCATTTTTCTGGGGGAAAACAAATAAATCTGCAGGGGGTATGAATTCTGTGCATGTGCAGTGGCGCAGAATTTCCCCAGCAGTAGAAGTCACACATGGGGGTCCTGAGCTTGCACCGCTGAAACCAGTAGTTTTGTGATTGACTTCAGTGGGTGCAGGACTGGATTCTCTTTGCATATTTTACACAATATTTTATGACTACTGACTGTATCACTTATTTAACTACTTAAGCACAGCAAAAGCCACATCCAGAAGCCCCACAAGTAGCCCCACTGAAGTCAGTAGAACTACCCATATGAGTAAGAATAGCAGGATTCAGTCTCAGGTTTGTAATGTCTACAACATGCAGAGCCATTGTTTCAAAGTCCTTAAAAGAATATCAACTACAAATGTTAAACCATGATTGTAAAGTAGTGCGTTTAATTGTTTATTGCGTTTCCCCCACAATTAACAGTAGCATAGTAAAGCAAAGAGTGAATCTCTGCTATTTGAATCTTATCTAAAACTTGAGTGAAAATGTTCAATGTGGGATTTATACTCCTATCTGTCTGCCCCAAGTTCAGTACTGTGGGCCCAATTCTCCTCCCATTTTCACTAGTTTTACACGAGCATAACTGTGTAAGGGGAAGGAGAATCAGGCCCTATCATTTTTTTAAGTTAGTTTATTTTTCATCACTCCCCAATTATTGCTAGATTCTGGTTCTTGAGTGATATTCTTTTTGTCTCAATTCAGTACACTATTATAAGATAGTCTGCAAGTTGCTTTGGTATTGATTGAGCTCAAAGATGTTCAGGTACAGTAATGGTGTTTCTTATAATATGCTGTAGATCTTCCACTGATATGGCAAAAACACAGTAAAGCTAAAAATTAAAAACACATGACAGTGTGTAATATAACAACATTGAATATTTATACATTACATATACCTATCTCTCACAATTATAAGTTATATCTTTATCCTCATTGTCAGTGTACTACAGTTCCTTTCTTTCACAGGTGAAAAAAAATCTCTTCTCTGGAAATGCATTTCCATTTACTTAAAGTTAAATGGTTTGACTTTGAATTTTCATTATCTGCTGTTGGAAGGAGCCTATGACAGGTACTAGAGAGAATGCTACAAAGCTTCATTGTATCATCTAATTTTTGCTTCACTTTAGTCAGATATCATTTAAGCGGAGAGTAAAATAGTATACATAGAACAGGATAAAATAGAACAAAACAGAACAGAAATAAAATAAAATGAAAATAGTCTACATAATGAACTACAGTAGAAAAATGCCTTTATCACTGCAGTGTTGAATTTTTTTTTTTTAGTTATACTGATTCCTCACTAGTGAGAAAATTAAACTAATTTTATATAAAAGGAATATGTCATAACAGGATATGGCATTTATCTTCATGAGATAGGGGTGACCTCATCATTCATAAGTGGTGTAGCTATGAATGAGTAATCAGCCTCCCCCACCCATTAAGGGTAGATAAAGTCCATGTCTTCTGTATAGGTATTAAATATTCAATTTATTATTTTACAACTCCCCATCTTTACAAGTGTCCACTGACTGCTGTATCAGCTGCTGCAACCAATATGTATTATTATTGTGAAGCACTGGACATTCAAAGGCTACACTTCATGACAGTGAATGGATATAGAGAATGGAAAAGAAAATAGCAGAGAAGATGAAACAGGAGAAGATAGCCCATGTAAGGAAAAATTATGGGCAGAGTAGGGAGAAGAAGACTAACTGACCTGTACTTTCATTGCTTGTAATATTCCAAGAGCTTTATAACATACATACAATGAAAACATTTTCCGTATTAATACTATACATATCAGCTACCTCATATCTCAAGTTATATTGCTAAAGTTATTCCCAAAGGAGTTAATATATGTATACTGATAGAGGAATATATAATTAGGAATGAAGAATTTCCTTTCACTGTTTATCAGCAGTGCACATTAGAAAAGAGCAGTTAATAAAAAAATATGATTTCTTTCCAGAACTATATCAGAGAATATAATTTTCTCCCTCAAATGATGTCATGTGCTACATTTTGTTTTCATTCCAGTGTAAAAATAATGATCTCAGTATAAAATATACATACATTCTGTTTAATTTTACGAGGAAAGAATTGACTGTTCATCTGAAAAATAACATATTTCATAGAATCATAGACTTTAAGGTCAGAAGGGACTATTATGATCATCTAGTCTGACCTCCTGCACAACACAGGCCACAGAATCTCACCCACCCACTCCTGTATCAGACCTGTGTCTGAGCCACTGAAGTCCTCAAATCATGGTTTAAAGACTTCAAAGTGCAGAGAATCTTCCAGCAAGTGACCTGTGCCCCACGCTGCAGAGGAAGACAAAAAATCTCCAGGGCTTCTGCCAGTCTGCCCTGGAGGAAAATTCCTTCCCGACCCCAAATATGGCGATCAGCTAAACTCTGAGCATGTGGGCAGGACTCACCAGTCAGACACCCAGGAAAGAATTCTCTGTAGTAACTCAGATCCCACCTCATCTAACATCTCATCACAAGCCATTGGGCATATTTACCGCTAGTAGTCAAAGATGAATTAATTGCCAAAATTTCTAAACAGTGAATGTTAAAAGTCAGGAAAAAAAGCCATCAAAACTCAAATAGGAAGTACTCAAATATTTTCCATCTGTAGAATTCCTTGATATATATTCAGGGTACCAGGGCTAGGAGAGAGGAGGACAGAAAATTCTTTTCTAAAAGGATGCACGGGGAATGAGGGAGAGATTAAGATAGCCATCCATATATTCTAAGCAGGAAACACAAGTAAAGAAGAAGATAGAAGGAAAATGCCTGGGGAAAGTAGCATCACTATCGAAATCATAAAAGATGTATAAGGACATCAGTAGAAGAACTAAAAAAACTATTAGAAGAATGCCCTAGAGGGCTATCCCAATGGCTCAATGATTAGCACACTGTGCTGCCACTTGGAAACTAGAGTTAAGGTTTGAGGTTAACCTTTGAATCTCACTCATCAGTATGGGCAGTTGAGAGCATTGTGAGGGCAATGCTTTTAGCATGGAGGAAGAAGGAACAGTGATGCATCACTCATGAATCCTAAAAATATCTAGGTCCTTTACAACCACTGGAGCGGTCTCAGAAAAGAGAATCAGTCCTTTCACCTGGCTAAAAATCCTAATTCCCTGATTATGTGAGAGCAAAAGAGTCCCTTTGACCTACACTGTGTAATGGCAAAGGATAGCTCATTTTCCATTGCTAGAGCGTCAATGTTAATTTCTCCTATGTTGTATCCACTGCCCTGGCCAGAAATCCTAATTAATGGATAATCTCTTAGCACCAGAGGTTTCCCATAGTGTTGATCCCTCACAAATGGTGTTGAACAGCTCCAGTGGAAGATGAAAGAACTGTTGTTTATTTTCCCCACATTTTATTTGCTCCTGCAGTCAGCAATTTAACTGCAGATGCTCTTTGGTATTCATCCAGACAGTTTTATCATCTGAAGACCAGTCTTTCTCCCCTTCAAGATCACTGCCATGATTCCAAGGTGAACAATACTGTACTTTGCTGGCCAGGGGTGCTAGAATAGTTTTTATAGTGGGCGTACTGAGAGCCATTTAACCAAACTGTTAAAATCTGTAAACCATGTACATAATGGAGACTACATCAAGCCAGGGGGTGTGGCAGCACCCTTAGTTACAGCAGCTATGTTTTTGGCAATCGGTCTGGGATCATCTTGGGGACAGCAGATCAGTTTCAAAGCAACACTTTCAGTTGCTCCTCCACCAGGATCTGAATTATACCACAAAGCCCGCAAATAAGTTGAAGTCACAAAAATGAAAAACCATATGGTGGGGTTTTTTGGTCCCTAGGGTTTCAGGAGGCAACAATGTATTTTTTTCCCCTGTGCCTACACTATATCTAACCTCCAGGGCCAGTAATTCTTTCCACGGCTGCATGTCTTTAGGCTCAAAGCAGATTATAAAAAGACCGGGTTAGTTAGCAAAACAAATTTCTAGCTATTTTCTATCATCTTTATTTTCTTTCTGCATTGATATTCCAAACTAAGAAAATTTGCAGGGACAAGAGTTTGGTGTGTAGTATCCTACAGGTAGCCAGCTTGATTTATCTCCTATGCTTAAGGGGGGATCTTAGCATCTGCATCCTTTCCTTTTAATCAGTCCCCAACACCTTCTGATTTAAAAAACGAACCAAACTCCAACAACCCTTCTTGGTTTCTCCTAGGTAATTTCTGAAATGACGAATCAAAGTTAAGAACAACAGTAAAATAGGAACAGATTATTATTTATTTCTCCCTCTCAGAGCTCATGTATCCATAGCTAGTGTGGCCTAATGTAGCCTGCCCACTTTTTGGTGTATACGAACAATGTTTTGCTGAGTTATGCAGCAGTGGTCGAGTAGCTCAATATATGAGTTTGTTAATACCAGTGTTTCCTCCCCTTGATTGTAATCTGCAAGTCACAATCAGGACTGACCCTAATAAAAACCTAGATTCTCAAGAGGTCCCTGGAAAAATATTAATTGATTTATAATCCTGTAGCATTCCAGAGTGGGAAGAGTATTTATTTATCTTTACTTTTATTAAGAAAGCTAACATCATGTAAGTCTTACTTTTTACAAAGGAATTAAACTGTTGAGTGAAGTCTCCTTGCAGGAGGCCTTCATCCTGCTTTATGACAATTTCTTTATTTCAACCTACCTTTCCTTCTGGGATGAGAAACCCAGTGTAGAATTTACAGATACTCCTCCCTACACCTTGTCAAGTCACTTCTATCACTCAACTTGTTTCACTGTATTTCTTGCTTTTGTTGTTGTTGCTTACCTTGTCCATTGCTAGGGCAATCTAAAGGTGGATGGTGTCAAGGAGTGACATTACAAGCCCCGATTAAAGATATTTTCAGATGCTCAATGATATCTCCTTATATTTGACTCTCTAGTCCATTCTCATGGCTTTAACTTTGGCAAGAAAGTTAAGTGAAATGAGATTCATTTAGTCCTTTTATAGATCTTTATTTTCAATTCCCACAGACCAGCCTTAACCACCACCAATTTCAGAACACACAGAGTTCTGCCTCCAGCACACAATTGCTTTCTGATTTTTGGTCATAAGTCTTTACAAGTACATTTTCATTTTAGGTTTCTACCTAAAGCACTTGAGTTTGTGGAGAAAGTTGATGTCTTCATTGTGTTCTTTGGAAATCCAACAAAAAGACAGCATAATCCTTTAAACCCTACTTTTCCAGATGATCATATTATCCCATTTTCAGGAAGATAAAACAACAATACAAGAAACCCTTTTGAGATTGCGGGCGCTCATTCTGGCAGTGATTCATATTGGATGGAGAAACATCAGTCCTCTTTGAAGGAAGTCAGGCAGTTACCTGGCCATTAATACACGCTTTCTAAGCATTACAAAATTGAGTCACTATTCTTTTGGATACAGATTTTGTTTTAGGCAACAGATGCTTCAAATAGCTTTCAGGAAGGATATGTGTAGTGTGTATGTGTGAGAGAAAGAGAACTTATAACTTCTGGGTAGAAGTAATTCTTGAGTTCAAACCTGATTGAAAAAGTCTTTACTGCATTTGTTTAATCTCAGTCTGATCCCAGCTGACATGGCTACTTATTTGTCTTTTTTAGTTTGACACGCAGTTACATCTGCATTTCCTTGGTTTATAATGACTATTTTTCACTATTTTATTACCCACTCTATTTGTTCAGATGAGGAATATTACTGCTTGCTAAGTTATCATGAGTTATGACTTCTGTGAAGACCCAGTGGTTCCAGTGCAGAAGAATGGCTAAATTTTCCTAATGTCCAACCTAAACCTTCCTTCCTGCAGTTTAGGCCCATTGCTTCTTGTCCTATCCTCAGCAGCCAAGAAAAACAATTTTTCTTCCTCCTCCTTGTAACAACCTTTTACATACTTGAAAACTATTATCATGTCCACTCTCAGTCTTCTCTTTTCCAGACTAATCCCATTTTTTTCAATCTTCCCTCATAGGTCATATTTTATAGACCTTTAATCATTTTTGTCACTCTTCTCTGGACTCCAGTTTGTCCACATTCTTCCTGAAATGTGGCGCCCAGAACTGGACTCAGTACTCCAGTTGAGGTCTAATCATCGTGGAGTAAAGCAGAAGAATTACTTCTTGTGTCTTGCTTACAACACTCCTGCTAATACATCCCAGAAGGATATTCGCTTTTTTTACAACAGTGTTACACTGTTGTCTCATATTTAGCTTGTGGTCCACTGTGACCTCCCCAGATCCCTTTCCACAATACTCCTTCTTAGGCAGTAATTTCCCATTTTGTATATGTGCAACTGATCCTTCCTGAATGGAGCACTTTGCATTTGTCCTTATTGAATTTCATCCTGTTTACTGTCTGTTACAGCTATCCCCCTACTCCATTTTGTTTCTTACAGCTGTCCCCATACTCCATTTTGTTTTTGTTCTCCTCCTGTGGCTGCCCCTCCCTGGCTGTTAAGTTGTTTACCAGGGCCACTGCCCTTCTCAAAGGGAGGGCCCCTTAAGTTGTTTACCAAGGGCCATTGCCCTTCTCAAAGGGATGGCCACTTGTGCTGCATGCTAAGTGGGACCACTGCCCTGTTCAAAGGGTTGGTCCTGTTATCACCTTGTTAAACCTGGGCTTTGTGTAGGGTAGGCAATGTCCAAAGCTGCAAGACCTAATGTGTTTTTAAGATCCTGGGCATGAGTCATAGGCCTCATGTGCTTTTGAGTCCTGAGGTGTGAACTCACACCTATTGTTCAGGACTCTGCCCAGGCACGTCTCTGTGCTCACCTGCAGTTTTTCCCTGTGTCTCCTCCCCTGTGACAGAGGGAGCCTATCAGGATTACTGGCGGGAAACTGCCTGAGTCTGCCTTTAAAAACAGGCATTTTTAAAACAAACATCGGAAAGGTTCCTGCATTGCTGCCTGGTCTGATCAGCCAGGGGTTCTGGGGGGTCCTTTCTCTGCTCTCGTTTTATTGTTGAGCGTACCCCTGTTTTTTAACACCCCCCCCCCAAAGAACGAATTGCTGCCTGAGAGATCTCTTGATTATCAAGACCGTACCAAGCCCTCCTTGCTTCTTCTGATGTTGTTGCTCCTTCTGCCTTTGCTGCTACCTTGGGGACTGGTAAGAATCCCTCTGTGAAACTTTCTATACTTTTATTTTATTATTTTAGCTGCTGGCTCTGTTTCCCCAGCGCACAGACTCAAGTGAAACCTTGGTCTGTGTCTTAAAACCTCTCTTAAACTCCACGGCGCTTTGCCGCTAAAAATAAGTTTGTGCCGCCGCTAAGCTCTGCTCCTGTGGGCTTTGCTTCGGGGCTCACTGCTTTCAGCCATATCCACTGCTGCAGCCACCATCCCTTGGCTTCCTTGGGGGGCTGCCTTGGGAGTTGTATCCTGGGCACATACTACTCTGCCCTCTATGACTTCCCCATAGCATAAGGTGCACCATAGGTTTTGCTTTTTAGTTTAATAAGTCATAGTTTGCTAAGATTGTAGCGCTTGTAAGTTTCACCTGCCTTGCTATAGTTGCTGTTTTGTTGCTCCGTATAGTTGCTTGTTATAGTTTGCTTAGAATTGTGATATTTGTTGTTTTGCCTAGTCGCTGGTTAAGATAGATTTTAAAAAGCCATTGCCTGGTCGTATTCTGTACCTGTTTTGTTACTTTGTATAAGATGCTTGTCATTTTATATAAATTTGATTAAGTTAAACGATAGATAAGGTTTTTGCTGTTTGAATTCGTCTTCCCGCTGTCCCTAAACTTTCCCGTGTCTGTTTTTCCCCTGCTCCAATCTCCCCCCTGTGTACTTCCCCGTGTCTCCCTGTTGTAACCCCTTGCTGTTTCTCCCCCTGTGTAACCTCCAAAACCCTTTGCCGCTTCTCTCCCTTTTTTTGGGGGTGTCTCTCCAGCCCTTCCTTACACCTCTCTGCTGCCTCTCCCTGTATCCCCTGTGTTCGTGCTCCTGCTTCTCTGCTGCCCCTCCCCTACCGAAGATTGCTATCACACTGCTCTGTTTGTCTTCACCCTGCTGCTCCGCAACTTCCCTGAAGTGCTCTCCGCTGCTGCGCCCTGTTTCTTCCCTCAGCCGTCTCCCCCATTCTCCATGTGCCTTCCCATTGCTTGCACATTCAGCGCCCTCCCCTCTTGCTGCTCGCAGACTCCCCTTAAGTGCGCTCCAGCTGCTGTTGTCTCCCGTACGTCCAGCCCGCAGGCTCCTGAAGACTGCTCTGGGCTTCACCCCGCAGCGTTTCAGAGTCTCTCGCTGCTTGCAGCTGCACTCTCATCAGTTGCCACTGATCATTCACTCCCCTCCCCACTCCTGTTTCTTGACTGAGCCTTTAGGTACACTCTTGCAGATTATCTGCTATTACAGCCTCACAAATTAAGTCATTAATTTTCTTCTATGCTGTTACATTGCATAATTTCACTTATCACCCATATTGTATCATTGCACTGTGATTCACATCTTACTTGTGGTTATAACACCCCATTGGTCACCTCCACTTTTCTGATATACTTTGTATTTGCATTGATGCCACTGTGTTACATTATATATATAGCTATTAACCACTTAATACATTCTATCTGAGTTTGTTGACCATTTCATATAGAAGCTACCATTTTACTTTGCATTTCTTTTTGGTACATTTTGCATTCCACACGGTATCTAGAGTTGTTCCTATATAAAGTTGAGTTGCTTATTGACTGTACTGTATCCCATTGTGCTGAACCCCACTTACTGCACCCCACGGTTAGAACTCCCTACACTGTTCAATAAGAAGAACCCCCCCATCAGTGTCTATTGTAAACACCCTATACACCCCATCCCATCGTATTTCATTGTTAAATTCCCACCACTTCCCTTTTCCTTTAATAAAGAAATTAATTGGCACCCCACCTGTGTGGTAATTGCTCCCCAAGATCCCATATACCTGTGGGCAGGGACATTTACTTCAGACCATTTCTCTAGCTGGAATACTGTGTGCAGCTCTGATCACCCCATCTCAAAAAGGATATATTAGAATTGGAAAAAGTACAGAGAAGAATAACAAAAATGATTAGGGGTATGGAACAACTTCTATATGAGAAGAGATTTATAAGACTGGGACTAAGACTGTTCATCTTAGAAATACTCAACCTGTGGAACTTGTTGCCAGATGTTGTGAAGGTCAAAAGTACAACTAGGTTAAAAAAATTAGATATATTCATGGAGGATAGATACTTCAATGGTTATTAGCCAAGATGGTCAGGGATGCAACCCTATGCTTTGGGGGACTCTAAACCTCTGACAACTAGAAGTTATGAGTGGATGACAGGGGATAGATCACTCAGTAAATTGCCCTGTTCTGTGCATTTCCCCTGAAGCATCTGGCACCAGCCACTGTTGGAAGGCAGGATACTGGACTAGATGGACCATTGGTCTAGTCTGTCCATTCTTATGTTCTTAATCTAGAATCCAAGATTTAACTACTACACAATCATGTAAATAGATATGGAGATATTGGTTCTTTATTCAATTCTAGTGATGGTGCTGCAGAAAGTTAACATCCAGTACTAATTTTCAAAAGTGATTTTGAATGTTGGGCTTCAGTTTTTGTGTGCTCAAATGAAGATGCCTAAGGCATGATATTAAAAAATCCTTAACATTGACTTCATTTGGAATTGTGAGGGCTCAATATTTTTGAAAATCAGAGCATAGGTGTTTACAGCTGGGCATTCAGAAAATGAAGCACCCAAAATTAGAGATTTTTGAGAGTTGTTCATTGTCTTGATGGCACAATTGAGAAATTTATGTATTTTTCCAGGACAGAAGTTGAAGTGAAGGCCTTTTCACTGGTAGGTACTAAAGTTAAGCTTCATTTGAGTGCAAATCTATATTTCTTTATTCAAAATTATAGTAAATGTGTTCTTGCAGGGAAATTGCTCAAGCTAAAGATAATTATAGTTACAAAGTCACTCAGGTGAATCAGTGCAGAGAAATGAAGAAAACTTGCCTCATCACTAATAGACACAAGTAGTATGCAATAAGTGACTGTGAATTCTGTCCATACCAAAGTGTCTTTAGCGCTGATACATGTATAGCAATACTGTCTGCTCTATTAATAGATATATTTTCCATACTTGAAGCTAATTGTTTCTGCAATATGACAGTACACTTCTACCTCGATATAACGCTGTCCTTGGGAGCCAAAAAATCTTACTGTGTTATAGGTGAAACCGCATTATATCAAATTGAATTGATACCAAAACTGAAAATGCATAGGATGATGACTGCAAACACAATAGCTAAATTAGACTGTTGAATTTGAGAAACCTTCAAAATAAGAGCAGCCTTGGAGTGCAGAAAACTGGTTAGAACTGTGCAGGCCTTAATTCAATATTTAATTGTAAAAGACTGGTAGCAGTAAATTTGCTCTTCCATCTTTCCCCAATCAAATCTCCTCTCTCTGACCACCAGTTTGGATTTATGGAAGATTTAGGAAATTTCTCAAGAAAAAAACCACAATTGGTTTAATTTGGAATTCCCATGTTGCTAAACTTCAAAATGGATTACTACAGTAGACTATTTGTAGCAGAGTGTTTACCAGAGTACTGTACAGATCTGTTTTTCAAAAGTTGCTAGCTTGAGTGTAAAAAGGGTTTAAAAATACTATGCATGAACAATTAAAATACTACCAAGAAATTACTAGAAGATACTTTTCTGTTTCGCTGGAGATTAGTAATAGTGTTTCTCTGAAGGCAATGGTTAACATTACCTAGAAACAATTTTCCATTGAAGCACATGGAGATTTGGTCTTGTCACCACGATACCGAAGTCAATTGTCTAATGCTATTAGAAATGAGTCTCCATTGAAGCACATGGAGATTAATTTTCAATAGTATTTCATTGAAGTCAATGGGCCAGTGCCATCAGAAATGAGTCTCACTGAAGTTGATGGAGATTCATTTTTGATAGCAGACCATTGAAATCAATGGAAATAAGCTCCAGAAAGTTAACCCCATAGGGGGCAATTATAAGTGATTCTCTATTGTCTTCAATTCAAGAAAGAGGAGAGAGATTCTTGTATTCTGCAGTATAACCATTTGTTTGTATATAGCAACCTTCATACTTATAGTATCTCTAAACTATCTATAAATTAATGCCTCAAATGCTAGTAGTGAAGTGACTTTGTAGGCTAACAAAGCAGTTATAGGTTCAGCATGATCACACAACACCATATAACAACACAGAGCATGTTTTTGAGAGAGATAGAGATAATGTTAGGCAGGATATCACTTATCCCATACTCTTTGAACAGTGCCTCAAGCGCTAATGTCTACCTAAATAGTCATCAGAGACAGGATCAAGGGATCACAGTTTAATGGCTCACCCAAAGGGTAGCACCTATAAAAGCACATTTCCCCCCAAGTACTGAAGTATAGAGTCAGTACTCATATCAGCTAAATTCTGGTGTGCGAATTGAATCCATAATCTTCTAACCTGTAGGCTAGAGTGCCCTCATCTTAGCTAAACACATAGAACACATTTACAGAGTTTCCAGCATTGGGGAATTAACCTCACTATCTTTGTCCAGGCACAATAACCCTCAGTATTTCTTTTCATCTGTGCAGAGCTTTAAACATTTGAAAAGCTAATAGTAAAAAAAGAATCAATATAAATAGAAAATAGGTGTATAAGTGGATCCTGGGCTGAACACTTTATATGAATTAAGAGGTTGATTGAATGAGAAAGGAAAAGCTGAGTTAAATATCTTTAACTTTGCAATCTTGTGTATGCCATTATGCTAAAATATTTATGATTATGTTACCATATCACACTAGGCAATGTAATATACCACCAGGCAAATATTTTCCACAAACATGGATTAGTTATATAGGAGTGCATTAATATTTCATTGTGTGATTCCATATTCTTTAATTTATTTTATTTGTTGAAATTTCTATTAACACAATATATAGTCACTCATTCAGCGCTCTGGGCACATATCCCATGAATTAAAAATTACAACAAACATTTTAGGGTATCAGAACAATATTGTTAAATTCTTTATATCTCTGACTCCCTATAGTTTGAGGTAAAACATTGCATAATTCCAAAATCACTGAAGCAAAAGTATTGGCAGTGTCCATTGAACTCCTACATTGGGGCAAAAAGCCTCCAGTTCCATTGATTAAGAAGGTGAAATATTATATATGATATGAGAAGTTAAACGAAATACTTCAAACCAAATCAAGTTTAGGACTTTAGAAGTTAACGCTAATGGCCTAATAGTCAGTTGATGCAGATTGTCTTCAGTAATCTTAAAGCTAGCCTGCAAGCCCACAGGCAAGCAGTAAAGAGAAAATCCTAATTCTCTGTTGCTTCTTCCTCTTTTAATAACAGATGTGTTTTTCATTCTATCCTAGCTAGAGTTTGCAAGTTAGGTAGCTCGGTACAGAAGACATTATTTTAACTTTAAAGTCACACAGGTTGTATTGTGATCTCTAGGTCAGCATGCAAAAGCCGGCTCCTGTCTGGCAACATCAACAAGATCTTATGTTGTGCTTACCACATGTGACACCAAGTCTTCTAATGCCAGCCCCTGGTCAAGATTGTTCTCAGATTTGTGCCATTCTACCTTTCTGAAGCAGCTTCCTAAAGATGGAAAGACCTAGGGAAATATCATTCACTTTACATTTCTTTCTTGCATACTTTTCTTGGATTAAGTTTCATCCAGTTTCTAATCACCTCATCATAGAATTAGGATGTACACACAATGTCTCTATCCTCAGATTTTGGAAAGACAACTCTATCATCTATATGTGGTGATAACCCATGTTATTGATCTCAAAAACTCCCTCCGAGAAGCAGCATATAGATTCTGAAGATACCAAAACAGATCCTTGGAGAATATCACAACCAATCCTAGTGTAAATAATTTAAAATTAACCCACTGTATGTGAGGTGATGAGTTATCCCTGAACTAGAGCCTGATTGACCCACATGCAGCAATGAGTCATTCCTGTGTTAGGCTCCAAGCAATTCTCAAGCCAAGAGCTGATCTGGTGACTCTCTTAGAAATATATAAGCCTCACAAGAGAAACAGGAACTCATTCTGATCAACATTGCTTCAGAGCTTGGAATTCTTCTCTTTCTGGCAGTGGCTACAGACTCCACAGGCTTAGCCTGCTCCGGCCCTGCTTTTCCTCCAGTTTTGCCTCTAGTGCTGCTCAAGGCTAGCTCCCAGCGCTACTCTTAACCTTGTTCCAATCCTGCTTTTTGACTCCTGATTCTGGCTGTGACCCCTGGCTCCAGCCCCTAGGCTTGACCATCCTCACATTGGCTTCTGACACTATCTGATTAGGACAGCTTTGTCAGGTACAAACAAGTTTAATATGTTAACTGCAATACCCAGCTTCTTTTCCAGGAAGTATGAGAGAGATCTGACAATACAGAGTATCAATAATTTCTGAAAGGTCTAATAATATTAACAAGAAAAGAATAAAAACTATGTTTTCACAGTCTAATTTTTCATAAAAAGAGTAATTGAAGCTGTGAGTTCATATGACAGGATTAGTCTAACTGATATGATTCCAAATGTTAGAAAATAAACTCTAAAAAGCAGAGATTCTATCTCTGATGATCAAGCCTTTTTCTCCACGTAAAGAGGCAGATCCTGAAAGGGGCTCAGTGCTTTCTATTCCAACTGAGTTCACTAAAGTCTGGGCTACACTACAGACTTATATCAGTATAACAATATCACTCAGGGGTGTGAAAAATCCAGACCCCTGAGTGACACAGTTATGCTGACCTATCTGTCTGCGTAGATAGCGCTATGTCAGCGGGAGAGCTTCTCCCATCAAAATAGGTACCATGTCTTAGGGAGGTGCATTAATGACACTGATGGGAGAGCTCTCTCCTGTTGGAATAGAACATCTTCATTAAAGCACTGCAGGCAGTGCAGCTGAGCCGATGCAGCATTTTAAGTGTAGACTTGCTCTAAGAGAGGAAGATATCCAGCACCTTGCAGCATCAGGCCCATAAATTTTAGCTCAAGCTCAACTGCCTTTTGCTTGTGACATTCTCAAATATTTCCAAGTTTGGGAGCCATCTGAGTTGCCTTTTGTCCATGTTCTTATTTTGAGATTGAGACTGGGGTTAGGGTAGTTGGCATAAGAGTGTAAATGTGTGTGCATTAACTTAGGTTTAAAAGAAAGAGAACTGAAGAAGGAGTGTGCATGAACCCCCAAAGAGCACTTTAGGTGTTTATTTTTGCTTCCTTGCGTGTCAGAAAGCAAGTGCTCTTGTTCCATGTGCAGAAGAGCCTCAGGAATGTGATTGGTTTGTTAAGACTGTCACTAAGATTAGAGCTTCCAGAAACTCCTGTTCTAACATCAAATCAATTTCTTGCTAAAACTCATTCTTATTTTAAATGGGAAGAAGATTAGAGCTGTGAGAGCTTGGGAAATAACCCGCCTGGTGGGCAAGTTTTCTTTTAGTAAAGAAAAAACTCCCCAAACTCCTGAGCCTAAGGATAACTCAATAACGACAACGAAGAAGCTAAATTTGGAGGATGACTATAGAAGTGTGAGAAATAAAGAACAGAGCTAAAAAATAGTGTTGCTCCTTGTCATGAGCACAAACAACACAAAAGCAAAAGCAGTTAAATTTGGAGGCTGAGAAGCATCTCTGCATTTTGAAAATGAAATCATTTTTGAAAAAAAAATTGTATACTCCACAATCTGCCTCTCTCATAGTTTATGCTTCAAAATATCAGTATCACCCAAGTAACATTCATAAAACATTGCAGAGAAAGTTCTGATATGGAAAGGATAAAAATCAGTGATGGAGGAAGAGAAAAGCTCTCACATCAGATTGAAACAGAATCTCTTCCTGCTCTTCCCTATCATCAAATATATCCCCTCGCCTCTTCCTAACTGGATTGTAACCCTACCCCCACTCTTATTTGCTCTAAGTTTCTGTTGTGAGGTAAAACCATGCCTTGCCATCTGCATTGATATAGATGAAGTGGTGCTGAACTGATATCTTCAGTTTCTGCTGTTGTGGCCATTCCAGAGTCCTTATGGCTCATTGCCATTCTCCTGAAGTTACAGAAAAAGGATAGAAGATTTTAATTATAAGCACACAAAAGCCTATCAGGCATATGGAGATAACAGCCCAGAATTTTTAGGAGACGTTGGAGAAGTTGGTTTGCTAGAGTTTGAAACTTTGACAATTGACTTATTTTAGCTCAAGAGAAAATTTCCTGAGTCTCTATTTCTGCCAGGATAAGCTAAGGATAAGATTGCTAATAGATGAGCTTTGGTTAGCAGTGGAGTAAAATAGAAAATGTGCATGAGGGTCACTGTCAAAAAAAGAAAGTCTAATAAATAAATAGGACACACATTTTAAAAGGGCCTAATAATGAATTATTTTGGTATTAAAATAAGTACCATTACTCATGAGACTCACTTGGAGTCCTATTCTGTTCCAATCACAGTCAGTGGAAGTTTTATTATGACTTCAGAAGGAGAAGGATTGGTACCTTGGTAGCAATGTGGGTGCTGTAATGGCTGTGAATGATTTGCTCAGTAATTCAGCATTTGCCGACTGGAACATTACTTTAATGTTGCCAAAATAAAATAAAGAATTTATATAAAAGAAAATCTTTGGGTGCAAAAAATTCATTTCCTGACCTTCTGTACAGCTGCTCAGAAAACTCAGTTGACAAATATATCTGATTGAAAAAAATATTTCCTGATGAAAAATGTCATGGACACAATTTCATTTTTTTGACTGGCTCTAGTAACTACTAACCCATATGGGAAAAAAATAGGCCTAATCCTTAGAGGTGTTAAATACCTTCGCTGATTTCAATGGGAGTTGCTTTTACTCAGCACCTCTCAAGAACAGACCCTAAAAGTAAAAAAAATGTAGCTGTTGTCCACACGTATCAGTAATGATTACATGAAAGAAATTTAATCTCTGCTCACCCTGCAAAATTCAGAGCCTAGGTAGATATAACTGAGCAAAAAACTCCCAAAAGATCCAAAGAAAGGATATGTAGCCAAAATAACATTTCTGTTCCTTGTATTTAAGTAACTAGTTAGAGTGAAATTTATATTGTTTGTATTTTCTCTGCACCTGGGAGTGTGCTTCTCAGTGCAGGTAGAGAGACACCACTAGCTCTGCTTGCTTTAGTGTGCTAAAAATAACTGCATGGATGTCATGTGTCCAAACCCCTGAGTCCATACCAGGTGACTAGCCTGTGCCAAAGCGTTCACACTGTTATTTTTAATGCGGTAGCTTGAGCAGAGCTATTGTGTGTTTGTCTGCTCATGCTGGGAAGCATGCATCTAGTTGCAGTGTAGACATACTATTAAGGGCCTCAGGTTTTGCCCCATAAACATGGAAATATCCCAGACGCAATGAATTAATAACGGTCATCGTTCACCCAAAGTAATTGCAAATAGAATGTAAACAAACATGCATGATGCACACTGAGCAAAATTAATTACTCATACCTGCCTTTTACCTATATCTATATGCAACTACTGTCATTCTTGCTCCAAATAAATTCAGAATATACCAACAAAGGCAAAGATAAAGGGGAAAAAAGATCTGAAAAGCTATAAAAATGTCAAAAATCCGGAGACAGCAGAGTTAACAGCCCACTGAATTAAGCATTAAAGGCTAAATTCTGAAGTCCTTACTCAGGACCAGATTCTTATACTCTTACTTTAACTGAGTAATAACCTTATGCTGTGAGTTGTCCCTGGCAGTAATGGCTTTATTGGAATCTCATCCTGCCATGGAACTGAAGTGATCTGGGGGGATTGTGGAAGTAGTATTAAGGTGCATAGGATGGTCCAGCACCTGGGCAGATCTATACAGATAAAAGGTTATCTGTGTACTTAGTGGGACAAAACCCCCTGCCTGTTTCATGGGAGGTAGCTTCTCCCAAGAGGAAACTCTATAAGGGGAACCTTGCAAAGTTTCTAGCCCTCCATATGCAGTTGTGGTGTTTTCCTCCACCTGATCACCTCATGTAAGGAATGGTTTAGGTCTCATATTTTTTATTCTGTCTTCACTTAAAGTGAGTGTGCCAAATCCCGAGTTGATGAGCACCTGCATCTCTCATTAACATCAACAAGTGTTGAGTCATACCTTGTTCCATGAATAGTCCCACTGAAACTGATACTTTCACCCTTATCCCAAACCTACAGATTATCTTAGATCTACTCTAAATAGTATGCTCCTCTGTTGAAGCCACAGACTTGGGGATAGAAAACCCGATAGAGCAGCGTTTAATATCCACAGTGTCTTCTCCCTCCCCAAAGTAAACAGTAACTAGCTGTGGACAGAAGACCACAGTATTGCCACTGAGTCAGCCAAACTGTGAGAAGGAAGGTGGGGCCCAGGACAGGAAGCAGAGTTTGGCAGTTTCCCACAGTCTGCTATGTTGTGGCCTGGATTCCTGCAGATCTTTGAGTTCCATGTGAATGCCAGGTCACATTCACTGCCATCTCTGCATAAGTATTAATCCATCCCCACCTCTTAGAAAGGCTTGTGTTGGGAACTCCCCAAACTGAAACAGGACAGAAATAATCATGCACTTACTCTGTCATAATGCAGTAATCTGTCATGTAAATACCTTGCCATTATATGGTAATGATGGTTTAATTAAATGGTCATGGCTACCACATTTGGCAAGAGTAATTACATATTAGTGTCCTTAAAGAATACCTTAAAGTATTCACAACTCTTTTTACTGAAGGAGGTGAAACAAGTGGTCAAGTATGAAAGAGGATAATTTGGTCCAATGTGTGTATTTATTCAGGATGACTTATTATGCCATGCTCTCATTTGACTTTGCTCCAAAGCACACCAAGGTTTAATTAAAAGGGACTTTAAAACTACTAGAGCTGCACATTTTCAGAGCCTCCTGAAGAGGCTATATCACCTCACTAGTTTTTTTCTTTTCACATCAAGCACTGTTCAGTACATCACAGACACTTAAATAATATGCTCATGTACAGATTGGGAATCTCAGCCTCTGAAATCTGATTTACTAATTGACACTGATCTGGACAATTTGGTAATTTGGCAACTTGTGTGGTTTTTCACAACTCTAAATATCTGCTTATGATCAATAAATATACATTGTTCTGGTGAGTCTGCAAAGTCTTTATTTAGAAACTGCAGATACTGAAATGTATAGAAAAAGCTTACGCAATAATCATATGAGCTCTGCTGACTCATATTGAACTAAATATATACCACATATATACCATCTATGACTATTTAGTTAATTGTGAAATGTATTAATAGTTTGGATGGAAATTTCTTTTTCAGTCAGCAAAACTTAAACGCAAGTTATAAACATACATTTGTAAATATTCTTCACATAGTTTTTAACCACTCTGTGACATTGAAAGGGCAGAGTATTTAGATGTCAGTTATTGCATAGTTCCAGGTAAATCTATGATGGTTCCTGCTCCCAGAATTTGAATCCAAATAATGGATAGACAGACCCTTCTGCATGGATCCACATAAGAGAGGCATAACACACACCAAGAATTCTCTCAGCCCCCACAGCAGCAATATGTTCTCCCTCCTCCAAGCCCCATGGATGAACCTACATGAGTCCTGGGGTGAAATCCTAATCTCATTGAATTAAATGTAAAACTCCCATTAATTTAAATGGGTCTGGATTTTGTAGACGTAGCCTATGGCCTGTAGCCCCTTCCCCTGTGATCTCTCACAAGTGCCAATGAACTGTATCCCCCTCTGTTGAACCCATATTATTTTCTACATTCATTTAAATACATACACAGTTTCAAACAAGATATAAATGATAAACAATTGCAATAGTTCAAGACTACTTTCCTCAAATGTAACTTTCATTCAATTTAAAGTTATTTCTTCATCTTACAAATATTTTCTCAGATTTTAAATTTTTATTGAGAAATTAATATTTTATCATCTCAGGAAGATGATAGAGGTCCAAAACCCTTGAAAGAAATAATTGATGATAAGATATCAATAGGGTTGCTCAAACTTTAAAGGTTCAAGGCAGAATTTGGACTGAGTTGAGTATTGTAGTCTACAATGATAATGTATTTTGGCTGTTAGCAGCATTTAGCCTTTGACCTCATGCCTAAAACTCACCCCTGCATGTTATTAGACCATAATACACACTCTGTTGTGTCTTATTGCTTAGTTGCACGGTATCTGCACCTCATAATTTCAAATGTGATACCAAGGAAAAGATGTCACAGTGTGATCCTTCCAAACCAAGTCATGACAATGACCTGCTGTTAGTCCAATTGCTTTGCCGAGTGGGTGAAACTACAAAAAGGAACAGAGCCGCTAAGCATGAGAGAACCTCAGTATGCAGATTTAATCTTCACTCTTTATAAATCATCCCACATGCCATAGAACCATGACATACAAAGCTGTCTTAATCATATAACTGATTAAATAAGGAGGGTGGGAAAACCAAGAGAATTCCTGGACCTTGCAGGGATATTTATAGGCCCAGGGCTCTTTTATTCAACCTAAGAACTCATATTTATAGACATTTTTAGGGTACCTAAAAACAGTTTACCAAATAAAATGTCTCCCCAGTCTCTCTCTATGTAATTACTCTATGGATTTTCAAAAAAGTCCCTTGTAACAAGCAAGAAAATGCAATTAAGAAACTCAAAGCAAGATTTATACATTCCACTCCCCAATTACCATTCAGGACAGAAAACCTGACCGGTGAGAGGGCAAAAGCAGCTCTGTCATTTTTTATTTACATATTTATTTATTTTTAAAAACCTTGCTAAGAAAGAGAATAATTTAATACTGAGGAACTTACAAAAGCAATGACCACTGATATTATATTCAAGTAGCACATACTCAGGTAATTTGACTCATAATTTAAAAACATAGATTAACTCTATTATGTCCTTGGTCTCAAACATAAAGGCACTAATCTTGCAATTGGAGACTTGTGGGTAAACTCCATGCTAAACCTCCAAGAGAACAGATGTACAACCTGAAAAAGACGGTTACTCACCTTTGTAACTGTTGTTCTTCGAGATGTGTTGCTCATATCCATTCCAGTTAGGTGTGTGCGCCGCACGTGCACGTTCGTTGGAAACTTTTTACCCTAGCAACTCCAGTGGGCCGGCAGGTCGCCCCCTAGAGTGGCGCCGCCATGGCGCTTGATATATACCCCTGCTGGCCCACCCGCTCCTCAGTTCCTTCTTGCCGGCTACTCCGACAGTGGGGAAGGAGGGCGGGTGTGGAATGGATATGAGCAACACATCTCGAAGAACAACAGTTACAAAGGTGAGTAACCGTCTTTTCTTCTTCGAGTGATTGCTCATATCCATTCCAGTTAGGTGAATCCCAAGCCTACCTAGGCGGTGGGGTCGGAGTGAGAAGTCGCGGCATGGAGCACTGCCGAGCCAAAGGCCGCGTCATCTCTGGACTGCTGGACCAGGGCGTAATGGACCGATGACCAGGTCGCTGCCCGACAGATCTCCTGGATGGGCACACGGGCGAGGAAAGCCAGCGACGACGCCTGCGCCCTGGTAGAGTGCGCAGTCACACGGCCCGTAGGAAAGTGAGCCAAGTCATAGCAGGTCCTGATACAGGACGTTACCCACAAGGATAACCTCTGTGAGGAAATGGGAAGCCCCTTAATGTGGTCCACTACTGCCACGAAAAGCTGGGGGGATTTGCGGAACAGTTTGGTCCTCTCCACATAAAATGCGAGAGCCCGACGGATATCAAGCGAGTGGAGTTGTTGCTCCCTGCGTGAGGAACGAGGCTTCGGGAAAAAAAACGGGGAGGAAGATCTCCTGGTTGACGTGAAAGGCTGAGACCACCTTGGGGAGAAAGGCCGGGTGCTGTCTCAGCTGCATCTTATCTTTATGGAAGACTGTATACGGGGGATCTACCGTGAGAGCCCGGAGTTCCGACACCCGTCTAGCTGATGTAATGGCTACTAGAAAGGCAGTCTTCCAAGAAAGATAGAGCAGGGAGCAAGTCGCTAACGGCTCAAAGGGGGGCCCCATGAGCCAAGTCAGAACCAGGTTGAGATCCCAGGTAGGGGCAGGGGGGCGGACCTTGGGGTATAGACGTTCCAGCCCCTTAAGGAATCTAGTCACCGTCGGGTGAGAGAAAACGGAGCGGCCATCCCCACCCGGATGAAAGGTGGAGATAGCCGCCAGGTGAACCCGAAGGGATGATATCGCCAGGCCCTGTTGCTTGAGGGACCAAATATAGTCCAAAATATCAGCGACCAAAACTTCCATAGGGAGGAAACCCCTCCCCGTGCACCAACAGGAGAAACGCTTCCACTTGGCCGAGTACGTCGCTCTGGTGGAAGGCTTCCTGCTGGCCAAGAGTACCTCATGTACCGGGGTAGAGCAGCGTAATTCGGATCTGGTCAGCCACGCAGGAGCCACGCTGCTAGGTGCAGCGACTGGAGGTCCGGGTGACAGAGAGTACCGCGGTCCTGGGTGATCAGGTCCGGGTGAAGGGGCAGGGGGACTGGGTTGGCTATGGCCAGGTCCAGCAACATGGGGTACCAATGTTGCCTGGGCCACGCTGGAGCTACAATAATCACATGGGCCCTGTCCCTGCGCACCTTCAGAAGGACCTTGTGGACCAGTGGGAATGGAGGGAACGCGTAGAACAAGTGGGTCGTCCACGGAATAAGGAAGGCGTCCGCTATAGACCCAGGTTCCCAGCCCTGAAAGGAGCAGAACGCCTGGCATTTCCTGTTCCCCCTGGACGCGAAGAGGTCCACGCGGTGACAACCCCACCTCTGGAAGAGCGAGAGGGCGACATCCGGGGGAAGAGACCACTCGTGCGTGAGGAAGGATCTGCTCAGGCGGTCCGCCAGCGTGTTCCGTACTCCGGGGAGGAAGAAAGCCGTGAGGTGAATGGAGTGGGCTATACAAAAGTCCCAGAGTTGCATCGCCTCGTGACATAGGGGAGAGGATCTGGTGCCGCCCTGCTTGTTGATATAGTACATTGTCGTTGTGTTGTCGGTGAACACCGCGACACAACGACCTAGGAGCTGATGAGAGAATGTTTGACAAGCAAGGCGGACCACTCTTAACTCCCGCATGTTGATGTGTAAATCCACCTCCTGCGGGGACCACAGGCCCTGTGTCCTCAGGGTTCCCAGGTGGGCCCCCCAGCCGAGATCTGAGGCATCTGTTGTTAGGGACACCGAGGGTTGGGGCGGATGAAACGGGAGACCCGCACACACGACGGACTGGTCTAGCCACCACCGGAGGAAATCCAACACCCCCTGGGGGATGGTGACAACAGTGTCCAGCGAATGTCTGGTCGGCCGGTACTGCGCGATGAGCCAAGATTGGAGGGGCCTCATGCGGAGCCGCGCTTAACCTGTCACGAATGTGCAGGCCGCCATGTGGCCTAAGAGGGTTAGGCATGTCCTTATAGAGATCAGGGGGGGCCGCCTGCAAGCATTGAATAATGCCCGACAGTGACTGGAACCTGGGCAACGGCAGAAGGGCCCTGGCCAAGGTGGAGTCCAGAACGGTCCCGATGAACTCTATCCTCTGCGTGGGGAGCAGAGTGGACTTGTCCACGTTGATAATGAGGCCCAAGGTAGTAAAGAGGCCGCGGATCCTGCGGACGTGGTTGCGGACCTGCAGCTCCGATGTGCCTCGGATCAGCCAGTCGTCGAGGTAAGGGAACACGTGAATGCGACTGCTCCGAAGATATGCAATGACGACAGCCATGCATTTGGTGAATACCCTCGGGGCCGTAGAGAGGCCAAACTGGAGGACCGCGAATTGGTAGTGATGGCGGTCGACCACGAACCGAAGGAAACGCCTGTGATGTGGTAATATGGCGATATGAAAGTAAGCGTCCTGCATGTCGAGGGCGGCGTACCAGTCTCCAGGATCCAGGGATGGGATAATGGTCTCCAGGGATACCATGCGGAACTTCAACTTCACCAGATGTTGAGTTCCCGCAGGTCGAGGATAGGTCTGAGGCCTCCCTTGGCCTTGGGGATGAGGAAGTAGCGGGAATAAAACCCCTTGCTCTTCTCGTTCTCTGGAGCCGCCTCTCTGGCCCCTTTGTCGAGAAGCGTCTGCACCTCCTGGCGGAGGACTTGCTCGTGAGAGGGGTCCCTGAAGAGGGACGAGGGTGGGGGGCAGGAGGGAGGAAAGACGTAAACTGCAGACGGTATCCCGTCTGCACAGTGCGTAAGACACATCGGTCGGATGTTATTTGGGTCCATGCCTGGAGGAAAAACGAAAGGCGGTTGGAAAATGGGGGGGAAGGATCCGTGGGGGAAACTGGTACTGCGCCCTCGGGCACACCTTCAAAACGAAGGTTTGGGTCCAGGCGGGGCTTTGGAGGAGCTCTGATTCTGCCCCCCTTGGTTCCCCAACTGTCTGCGCCTGCCATTTCTGCCGCGGTGCCTATTGAGGTCCTGGCGCTGGCGGAGCTGGGGGAACGGCCGGTGCTGCTGCTGTTGCTGCGGCCAGAAGGGCCTGCGTTGTGTCCCGGGCGTATGCATCCCAAGGGAGCGCATGATGACCCGATTGTCCTTTAGACTTTTTAGTCTGGGGTCTGTCTTCTCCGAGAACAGGCCCTGGCCTTCAAACGGGAGGTCCTGGATGGTATATTGGAGCTCCGGTGGAAGGCCAGAAACCTGAAGCCAGGAGATGCGGCACATTGTAACCCCTGAGGCGAGGGTACGAGCGGCCGAGTCTGCTGCGTCCAAGGAGGCCTGCAACGAGGTTCTTGCGACCTTCTTGCCCTCGTCAAGAATTACCACAAATTCTTGACACGCCTCCTGTGGCAACAGCTCCTTAAACTTATCCACTGCCACCCAAGAGTTAAAGGCATAGCGGCTAAGGAGGGCTTGCTGGTTGGAAACCCTGAGCTGAAGGGCCCCCGCCGAATAGACCTTGCGGCCGAGGAGGTCCATACGCCTGGCCTCCTTGGATTTGGGAGCTGGGGCTTCTTGTCCATGACGCTCCCTCTCATTCACCGACTGCACTATGAGGGCGCAGGGTGTCGGGTGAACATGGAGGTAGTCATAGCCCTTGGAGGGGGCCATGTACTTCCGCTCCACGCCTCGCGCCGCAGTGGGGATGGAGGCCGGCGATTGCCAGATCGTATTGGCGTTGGCCTGGATAGTCCGAATAAAGGGCAGGGCGACCCTGGTGGGAGCATCTGAGGAGAGGATGCTCACCACGGGATCTTCAATCTCGGAGACCTCCTCCACTTGTAGGTTTAAGTTCTGCGCTACGCATCTGAGGAGGTCCTGGTGTGCCCTGAGGTCGAGTGGGGGAGGGCTGGTGGAAGAAGTGCCTGCCACAGCCTCATCGGGAGAAGATGATGAGGAAACCCCTGGCAAGAGAGTGTCCATAGGGGGGTCTGTCTGAGCCTGCGCCTCTGACTCTGGAGGGAGCTCAGGGTCCTGCTGTTTGGACCTGTCCTCTGCGTCCAGAGAGGGAGGGGGGTGAGACAACGATGCCTCCAGCGCCCTGTGCTCCATCATCGCAGGCCTAGGAGGAAGCTGCTGGGGGCCCTGGGCTTGGTGGTATGCCCAGGGCGTCCAGAATCCCCACTGCTGCGGTCCCTGGTCCTGTTGAGGAGGGTCTTGAAAAAGGGCCGCGTGCCTGTCTGTGTCCAGTGCATAAACACTGTCCGCCTGTGACGATACAGACGGCTGTCTGGAGGGCCATGGAGGAGCCGAACACGGCTGGTAGCCATCCCTTCGTCCTGACGCCGAAGATGTTCTCGGTGCCGGGGACCGGTACCGGGAGTCATACGGGTGCCGGGATCGGGACCGGGGCCTGTCTTGGACTCGGTGCCGGGAGCGGGACCGGTACCTGCCGCCGACTCGGTGCCGGGATCGGGACCCGGACCTGCCACCGACACGGTGCCGGAAGGTCGACCGGGATCGGGACCTGCCACCAGCTCAGTGCCGGGAGGTCGACCGGGGACTTGATCGATGGCAGGAACAGCTCCTAGAGTCCTGGTGCCGGTATCGGTGACTGGAACCAGACCGGGACTGTTTGGAGGATGACCGGTGCCGCGAGTGCGACCGGTACCGCCGAGGGGAGCGGTGCCGGGACTGCGAGCGGCGCCGGGATCGGGAGCGTCCACGGTGACGGGACCTGGACAGCGAACGTGAGTCCCGAGACGGCGCTCTCGTCGTCGGCTTGCCTCTGGACACAATCCGCACCGGAGGTACTGGGGGTGGAGTCTGAGCTGGCTCTGTCAGAGCGATTAGGTCCCGTGCCGAGGCAAAAGTCTCCGGCGTTGATGGGACCAGTAGCTCAACCCCAGATCATATGGGGGAGCTAGGAGGGACTGGACTCGACGGACCGTCCGGACCCGGAGTCGACGGGATCCCTGTTGGTGGTGCCGCGGCCGAGATAGGTGACGGGCGCTCCACTCGAGTCTGCCTGGATGGAGTTGCAGACTTCGAGGGCCTTGCTTCGGGACCCGGTGCCGGGGAAGGACAGTGCCGGGGAGTCTTTCCGGTGCCGGCGCGGTCCAGTGCCGGTGTAGAGGCGACGGTCTGTGAAGCTGCCGGGTTGAGTGCCACTCCCATAAGGAGAGTCCTCAATCTCTGGTCTCTCTCCTTCTTTGTTCTAGGCTTAAAAGCCTTACAAATGCGGCACTTGTCCAAGATGTGCAATTCCCCCAGGCACTTTAGGCACGTGTCGTGGGGATCGCTGGTCGGCATCGGCTTCTTACAGGCCATGCATTGTTTGAAGCCCGGCGAACCAGGCATGGGCCCGGTGCCGGGAAGGGCTACGGCCCAAACCGGCTAACAAATATTTACAACTATTTACAAAATACTACTCAACTAACTATACTTAACAACTATTTACTACTAACTACAACTATGAACTGTACAACGAAGGAGAGCTAGGGACGTGGAAGGCAGCCAAGCTGTGTTCCACAGTTCCAATGACCGACACGGCGGTAAGAAGGAACTGAGGAGCGGGTGGGCCGGCAGGGGTATATATCAAGCACCATGGCGGCGCCACTCTAGGGGGCGACCTGTCGGCCCACAGGAGTTGCTAGGGTAAAAAGTTTCCGACGAACGTGCACGCACAGCACGCACACCTAACTGGAATGGATATGAGCAATCACTCGAAGAAGAATTTCAGATTACTAGCTGTGTGGGTTAAATTAACCTTCTAAATACTTCTAAACCAACTATTTAAAAACTAGCTGTTGCTCTGACAGCTGCACAAGGTCAGCTTTATTTATTCATCTAAATTTGTGTTTCTTCATGTATGTTTAGGACAGTTTAAAAATGAGCATGTTACTAAAGTTTTTAATCCTGCAAGTGAATCAACTACTTTGTAACAATATGCAGCACATATATAAAGCAAGGGTAAATGTTTAATCAAGCTCATATGAAATAATTAGTGATATAAGGCTTTGCATGTGGGGACACTCCGTATTGTAATTGAGTGCCTTGGCACCAAGCCATACAGTAGGTACACACATCATGAGTGGGTGAAAATGCAATTGGTAGGGTTGCAAGGACACTTTCTGACACATCTAGTAATATAACTGTGATTTGTTATATCAATATATATGCCATGTAAAAATTGAACATTAATGCAATGCTAAGGCTGAGCAATCAAGTGCTTGGACGTCAGAAATTATGGAAGTAAAGATGAAAACTGCTCAAACTTAATACTACCTCCTCTGTTGCTTTGGTCTTCATGTACAATTTTTATCCTTTTTGAAAGATTCAACTATTTTGAGAGCGATTTCCTTTATTTAAAATGGGAAATACTATTGGAACCAGTAATATAGCAAAACAAAAGAATTTTTTTAAATGTGACCATTTTATATGATTATTAATCATGTCAGTTGTACATGAACAATATTAAATATTCTGGGCAGACAACATTCCTTACTTCTTGCACCCTCTGCCAGCCCAAAAAGTGGGAGTTTTTCATTACTCTCATATTTCACTTAAGAATAAAAAATCAAATGCACAGCTACAGAATGGGGAATAGCTGGCTAGGTGGTAGTACTGCTGAAAAGGCTCTGGGGGGTTATAGTGGATCACAAATTGACTATGAATCAACATTGTGATGCAGTTGTGAAAAAGGCTGGTATCATTCTGGGTTGTATTAATGGCAATATCATTTGTAAGACACAGGAGGTAATGGTCCCTCTCTACTCAGGACTGGTGAGACATCAGCTGAGTACTGTGTACAGTTTTGGGCACCACACTGTATGGAAGATGTGGAGAAACTGGCGAGCATTCAGAGGACAGCAACAAAAATGATAAAAAGTTGGGAAAGCCTGGCCTTTGAGGAAAGGTTAAAAAAAACTCGGCATGTTTAGTCTAGATAAAAAAAGAACGAGGGGGTAACCTGATAACGACCGGCAAATATGTTAAGGGCTGTTATAAAGAAGACAGTGATCAACTGTTCTCCATGTCCACTGAAGACAGGACAAGAAGTAATGGGCTTAATCTGCAACTATGAAGATTTCAATTAGATATTAGGAAAAACTTACTATTCAGGTAGTTAAGATCTGGGCTAGACTTCCAAGGGAGGCTGTGGAGTCCCCATTATTGGATGTTTTTAAGAACAGTTTGGACAAATATCTATCAGGAATGGTCTATGTTTACTTGGTTCTGTTTCAGCACAGGATAGGATGTCTTTGATCATCTCTCAAGGTCCCTTCCAGCCCTATTTTTCTATGATTCTGTAATTGGGTTCTCTTCTTCAAATACATAATTTAGTGAGTAATTTTGCTTGGTAACTACTATACTGAGATGCCTGACCCTCAATAATATGAGTCATGGCATCCTGCCTACAGGATAACTCCTGATGGTCTAGTTCTGAAGGCCAAGCAGCAGGGTCGTATAGTTCTTCACCATGTTGCATTGGTGTTTTTGCTGCTTTATCCTGTTCCCCTTCTCTTCTGGGTGCTGCTGACTGATCGCACTGTTAGCTTTTGCAAGGTCTAAGATAGCCTCAACTCAGGTATGAGGAGATCCAGAAGTTAATCAAGGCTTTACTCAATTTGATCCATTGCAGTTTACTAGTTTCTATTGACACATTAAGATCCATAATTTGCACATCTGACTTCCAGACATTACTTTCACAGACTCACAGAGTCCCCATCAAATTGGTGGGAAACCAGGAGCTCTAACATTGAAACTCCAGTTCAAGGGCCAGAATCTTCCAGCTTTACTCATGCTACAAGATGTCCCATTGACTACTGAAGAAGAATAGAAGCACAAGATAGCTCTAATGGAATGGTGTCCCATTATAACAAGTCCAATAAACCAAATTTGAAACTTAACCTTTCCCCTCTGCATCTCTGGCTTGTAGTGAGATTAACAAGCAAAAGATACTATTTTCTGATACTGCCCAGTTACAGGCTGTACACAAATTTATAAATGTCAAATGCTGGATCTCATGTAGGCACTGAAAGCAGGCCTTAGTTGTTTTAGCAATTGACTAGCTCTAATTGCTATTGCAAAGAATGAATTTAAATCATGGAAGAGAACCATTTTGATTAGAACACAAATACTGTACTTTCATTATGTTTGTGTAAATGTAGATGAATGTCAATGGTCACATAGAAATGGAGTCAGTATTTTTCCATGATCAGTGACAAAAAGGATGCTTAGTTTCAAATCAGCCCCTCTTTTGTAACAGAATATCAATGCAGGATAACAGTTTCAGAAGTGCCTACATGACTTAGGAGCCTTAGGCCCAATTTTTAAAGAATATTTCTTAGGCACTTAAAAGCCTGAGGCCTGGTCTACACTAAAAACTTATGTCAACAGAAGCTGCTTTACACTGACCTAATTGTGTATGTGTCTACACTACCAGGTCCCTAACTTGCCTTTTATGTTGACTTAATTACTCCACCTCCACGAGAGGCATAGTGCTTAATTCAATGTTGATGCATCAACAGACATGCAGTGTAGATGCCTCATTGTGTAAGTTGACTGAATTGGCCACCAGGAAGTGTTCAACAATGCTCCGCTGTGACCGCTCTGGTGATGGTTTTCAACTTTGCTGCACAGCAGTCAGGACACAGGAAACAGCCCCTCCCCTCTTAAAGCCCCAGGAACTTTTGAATTCCCATCACCTGTTTGATCAGCATGTAGAGCTCACCATCCCAGCTGATCATGGTGACTCAATGACCCAAACATGCTCCAGCCTGGAGTACACAGGAGGCTGTGGAACTTATTGGTCTGAGAAGAGAGGAATCTGTGCAGGCACAGCTCCGATCCAGCTGAAGTAACACATCTATGAAAAGATTGCGCGGGGTCTGGGGAAGAAGGAAAACACCATGGACGCGCAACAGTGCCGCGTGAAAATCAAAGAACTTTGGCAGGCATACCAGACGATGAGGGAGGTGAGCAGTTGTTCTGGTTCTGTACCATAGACATGCTTCTTCTAGAAGGAGCTATATGCGATTCTTGGCGGCAACTCCAGCACTACCCCCCCCAAACGCAGCATGGATACCTCACAGGAGTTTGAGTCCAGGGCCATCTCAGACAACAATGAGGAGGAGGCGGCGGCTTTGGACAAGGAAGAGAAGAGAATATAGATCATTGTTGCAATCACTGTTATATATTTGCAACAAATCTTGTACAAAATGTGGCATGTAAGATGTCTATGAAAAGGTTATGATTTGCTGGTTATGATTATGCTATCTATAGGCATTTAACTTTAAATACCAAAATGATACAAGTATTGGCTCTATACTATTTGTATTTCAAACTTGTGCTACGCTTCTGGGTGACATCGCAGACAATTTGGCATCAGCACTGCCTAGCCTGCTTGATGGCCCATTAAGGACCATCAGCTATACAACTAATCCACTGAGAGGAGGCAGATACACTTTGTGACTCAGCAAGGCATGCAGGGACATGCCTATAGACAGACCTCTAAGGCTTTCAAGCCATGGCTGGACAGCTTGTATTTGAGACAAAGGACGCACAAACCACATGGCAGAGGATATAAAAGGCCCTGGAAACCCCTCCAGTCTTCAATCCTGCTTTTTAATTCTGGAGGAACCTTGCTACAAACTGAAGCTCTGAACAAAGGACTGAATGACCCATCCCAGCTGTGGATGTACTCCAGGGACTTGATTTAAGCCTGCAGTTTATTCCATCACTGCTACAAAGCTGAACCAAGAACCTTGCCATTATTGTATGTAATTGATTCCATTTAACAATTTCTTTCTTTCTATAAATAAACCTTTAGATTTTAGATTCTAAAGGATTGGCAATACCGTGATTTTGGCGTAAGATCTGACTTGTATATTGACCTGGGTCTGGGGCTTGGTCCTTGGGATCAGGAGAACCTTTTTTCTTTTACTGCGGCATTGGTTTTCATAACCATTCATCCCCATAATGAGTGGCACTAGTGGTGATACTGGAAAACTGGAGTGTCTAAGGGAATTGCTTGAATGACTTACGGTTAGCCAGCTGAGTGAGACCGAAGTCCTCTCTGTTGGCTGGTTTGATGTGCCTTAGAGGTGAAGAACCACCAGCATGGGAGTGTGACTGCCCTGCTCTAAGCAATTTGTCCTGAATTGATACTCTCAGTTGTGTCTCACCAAAGGCAGCGTCTTTATAAATGCTCACATCAATTGTGCGCAGCTGACTGGGGTCCATGCTTCTTGGGCTATGACGTATGCATGGATAAGCCAGGCTTTCAAAAAAAAGCACAAAAAAGCATGGGTTGTTTGCCATTGATATCAGGACAGGGAGGAAGGGAGGAAACTGCATCATGGGAGGTTGAAGCCATGTTCCCATTCCCTCCTTTAACAATGTTTTGGTCCCATGAGGCATTGCAAGCTATTCCAACCCCCACCCACAGCTCCTTGCACTGTGGGATAGCTACCCATGGTGCACTGCTCTCTGCATTAATTCAAGCACTGCTAGTGAGGATGTACTCCACTGACACAATGAACGTGGTGTGGACATGCCCAACTGACTTAATTACTGTGGTGACTGGATGTTGACTTAAGTTGACTTAATTTTGTAGTGTAAACATGCCCTAAGTCTGAAAAGCAATGGGACTTAGGTTCTTAAGTCACTGTTGAAAAAGAAAGGACACAAGCTCCCAAATCACTTAGGCACTTTTTGAAAAATGTGACCTGCAATAAACACCAAGGGAAGGAGATATCTGTACGAGAAAAGAAAAAAAGAAGTTGCAATTACATATAAAATGACAGATTTTTTTTTAACATGAAAATTTAAGACCCGCTCCCATGCAAGTATAGTCCACAAGAATTTTGCCATACTCTTAAATTGTGCACGACTGAGCCTATGTAAAATATGAAGTGCCAAGTGTTTTACTTCTTCCCTCCATTTCTCTGGATGGCAGAAAGAAGGCTGGGCTTGTGCTTAATGCTCTAGGCAGATGATCTGAGTTCTGTTCCATCGGTACTGTAGAATTCCTGTGTAATGCTGAGGAAATCATTTTCTCTCTCTCTCTGCCACAGTTTCCTCCTCTTTGCCATGGGGCTAATGAAACCATGCTTCCTTACCTCACAGGGATTAATCAATGAGAGGTGCGCAGATACCATGGGGAGTGGCACCATTGAAAAAGCCTACAATAAATTTAACTTAAATTGTGGCATCAACTGTGGGTGCAGTCCTGCATTCCTTATATATTCAGAGTTGCAACTGACTCCAGTGGGAGTTCTTGAATGAATAAGGACTAACTGCATAGAAGTTTTGGGATCAGACATTTGAGTCCTGATCCAAATCCCACTAAGGGAAAGATTCCCACTGGCTTTCAATGGGCTTTATATCAGGCCATCAATGTATAGCAAGGCCCTAGCATGACCCTCATGCAGCAAATGTGTGTTCTTGTATATGTACAGTAAGCTGACTTGTTAAAATTTAAAATCCCTATTTTTTTGAGTTACTTTAAAATAAAACAGCTTTAATGCCCCCCCATACAACAAACAATTGGAAACAATCATTAAACATCCATACTTAATAATTCAGAAATAACTCTTAGCTGTCATAAATGGCATACTAATAACTAGATAAATTTACATATTGAACCCATAATAATGCAACATAAGAAAAGAAAAAGTCTCAAATGGAAGAGGGATCTTGAAATGAATTATTTTATCCTAAATGTTGTAGGTGGATTCTTTTACAAGAGCAGACTTTAACTTACTTATTCCAGAAATGATAAATGAAGAACCTTATCAATCTAAGTCTTTACCCTTGGAGGAAACTTGTTCTCCATGCATACAAATCTGTTTTTTCCCCTTTTTAGCTTCCAACACACAAAACAGTATCTTTATGATCCAGGATTTGTTTGAAGCGATTTCATCTGGAATGGAGTCAAGCAGAGTAGTGCAAAGGGACCTTTTACAGATTATGACCTGTAATCCAGTTAATACTCTGAAACACGAAGATCCAAATGTTGAGTAATTTTGGACAAGACCACAACCTATGTGTCTTAGTGTCCTTCTGACAACTTGTCCTGGAGGCTAAGATGAAACCAGTTATCTGCTGAATCCAATTTGGGGTGAAATACTGTGTACATAATAATACTTAGATTCATTTATCTAAGACAAGAACAAGATAAATCTCTTATCACAAAAAAGTATATTTTATTCTATTTAATCTTCAGTTAAATGGACCCTTGTGCAGAAGATCTGCACAAGGCCCTATGCAGCTCTGAAGGTTTGACCCTGAACCAATAAGTCAATAAGACCTTGGCCATTGACTTGTTGGGGGCAGGATCAAGCCCTTCAACCCGATATTAAGAGTTTTGCTGCAAAGTAAAGGGTACATAAAGTCTTCCTCAGATCCTCAGCACTAGGATAAATTTTATCCCTTATGACAAGGTAATTATATAAGTACAACCCTAGCTATTACTCATTCTGTGCTTCAATGACGGTCCATGACAACTTTGGAAAAGCCCCATGACTTAATCAAAAGGTTAGCTTTATAGCCAAATTGGAACACCAGCAAGTATTTATGACAGTTTAGACCCCCAAACTCTCTTCTCTGCAGTTGCATAAGGTCCCTGATGATAGAACTATGATGTTGAAGCCCGTGCTGGGCTGAGTGTACATTCTATACACTGCAGAGCCTAACTTCCAAGGGACTTCCGGCTTGCCTTTTTGGGAACAGGTAGCAGGGCAGGGATGGTTGAGACTCTACTGCTACATAGTTCTCCCCTCTGGCTCTCTCCTGATTAATCTGAGCTCTTTTGATAGTTCATCATGAAACCACACTGGCCACTTCTTGTTCCTTGCATTCTTCTTTTTGAAAGGAATTCTAAAGTACTGTGCCTTAACTACAGTGTTGTTAAATTTCCACAGGCTTCTTCCAGGCTCAGTTACTTGAATAGTCTTGTTTCCTTTGCACTTGACTTATTAGAAGCTAGTTCCTGCAGTATTTCTGCAGTGCAGAACTATTAACTGTGGTTTGTAATCTATCATTTAAATCAGCTTCTGTACCAAATGCCTGGAAGATAGCTAATGTGATTCTAATTTTTAAAAAGGGCTCTGGAGGTGATCCCAGCAATTACAGGCCAGTAAGCCTGACTTCACTACTGGGACAAACTGGTTGAAATTATAATAAAGAATCGAATTGTCAGACATATAGATGAACATAATTTGTTGGGGAAGAATCAACATGGTTTTTGTAAAGGGAAATAATGCCTCACCAATCCACTAGAATTTTTGGGGGGTCAACAAGCATGTGGACAAGGGGAATCCAGTGGATATCTTGTACTTAGATTTTCAGAAAGCCTTTGAGAAGGTCCTTCAGCAAAGGCTCTTAAGCAAAGTAAGCTGTTATGGGATAAGAGCAAAGGTCCTCTTATGGATTGGTAACTGGTTAAAAGATAGGAAACAAAGGGTAGGAATAAATGGTAGGTTTTCAGGATGGAGAGAGGTAAATAGTGGTGTCCCTCAGGAGTCTGTACTGGGACCAGTCCTGTTCAACATATTCGTAGATGATCTGGAAAAAGGGGGAAACCGTGAAGTAGCAAAATTTGCAGATGATACAAAACTATTCAAGATAGTTAAGTTCAAAGCAGACTGCAAAGAGCTACAAAGGGATCTCACAAAACTGAGTGATTCGGCAACAGAATGGCAGATGAAATTCAATGTTGATAAATGCAAAGTAATGCACATTGGAAACCACAATCCCAGCTATACATGTAAAATGATGGGATCTATATTAGCTGTTACCACTTAAGAAAGAGATCTGGGAGTCATTGTTGATAGTTCTCTGGAAACGTCCACTCAATGTGCAGCGGCAGTCAAAACAGCTAACAGAATGTTGGGAATTATTAGGAAAGGGATGGACAATAAAAACAACAGAAAATGTCATATTGCCTCTATATAAGTTCATGGTATGCCCACATCTTGAATACTGCATGCAGATGTGGTCATCCAATCTCAAAAAAGATATATTGTAATTGGAAAAGGTTTAGAAAAGGGCAACAAAAATGATTGGGGGTATGGAATAGCTTTCGTATGATGAGAGATTAGTAAGACTGGGACTTTTAACCTTGGAAAAGAGATGACTAAGGGGGGGATATGATAGAGGCCTATAAAATCTTGACTGGTGTGGAGGAATAAGGAAGTGTTGTTTACTTCTTCTCATAACACAAGAACTAGGGGTCACCAAATAAAATTAATAGGCAGCAGGTTTAAAACAAACAAAAGGAAGTATTTCTTCACACAACACACAGTCAACCTGTGGAACTCCTTTCCAGAGGATATTGTGAAGGCAAAGACTGTAGTAGGGTTCAAAAAAGAACTAGATAAGTTCATGGAGGATATTAGCTATTAGCCAGAATGGACAAGGATGGTGTCCCTAGCCTCTGTTTGCCAGAGGCTGGGAATGGGCAACAGGGGATGGATCATTTGATGATTACCTGTTCTGTTCATTTCCTCTGGGGCATCTGGCATTGGCCACTGTCAGAAGAGAGGATACTGGGCTAGATGGACCTTTGGTCTGACCTTGTATGACTGTATGAATGATTAAAGGTCTTGAGAACATGACCTATGAAGGAAGGCTGAAGGAATTGGGTTTGTTTAGTTTGGAAAAGAGAAGACTGAGAGGGGACATGATAGCAGTTTTCAGGTATCTAAAAGGGTGTCATCAGGAGGAGGGAGAAAACTTGTTCACCTTAGCCTCCAATGATAGAACAAGAAGCAATGGGCTTAAACTGCAGCAAGGGAGATTTAGGCTGGACATTAGGAAAAAGTTCCTAACTGTCAGGGTAGTCAAACACTGGAATAGATTGCCTAGGGAAGTTGTGGAATCTCCATCGCTGGAGATATTTAAGAGTAGGTTAGATAAATGTCTGTCGGGGATGGTCTAGACAGTATTTGGTCCTGCCATGAGGGCAGGGGACTGGACTCGATGACCTCTCGAGGTCCCTTCCAGTCCTAGAGTCTATGAGTCTATGACCGTTCTTACGTACTTCCTCAGGTAAAATTTTCACTGATTTCCATGAGAGTTTTGCCTGAATAAATATTGTAGCCTTGGGGTGTTTTGATTTTTTTTGTTTTGTTTTATCACATATCCAACGATTTCCTTTGTTCTCTCTTTACCATGAGAATTAAATAGATCTTAATTCTTTTCTCAATAATAGCCATCAATATATGTTGGGTCAGACTACATGCTACCCTTGCTCAGCCACACAGGGACAGAGGGGCACACAAACAGCCTCTCCCTCTACACCTCCCCGTTGTCCAGCTACTGAAGGGCAGCACACAGTAGCAGTCCCTATGCTCTGAGGAGTCTAGGGACTGCTCATACCTAGTTCCACACCTAAGGAGCAAGATGGCTGGAAGAGTGTGGGGATTAGCAGAAAAGAGGCAGAGCCATGTCCTCACACTTCCTTTGCACTGGTTTGCAGAGTGGGGCATGCCACCTGCAAAAGGAGCAGTGCCTGACCAGGACACAAACTGCTTCTCTTGAAGCAATGTAGCTGTGCCCCACCTCCTGCACTGGATTTATGGCTATGTCACAATCTAAGCCATTTGGGTACTGGAAAATAAAACTTGTTCAGTCACACAGTAAGTTTTTTTCAACAATCATACACACTGCGACTGATTTAAAGTGACTGACTCAGAGGAACAGCAGTCTCCAGTTGTTATATTTACAAATCAAGTTCTCTAATCTCCTCTGATTCCATATGTACAGCTCCCATTAATGTCAGTGGGAGAGTTACACTTGTATTGATGGGGGAACAGACCCACAATTTTTTGTTGTTGTTAAAAAAATGACACCTGATGTATTAGATGAAGGAATATCTGAAATAAGCTCAAGAAGTGAAAGGAAATAATTCATTTGTAATAACTTTCATTCAGTAAAACAAGTATAGTGACAGCACGAAGCATTTATCAAAAACAAATGGATTTTAGATCTTCAAGAAAAACCCAAAGCTTCAGGGACTGCAAACATCGTATATCTACAATGGTGTCTGTGGCATTAAAAAAAAGAGATGAGTTGACTGAGATTGATGTCAGTAGCATATAACCTCTAACTTTTGGCAATGCTGCTTTTGAGAAAACAAAGTAACAAGAGAATATGAGTGAGAACAATATCTGCACTGACTAGACCAGTGCCTCCATGCAAAAATCTCATGCTTTTTAAAACTTGCAGATCACTGAAGGCTGATCCAGCTTCCATTAAAGCCAATGGGAGGACACTCATTGATTTCAGTGAGAGCAGGATCAGAACAAGATTACATAAAACTGAACTTTAACTTGAAATGCGCCTAAACAGAAATAAAATGCTACGAAGCCAGGCAAAAAACTGGGGGTGGGAACATCTATAAATTAAGAGTTACAACAATGGAAAGAACGCAGTGGATGACATCTTTGACTGGGGAAGCTGTAAGCGGTCACACAGAATCTGCATTCTCACCAGGATGGATTCTGAACTTATGTTACTGTAAATCAGGACTAACTCTTTAAAAGTTAATGGAGTTACACTGACAGTATGAATCAGATCTCTGAAATGTCCCTCATTTCAGTCTTACGGCTACCTGCATTGCACACAGATTTGGTGTCCTCTCATAATTAGCTGTTGAAAATTGTTTACAACAGAAATAGACTCATGGAGCAGTGATTACAGATGTTTGTTTATACTATAGGAAGAGATCCCCCAGCATTTTACATTTCTTGCATGAAAACATTTTCTGTGTTCCTCCTTTTAGGTCTTTCTTACATACCACATCTCATATTTGGGCCATGCCATTTTAGAGGTTTAGTGTAAAACTGGTGTGAGAGTAGAATAAAGCCCACTATTTATAATTACTGAATAGTACCTGGGAACACAGACCAGGTTAGTGCTTTAATGATTAAGAAACCCTGTAGGACACAGAACGGTAAATCTTAGTTTGAACACTGCCTATCAGAAGTGTTATATGAGAGGGAGATGTACTATTTTGCTGATGTTTTCATGAGGAGGATGCATACTAGTTATTGAAATAGAGCTTACTGGAACACAATTATGGAAGTAAATCTGAGACCCAAAGGAACCTAACTCCAATGGGGTGTACTGTAATGATGAGTCCTAACACGAACACTCATTCTAAACAATGAGAGTCAGAATTTGTTTGTAACCACTGTCTCCCTCCCTACAGGTAGGCCTTCTCCCTTTCTCACCCTCTCAATGCAGCAGGCTTGACATAGGCAAGACACTGCAACTTACATTTTGTCCCCACTTCCCTCATGGAAGGACAGGGAAGGAATTCCATGAGAGGAACTTAGCAGAATTTTCCTGCTTCAGAGCCCCATCCTGTGGGTTTTAACTGATGGAGGGAATGGGCCAAGCCAGTGCTGTTAGCCCTTCACTTTCAAGAACATTATATTCATACTAAAAAATAAAAGGAAATATATATATTTAAGAGAATATTATCATTTTTAGCCATCTAATTTCAGTTTTCCCCTAAGCCATCAACAGAAAATGTTTGCTCCACTAATGCAAAACTAGGCAAATGAGAACTACTCTATGGTATTTAGTTTTACTTCAACTTCTTACTTGACTCTTTTGAAATCTGAATTTAAAAAATTAATATGAATGAAGATAGTAAGAAGATATTTGGGATAATTATTGACAGTGCTTAACTTGCTTCTCTTGGAATTCCAGTAGAAATACCACGTGCCTGGCATTAGAAGAACAAGATTTGCATCATTACAGTCTTTATGCACCTGGGATAGATAACACTGTGCATCAGAAAAACTGGTGTTATGGTGTGAACTGAAATTAGAGGTTACTCACCAAAGCATTTTAAACCTAAGAGAAATAGGTTACAGACCGGTGATGGTTGTTACAGCTATACTGAAAGCACTCGCTTCTAACCTGGAGCAGAATTATTTTTCTTGAAGCTTCTCAGGACAGGGAAAGAACCCTCAGTCTCTCTTTCTATTCTCCTCCTAAAAAAAATTCCATTCCATGTTTGAGGCTAGTAAAAGTTTTGGCAACGCACATATCTGAACAGATTTAGCCAGGCTTCTAGAAATTAGAAGGCTCTGGGACTTGGGTAACCTGAATTGCATTAAGCTGTTGAATTATAGTGGAAAACTGAAGGGAAAACGAATGTCTTTTGTTTTCTATCTTTTTCCTTTAAAAATGTTTGTATACACAATGCAATATTGGGTGAGTCTAAAAGGGAATGGGCAGGTTCCCTGCAGTGTTTTCTGCTAAGATAAAGGAAGATGGAGGCACATAACAGGACCCCAATGGGGCCCTGGGTGATCGCTACTGCCCATCACCCAACACAGCTGTAATGCGATTGAGCAGTGTCCATATAAAAGAAAACTAAGACTACTGACTATTCCTCAAAAAAGGTTTTTAATGACTTACAGCTATAAATGCAACACAGACAGAATAAGAAAAGGAGAAATAGAGGCCAGCATTGAATAAGGATTAATATAAATGTCAAGTTATATTGCAAACAAGCACAAGTACAGGTAATATTATACATCAGTTACTTACTACTATAACTACTATAACATTTATTGAATATAAATGGCAGGTGATACTGAAGGCAGGTACAAGTATATGTAAAGCTACTGTTACTTATTGATTACCAACTTTGCATGTACTGTTCCAGACACCGCTGGACACAAATATAAGTAAAACTAATATATGAGATACTTATAACTGCTCCTAAACAATGTAATACTTCTATTAAGATTTTACTACTACTTATAATACTACAGCATTAATATGACTTGGGATCAAATTATCCTGACACTACCATTTGTAATACTGTAGTGCCAACACAACTTGAGATCAAATTTGTTCGAGCAACCCAGACTTCTTTACTTCATTACTTTAGACTGCATGCATTTTCCTCTCCCGCGTTCGATCTACGTAAAGAAAATGAGTGCTACATCCCAGAATATTTGAAATAGACATAGATAAGGCCAGCCAGTGCTTAATCTAAAGCATCTAGGTAGCTGCAGGAGTAGCCAATCAGAGTAACCGGTTGTTATGTCTCTGCTTTAAACAAAAACAAAAAAAAAATCTTCAAAATCTATTTCTGTTTTTTTTTCCAGCCTGACTAATTATACACTTCTACATCTGCTAATAGAATTTTTGATTTAGAAAACCCTGTAAAGATATTCATTGAAGAACTGAAGCCTTATGGGTAGCCAACATATGTAAAGAAGACAAGAAGCTAAAAGGCTTCATTTATTTGAGTTTTGGGCAAAGGTTTGGTGTGAGGCTCTTATATCAATTTGTTAAAATAAGCTGTTCATTCAAGCACTTTGAAACCTCATGTAGCAAGTATATGCAAACCCAATTCAGTTAGGGCATGATGAGAAGCAGTAATGCAATTACAAAAAAAAAAAAAAAAGCTCAATGCTAATATTTTCTTAGTTACCTTAGAAATTTTTGTAAGTGCCATGAAAACATGATAAAGCTCCTCTGGATCATAAACTGAATCCACAACAGCTTGAGGTATGAGTTTAATTTTGCAACATCAAGGTTATTCTAACATACATATTTCAAGTTCTTCAGCAGGATCTCACTGAAAACCAAATGCTGCATCCAAGATGAGCATTGCTGAGTAAATAAATGATCAAAGAGTTCTGCATTAGAAAACTCTTTATCTCTGGAGTGAATCAATATGAAGTATTGCTGGGAGGATACTCACATTTTGTTAGTACATAATTTTTATACTCATGATGATTTTTGCAACCAGCGTAAATAGCTTTTACAGACATTGTTGCCTTGCCAACAGTTCACTGTTTGTGGGGAGCTGGTACGATGGGTAAGAGCAGGGATTGCTTTGCTCTTACTCTAACAAAGATTTATAAGTTGGGGGCTGGAGGAAGAGAATTCTTACACTTGGTGGTTTGAATTTGGTGTTTATGAAGGTAGCCCTGAGGATGAGATCCTCTATTTTACACAACAGGAGCAGCACAGGCTGCAGCTGTACAAGCTTCCCTACCACTAACCTACAAATGTGCCTCAGTTATTAGCTGAATGAGCCACTTCCAGGACCAGTTTATCCAGGTTTCTAGAAATTAGGAGGCTCCAGGATTTGGGTAATGCTAATTGCATTATGCTGCTTCAGCATAATGGAAATTTGAGGGGGGAAATTAATGTCCCCTGGTTAAACTAAAAAGAAACCCAACTATGTTTTGTTTTCTCCACAGTGCAGCACTTGTATGGATGTATTGAAATATAAAGCGAGTATTACACAGGAAATTATTTTGAGCAAGTAATGTTAAGTTCAGAGGGAATGCATCAAATCTTGTTTCTTTAATATTTTCTCTGAGGAAATAGCTGTCTCAAGAACTAATCCTGTACTCTACATAGGGAAAACTCCCTTCAAGTTAATGGAAGTTTTGCATGCATAAGGACTGCAGGATTGGTACCCAGATTTGTTTAATTTTTTCAGTTAAAGATGTCAAGCAATCTTTTCAGCAAAATGACAACTCTCAATGGCCCCAATCCTATAAAGAACTCTGTGTGGGCAGACCCCTGCAGACATTCGGAGCTATTTACAGATCAGAGACTGAGTCTGTCCTTAAGATAAACGACAGATCCTGACTCCAAGGCAGGCCAGAAAAACATTACCAATAACAATCTCTCAGTACTGTGCATTGTTAATAGCTGCTGCATCAGTGCTGCCCTTGTATAGACTAAGCACAATGTCAAAAATAACCTTTTACTTCTGTTCATGCTGTGACACCAGTTTTTGTGCTTTATTTCCCCATCTGTAAAAAATGGCCTAACTGCAATGATGCAAATATTATTCTTCTGATGCTAGGAACATTGTATTTATATCCAAGTTCTATGAGAAGCTTTTTATATTTAAGCAGGCCATCAGCCTGAGTGAGGATGATTAACTTCTGCTTGTTTCATTATGCAACAAGATTATTTTGTTTTCAGTGGCTTTTTTGTTGCTGTAAGTGATACTATACTGTGTGCAAGAACTTGTGCTCTGAAAAGGAATTTCAAAGTATCCAAGAATTTGATTTTTTTTCTTTCTAATTCTTAATATGTTTCTGTTGCATTCAGGAAACAATATAGACTTCCTCCTTTTAGCTAATTTAACAGTTATACATTCCCTTGCTTGTCAACCAGAAATGGTGCCACCCACATAAATATGTTCTGAAGGTACTAATTTCAATAACAGGAGCACAGAAAGAATAATCAGAGCAATAACAGCTATTAAATCTACAATCATAGTGTAACAGGGTTTCATTTGTTCTGCTATCAGAACAGCCATCTAAGCGAATAGCAGAGGAACATCTTCCAAATAAAATGACTTCCATGTAGATGGAGCAGAGGCTTCTGTGCATTATCCTGCTAGACTGTTGGTACTTTATGATGGGACTGAAAGGTCTTCAGGAAAGGCCCTGCAAAAGGGCTGAAATCTACCAAGAGGACTGATAGTCCACAAAGGAGAATTTTGTTCTGATAATTAAGGTAATAAGTCACTGAAAAATACTTAATGTAACAAGGTTTTCTTTAATGTCTAAACTAATAAGCATTACACTTGTTGGGTGGCCCAGAAAACAGTAGTAAAAAAATAACCATTTGGGTAATATTTCTCCTTGTTGCACTCAGTGAAGGAAAGCAACATATTGGTTTGCTAACATACTTCGTTGTATTTCATAACTTCTTTCTGCAACAGCAGTCAAACTGGACCATGAACTTTGTGGATCTGTTTGCTCTGCTATCAGGTCTTTGGCCTTAGTTCATGTTTTCTTATGTGTCTAATCTACTAGTCAGAATTAGGTGCTGACACCATCTCACTTTGGGCTTGACTGGATCACAGAAGAGAAGATTTTTATCTCGAGAAGAATGATGATCTAGTTATTAGTATGCTAGCCTGGCCCTTGGGAGATCCTGGTTCAATTTCCTGATCTGCCAGACTTCCTTTGTGACTTTAGGCAATTCACTTAGAGCCAAGATTTTCAAAAGTGACTAGTGATTTCAAGTGCCTAGGTTTTGGGGGGCCCAACTTGAGACACCTTAAAAGAATTGATTTTCAGAAAGTGCTGAGCGGCCACCCTCTGGTAATTAGGGTCTTAAAGGTGTCTCAGGTTGGGCACCTACAAATTGCAGCATCCAAAAACTTGGACTTAAAGGATACATCTACACTGAAATTAAAAACCTGTAACTGGCCCATGCCAATGGACTCGGGCTCATGGGGCTTGGGCTAAGGGGGTGTTTAATTGTGGTGTAGATGTTCAGGCTTCGGCTGGAGCCAAGGCTCTAGGACAGTGGTGGGCAACCTGCGGTCTGTTGGGGTAATCTGCTGGCAGACTGCCTGTTTGTTTACATTACATGGCTGCCCGCAGCTCCCAGTGGCTGCGGCTCACGATTCCCAGCCAATGGGAGCTGTGGGAAGCAGTGTGGGCCACGGGGACATGCTGGCTGCTGCTTCCCGCAGCTCCCATTGGCTGGGAACGGCGAACCGTGGCCACTGGGAGCTGTGGGCAGCTGTGCAAATGTAAACAAACTGTCTGGTGGCCTGCCAGCAGATTACCTTGATGGGCCGCATGTGGCCCATGTGCCTCAGGTTGCCCACCACTGCTCTATGACCCCGTGAGGTGGGAGGGTCCCAGAGCCTGGGCTGCAGCTCCAACCCAAATGTCTACACTGCAATTAAACAGTCCTGCAGCCTGAGCCCCGGGAGCCTGAGTCAGCTGGCTCAGGCCAGCCAGGATGTCTAACTGTAGTATAGACATATCCTTAGTGCATTGCTTAATTTGTGCCAGGGCTGAACCCTGGCACCTCTAGACTTGGCATTTCATAGCCATGGCACATATGGGCTTACTGCATTAGTTATAAATGTAAAAAAATTCCTTGAGCCTTGGCACCTCTTTCATAACAAATTAAGCACTGCCTTAGTGTCTCAGTTCTTCAGTTCCCTATTGTGAAATGGAGATAACAGTACTTCCCTATCTCTGAGGGGTGTGTTGTGAGGCTCAATACAATAAAACAAAGATTGTCAGGTACTTAGATACTATGGTAATGGAGGTCATAAAAATACCTTTGATATATTATCAGTGTTGTAAAGGGTGATCGGTCCCTCAAGATTACTTCATATATTTATAGAAATCATAGAAATGTAGGATTGGAAGGGACCTTGATTGGTCATATAGTCCAGTCCTCTGCACTGAAGCAGGATGAAGAATTATCTAGACCGTCCCTGAGAGGTGTTTTATTAACCTTTTCTTAAAAATGTCCAGTGGTGGAGATTCCACGACCTCCCTAGTTTCCAGTGCTTAACTACCCTTACAGTTAGAAGTTTTTCCTAATGTCTGACATAAATCTCCCTTGCTGCAAATTAAGCTTCTTGTCCTGGCCTCAGTAAATAAGAACAATTTATCACCTTCCTCTTTATAACAACTTGTTATGTACTTGTAGACTTTATCATGTTCCCTCTCAGTCTTCTCTTCTCCAAACTAAAGAAACCCAATTCTTTAGTCTTTCCTTGAAGGTCAAATTTTCTAGACTTCTATCATTTTTGTTGCTCTTCTCTGAATTTTCTTCAGTTTGTCCACATCTTTCCTGAAGTGTGGTGCATGGAACTGGACACAATGTTTCAGCAGAGGCCCTATCAGCGTGGAGTAGAGTGGAAGAATTACGTCCCATGTCTTGCTTACAGCACTCCAGATAATACATCCCAGTATGATGTTTGCTTTTTTAATAACAGTGTTGCATTGTTGACTCATTTAATTTGTGATCTACTATAGCCCCCAGATCCTTTTTTGCAGTACTCCTTCTTAGGCAGTCGTTTCGCATTTTGTATTTGTGCAATTGATTATTCCTTCCTAAGTGATGTATTTTGCATTTGTCGTTATTTATTTCAGACCATTTCTCCAGTTTGTCCAGATCATTTTGAATTCTAATCCTGTCCTCCAGAGCAATTGCAACCCTTCCAGCTTGGTATTATCCACAAACTTTATACGTGTATTTTATGCCATTATCCATATCGTTTATGAAGATAGAAGTGGACCCAGGACAGATCCCTGTGGGACCCCACTCAATATGCCCTCCAGCTTGACTGTGAACCATTGATAACTACTCTGAGTACAGTTTTCCAACCAGTTGTGCACCTATCTTACAGTAGGTTTGTCTCTGGGCTATATTTCCTTAGGCTATGTCTATACTGGAACTTCGTCAGCAAAACTTTTGTCTTTCAGGGGTGTTAACCTCCTCTTCCCCTGAACAACAAAAGTTTTACCGATGAAAAGTGCCGGTGTAAACAGCGCTTTATCGACAGGCACACTCGCCTGCCAACAAAGCTGATGCCCCTCGTTGGAGGTGGAATTTTTTTGTCAGCAGGAGAGCTCCCTTCTGCTGACAAAGAGCAGCTTCACTGCACGCCTTTCACTGGCATGGCTGTAGCGGCACAGCCATGTCCCTAAAAGCTGCGGAGTGTAGACATAGCCTTAGTTTGCTTATGAGAAGGTCACATGAGACAGTATCCAAATCCTTAGTAAAGTCAAGGATCCCATCTACTGCTTCCCCCATCCACAAAACTGTCAAAGAAGAATATTGGATTGGTTTGACATGATTTGTTCTTGACAAATCCATGTTAACTGTCACTTTTATCACCTTATTATCTTCTAGGTGCTTACAAATTGATTGTTTATTTGCTTCATTATCTTTCTGGGTACTGAAATTAAGCTGACTGATTTATAATTCCCTGGGTTATCCTTATTCCCCTTTTTATAGATGGTACTATATTTGCCCTTTTCTAGTCCTCTGGGACCTTTCCTGTCCCCCCACAAGTTCTCAAAGATAATCATTTATGGCTCAGAGATCTGTTCCACCAGTTCCTTGAGTATACTATGACTTACAGTAGAACCTCAGAGTTATGAACACCTTGGGAATGGAGTTTGTTCGTAACTCTGAAATGTTCATAACTCTGAACAAAATGTAATGGTTGTTCTTTCAAAAGTTTATAACTGAACATTAACTTAATATAGCTTTGAAACTGTATTATGTAGAAGAAAAATGCCACTTTTTCCCTTTTTGTTTTAATAGTTTACATTTAACACTAAATGTATTCCCCCCACACTTTTTTTTTTTGTCTCTGTTGCTGCCTGATTGGGTACTTCTGGTTCCAAATGAGGTGTGTGGTTGACTGATCAATTCATAACTCTGGTGTTTGTAACTCTGAGGTTCTAATATATTCCATCAGGCCCTGCTGACTTGAAGATACCTAACTTGTCTAACTAAATTTTAACTTGTTCTTTCCCTATTTTAGCCTCAATTTGTACCACATTTACTCTGATGTTCAGTGTGTTAGTTATCCCATTAATGCTAACCATTTTGGTGAAAACTGAAACAAAAAAAGGCATTTAACATTTCAGCCATTGCTGTGTCTTCTGTTGTTGTCTTTCCCTTCTCATTGAGTAGGGGCCTATTTCTAATACATTTGTAAAATCCTTTCTTGTTGCCCTTTATGTCCCTAACTAGTTTAATTTCATTTTGTGCCTGGGCCTTTCTAATTTTCTCCCTATTGCTTGTGTTGTTTTTTTATATTCATCCTTCATAATTTTACCTAGTTTCCACTTTTTGTTTGACTCTTTTTTGAGTTTCAGCTAATTGAAGATCTCCTGATTAAGCCAGTATGGCCTCTTACCATACTTCCTCTCTTTCCTATACATTGGGATATTTTGCTATTGTACCCTTAATAATGTCTTTTTAAAAAATTGCCAACCTCTGCCACTCTTTTTTCACTTAGACTTGCTTACCATGGGATCTTACATACCAACTCTCCGAGTCTGCTAAGATCTGCCTTCTTGAAGTCCACTGTCTTTATTCTGCTGCTTTCCTTCCTACCATTCCTTAGAATCATGAACTCTACCATTTCACCCAAGCTGCCATCCACCTTCTAATTCTCAACTAGTTCTTTGCTTTTTGTCAGACTCAAATCTAGAACAGCCTCTTCCCTAGTTGCTTTTTCTACCTTCTGTAATAAAAAGTTGTCTCCATTTCATTCCAAGACCTTGTTGGATAATCTGTGCCTGCAAAATTATTTTCCCATCAGGCCTGGTCTATACTACGTGTTTAAACCGATCTTAGCAGCGTTAAACCGATTTAACGCTGCACCCGTCAACACAACGAGGCCCTTTATATTGATATAAAGGGCTCTTTAAACCAGTTTCTGTACTCCTCCCCGACGAGAGGAGTAGCGCTGAAATCGGTATTACCATATTGGATTAGGGTTAGTGTGGCCGCAAATAGACGGTATTGGCCTCTGGGCGATATCCCACAGTGCACCATTGTGACTGCTCTGGACAGCAATCCGAACTCGGATGCAGTGGCCAGGTAAACAGGAAAAGCCCCGCGAACTTTTGAATTTCATTTCCTGTTTGCCCAGCGTGGAGCTCTGATCAGCACGGGTGGTGATAAAGTCCCAAATCCAAAAAGAGCTCCAGCATGGGCCTTACAGGAGATATTGGATCTGATCGCTGTATGGGGAGACAAATCTGTTCTATCACAGCTCCGTTACAGAAGACGAAATGAGAACGCATTTGAAAAAATCTCCAGGCTATGATAGACAGAGGCCACAGCACAGTGCTGTGTGACAAGCGTAACGGAAAGCCAAAGAATCAAATGGATGCTCAGGGAGGGAGGGAGAGGGTACTGAGGACTCCAGCTGTCCCACAGTCCCTGCAGTCTCCTAAAAGCATTTGTATTCTTGGCTGAGCCCCCAATGCCTGTAGGGTCAAACACATTGTCTGGGGTGTTTCAGGGTATATGTTGTTAAGTTACCCCCCGTTTCCTCCCGTGAAAGAAAAGGGGAAAAAATTGTTTCTTGACTTTTTTATATGTCACCCTTTTTTATATGTCTACTGCATGCTGCTGGTAGACGCGGTGCTGCGGCAATGAATAGCAGCATCCTCTCTCTTCACCTCCCCGGTGGCTGATGGTACAATATGACTGCTATCCATAGTCATCATCAGCTGGTGAGTGCTCCTGGCTGGCCTCAGGTGAGGTCGGCCGGGGTGCCTGGATAAAAATTGGAATGACTCCCAGTCATTCCCGGTAGATGGTACAGAACGGCCGGTAACTGTCCTCATCATAGCCACTGGGGGCTGAGTTCCATCAGCCCCCGCCTTTCATGTCTAAAGAAAAGATTCTGTACTGCCTGGACTGTCATAGCAGCGGGATGCTGGGCTCCTCTCCCCCCCACCGTTTAATGTCCTGCCTGGACTATCACAGCAGTTGGAGGCTGCCTCCCTCTCATTTTATCTCACTAAAAAGTCAGTGTTTCTTATTCCTGCATTCTTTATTACTTCATCACACAAATGGGGGACACTGCCATGGTAGCCCAGAAAGGTTGGGGGAGAAGGGAATCAATGGGTGGGGTTGTTGCAGGGGCACCCCCCGTGAATGGCATGCGGCTCATCATTTCTGCGGGATCTGACATGGAGCAGCTGTGCTCTCTGGTTCTCTAGTACAATTGCCCCATATTCTAGGCAGGACTGACTATTTTTAGATAAACCATAAAGGAGGGATTGACTTGGGGAGTCATTCCCATTTTTGTCTTTGCGCCCCCAGCCGACCTCAGCTAAGGCCAGCCAGGAGCACCCATGACAGCAGCAGACGGTACAGAGTGACTGATAACCGTCATCTCATCGCCAATTTACAATGGCACAGCAGATGGTACAGAACGACTGGTAACCATCTCTGCTACCTTGCAATGGCAAATGAATGCTGCTATGTAGCACTGCAGTACCGCCTCTGTCAGTGGCATCCAGTACACATATGGTGACAGTGACAAAAGGCAAAACGGGCTGCATGGTTGCCATGCTATAGCGTCTGCCAGGGCAATCCAGGGAAAAAGGGTGCGAAATGATTGTCTGCCGTTGCTTTCAAGGAGGAAGGAATGAGTGACGACATTTACCCAGAATCACCTGCGACACTGTTTTTGCACCATCATGCATTGGGATCTCAACCCAGATTCCAATGGGCGGGGGAGACTGCGGGAACTATGGGATAACTACGGGATAGCTACCCACAGTGCAATGCTCCGAAAATCGACGCTAGCCTCAGTACATGGATGCACACCGCCGAATTAATGTGCTTAGTGTGGCCACGTGCACTCAACTTTATACAATCTGTTTTACAAAACCAGTTTATGTAAAATCGGAATAATCCCATAGTGTAGACATACCCTCAGATAGTTGAAGCCCGCAGTCAGCACCAAGTCCTGTACTTTGGATAATTTTGCTAGTTGTTTAAAAAAAGCCCCCTCCACTTCTTCTTCCTGGTTAGGTGCTCTGTAGTAGATCCCCTATCATCACATCAGCCTTGGTTTTTACCCATTTTATCCTTATCCAGAGAGTTTCAGCAGGTCTGCATCCCACTTCTAACTTGACCTCAATGCAAGTGTATATATCTTTGATATATAAGGCAACACCTCCTCCCTTTTTCCCTGCTTGTCTTTTCTGAACAAGTTGTATCCTTCTGTACCAATATTTCATTCATGTGAATTATACCACTACTCTCTGTGATGCCAATTACATCATAATTGTGATTATTACCAGCATTTCTACTTCCTCCTGTGTATTCCTCATACTTCTTGCATTAGTATACAGACATTTAAGATGTTCATTAGACTTCTTCTCTATATTCTATATTTGTGATCTGCTCAGGATCATACGTTGGAGTATCATTAGTGCCCATATGGATGAGCAGCATGGGGTTGTAGACAAAGAACTGGATGATCCTCAGCAATTCTTTTCTAATGTCTCAGAGATGGGCCCTTGGGAGGCAGCATTCCTCCCGGGATGTCAGGTCAGGCCAGCACATGGATGCCTCCATCCCCCTTAAAAAGGAATCACTGACCACATGCACACACCCATTTCCCCTTGGGCATGGTGGCCATGATCCTCCCAGCTTTGGGTGCACATGGCTTCTCCTCTACCTTTGGGAGAGATTCCTTATCTCTCATGTCTATCTAAGTATACATTTTTTATCTCTATGAACAGTAGGTTGGAAAGAGAGATGGAACACTGCCTGCTGTCAGAAGTAACCAGCAGCCAGCTTCCTCCCTATGAAGGAGCCATTTCCTCCTCCCCTGATAGTGCCTAGCTGGATTGCTTCCTCAGTCTTGGATGTCTCCATATACATATTTTCTATGAATTCCTTGTGTGCACCAATGTTCCTCAGTGTGGCCAACTCTTCCTGTAGCTCTCTCATGTGCTTCCTGAGAGATTCTACCAATAGGTAACTCTCACACTGGATGGTCTCCCCAGCTTGGCTTTCTGTGACAGGGAAATGCAGAGCAGTCTCTTCAAATCCACACCAGGACCTGGGGAGTGGCATCCATGGTTGTGTTCTTCATCTGGACATAGGGACAGATGGAAGAGCCAGGAACAGTGTTGGCATTGGCGATGTAGCCTTTCTGAAACATGGTGATTTTATTTTTTTGCCGTCCTAAAAGCCTCCCTCCCAAACTCCCCTGTTTGCTAGCTCCTCTTGGTTGCTTAGTGTCTGGCTTTTAAGCCCTTTTCTCCTAGGTCAGCTTTGTCCACTCATTAAACACACAGAGGAAGGATGATCGCTAAGGGGATTAAGGATCAAAGGATAGGAGGCTAGGGACTGGCTAATGCACACTCAGCTAGGAGCTAGTAAGTCTCTGGCCTCATCTCCCATACTGTCTCCAACACCGTAAACATTAAGCAAGCCAAAAGAAAAACCAAACAGACAAACAAACTCACTCATCCCAAGAATTATGCTGCCTCCTTCTGCAGCAGGATTTGCTGGATTTATATGTGATGAAGCCAGACTGGATTTCTGAAAGGGGATTCTGTTTTACCTTGTGTTTATTGGGCTGTTAGGGACAAAATGGCTGCAGAGGATAGATCAAACTGAGTTATTTTTTGCTAAGATAAGGCATAGCAGCTATACTTTAGAAATATTTCTTTGACAATATTTAACACCATAATTGAAAAGCCTATAGACACAGAAAACCAACAATTGTTACTGATTGTTGTGTCTACAATAATACTAACAAGTCATTAAATGTACATTATATTGACGGAGATTTGAAAATATAAGGTAAAAACACATAAACCCTATTTCAAACATGTCTGGGGTTTTTTCTGGTTATCAGCTGCATGTTGCTGAACTGTTTTTTTTTTCTATTCCTAGTACCATACATGTATAGTGTTTTGGATCAGGATCTAGGATTATAAAAATGGATTTGGATTTTGGACAAAGCATGTTGCTTTAAGACACCTAAGATATATTAAAAAGTTTTTAAAAACATAATTTATCTAAGTTAGCTATAGGAGTACAGTAATGGGCATAGGTGCTGGAACTAGGGGTGCTGCCACACCCTCTGGCTTGAAGTGGTTTCCATTATATACAGGGTTTACAGTTTGGTTCAATGGCTGTCAGCACCCCCACTATACAACTCTGGTAATGGGGATTTTTTGGCCATGTAACCAACCTCCCATAGTGTCAAATGACTTAGATGACATTTGGCTTTATGATCGTAGTCCACACTATTGTTGGTTTCTAGCCTCGTCTTTAAGCATAGAACATCCTATGTAAATGGCAATGAGGAAGGAATTTGTTTTTATGCCATCAAGAGGTGATGTCCGGAATCAAAGTCATGTCCATTTTATTCTTTATGAGGTATCATCCATTTTTTTCTAGGCATGTGTTATTTTATTGCATATACTTTGAGACACTTAGGATTGACGGGGACATTAATACAGTGCTATCACATCCACATTGCTCCGTCAACATACTTCAATTCTACCCTATAGTATACTACAACCATTTTAACAATAGCCTTCTCTGAGCAGAGGCATTCTAGCTACACTTAGCTTTGTGAGGTAGATAAATGCTTTCCAGGAACTATCCTGAGATCACAAAACTAACTTAAATGCTGACCTCTGATATTCAAAATGTTATTGGTGAAAGGCTAGTGCACTTAACCATAGCATTAGCTACCTTTCTCTATCGTAAATTATTAAATCAGAGAAATGTGGCAAGGTACACAATCAGCTGTTAGAATAACATCTGGATTATGAATGATATAGCAAGCACAAGAAAAAGGTAATAATTGTCAGAGAGCATCATTAAGTTTTATACACTGAAGCTGGGAGCTTGATGCAGGTAAGCACAGAGGAGACTGCTAGTCTGTAATCCCATTCTATGTTTCTTCACAGAATAAAACTTGTTCTTGGTGGTTTGTCTGAGTGGCACTGGCCTGAGGTGAATACACAAGGCAGAGCGCACAGAGGAGCCTCAGGCCTAGTTTCCCAAAGCTGTGTAAAAAGTCACCAGGCAGACTTTCCCTGTCTTGAACAAACTCACACTAAGCCAGAGAACAGGAGGGGGGCAACAAACAGATTACCTTTGATTTTAAAAATTAATAATTTGGAGGGGAAATTAGACAATATTTGCAAGGAAATGATTCATATTTATCTTTTGGATGATCTGAAGTGAAGGACAAAAGTTCCTAACACCTCTCGGGACAGGAGATTTCCTTCAATCAAGTTCTGACTTTGAGCCAGATCTACTCCTCTCTTTGCATCCCTTCATGACAATCAGGGTCCAGACACCCCAAAAGGAAAAGAGGGGGTCTTAACTCTAAAAAATAAGCACCAATATTTTTACCTTTGAGTCTATGATTCTTGTATTGAATAAAACTTTGTTTATTTTTACCTCAAACAGGTTTCTATGGCATAAACCGTGTGGCGTGTGTGTGGCAAAGTGAACTGATAACTGGGAGCATGTTTCACATGTTTGGGGGAAATGAACCAGAGGGAAACAGTCAAAGTGTCTGGTAGTTAAGAACTCAGGGAGATGAATCTGGGGGGGGCCTCAGGACCAAAAGGGATTGTTGATGTCACCCTGCAAGCTGTAACTGGATTGGTGGGAGCCAGGGTGGTACCTTGTCCTTGTAGGCTGGCTACTGGTGTCAGAGCACTGAACCATAGCAGCCTAGCATTAAGACACCCAAAGTTACAAAGCAGGTAGTGGCAGAACCCCTTAATGGTCTGGGTGATCTCCAAAATGTTACACCCTCCACTGGCTTATATCAAACATAAACTGCTTGTCTTCACTTTCAAGGCTCTTCATGGCCTATCCCCACCCAACCTACCATTTCTCATTCTCTATTGACAGGTCCAAAATCAGCCCACGAGTCCAGCCCCTGTTGCTCACTTGTTAAATTTTCAAACAAACACCTTCTTGCTTTCTCCCATGCCACAAAACATCCGCAAAACCATTTTACTGTTCAAATCCCTCCTCGGAACTCTCATTTGCTGTGATGCCTCCAACATCTTAATGACTGTTTGGCTACTGGTGTGCTGAGACCACAGCCTAGCATGCTAATTGTTTCATTGTTTGCTTGTACTCCCCCATCAGTCTGTCTGTATCCATTGGGTGTCTTTTGTCTTATACCTAAAATATAAGCTTTGTGAGGTAGGGACTGTCTTTATGTTCTGTGTTTATGCAGCATCTAGCACAGGGGCAGGCAAACTTTTTGGCCTCAAAGCCACACACATTGGGGTTGCAAAACTATGTGGAGGACTGGGTAGGGAAGGCTGTGCCCCCCCCCCAAACAGCCTTGCCCCCACTCCCATCTGTCCCCTCCCATTTCCTGCCCCCTCACTGCCCCCTTCAGAACTCCTGATCCATCCAACCCCCCCTGCTCTTTGTCCTGTAACTGCCCCCTCCTGGGACCCCTCACCCTTAACCACACCTCAGGAGACCACCCCCTATCCAACCCCCCCATCCCCTGACTGCCCTGATCCCATTCACACCCCTGCCCCCTCACAGGCCCCCGGGACCCCACACCTATCCAACCACCCTTGTTCCCCATCCCCTGACTGTCCCCCCAGAACCTCTGCCCCATCCAACTGCCCCCTCCTCCCCATCCCCTGATTGCCCTCCGGGACCCCCTGCCCTTTATACAACCCCCCCGGCTCACTTATCACTCTGAGCAGAGCATGCAGAGCAGCATGTCTGGCTGCCACACTGCCCGGAGCTAGACACGCTGCTGCTCTGCTTGGCAGGAGCGCGCAGCTCCGCTGCCCAGAGTGCTGCCTGCACAGCAGTGTAGCTGCAAGGGAGGGGCTGGGGGCTAGCCTCCCCATCTGGTAGCTCAAGGGCTGGACCGAACGGTCCAGCGAGCTGGATGTGGCCCACGGGCTGTAGTTTGCCCACCTCTGATCTAGCACAATAGGATCTGGGTCCAGGACTAAGGCTCCTAGGCAGTATGATAATACCAATAAATAATACAAATAACTGCACCTCCTGAAAGCAGGTGTACCTGAACCTGTTTAATTTATCAGGCATGCAGGAATTTTCATTGCTTAGATTTTTGTTTAAAACCCTTATTCCAACTGCTAAATTGTATATTAGCCATGGGCATAAGCATTAATTTGCTTCGATTCCAATAATGTGTCTTCCGAGACACCCAGTGATGGCAAGTTTAGCCACGTAGCTTGAGGGAATGTATAACCGAAACTGTTCCAGTGTTAAACAAACATTGATGACTGACAGGAAAACAAATCAAAGTCATAACGAAAATAACCATAGGATTCTATACTAAACCATTTCTAGGATATTAAGTTCGTGGTGGTGCAGAGAATCCAGTTTCAGGCTAAATAACCTTGTCCATTATTGTCATGTTCTTCTCCTTTCTCATCCTGACTTCATTTTGACTCAGTTATTTAATTGTTTAAATAACGGGGTGATTGGCTGTAGTCTGAGCCCCCTCAAGAGTAGGGGAGATTTATCAGGTGACATGTAGTCCCTTACCCCTGTCTCAGGGTGGGTTAATGCAGATTTATGAATATGTAGTCTTAGGAATTTTTCTGTGATAACTTGGGCTGTTTTATATGATATTTCCAGTTTTAAGACACACATCTCTGTCACCTCCGAGTAGAATTTTATCCTTTGCTCCCTTCCTTGATCTTGAAAAATTAGATCACAGCTTATTTTATAGGTCACAGCAGTGGAGCAGCAAAATCAGCATGTACTTCACATTGTGCCTTCCAGTAACCCTTTCATTATTCCATGATCTTGATTTTTTTAATCAGAGTTGAGAAGAAAGTATGGATTTTATGCACTCCCATTTTATAAATAGTGAGCACATTGCTTTGTCACAGATAACATATCATGTCAATGTATGATATCCTGAAGACTTTGGTTATGCCACAAAAAGAACAATTATGAGTTTATTATTTGTTTCAAATCCAGCAAGAGTGATTATTTTAGAGCTAGTACTTTTTCGGTCTGTTTTGCCCACTTTTAAAAAGTAGTATACTTTTTTTAAACCATACTTAGATCCTTCTCATATTTGCTATAGACTGTTGCAATGTCCTCTGGATTCTGCATATCTATTAAAATAGTCATGGTACATACAAGACCCTACAATATTTTTACTCTACTGCCATGGGGTCAGCTAGCTAGCAGATGAAACAAAAGTTCCCATAGATGTGGTGACAACTTTGATAGGGCTGATGACAGTAAGAAAATAGATAAGACAAAGCAATATCAGCCTGTATTCCATAAGAAAGACAGCGAGGAGGGGTAGCATAGTGCCAAGCACAATGGAGCCGTGGTCTGTGGCTGGGGCTGCTAGGAACTGCAGTAATACAAATAAATAAAACTGAGAGAAAACAAATGTTAGGTAAAGTTTCGAAGAAGGATTTAAGATGTAAAATTACTGGTACTTGATATTGTCCTTTTCATTATTCTGTTCACTTAATTATGCTTTTACAAGACTCTTATGAAAAAGCGAGACAGAGAGAGAAAGAATGAGAGCATGGAACTTAACTCTTCCTGGAAGTCTGGCAGAGGAGAGAAGAGAGAAGCATCTCTTTGCTATAGAAATCTTACTGTTTCTTTTGCAAATCTTGAGAGAGGTCAAAAAAGAAGAACCAGTGTGACCCCTGGAAAACAGTCTCTTTCAGCTCCCTTGCTTTGCAAAGGATATACTTCTTGTCTTGCAAATGGAGCCGTTTGACAATCATTGCTCTCTGTATCTGGTTTAAGCTTCATCTTTGGTGCTAACAACTAGTGAACTTTTGACCTCCCTATGTTGCAGTAGAGTTACAGTGCCAATAGAGGTCAAGGAACAACTTTTCCACAAAGATCAGTCTCTGACAAACCTTTTTCTTTGAGTAACCCCACAACTTGGATATTGGCCTGACTGGACTTGATTTTAAGATAATTCAGGGCTGTTCCAGAGAAAGCAAAGGCAGTCATCTACTACTGCTTTACAGCCCACATACACTGGTTCCTTATTTTTTGCACATTTTCCCCCCCAAATTTCTCCAATTTGTTTACTTTTACATCTTCAAGTCATATATGTGAGCTCTTTCCTGTGGCTCATATTTTTTTAATAAAAGAAAAGGTTCCTTCTGTTCTCTGCAACAGGACAGAGTCAAAAGTTGGACTATTTGAAAAGGCATCGGAGCTCTAAAACTTTCTCTTCTCAAAGTTTCCACATAAGTATATTAAATACAAAAGAGAACTGGTTGTTTTTAAAAAAATTAAAAGGTCTGCTTTGCACCACTGAAAACCAAGGATTTCAAGGTTAAGTTCTTTTACTTTACTGTGAACTTATATACTTGTGAAACACAAATTAACAACAGAACATGAGTCAAATTTAAATTTCATATTTTTGTCACTTTAAAATAATTTAAATTGTGTTTCACTGAAGACTTGAAATGTTTTATTATTCTAATTAAGACACTATTCTATCATTTAAGCTAAGGTTGTGACCTACGGGCAACATATTTAATACTCTTTTCCAGTCATTTCCAGCCAGCTTCAAAGGCGTCAAAGGAGTCAGTGGATGCCGCCCAGAGGAATTCTGCCCTGATACGTGAATGGACGGAGGATCGGAAATAGGCCCCACAGTCACAGGAGACTCCATTGGCCAACTGGTTTTATAGATGGCCAGTTTAGCCAGGGCCAGGACGAGGTTGACCAGGAGGTCCCATGACTTTGTATGCTGAGCTACATATTAGGCATTATTCAACAGCCCATATCCCAGGTAAAACTCAGTGTGAGTTTGGCCTGTATAAGGACTGAAAGGCTGGGCTCATTCATTATATGTAAGTTGATGGATTTATTATTTAATTGCTACGATTTCTTTGAAATAGCCATTTTAAAATGCATATTGTTCTGATACTCTGTAGTTACTTTTAGGGTCCTTTAGGTTAAATGTGATGATCTACTGGCCATGTATATAGTTATGCAGTCAGAGTACTACAAGTCCTAGTGAAATTTTAGATATTTAGCAATTCAGCATGAAATATATTTTTGTTACTGTTGTTGCTTTGTGTTTTGAAGAGATATTTCCAGATAAATAAGCCCACAAACCTACATACATGATTGTGGTTTTAGGTACAAGTCAATATATAGTTGCTTAAGGGGTGCAGCAATATTATATCCAGAGGATACACCTACCAGTGTTAAAACATTTCGTACATACTGGTGTATAACAATGTTGCATTTGTTTAAAATACTTGCACATACCAGGTTTTCTACCTGTGTAAAACAATTCTGTAACAAATTCCAAATTAACCTATTCTATCTACTTATACAACAATGGAATGGCACAACAAATCAATACAGGGATGCTGGAACAATTTGTATAGTGGGGTTGCTGAGTGCCACGGAACCAAATCCTATACATAATGGAAACCACTTCAAGCAGCACTCCCAGCACCCTTAGTTCCAGCACCTATGAAATAATTACATTATATAATGAAGTAATACTTTGCCCTTTTTGCATTGAATTATAGTCACTAAAATATCAATTAATTCCTGTTTAAAATATATATATATATAACTTCTAAACAATTAAAGATTTGTTGATAAGTAGACTTAGGCTAAGTCCTGCTATTTAAAATTTAAGCTCAGAGCAATTTCTGCATCAAAGCTAAAGTGTAAAAAAAGTGTTTTAGAAATAATAACTAATGCTCAGCACTTGAACAGACCTTACCACGTTCAAAGTGCTGAACAATTATTAATTGATCAAGAAAAGTTGGCAGCCCCTGAACTATATCACTAATGGTGCTGCTATAGTAACAAAATGATCTTTAATCACCTTGAAAGATGTTGTATATATCATCATGTTTAGGAATTTGGACTAAGAAGAGGTGCTGCTGATAGAAGTTTATTTTTTATCTAGTCATCACAGTTAAAATAATACTTTTCTATCAATTTCTCAGCTTCTTGTTAAGATTTGCTGTGCAGAGATGCAATTATTTATTCCAACAAAACCTGTAATCTTGGTGCTATTATGAGCCTGAATCTCCTCTCACATTGGTGTTACACTAATGTTACTCCACTGATTTCAGTGAAGATGCTCCTGGTTTACACCAGCATGTACATGAGAGGAGAACCGCGACCTTTTTTACAAAAAGGCTGTTTGCATGAGTGCGTTTGAATTTTTAGTATTACAGTAATAAGTAGTATACAGTAGTACCTCTAATGTGGTCCTCTTCTTGCTTCTCTCTCAAGTGACCCTCTGACGTAAAGAGTTAGGTCCTCTACCAGTTGCTTTGGATACTCCATCTTTCTATTATTACCCTCTGGAGGTTGTCTTGCATTGGCAAGATGTGAGATCTTGCTGGCCATTCTGTCCTTCCTAACAGGACAAAGCTTTATTTGTTTGCAGAAGCAGAGAGTATCTAGTGACCTTTTTCTTCTAAACTCTTTTCCTGCTGTGCAAACTCAGTGGGAGTCCCCTGGCTGCTTTAGGATACAGCACTACTAGTAAAGGAAGTAGTAAGTGCTTTCTCTCAGTCAGTATGGTCCTTTTGGGATCCAGCTTCACCAGCCCATTGCTAAAGGATTCCCCCCCACACACCTCCAGCCTACGGGGGATCCATAGGACCTGGAAACCAAATGATTACAGGGGACAACTAATGAAATAATAGAGGCAGGAGTGAAGTCAAAGGGTCAAACGAAGGGAACCAGATGGGGACACCGAGCAGAGAACCTCGGACAGCGCCCACTGCTCCTCGAAGGCATCAAGGGAGTCAGTGGATGCCACCCAGAGGAATTTTGCCCCGGATACGTGAATGGATGGAGGATCGGAAATAGGCCCCACAGTCACAGGAGACTCCACTGGCCAATTGCCTCACCCTGGTTTTATAGATGGCCAGTTTAGCCAGAGCCAGGACGAGGTTGACCAGGCGGTCCCGTGACTTTGTGGGGCCACAGACAGGGAGTGCATAAATAAAAAGGTGAGGGGAAAAGTGCCACCAAAATCTTAACAAGATGTCTAAGAGGAACCAGAATAGGGGCTGCAGCCTGGCATACTCCAAGTAAATATGCACCAGGGTTTCCCTCACACTGCAAAAAGTAAGTATGGTGGCAGACCCTCCTGTAGCAGCAAATTTCCTTGTGTAATACAACTTTATTCATTTTGAAATTGCACTAAAACACTTGGTGGCTCTTTTTAAATGCAGATATCACAGTCTGTGTATAAAATATATGTGTGCACAAATATAGTAAGTTTTTTATGTGTAGTATGAAAATGTCCTTCTTCTAAATGTTTGAGATGCATTTTCCTATGACCTTTCATAGGGGATAGGGCAGTGTTTGGTTTTAAGTAAACAAGTGCTGACCAAAAAATGCAGTCCTCTTCTTGCTGCAAATTGTGCATCAGGAACAGTAACACTAGGGCCACAAAAAGAAGTATTGGGAAATCACCTTCAGGTTTGATGCTCATTCACACACAGTTGTTATCCATAGGTCACATTGGGAATAAAGTGGAAGGTAGTGCCTTTTACCCAGACAATAGTGCCAAAAGACTATTATGTAATAAACCTCCCCCCTCTCTTTTAGATGCAATTATCTAGTTAGTTCAATATTCATAATTCTGTTGGTAGCCCAAAGTTACTGTGAGAAGGGCTTTTCTTAAAACACCTGTAAGCTTCCCCCAAAAGGTCCTTACTCAGCCAATGAGTACACTTTTATACACTCTTCTCCATTCACCAAACAACTCTCACTCCCTATCAAATGATACTTCACTAGTACCTGCTCTTTGATTTCCTCTCCTCCCCAATAAAGGTTGTCAGCTGTAGTTCATCAGGAGGGCTAGACTGCTTATCCTGGGGCTTTAGCCATACATTTCAACCACAACACATACCCCCCATAGTCAACCCCAAGCTTTCCCCCAGGTGCTCAATTGCCTCCAATGCAGGATCTGAACAGTTTGTAACAGGTACTATATATGCTTCTACCCTGATATAACACAACTCAATATAACATGAATTCGGATATAACACGGTAAAGCAGCACTCCAGGGGGGCGGGGCTGCGCACTCAGGCAGATCAAAGCAAGTTCGATAAAACGCGGTTTCACCTGTAACGCGGCAAGAATTTTGGCTCCCGAGGACAGTGTTATATTGGGGTACAGGTGTATTACAAACCTAATACCCCTAAAAATGTCAGATAAAATTGCTTATTTTTAAACTTACTGGGCTGAAATCCCAGCTTCACTGGAGTTAATGGGTGTTCAATGAGGCTAGGATTTCACCCCTAGCTCTTTATTATTTTTAGTTATGGATGAAGGTAAATAGAGGGGTGTGTGTGAGAGAGAGAGGGAGGGTTAGCAACATTCTTTTGTAATAGCAAAATTAGGGACATTTCCAAAATCACCACCTTTGTTCTCCTTCAGCCAACCAGATGGACATGTGATAAAATAGTGTGTGGGTTTCACAGCTCAACATAAATGTTACTCACCTCATTTTCACTTTGTCCATTGTTAGGAAAATTGTACAGAGAGCTTTTAAAAGGGTGATAATGTGGGGACTGGGCAAGGTAAGATGAATGCTGTGACTCATCAGTGAAAATCCATAAGCTAGCCCTTGTTTCTGTAATGTAAAATGTGTTCTAAGCATTGAATTAAGATGTGTAAGCATTGCTAGCAAGTCTCGCTATGGCTTATTGTAAAAGGAGGTGTGACAAAGTTCCTCCTCTACCTTGGTGGGTCCTGCGCTTATTGGCGGATTTGCTCATCTCAGTGATCTTCCCCTCTGGTGGAACCCACAGTCTGGGTCAACTCCTCCTCTGTCTGATCAGGAGTTGGGAGGTTTGGGGGGAACCCGGGCCCGCCTAGGGCCCTGTGGATCACAGCTGTCTATAGTGCCTCCTGTAACACTGCATGACAGCTACAAATCCCTGGGCTACTTCCCCATGGCCTCCTCCAAACACCTTCTTTATCCTTCCTCCTGGTGTCTGATAATGCTTGTAGTCCTCAATCCTCCAGCAGCACACCCTCTCGCTCTCAGCTCCTTGCACCTCTTGCTCCCAGCTCCTCACATGCAAATCTCACTGACTAACTGGGAGGCTTTTAACTAGTTCCAGCCAGCCCTTGATTGGCTTCAGGTGTCCCAAACAATGTAGCTATCTCCACTGCCTTCTAGAAAGATCTTAATTGGCCCCAGGTGTCTTGATTAACCTGGAGCAACTGCCATTTGGTTACCATGGTACCAGGGATTTGTTTAGCCTTGGGCTAACATACCTGTTCCTCACTACTTTACTGTAGCCATCTGGCCTTGCCCCATCATAAAGGTTAAAATTGAGCGTCGTCAGTTTAATGTTAACTATGGTTTGCATGTTCATAAAGGTTTGAAGTTCCAGAAAATAAATGCCCTGCTATACAATTTTTTTGAAGTGTATGATTGCACAAAACTTTCAAAGTATAATGAAAGTCTAAAAGAAATATAATTATTATTGTTGCTTTATCACCTCAAACATGTTGTTGTAAATTGTCATTATATCAGATGAGTTTGGTAACAGGTTTTCCATTTTGCACTTTATATGACAAGGTGATTCATTGTTTAGTGCAGTTTAAGATGTCAGTCCTTCTGGAACGAATCGAGCTGATGTGCATATGAGCACTCCTCCATCAAAGTATATGATTAAAGAAGGGTTATTCTTCTGAAATATTGTTACCCTACTTGCCTGGGATACAAGTGTTTTCTTTATTGAAATATAATTTATCACAGTTAGCTTCATCTAGGTAACCATATATATGTTACACATGGCATATGGGAAGCCTGGTACAGTTACCCACAGAATCATATTTCAGATAATTTCTTATACTTCAGCACAATAGCTTGTCAAGTAATTGGAATCATTTGTTTCTGACAGATCACATCTTTGTTTCTCAGAACATAAGTGTTAGTAAAAAAACAAAATCAAACAAGTCATAGGCATTACCCTATAATATCTAGTCCCCGACAGTGGCCTATTCCTGATGCTTCAAAGGAAGGCAAAACTTCTCCATCTTTGCTTTGGGCAAATGGTGCAAACCAGTAACGGGGGAGGGGGAGGCTGGGAAATTCCTTCTGGTCCTTCAAAAGGCAGCAGCTTTCTTCATGAAGGATGAAGTTTGCTTTCAATGATCATTAGTTTGGACTAACCGGCTTTCTTAGCACAACTGACTATTCTATATTTAGATTCCTTTACAATCCCACCAAGGTATTGGACTCAGTAATTTCTTGTAGAAATGAAATTCAACAGATTAATTATGTCACATGAAGTAATACAGTATCTCCTTCTGTCAAATCTGGTCAAATTCAGTGAGTGATTTAGAATTATGTGGCTGGAAAAGAAAAGGAACAATAGATCTGTCTTAACAAAACCATTCATTATTTTGCATACTATCATGTCTGTCGTGATAAAATGATCTCAAATAGTTTTAGGTACATGCTGTAGGTGCACATATTACTCTACATTTTTCTCTCCCATGCATATTATTCGTATAATTGGGTCTTTGGGAAACTTTTAATCTTCTGCCAGCTGTTCTAAATACAATAATCCACTCGAGCATTTAGCACCCCATTCTGCAAGCTGAGGAGCACTTCCTACACTTCCCTTCCATTCTTATTCCCAGGCGCTACAGGGTAATGAATGCCACAGACATACTGATCCATACATTAATATTTGACTTCAGTGGTAATTGAGGATTAGAGCTGGGCAAATAATTGCTATTTTTGGTGGCTGAACTGAAAATCAGGAAGAAATATCCATTTCAGGTCAACCTGAAATGACTTTTTTGTTTTATATTTTTTTCCTCAACAAAACATCCCCAAAATTGTTTTGAATTTAATTAAACTTTTTAGTTAACCTGAAATGAAATGTTTAACTTCATTTTCAGGTGTTTACCCTCTTTAAAAAAATGAACACACCTAAATTTTGAAACCAAATGCTTTGATTATTTTGGGAAAATTCCCCTCCTCTTCTTTTTGGTTGAAACTATTCACCAAATTTGACCAAATTCATCAATAGTTTGAGCTGATCCAAAACTGCATTTTTCAATGATTAATCTATTTGTGCAAATTTTTTGCCTGGTGTGCTGAAGATGGTTATTGAAAACACTTTTACCCTTCCGAACAAAATCAGACACCCTTCCCAGAAAGAAGTAACCTCCCCTTCCTCACCCTGCACTTACTGCAATAAAATGTGAATTCGATGACAATAATGCTATAGATTGATACATTTAGCAAACTGAAGATTTTAGTCAGAAAAATGTGTATTCATTAATAGCATTATTTTACATATTACAATAACAGGTTCTGCATGAGAGATCAATCGGTTTCAACACAGTGGACGTTTCTACCATGCTCCAAATATTTTTATTAGAGACAATGCTCATCAGCCACCTATGAAGCTCCTCCCTCTGTGCCTGCCTCTTCATTTTTATTCTGTCAGCAGCATGCCCTTGCTTTGCTGGGCAAGGCTGGCATACAGATCTAAATTCTCCCCTAGTCTGTCTGGCACAGCTGTAGCCATTAGATGCATGCTGGCCACACATTCCTCATTTTACCTCCTGGATCCCTTACTGTTCCTTCTCCCCAGTGCCTGCTAGTTGCTGTACCATAGTACTGAGGTTACATGATTCTGTTAGCTATTATTTTAAAATGTAAGGGCTAATTCCCACTTTTGGTTATAAAGCATGTGAAAAAGAAAAAGGGCAGAACATAAATGCTTAGCTCATGGTGCTGAGGGCATCTTGTTTTAGTTAATCTGGGTCCCCCAAAAGATTTAAAAAACTGAAGTAAAAAACTTCAGGGGCAGATTTGGTAAATATTTTTATTCCAACCTATGGCATGAAACAGAGAGAAAGATTTTTATATATCATTATATTAGCATATGAATACAGAGAGTTATGTGCATGGCAGAAAAAAACCACTAGTGGCTTCTCTTCGCAAAATAGTGCCACAAGCAGCATGGATCAATTGTAACTGGCATGGACACTCAGTGGCCTAGTGGAGCCAAGAGGTTTGCTTTGACTTTTGCCACAATTTTAGCAATCAAAAATAAATATCTACAGTCTGTTTGCCACTTTAAAAAAAGAAGAGGCTCCACTTTAAGGTAAATAAACAACCCCCTCCCCCCCAAAAAACCCCTACCACACATAGAGAATTAGATCTGTCTAGCATCACTGAGTCAATATAAATAACAATCAGTAAATGGGACCATTGTAATTCTACAATGCTTACATCATCTTTGATTAAACCATTGGCTGGGGACTATAAGGATTTATACAGGGATTTCTTGATGTGGTGAGGGGTTGTTTTTTTTTGGTTGGTTGGTTTTGGTTTTTTGAGGGGGGGGGGGAGGATTGTGCCTGATAATGTAAGATAATAAAAATCATAGGATGAGAAACCTGTCTAGAGTGTACAGTTTCAATTCTAAGCATGTCAGAAATGCCACAGTTGAATTTGGTTCAGATTTGGCCCCCTGTTCCTTCTGGAGGTACCACACAATACATGTCCTCCAGAGCAGCATTATGTGAGCTACAAGTTTACAGCTTCCTGAGCAATGGCAATAACATCACTACTCCACCTCAGAGGACAGCAGGTTATTCCTACTGGCATTAATCCTTATGGGGAGGGGATACCGTTGGCTAGAATGTGGGGATGCAATAATATCACCCTACAGAGTCTAGTTTTAATAGACAGTATTGACATTGTAAATGAGCTTCAGGAATGATTTACACTTTTCAGATACAGCTTGAATTCCTGTTAAACTACATCCCTTGCTCTTTGGGAAAACTATCTTGTGAAATGAGTTAAATCTTACATGTGCCCCTCCATACCCCACCCATAAAGACACTATAGTTAGTTGAGGCTCGCTTTGCACTTAAAATACAGATTTAGTCTCTTGGTTTTGTATGAAAAATATAGCATATTCTCCCCACATGTACAGGATTACGCCTTGAGTACAGAATTATATTTCTGAGAATTTACAAGTAAACCTGTTGTTTGAGTTAAAATTAATATAAAAAATAGGTTCTTTTAAGAAATGTGGCATATGTATGTGTCTTTTCTTATTCCTAAATGATCTTGTCAGACTCTTCAAATTTCACTATAGCTAACATTAATTGCAATATTGTGCATAGGTTAATTTGAAGAAATTAGATTGTAATTCATCTAATGATTGTTGTGTCTAATTGCTATGGCCCTACAGACAGGCTCAGGTTAATGGCTTAAATAACTCAAGTGACAATTGTGACATCAGTGGTAACAACCAACGTCTGCCATTCCTTTACAGCTAGTGGGTGGGTGGGTGGGAGAGGGTCTGTGGCCTGCAATGTGCTGGATGTCACACTAGATGATCAGGCCTTCGAGTCTATAAGCTAATTTGCATGGAACATTTTGTTGGGTGTAATGACTTAGTGGTCTGAAGGAGACTGTACACATGTCAAGAGTTCTCATTGGTAAATCACTGGACCCAAACTGTCACTGTTAATTAAAGATTTCATGGCCAGATGCTAGCTTGGTCATCAGTGTTTGAAAGTCTTCCAGCTGCACTGTTGCCCTCGCTCCACAGCACTGCTGGAGGAATTGAGCAGCACAGAGGGAGCCCTTAAAGGGCAAAGACTTTGGGTCTCAGGAACTGGACTTTGCGTGCATCCCTTCACACAGTACTGATCTCACTAATACAGCACACCACTCAATAAGTCAACTCCATATTTAGGACTAAAGTTATCAGTACGCTTTGGCTGCTTTAGTCTACTGTGAATCTGCCTTCAAGAGTCAAAATTAAAAAAAAATGTTTTAAGGCTGATACTACATATCAAAGTAGTGCCCAATGGAGGAAGCAGTGGACTGACAATGACTAATTAAATAAGATGGCTAGCTACATATCATCATTATAAATAGTGCATGATAGCATTCTCTTTTTGGGGTTTGGTCTTTTTTAGTGTTCATTTTTAATCATTTAAAAAAACCTAAATTCCAAGCCAACTCCCCTACCATGTTAAAAATTAATTAAGGTTGAGTATATGTACCAGTATGTTAAAGATTTTAAAAAATTAGATGGCTATTGTATATTAAACCAAAACTAACATTAGAAACCCAGAAAGTTCAGAGTTAAGTTTACACACAAAAGAAATCCAAAGATGTTAAAGTATGGAAACACACAGTTAAGGCAACTAAATAACCTTAATTCTGCCCTGTGGTGATGCTGAGGGGTGGGGATTGCATATGCTATTAAAATCAGTCTAATCTAAGCCCATAAACACTCAAATGCCCTAATTATGAAGTTATAGTTATTATATGACATCACTAAAGGGCAAAGTTAAGGTTATTTGTGTGCCTTAAATGTACATTTCCATACCTTAACATGTTTGGATTTCTTTTAAATATGACTTTAACGTGGAATTTCCTGAGGTTCTCATGCTTACTTTTGGGATAATTACAACATCCCTCTAATGTTTTCACCCTTAAATTACTGATACATACTCTTAACCTTAACTCCATCAAAACAGGGGTTTTGTCTGGGAATAAATTAATACTTACTATTTTATAAGATTTTACATTTTCAAAGCATTGTACTAACAATAACTAATTCCATGCATGATGCAATTTGGAGCTGTCATGGTATAATTCCCCACTCTGAACCTTAGCGTCCAAAAGATGGGGTACCAGCATGAATTCCTCTAAGCTCAATTACCAGCTTAGTACTTGTAGCGCTGCCACCAACCAGGAATTCCAGTGCCTGGTACACTCTGGTCCCCCCAAAACCTTGCCTGGGGACCCCCAAGACCCAGTCCCTCTGAATCTTAACACAAGAAAAGTAAACCCTTTCCCTCACCGTTGCCTCTCCCAGGCTTTCCTTCCCTGGGTTACCCTGGAAGATCACTGTGATTCAAACTCCTTGAATCTTAAAACAGGGAGGAAAATTCACCTTTCCCCCTCCTTCTCTCTCCCCCCTCCCAGACTCTTCCTGAGAGAGAAAGTAATCCTAACACAGAGAGAAAATAAACTTTCTCTCCCCCTTCCCTCCTTTCTCCCCACCAATTCCCTGGTGGATCCAGACCCCGTCCCCTGGGGTCTCACACCAGAATAAAAAAACAGTCAGGTTCTTAAAAAGAAACTTTTAATTAAAGAGAAAAAACAGTAAAGATTATTTTTGTAAATTTAAGATGGAATAGGTACAGGGTCTTTCAGCTATAGACACTGGGAATACCCTCCCAGCCTAAGTATTCAAGTACAAATTAAAATCCTTTCAGCAAAAATATAAATTTGAACTCCTCCCAGCCAAATACACATTTGAACTCCTTCAAGCCAAATACACATTTGCAAATAAAGAAAACAAGCATAAGCCTAACTCGCTTTATCTACCTAGTACTCACTATTTTGAATCTATAAGAACCTGTATCAGGGAGATTGGAGAGAAACCTGGTTGCACATCTGATCCCTCTGAGCCTCCAGAGTGAACAACAACCAAATTCTAACAGCACAGCACACAAAATTTCCTCTCTCAAGATTTGAAAGTATCCTGCCCTCTGATTGGTCCTCTGGTCAGGTGACAGCCTGGCTCACTGCTCTTGTTAACCCTTTACAGGCAAAAGAGATATGAAGTACTTCTGTTCTATTAACTCTTACTTATCTGTTTATGACAGGTGCACAGTAGATTTATGATCTGCTCCTTGAAAATGTTTTATTGAATCAGAGTTGAATAGATGCATTCTGAACAAATAATTAATCGTTATATGACAAATGTGAGCAACTGATGTTGATAGAGTTAGCCTGAGAAGTTAGATACACTGCTCCGGAGGCAATAGATCAGTTGCCACCAATTGTACAAAACTCCTTTTAAAGAAATACTATTATTTACTAAATACTATTATTAGAAATAAATTTGTAGAAACTTGTCCAAACCTGGGGATAATAAGCCCTTGGCACTCAGACCTCTCCAGCACAATTCTTGATATCTTAAATCAAGACTGGATGCCTTTCTAGAAGGTAAGATTTAGTCAAACACAGGTTACTGGGCTCATTGCAGGAGTACCTGGGTGAAATTCTATGGGCTGTGCTATACAGGAGGTCAGACTAGATGATCTAATTGTCCCTCTCTAGCCTTGACATCTATTAATCTACTCCTGTCCATCATTCTGAAGGAAAAAGATTGAGGCACATTTTCGTTTACTGTGAAGCAAACAACAGGAACAGTGTTGTGAACATTTATGCTACTATGTGAGATTTGTAAAGTAGAGTTAGTAGGAAAAAGTCTGTCCTCTTTTACAGTTCAACACTACTGACTTCAGTGGAGATGTGAATTAAGTGTAAATCAGGGCCCTCGATTAAGGACTGTGGAATAGGTATGCACTTGATTCTTAATGGTATATGCAGGGCCGTCCTTAGGCATAGGCAGAATAGGCAACGGCGTAGGGCCTCACACTGCCTGGGGGCACCACTCTACAGGCAGCCCAGACAGTGTAGAAGCAGGGCTGCTGGGTCCTAGAGAGAGCCAAATGCAGCACAGTCTGAGGGACGGGATTGGCTGCTGGGGTCTCTGGGAAGGGGAGGGGGTGGGGGTTGGGAAAGGAGCTCACCTGTGAGTGTGACTCTTTCCCCCCGGCTGAGGTCAGGTGAGGCTGTGGCTCTGGAACCAGTATCCTTTGTTGTCTCCCATAAAATCCATTCTTCTCCCCCCCGCCCCATGGAGCACCCCCTCCTTTCTCCCTCCTCCCCAGGAGCACCCCTCTCTCTCTCCTCCCTCCCCTCCGTCAGGGCTGGATTGGGTGAGGTGCTGGGGGTATGTGGGGGGAGGGGAGGCTGGCTGCTTGCTGAGGAATGAAAGTGGAAGTAACTCACTTCCTGGGCAGGCAGCCAGAATTGGAATGTCACACAGGGTTTGGTTGGGGTTAGCCAGATGTGTGACAAATCGGGATTGGGGTAGGATGAGCAGATATCCCTATTTTATAGGAACAGTCCCAATTTTGGGGTCTTTTTCTTATATAGGCTCCTTTCACCCCCCCCCCATCCCTGTCCTGATTTTACACACTTTCTGTCTGGTCACTCTAGGTGGGGGTAATTGGTGCCTATATAAGACAAAGCCCCAAATGTCGGGACTGGCCCTATAAAATCAGGACATCTGGATCTGGCCACCCTAGCTGGGGAGCGCCTCTCCCCCGGGCTGGCAGCTGCCAGCTATCCATCTCATCCGGGGGGAGCTGCATAGGGCAGGATGAGCTGCTGTGGCTCCATGGGTGCCCTGTCCCTGAGATCAGATGCTGTGCTAACTTCACCATGGTCCATAAGGCTGGTGGTGGTGCCCATTGGCCTGTGATTGGACCTGAGGGTTTGCTGCTACTGTTGCCACTCTGCACCCCAAGAGGTGGATTTTGGGGTCCTGCAGTTTTCCACCTATCTCCTCCTCTACTGCAGCTGTTGGACCAGCGGGCTGGGGGGTGAGCCAAGCATGAAAGCAGTACTCTGTTGCCATTTAGATTGTCATTTAACAACTTTGTTTGCCAAAAATTCTTGCTAACAATCCTGAATCCAATTTCAATATTATTTAAAAAAAAATCAATATCTTAGCCAAAAACAGAAAATTAAGTTGTTGACAATTATTAGTGACAGGTTTGGTTTGAGGCAGGGAGTGGGCCAGTTTTCATCAGAGAAACAAAAAATGTTGACTGACTTTCCTATAGCCTGTTACTCCTGATAAGAGCCCTCCAATAACTGTAATATGCTCATCTCGTTACTAGTGTATAAAGCAGGGGTCGGCAACCTACGGCACACGTGTCAAAGGTGGCAGGTGAGCTGATTTTTGATGGTATGCAGCAGCAGGCTGAGCGGCTCAGCCCATCACTGCTCTGGAGTTCCGGCTGCTGCCCTATTGCCAGCTGGGATACCAGCCATCGGCCCCACTCAGCACCTGCTGCTGGCCTGGGGACCCCCAAGGAACCCCAGGCTGGCAGTGGACTGAGCAGGCCAGCTGAACCACTCAACCTGCTGTCAGCCTGGGGTTTCATTCACTCAGCCGGCAGTGGGCTGAGTGGGCTGGTGGCGGGCTGAGTGGGCTGGTGGCGGGCTGAGCAGGGCCGATGGGGGGTTGAGTGGCTCAGTCTGCTGCCAGTCTGGGGTGCCAGCAGCACTCAGCCTACTGCTACTCCAGGGTTCCGGCTGCCGGCCCCTTGCCAGTCAGGAGCTCAGCCGCCAGCCCCACTCTGCCTCCTGCCAGCCTGGGTGAGCAGAATCCCAGGCTGGTAGCGGGCTGAGGGGGGACTGGCGGCCGGGATCCTGGCTGGCAGGAGTTGGTGGTCAGAACCCCAGACCAGCAGCGGGCTGAGCAGGGCCTGGGATCCTTGTCTAGGGATCCAGCCACCAGCCCGCTGCCGGTTTGGGGTTTCATTTACTCAGCTGGCAGTGGCCTGAGCAGGACCGGTGGCCAAGACCTCAGATAATAACAATAGTTTATTTATATAATATAGACATAGAGAGAAACCTTCTACAAACATTAAAATGTATTACTGGCACGAGAAACCTTAAATTACAGTGAACTTGGCACACCACTTCTGAAAGGTTGCCGACCCGACCCCTGGTATAGAGTGACCATATGTTGTACTAAGATTCTCCTGCTTTTTTTTTTCCCTGTGAGTCAGTATAACTTTTGCCAGCCCAGAAGTTGGGCAGCCAATGTTTTACGTTTTCACAATGTTTTCTCCAACTTTCATAAAGTAAATACATAGTTAATATGAGTTAAAAAGGCCAGGGACACTTCTTTGTGAAGAATCTGTACAGCAGGTCATGCCCATAGATGATCCAGAAAAGAAATTTGAGGTTGAATTTTTTAATGTTGTGATGGATAAAGCAGTATCTGCTGTTGATGAAAGGTTTAATACCTTGCAAGTACACCATGAACAGTTTGGATTTTTGTATGACATAACTAAATTCAACGAAATAGGAAAACAAGAGCAACTAATGACAAAGTGCAAGAACCTAGAGAGCCTCCTGAAGCACGGTGATAGTTTTGATTTAAATGGACTTGAACTGTACGAAGAATTGAGTACACTGTCATCAATGTTGCCACATGCAAAATCGGTGATGGACATTGTACAGTTTATTCATACCCGCAAACTTGTTGACATATATCCTAATGTGTACATTGCCACTCGTATTCTACTGACAATTCCTTTAACAGTAGCGTCAGGAGAACGGAGTTTCTCAAAACTAAAGTTCATTAAAAACTATCTCCGCTCTACAATGAGTCAGGAACGCTTAAGTGGTCTTGCTATTCTTGCAATCGAACAAGACACGACTTTGTCTTTGTCATACGATGACATTATTACTGATTTTGCAGCCAAAAAAGCCAGAAAGATTGCTTTTAATTAAAAACAAATCTTTGTTTCAATACCTCTTCATATAAATTTCCAATAAATTTTTGATAAATTAAAAAAAATATATTATTTGCATCATTCTGTCATATCAGAATTTTTTCTATAGTGCTGCTTCTTTAGTGCTAGTCCATCAGCATTACAGTGTGCTTAATTAAGTTAAACTGGTTTTAATAACGTGAATGTGGCAAGTTTTCCAATACTGTAAGCTTATGTTTGTGTTGCTAAGAGCAGATCAGGCACAGGGGCACCAGTTTAATAATCTCGCCTAGGGCACCATAAATCCTAAGGCCGGCCCTGGGTATACATGCACGTAACTCCCAGGCACAGCGATGGAAGCCTATTGCTATCTTAGTGTGTAAGGGCTGGTCTACACTGGAGGGGGAATCGATCTAAGATACGTGAATAGCGTAGCTGAAGTCGAAGTATCTTAGATCGATTTATTAAATAGTACAACATAGAGTATATGTACTGCTTATATCCCAAACAGTATTTTGAAAGTTTAGATTAGTAGTTTGTGGGGACTACTTTTCATGACTTTCCAGGTTTGTGAGGCTTTCTATTTTCTGACACAGGCGTTTCATAATTTTCAATATATAGACTAGATTAAACAACTGTATCACATCAAGGTCTTTGACATCAGTGTGAATTTAATGTTTGAAATTCAAACAGTATTTGAGGGGCCAGATTCTGGCTGTCTGAATACATGTACCTCTGCATCAGGAAAACTGTGGTCAGCAGTAGGAGCACAGAGTGGAGTTTATCATCTGGATTCTTCATCCTATAAAAAGACACTATTCCGCGTGGCCTTCTTTGACTTACCTGATAGAAAGGCACAACATGATGTGACCAGTGTGGTCAGGGATACGATGCAAAGTTTATGTCCACGTGTATGTATATACAGCTGCTTGATAGAGCATATCTTCCAGAAGTGCCCCCTGGATCACAGTCAGGGGCGGCTCCAGACACCAGCGCTCCAAGCGCGTGCCTGGGGCAGCAAGCCGCGGGAGGCGCTCTGCCAGTTGCCGCTGGGGTGGCAGGCAGGGTGCCTTCGGTGGCTTGCCTGCGGAGGGTCCACTGGTCCCGTGCCAGCGGGAGGTCCGCCGAAGCCGCGGGACCAGCGGACCCTCTGTGCTTGGGGTGGCAAAATGTCTAGAGCGGCCCTGATCACAGTCCCACTGCGCATATTTTTCCTACTCTTAGTGGATGCCATTCATTCTATCTGCATAAAGCCAGACTATTCAGACTCTAGATGAGTGGAATGTGAAGCGCTCAGGGAGATGAAATCCAAGTTGCAGGGCATGGGCTGCTGTGCTGCCTCCTCACTACCCGCAGAAGCTATTGTTGGGTGGCCTTTCTTATAGTCAATGTGCAGCCAGTATGCAGACCCTTTCTTCAGCGTATGGACAGTGCACAGGCAAAAACTCCATGCATTCCCTATGTAGGGTTAAGTGGGCCAAGGGATTTGTGCAAGTCTCCTGCACCATAGATGATTTTCACCCAATTGAAATAGAACATGAGGTGGCTGTGTATGCGTTGGTGTTAGACAGGATACGAGCTATATTAATGCCACTTTTGCAACTCTTTTAGGGAGCGGGCCGTATAACTGTTTCCAAGCGCTAGACACAATTTGGCTCTAAGCATATGGCTTTTATATGATATGAGTGAATGCTGTATAGTGCATGCCAGAGATTTGTTTTCTTTCAGAAATCAATTTATATTGACATCAAAATCCAATATGCTCTCTGTGAGAAGAAAAATAAGAAAATATAGAGCTTATAACCATGCTAGTAAAGAATATTTGATAATGAATGGCCTTGAATCATAGTTATAAAAATGATACTGTACTTTGTCTCCTGAGATCAAATAATATAGTTCTGCAAACACTAGTTAAGTCAAGGTGTTCTCCACCTCTCAGGATTGAGCCACATAGCCTTACAAGTTTGAATTGTGACCATATACTATTCCAAATACTGTATTATGAATTATTGGCTTTATGGGTGTGATTATACTATTACTTTCACTTAGAAAAACCAATAAGTGGCCACTGGCCTAATAAAGCAGAAGCACAATACAATAACTGATGGAGTTCTGCAGTTTGTTGGCTGAGCTGACAGGCATGAAAAGCCTCTAACTTACGAGTTCTGTTCTCATCATCAAGATATGACTGCAGTCAAAGTGAGTTAGGTTAAAAACAAAGTGCTAAGACAGACCAAGATATACTTCAAAACTTAATTCCCATTAACCAAAAATTAACCATGATAAATCAGTAAAAATTCATAATTTTAATAAAAAAATAGACTGGCTAACCTCTGTATGATTTTATGAGAAATTGCACCTAGAAATTATTTGGCATTTTCCAATATTCTGTAAAGAGTGTTTCAGACCTTCAGTGTGCTTGGGTTTAACTTAAACACAGTTCTGGACTGGAACCGTGAGAATATGCAAGTGGAGAACACGTCATAGATTCAAAAAGGCAATTGCAAGGAATTTTTCTCAATTTTTTAAGGACTTCATTCTCATCTACACTAAGGCTCTTTTACAGTGCTTTGGCCTTGTAAAAGGGACTCAGTGGAGATAAGAGTCAGGACCTACATGTTTTTCTCATCATTATAAGTGAAAAATATGCTCCTGGTAGCTTGAAACAGTAAAGTTTTCTTACCAGTTCCTCCACTATTATATGGACATGCCAATGAGGTATTTTAGGTTGTCTTCTAAATTCTGGCTAGGCTACTGGCATTTTATTAGATTGACTGATTTTATTAAGAAAACCAATACTGAAAGATTTTGTTTGTTTAAAATAATCCCCCACGCACATAATAGAAAAAATATATATTTTAAACAGATAAAATAGAAAACAGCAGGCCCAGTTTCTAGCCTATTAAATGTAGCCTCCATTTACAATAGAGATTTTTAGGGAAGAGTCATTTTTGCAGAGATACTAGATAGAGCTTTCAGCATTGTTTTAGCCACCAAATATGTTTTTAGAACAAGATAAAAACATTTAAAATGAACATAATCTAAGTTATTTAATTTAGATATAATTTAGATTATTCAAACAGCCTAACTGTAAAAGTGCTTATATAAATATAAACAAACCTCATTCAATGGGACTATGTAAATGAATGATATTCTAAGAGACAGAAAGTGTCCTAACATCCAACATTAAACTATTAATAATAAAGAAATAAAGGTTTCAGATATATGTATACTTGTCCTTTGGGAACTGGTGTTGCAGTTTACTAGATTCATCTGTCTGAATGTTTGCTTTTCCATGTGTGACCAGAAAGATTTTGAAACTCCTTAGTTTGCATGACCTTCACTTTGGAGCCATGCAGCCCAAACCTCTTGACTGATATGGAAACTCTAGACTCTGTGAAATATTGCAAACAATAACTTTTCTGTATTTTGATGCAGTATTTTTTTTCTTCGGATGTAGGTAAAACAGATAACCAATTTTGCTTTTTTTCCCCCAATAAACAATGTTTATTATGCCAATTCTAATTATCATGCAATCTAATGGTTTTAAGGCTTATATTTTTAACATCACTGAACATCACAAACATGAAAGCATTTTATACTGTCATTATACATCGGTGTTTGTACTTGGTTATACATATATACAGAAATTATTCACACATCTTAACCTTGCTATTTCCTCCTTTGAAACCAACATAATTTTACTCTGAAAGCAGCTTTTTAATAAATGGTATAAGAAATACAGCAAGGCACACTTTTTTAAAAAACTTTTTTCCCTTTACCACCTCAAGAAGCATAAAAACCCAAAATGTTGTACTTAATTCAGTAGAATGTCAACAGTTCCCAATATACAACACTATGTAGTTGTTTCTTGAAGTGTTGCATAGATTAAATTTTAAAATGAAATAAATGACATTGATTTTAATTGCTTAACTTTTAGATGTATTGAATTAGGAGGACTAATGACTTTTCCTTTTGCTGCAATCAAATAAAATTGTAATTTTAAACATAAAATAGTTTCAACAAACATATGCATTATACATATATATATGTAGTGACATATATATAAAATTTGATACATGAAATAAGAGAGTACTGACCGGTACAGCTCTGTAAAGATGAATCAGACTGATCATGATGAATTTGTGGAATTGCAAAACTTTGAAGAATGTAACGGGTGATAAGTATTACAGAAGCATTCAGTTTAGGTAGGGTGGGTAGTTAGAGGTAGCTTGGGAGGGGAATCCACATGAAAGCAAATGGCTTTGCTATACTACAAAATGATTACTGAATTAGGACCAGCATATGTAGTCTGATCAGAAAACCAACATGACAAATCACATTTGGAAAGAAAATTTATCTTGGGAGACAGTATAACGAGAGGCAGTGAATGATGCAATGGCATTGGAGGTCATCCCATGGTTAACAGGATGAACCTGCACCTGAACAGCAGCCAAGTTTCTAAAAGGAAACGAAAAAAAAAGTGAAAGTATGTTATATAAAATACAGTTTTATTTGCAAAACACAAGCTCTTCCAGAACAACTGAAGATAGCCATTATACGATTACATGCCAAAGCCTTTAAATGCACAGGCATACAGTATATGAACAACGATTTTTAAATGCCTGGATTCAAGTTAGAGTAAAAAATGTCTGTATCGATGTAGAAAACTCATTGATTTTTTTAAGGACGTAGTTTCAAAACAAACGAGGGAAATCATCAAGTGTGACCTTTTCCCTGGATCCTGTCCTTATACTTACCTGTGAACTTACCTTCAGCACACTCAAAGGTGCTCCGATCAATAACAAAATATGAATCTGCCATAGCCAAACAGAAAGGGATACACAATATTTAATGGACACGCATAATTTATGTACGTATATACAATGAGATTTTAATATAAAAGGTGAGGAGGGGTATCACAGAACTATTTGGACATTTCTGGCACCAGTAATGAGTTAAATTTTCATACTATGGAATTTAACCAGCTTGGAGTTTAGGGTTAAACTATTCATCAAAGAGCAGAGGCTTATGATGAGGATTATGAAGAAATAACTGTTGGAATACAGCTAAAAGATTAGTGCAAAGTACATCTCTTAGGCATTTCCAAGGAGGCACTCCAGACATGCATTATATGCCTTCCAAATAAAGCAGAAATATCTGGATCTATCCAGTTACCTTCTCCTTTGATCTTATTTGCTGTAACTGACCTCTCTATATTTTATAGAAAAAGTAAATTACATGAAATCAATGCAAAAACAACATGCATAATAATGAAGATATCAAATTTGCTCTTTTTAAATGTTGGTGTGGGTTTTAATCAGCTCTATAGTGAGAAAAGTCTCAGTGTTGGACAGTACCTGTTTTCCAAAATCAAAACATCCACAGATGATAATATAAACTAGCTATTTCTACCATGTAGGTAATATTAAGTTTTTAAATAAGTCCTCTGGTGGAATTTTCTGCTATACTGAAATAAAATATCATGACTATGTTGTAAAAAAAGGTAAAGAAACACTGTTGTTTCTAGTGCCCCACTAAATCTGCAAAGAGAAATGGTAAGAAAAGGTTTAGGTCGTTCCTGCAGCCTAATTTTTTTATATTTAAATTATTACACATTAGTGTCTGTATTCCACTGGCCTTGAATACTGTTTTTTTCATAGAATTATGTAACGACTAATACTTTGCATTTAGATATCACATTTTATCCGTTGATCTCAAAACAGTTTTGGGTGAATGATTTAAGCCTCAGAACTCCCCCCATCAATTATTATCCCTGATATTTCATTGTTAAAGAAACTGAGACAGAAAGGGCTTGAGTGATCTGCTCAAGGTCATACAAAAAGTCCATGGCAGAGCTTGGAATAGCAGCCAGATTGTCTGACTAGCAATCTTGTGCTTTAGCCACAGGACCATCCTTTTCCTCTAGGTTCCTCCTGGCTACAGTCAGTTACAGTGTATGGGATAAAACCAGTTTATTTTTCTTAAGACCGAGCCATAATTTTTTTCCAACGTATGTGAAATTTAAATTGTATGTTCTATACAAAAGGATGGAAATATCTTTTATGACTTATGTGTGACCATAACAGATCGCACACAGAAATCTAATGTATTTTCCAGAAAAGACTCTGGGAACATCACATAAGGTCCTGTAGTGGGCTGATCCCTGCACACACTGAATATGTGACTATGAATCCTGATTCCATTGGTGAGTCATGGGTCATAGTGACAGCAAAAGATTGCATGATCTCATATGCAGGAAGGCTGTTCTTTCAAGCTGTCATCTCCTTGAGAAACAAAATGGGTATCCCTTTCTGAGCACCTCTGCTGTATATTGGCTCATATAGTAGAATAATCAGTTCTGATAGAGGTATTTTTGAAGCTGCTTATAGAATTGCTGTTACTTTCCCTTAATGGTCAGTTTTACAGCAAACTGATAAGGAACGAGATTGCAATTTAGATACATTTGGTAGAAAATATATTTCCTCCACTATAGCTTTTATCCTCTTATACAGCCAATGCAAACATAGCTTGAAAGAAGATAAAATTAGCCAATCTACATTAGTAAGTATGCCTTTTGTCAGCTTCACAATCTGAGTATATTTTTAGAGTATACCTATACTATAGATTATTTTTCTCTTAGTATTGCAGCTACACTTGGAATTACACATTTTAATGAGCTTAGAGCACAGGTGCTACAGGAAAAAAAATAATGGTGTTTGCCATTTATCTTTCAAATTAAATAATGTGTTTTTAAATAGTAACTTTTTTCATAATATACTTATGGGAACAACATTTATCTGTCACATTTTAAAAGATGTATTAGTAATAAATGTAAATTACCTTTAGAAAATCAGTAATTAGGCTCATCAAAAAATAAACAATCTGCCACCAAAAAGATAATCTTTAGCATAGTTAAGTATAATAACTGTTATTTGAATAAGTTAACAAATTAGGATAGATTGCTTCTGTAATTCATTCCCCATAGCATGAGAGATGAAGTTACAGCACCATGCTCTTAATGGGGGGAAGGGAATTCAGACTTTATTGAAACACAGATCTCATATGTCGCAGCATGGATTTTCATTTTTTTACTTGCTTGAGGTACATTCCCAGCCTTGCAGCTAGGAATAATAAAATCTATGTGTAGCTTTAATAGAAACAATACTATATAACATTTAACAAACAATAAATAGCTTCTTAAATAAAGAGTGGCATGTAATAAAAAGGGCTTTTTATTATTTAAAAAAGCCTGTAGCCTTAAGGGAAAATAAAAATGATGCTATGACTCCATCAAACTATCATGTACAGTCTCAGCATTGCCTTTCACTGAATTTCATGAGGGTGTGTAAATATCTCTATTCTTTATACTCAATTCTAGTCCTCAGGCCTGATTAACTGTATGTTGCCATAACCTAGTACACTGTATTAATGAAAACACAGCTTGCTACTATGTAAGTAACTGTAATATCTGTAACAGTGGATGGCAAGTTTGTGCAGTGCTTTGAGAGTCTCAGATGAAAAACACTACGGAAGTGCAAAGTTACATTTCTATCATTATTAGTGAAGGAATGAGGGCAAGAACAGGCCAGTCGCACACACACTATGGTAATTCTCTTTCTCAGGTTAATATAATAATAAATAAGTGATGAAATAAAGAAATCTAACACAATATTAATTCAAATTTACTTTGTCTACTGTATAAACTTACAAACTCAAGCCTTTTGTCCTCATCTCACTTTTCATATAGATACTTCCATGTATACATAGTCCTCTGAGTATAGGCACTTGATCATATACTCTCATCCATCTCTTTTGTAATTTCCCAGTTGAATTTCAGCTGCTTCTCTAGTGATTTTGATGTGGATGGTGTTACTAAGGGTATGGCTACATTTGGAATTTCAAAGCGCTGCCGTGGCAGCGCTGCGGGAGCGCTGCTGCGGCAGCGCTTTGAAGTGTGAGTGTAGTCAGAGCGGCAGCGCTGGGAGAGAGCTCTCCCAGCGCTGCATGTAAACCACATCCTTTACGGATGTAGCGTGCAGCGCTGGGAGCCGCGCTCCCAGCACTGCTGCCCTGATTACACTGATGCTTTACAGAGCTGTATCTTGCAGCGCTCAGGGGGGTGTTTTTTCACACCCCAGTTGCAGCGCTGTAAAGTGTGAGTGTAGCCAAGCCCTAAGCCAGTAGATGTGTATTAAGGTTTCATTTAAGTATTAGCTTAATTGGCAATTGTCAGGTCGTGAACATCCACAAGCTGTTCAAGCATCTTTTCTCTGATGTCACAGTTCCAATATAATGCAATATTATACACACATACGTGCAAAGGAAAGTGTCAGGATAAAGATCACAGAATTACAGAAATGTAGGGCTGAAAGGGACTTCGAGAGGTCATCTAGTCTAGTCCCCTACACTAAGGCAGGACCATCTATATCTAGACCATCCCTGATAGGTGTTTATCTAACCTGTTCTTAAAAACCTACAATGTGGGGATTCCACAACCTCCCTTGGAAGCCTATTCCAGAGCGTAACTATCCATATAGTCACAAAGCTTTTTCTAATACCTAACTTAAATGTCCCTTGCTCCAATTTAAGCTCACTACTTCTTGTTCTACCTGCAGAAGACATGCAGCACAACTGATCACAGTCCTCTTGATATCAGCCTTTAACATATTTGAAGACTCTCAGGTCCCCCCCCGTCTTCTTTTCTCAAGATTAAACATGTCCATTTTTAAAGACATCTTTCTTCATAGGTCAGGTTTTCTAAACCTTTTATCATTTTTGTTGCTGTCCTCTGGACTCTCTCCAACGATTCTGTCTTAAAGTGTGGCATCCAGAACAGGACATAATACTCCAACTGAAGCCTCACCAGTGATAAGTAAAGCATGACAATTATCTCCCATATCTTGCATACTAAGGCTCCTGTTAATACACCCCAGAATAATAATAGTCTTCTTTGCAACTGCATTCCCATTGTTGATTCCTATTCAATTTGTGATCCTCTATAGCCCCAGATCCTTTTCAGCAGTACCACTACCTAGCCACTTATATCTCATTTTGTATTTGTGTCTTTGATTTTTTTTCGTATTAAAGTAGTACTTCACACTTGTTTTTATTTAATTTCATCTTTTTAATTCAGACCGATATTCCAATTTGTAAAGGTCATTTTAAATTCTAATCCTCTCCTCCAAAGTGCTAGCAACCCCTCCCATGCTTGGTGTCATCCACAAATTTTACAAGCACACTCTCCAGTCCATTATCCAAGTCATTAAGAAAAATATTGAATAATACAGGACCTGAGACTGACCCCTGCAAGACTTCACTAGATATGTCCCCCCAGTTTGACAGCAAACCATTGATAACTACTCTGAGTGTGATCTTTCAACCAGTTAAGCTCCATCCTTAAAGTAATTTCAGTGAGACCATATTTCCTTAGTTTGCTTATGAGAATATCATTTGGGATGTGTCAGATTATTGTTGCTGTAATAAGAAAGCCTTAGCAGATGCACAAGTATATGTGCACATACAGAGAATCATACAAGTATAGACAAAAACTATAGTAATGTCATATTAGCTCAGGAAATGCAAAAGTTACACTTCCAAAACCAACAATCTCATTTTGCATATATAGGCCCAACTCCTTTGATACATCCGAGGAGCACACTGCACAGCTCGGAAGTGGGGATGCAAAGGTGGAGTTGGCAGTCCCCCAACTGGTCAGGCCTCAGCTGGAGTATTGTGTCCAGTTCTGGGCACTGCATTTCAAGAAAGATGTGGAGAAATTGGAGAGGGTCCAGAGAAGAGCAACAAGAATGACTAAAGGTCTTGAGAACATTACCTATGAAGGAAGGCTGAAGGAATTGGGTTTGTTTAGTTTGGAAAAGAGAAGACTGAGAGGGGACATGATAGCAGTTTTCAGGTATCTAAAAGGGTGTCATCAGGAGGAGGGAGAAAACTTGTTCACCTTAGCCTCCAATGATAGAACAAGAAGCAATGGGCTTAAACTGCAGCAAGGGAGATTTAGGTTGGACATTAGGAAAAAGTTTCTAACTGTCAGGGTAGTTAAACACTGGAATAGATTGCCTAGGGAAGTTGTGGAATCTTCATCTCTGGAGATATTTAAGAGTAGGTTAGATAAATGTCTATTAGGGATGGTCTAGACAATATTTGGTGCTGCCATGAGGGCAGGGGACTGGACTCGATGACCTCTCGAGGTCCCTTCCAGTCCTAGAGTCTATGAATCTATGAATCTATGAATTCTAGGTCATTGTGTACCAAAGACCTCAAGAGGTCAATATGGCAGCCAGGGAATGATCCATGAAGAGTAAGAAAGCCCTGATCACACTCCCTTTCTCCCAGCCACACCCCCTGCACAAGCAGCTGGGTTGTGTGTGGCATAGGTGCAGCTATGCTGGCTGTAAACTATTGGAAGATCCTTCTGCACTAATGTGATTCTTGCATAGTCATTTATGCTGGCTCTAGCGCCACTTTGAATTAGTGGTGAGGTGCAAAGCAGTTTGGCCACATGCTGTTTTCTATTTCTGTTTTTCTGGCTAAATATGCAGTTTAACATTTCTTTTCATTAGAGATTTATGTGAGCCAGAAAACCTGAGCTGAACTCCTTCAAACTTTGGCAAAGATTGGAGCCAAACTTCTTATCTTAGGTTCATCCCTACTACTTCTGTTCCAAAATATACATCATAAAATATACTAGAAAGGAGCAATTAATATTGCTATTGTAGCCTTTACTTTTCATCTTCCTCTACCTTTTTGTCCTTACTGTACAACCTTAGTCTTGCATTTGCAATAGCCCTCATGGTAAAGCTTTCTTATTTTGGTAACACTAATTATTTAGCCTGTCATTCCTTTTTCTTCATAATTGCTTAGCAGGTTTAAATCCAGAATCATAGGATATAGACATTAGCAGATAAGTTAATACCTCTCCATTTAATCTGGTTAGCCACTATCCCAGAGGTTTGTTTTCACAAGATTATTTGCACACACAGTAGAGCACTGATATTATGAAGGCTTCATGGGACTGCCAAACTTCTGATTGTCCAAATGTTTTGGGTAACAGAGGGTTGCTGATTATAGCAGAAGACCAGCTGACTCTGGAGAAGAGAGGAGAAGGGGGTGTCCATAGGTAGAGACAGCTTCTACGAGGCTGGACAGCTCAGCAGCATAAGAGGGAGGATGGGAGCTACCTGGGAATATGAACTCTATGGAATTCCGAGGACCAGCAGAACAGAAGTTTGACTCCAATGGATTTTGTGTGTTCCACAGGAGTGGAGCTTCAGTCCGTGCATCAAGCAGGGGCAAAACCAGTGTCTTGAATGCACCAGAGGTGTGTAAACTGGGGTTGGATTGTGATCAATCAAATATATATGAAGTGTGGTGCTATCATAAAACAAAAGTCCTGGATGGCAATTCACACCTCTTCATTATACAAACATATAAAAATAAGTCAAATGCAAAGCCATACTGTACAGTACATACCTGTTTATGAGCTAATGTATGTGCACGGGAGGGTTACATTCTATCTGTGCATATTAATGTGCCTCTCAGTGTGAAGAGTCAGGAGTTTTTCTTCACAAGTAAGTGTTTTAGTGTCCTGGTGCAATACATCCTTATCTTTCCAGTGCTCTGGCTTTAATTGAAAACCTATAGCTGAAGCCTTTGCAGAAGCAGCAATACTTCCTTTAGACTTCTCACTTCCAAGTGACTTTCCTGTACTTCTTTTTTCAGTGCTAAACTGCAGAGAATTCATGTCCAAGCCTTCATTATGGCTATCCAAAGTCAGTGAATCATCAATAATATTTTTAAAATTGTTTGATACCTTTTGGCTGGCAGGATTGGGCACATTTACATCAATGTCATTACTTAAGAAAGAAAAGCTGCTACATTTAGCAGAAGTTTTAGGTTCAGACAATAATTCTAGGACTTTGCCTGCTGCCAGAGATCCTTCAGAAGTAGTGGAAGAGAAATGTAGCTGCAGCTCAACCCGCTCTTCCTCAGGACAAGCTTCAAAAAAACATTCAATGTTTTCTCTCTCATCTGCAAAGTCCAGCGGCACTGGAGTACTGCTCTTTTCCTCTATGTATTTGGTTACCTCCCCACAGTCACTATCATGAGAGGAGAGAGAAAGATAAGAATAAAAATCCCCCTTTCTTAGTTGTATGGGCCGGTGAGAATGTTCCATTACTTTTTCCTTGATCTGAGTTAATGAAGTTGGAGTGGCTGTCTCACATTCAGGCTGTGATTTACTCTTCAAGGCAGTTGATGCCATGTCAATTATCTCCATCACAAAGTTGTGCACTGAGCAATCGTCCACATTTCTTTTATTGAAAGCAACAGAGTCACAGTTGCAACATGAATTACTACCACTCGCTGAGGTGTTCTTTTCTGCTTCATTTGGTTTAAAAGCTGCACAGCAATCGGTAGGTTTTTCAATAGTGCTTGTTCTGCTTTGTTGATCATTAGGTAAATATTTTAGTGAAGAAGTATCTTGTGTATCTATATCTCTCATTTCTAATGCAGGCTCCATACAAGGCTTTCTAATGGGAGTATAAGCAATGCAATGATCATCAGATTGAAGACGATTTTGACATTCTTGTAGAAGACTTGTGGATATATTTGATGGTTGAACAGTCTCCTTACCATCCATATGTGAATCATCTGAACTATCTGTAAACTCTTCGCAGATGCAACATTTGTTTTCAGCTCCCTTACCATCAAGTAAGCCAAGATTTTTGGGAGTGGATGAAGTTCTAATAAGCTCTTCCTTTTGACTGTCTGGAGTATTTTCAACATTTCCATTCTCCATGTCATCCACAAACTGATCTTTAGCAGCCTGAGAACGATCCTTTATAGTCTGACTTTTTGTCCCCAGTTCATGACCATCTGATACACTTTTACTGTTGCCATTATTTTCTGGTAGCTTATATACTGAACCATTCAAAAGTGTTTCAGTGCTCAATGTATCTATTGCTTTTGATGTCTCATTGCTACTTACATCTTTACTGTACTGAATTTCATCACTGAAGTTGCATCTTCTCTTTTCCCTTGTCAAAGAAAATTTTGGTCTAATCCAAGTCTGCAGCTCATTCTTTATGTAATCAAGTCCAGAAATTAAATTGCACTCTTCATAAATATCTTCATCAGTTGCAATACTGGAGTCGTCATCTTCATCTTTGATGCCCAGCTCCTCCTCTGTCAAAGTCAGGGTAGAACTTGAAAGCAAATCACTGTCATCTTCATCATCAGTGCAAGCAGAAGTGCAGGAGACATTAACAATCATGCTGACATTGACATCGCTCTCATCAGCTACTGACCGATTAAGATGTTTCCTAAATGATGCATTTGAATCTAGCACTTTATTTCTGTGCAATACAATGTCTTCAGAGCAAAGAGAAAGGTCCTCACTGCTACTGAGTTCAGTGAGAGAAGCAGCTGAATCTTCGTTGATTGAGGATGCAATATCTAATGCTAACTGTCCGGCTAATGACATTTTTTGTGAGCTACTTTGGAGTGTGATATCGGAAATGCTGTGCTTGATCTTTTGATCTAAGGGGCTCTGGATATTCTCTAAACGATTCAGGAGGTCTAATGTCCTTTTGCTGAGTTCTCCAACAGAATCACTGCTTGCACTTATGTCTCCTGAGCCATGATGACTAAAAAGATCTTCATTGCTTTTGTATGAAGTTAACCAGCTTTCCAAAGATGTGCTTCGCTGAAGACCATCACCAGCTTTAAAAATACTTGAGCCAAACAAATCACCTGCCACAGAAAGCGATTCTAATGAAGAGCTACGAGATAAACGTGAAACCTGTTTTGCATTCTGTATATCAGTTAATTTCCTAGAACCATCCACAGATTTGCAGGAAGTGGGATCTGATTCTCTGGAGACGCTTGCCAAAGTAGTAAGTTCATGCATAAACTCATCTGGCTGTAACTCTGCAGATTGATGTTCAGCTTTACAGGGTATTTTATCAAAATTAAAACCATGAAGTACAGTGCTCTCTGTACATGCTCTGTCAGTTTGTGATTGTTTCATCATCACTGGCAATTTGAGTTTGGTGCCTTGGAGGTAAGAATAATCATAAAATGTAAACACATCATGTTTTCCTTGTAATTCTTCTTTCAAACAATCAGAGGTATGTTGGGTAGCACCATTTAGATCTCCCTCTTTTCCACTTGCACAGCATGCAGAAGAAGTTGAATGACAATTATCTGGAAGTGTAATATGGTCCTCTTCTTCTTGTTTGATTTTTTGTTTTATCACATCAACTATGTCACTCATGTGGGCTTCCAGAGGCCCAATTTCAGGATTACTCTGGGTTCCTTCAATATCATTTATCAAAAAGATTTCAGAATCGTTTGAAGTTTCTGTATCACCTTCACTGACTATTCCGCTTTCACTCTCAGAATGTCTGCTTATATTTCCACTGTGGTACATATAATTGAATGGTTTTGCCAAAGTGGTCCTGCCTATTTGGTCTGGCAGAGATTTAGTAGAGGAAAATGGGGAGTCCTTAAGACTTTTATTTAAAATATTAGACTGTGTTACACTGGGGAAGTTTGAAGTCTTTTTCAGGAAAGGTAAATGTTTTTTTCCTGATAACTCTACATTGAGGAGGCTATAAACTTGGTAAATGTGAGGGCTAGGAGGTGATGTAATGCTGGAATAATACAGAGGAGTTTCATGATCACTGATATGTTCTTCTTGATTCAAGTCATTACTACTACACTCTTCCAAAGCAGATTTCTGTTTTGGATGATCCTGCTTTTGTTCTTGATCGAGTTCATTTAATTCTTCATTAATACTAATCAGCTTATGACTTATATCCGTTTCATCCCATTCTAATGCATCTTCATTTGGACCATTTAGGTCCATCAAACCAGGATCAATAGCATTCAGGGGCTCCTGTAAAAAAATTACAAAGATAAAAAATAATTATATATTAAAAAACTTTCTAGAGAAATAAGGATAAATTCACTGCCTTTAATTTACATGTGTTCAGTATAAGTGCTTATTTCTTTGGAGCACTTATCACTATTATATAAATACCAATGTGTTATGTATTATATAAAGTTAAAATAGGCATGAGAGTGAAATCAATGAAATGTAAATATAGTCTCTATTTTTGTACTTTTTCTGTATATAGCAGAATACATTTGCTGTTTGATTGAAAACCTGTGATACAGGATTTTGATTTCTCTCCAGTAAAGATGGTTTTTGATAAATCAGGTTAGTACAACTTGCATGAGAAACCTCAAGACTAATAGCTAAAAGGGATCCCATACAAATATATCAGTAGGTAGAAAATAACTATTAGCACTTTATTATGTTGGATTTGAGAGATTATCTGTTCAGCCTACTTAAATTTAAAAGAGTCTAGATTCAAAGTAAACAACCATTAAAGGATTTTAAACTTTTTATAACAAACTTTTATGCTGCCAATGTTATAACAGCTAATCTAATATGCTGACAGTCATATAACTTGCTTAGGTATGGAGTACATTCACTGTGATGAATTTTTATTAGAATTTCTGTTTATTCTTTGCTTGTTGATAAAGGCAGTACTAATGACTGGTTAGTATGACTAATGAATGCTAAATCCTCAGCGGTGAGAACAATCAATCAGTCTAATCAAATACAATATTCATTTCAAATATTGTCTGTGCTGACACTATACTCTGGGAAAGTGCTAATAAATAACAGAGCTAGACTTTTTTTTTTTAAAGACTTTTGTCACTTTCCAATAATATTTTCAATTATGTTTATACAACACTTAAAGCTAATCTCAAGAATATTTTCTTCTAAAAATAAACAGAAACAGACCTATGTGAAAGGAAACATGATTGCAACACATTCAGAAAATCAGCACAAGGCCAGAGCAAACCTGTTCAGTCCCACATTGAAGCTTTCATAAAAAAACCTAAGTGGTACACAGATCTTGGGCTGGCTTTCTGGACACAAGTGAATTTCACCTTATGGCATCTTCCCCTTCATTTTCCTCTCCATGCCCATGTAATCTTGCAAGGGTGAATTACAATTTAGAGAAGACTTTTGGCTCAGCTGTGATAGACCTACTATCAATCGGTGATGGGGATATGCAAAAGAGAAATCAGTTACTCAAGTCCTTAAATATAACACTGCTTTTCAAGATGCCATAGCTCAAGGTTTGTCAGGATGTTGTCTGGATCTGTATATCTCAAGGATAGAGCACAACTGAAGAAATGAATAGTAAGGCTGAATGCTTTCTTCAATAGCATTCATCTGAAGGCATCTTCCTGACATGTTTGTTTGTTTGTTTTAAACCAGCCTTACAGCGGAGTATCTTTACATTTAGACAATGGCCCAGATCCTTGACTCTGTTCCAGCCCCTTTGCACTGCTCCTGAGGTGCAAAGTGGCCACAAAGCTAGCATAGCTAGCCAGCCCTATGTCAGCTACTCCTTTGGCCTCCTTGGCATAAGGTGTTATTATGGTCTGCAATCCTTAGTTGTTTAATGGCTCTTAGTTGTTTATGGTCTTCCTGTTCTGACATATGGCACAGTCGCTCTTCAAATCCATCCAGAAAAAATTCTTACACAGAAATGATCTCTCCCGTGTACTGTATTGTCAGGTGTACTGTATTGTCTGGGTCTAAACTAGATTTCAAGTTCCTTGAGGCAAGAATGCTTTCTTAAATGCATGTACAGAGCTCAGCATGTGCTCAAACAACAATTTACACCACAGGTGATTTAAAAAGATACTGAAACAGAATTGGGCTGTAGCAAAAAGGAGAACTAAGGGGTGTAGTTATCAAACACCGAGTCTATTATAAAAAGAATTTTTATGGTACTCTTTTTTTTCTAGGATACTTAGGTGTGTGATCCCTTAAATATGGCTCACTAAATCAGAAATCCCAGCTGAAACATCTGTTTGCTAGATGAATGTAGATGAGGGCACCCATGTATATCCACCTGGAGAGCTGAATGCTATACTCAGATTTGCCAATGGAGAAGTGGGGAATATAGGATACCAACTCTGATGGTTGGTACCCTGTATGTTGGTCACTACTACTATATTTTAGTAACCTGGGCCAGATTCCAACAATTAACCTGCAGGTAAAAATCCATATATCCAATTATCAACACCCTGAGCATTCAGTGCCACAGGAAGATTACGATTAAATAAAAACTAGTCTAAAACATGTTATCTAAAGAAAGTCTATTAATTTTTCTCATTTTTCTCTCTGGATTTTCTTATTACTCCAGACAACTCTGCACTTAGAATTTGGGATGCATTACTAAAAACAGTCTCAAAACTCACTTGATTTTTTACTGCTTTAAACTGCTGCCAACTGCAAAAAAGAAATCCGTGAAGGCAGGAAATCAGCAGCAGATTCCACAGATTTTGTGTGCTGCAGAATCAGATTTTATTTCTCAGAAATACATTTAGCTCTTCCTGGTTATGAAGATAACCTTCCCACTGTAAATTAGCACTTTGCTGCCTTGTTTGTTCTGTAAGTCAGACAGACTGACACAATAAAACACACACAAAAGTGTGACCTCAGCCCATTCATCTTAACTGAGTGCTCTGTTATGTCAAAGCCTACTTTTTATCATTTAAATGTATACAGTTTTCTGAGAGTAAGTTTTTCCAAAAGAAGGAACACCTAGCTCAAGTCACTGAAACGTTATTATAAATCATTTCACATTGTTGGCTACAGAGTACATTTTCCCCTCTCTTTTACAAAATCCACAGGCTACTCAAATAAAGGAAGGAGTTTGGACACCGTGACATCAGCCTGGAAGAGCAGCAACTGGGAGGGTGTATGGCTTATTGGAGTGCTGAACTGTGTGGCCCACCACGTCCCACTGTGGTTGCACTGATGATGGCAGCAGGGGGGAACCAAAAATCTCAGAAGACTTTGTTTGTGTAAGGTGAAATGTCTTCCTGAACAGGCTCCTAAATGCATAGGAAGGATGCCAGGGCATCAGATTTATGATTATTTTATTACATTAGATCTTGTGGATTTTTCAGTAGAACATCTGAAATTGCAGACAAGATGGAACCTTTGCTTATAATCGCCCAGAGGGTGGGAGTCACAGCCTTTCTCCTCCCCAGTGTAGTTGGCCTTTAATGTCTGTGCTACATTCTAAATGTCTGAATTAATGTTCCTTGGAAGGAGAGTCAAGATAGGGAGTAAAAGCAATGGCAGCATTTTCCTTTCACTGCTTTCCTTTCATCTCACTATAATGTTTGGGTCTTTCTTCTTCTTCCTATGGCATAGATGCGAAGCTGGCTTTCAATGAGATAATGTTCGGAATAACTCCAGACAGTTTTTCAGGAGTTTTGTTTTGTTTTGTTTTGAACAATTTATTTTGGTCCCACACACCTGACAATGACCTATGATAAAACTTTCCCCTCTAATTTCTTTTTTAATTTTATTTTTCTCCCATTTTTCTCCCATTCTGAGAATTAAATAGCTAGAAATTACTTGACGTCTTAGAGCAAAAGGGTGGGTATTTAGTTAACTGCTCCAGAAAATAAAAGATTTCTGCATGACTGAGATAGGCCATTTGTGCATGAAATGCCAGATCCTCAGTGAGGGCAAAACCCCATTGACTTCAAATTTATACCATGTAATTTACATTCAGCACAATCAATGCGGACTATGGTCCTCCATGGAAATTGCACCTGTTGATTCCAGGGGCATTTGACTTATTCTGGCCCAGGGTATCACTCCTTGAGTCACATTACCCAAGAAATGAACAGTCCATTATAGACAGATGTCCTGATCCTGAAAACCAGACACCAGAGAACAGTGAAAATATTTTCTGAATCTAGCACAAGCAAACAGGGAATGCCATTGAAGGGCAACCTTGAGAGTTCTAGAGAGCATCAGGCTTCTTCACAATGGTGAGTTGTATAGGGTGAAATCATGACCTTATTGAAGTCAGTGACAAAAATCCCATTAACTTCTGTGGCATTCACCCCAATACCAAACTATCAGGGAGAGGAATCTATGATACCTACATATACTACTTTGGATATTAGCTGGTTGCCTGTAAGTATATAAGCTGCCTGATAGTTCAGTACTTTACCACTTCAATTTGTTTTATATATCTCACTCTTTTTACAATGAGTATCCTTAAAAACCCAGTGAGACAGAGCTACAGCTGATGTGTATTGGTGGAGTTCCATTGACTTCAGAAGAGCTAGTTTTATTTACACCAGCTGTGGATCTGGCCCAGCATTTTAAATCTAATTTCAGGGCCCATATCAAATAATGGGTTGAATCCTGGGGTAAGGGACTTGCCAGCAGTAGGAGTTTGCCTGACCAAGGACAGAGTAGAAATTGGGTGGGATTTTGGTAAGCACTTAGTGTTGCCCTGACTGCTCCCATTGAAATCAATTGTAAAATAAGGCTAAGAGTGAGCACTTTTGAAAATCCCTTTCAACTGAGTAAAGATCTCAGGATTTGGCCTAATACAAGGAATAATTTAAGAGAGTATATGTATTCTCAAAAGATCACAAAGTACACCACAAATTATATACCAACACTATTAAATGCAACCCCATCTGGTGTGGAGTGCAACAGCCAAATGGTATACATGCAGACGAAATTTTTTTGACCTAATAAGCCAAGACATATATCTATCCATATTATATATACCACTGTTTCTATAATATTGCCATTGAGCAAACTGCAAATAGCCTTCTAAGGTTCCATTCAGAAATCTACCAGACAGTAAATTGTATCTGACTTGGAAGTTGAAGGTGAAAAGTTGAATTCACCCTGCTAGGATTTGCATATGTGGTTTTAGGGAGCCTAGGTATTTGCAGCTTGGGTCCTGATCAAGCAAAAGCTTTAAGCACATGCAGAACCTTCCTCAGATGAGTAGTTCTAGCATGTTCGCTAGAACTACTCATGTGAACTAGGTTAAATATATGCTTAAATATTTGTAAGATCCAGGCCTTACTTCTTAAACCACTGATCTACCCTAAAAATGTTATCAGGGAGAAGCATACTGTAAAACCATTGAAATATTTGTTTCCTCATCCCCTATGATTGTTTAAGAAAAAAGTTTAAAAGGATAATGCATTTCTCCTATACTGTTTTCTTTACTTATACAGAGATGGATTTGTCTTTTTCTCTAGTAAGTTTTTATTAAACAATGATTCCCTGTGTTTCATTCTCATTTGAATGTACTGTTTCAATACAGATACTTTGTGTTGGTGAAATAGCCCTCTAGTGTAACCCCCCACATACCATTATATTTTTTAAAGGAATTAACATTAAAAAGAGCTTTTACAATAATAAATATAAATTCTTTTCCCCTCCCGCTCCCACAAAATCCCTCAATTGCTATGTACAAATTATCCAAATGTAACAGCATTTATGGGGCGGGGGCAAAATGAAAGAAAGAAACCATCCCCCACCTCCAAGAATGTATTCACATTCAAGAAAGACAAACATGATTTTGTTTTTTGAAAAATGTCAGCATGCCAAGTACTTCTGCTGAGGGAAGTAGTCATGTTTACAGTAGCCACTTCACTTCTGCTTCACTTCTGTTCATTTTCCACATGGGGTTCCTTGTATGATAGCCAACCAGAGAACTGTCCTCATCTCTCAACAACTACACTTCATAATTAATAAGCATTATTGCTGAAAGGACCTGCTCATTACAATATGCTGTACCGGTTATGCTGTACCGGACCTCATTAGAGAAACCAATCATTAACACATCTATTTACTATAATTAAGGTTAAAACAGGAGCTTATCTGTAACTCTGTGTTTATTTTTTAAGAAAATAAAAATCCAGGACTTAGGTTCATATTTTCCCTTGCTCTACTTTGAAATAATTAGCCTCAGTTCTACACTCTTCACACGCAAAAATTCTGTCTACTTCAGCAGGCATTGTGTGTGCAAGAGGGTGAAGTCCAATTTCTGAGGCACCAAAAGAGGACTTCTATAAGGGAAAAAACAGAGATTTTCCATTCCCCCCCATTATCCTTCCCTCCACTCATACCCCCTTTATTCTATCTGCAGTATTTGTTTATACAGGTTCTTATAACAGTGCCCATCCCAGCAGCATGGCCAAGATCTCGCACTAAGATCTGTGTGGGCAGATTCCTGCACCTCTGAGGAGAGTCACTGGTTTCAGTGGGGCTGTACTCAATTGTGGGTGTCCATGCACACGGTTGTCAGTGGAGGATAATTGATATTCTGTCATTGTTCAGTTTCTCACAGGCATGTCAATGCTTCAAGTTCTTCTTGACACTCAGAAATAAAAGGTGGAAGCAATACTAATTTTGGATGTTAAAATGGCACTTTTCTCTAGTTCATTTAGCAACTTTTAAAAAAACCCAGAATCAATAATTGTAAGGTTTTTTAAAAGGACAGCATCAATTTGAAAAAACAGTCCTATATGAAAAATGTGTACTTACTATAGTTATTAGTAATGCCTGGGATTATTGTAATTCAAAAATATCAAAGGAACACCCTGCCCCCTCCAATTTTCCCCCTCTATTTTTAAAGTTTGTTTAATCTGTCCATTTGGGAGCACTTTGGGGTCAATCAGCTGTTTGCCTGCGCCCGGGAGTAAAGTGGCATAGGGAGTCCCCTAACTTACCTCAATGGGCTCCCCAATGTGCCACATGTTGCGCCGGGAGAAAGTGAATGTGGAAGGTGTCGAGTTTTGGCTTCAGCCCCTTCCCCATCAGCACAGCTGAGCCAACATGGAAAAGAAAATTACCCATGCCAGGTATAACCTGTATAAACAAATACTGCAGATAGCTTACTTTTCCCATGGATCACTGGAGAAGCAGGGACTAAACTGGGTCACAGTCTGGTCCCTGTTCTGCTCCTGGAGTAGCATTTACCCAAGCTGGACTGCAAGCCCTTTCTGTGTGTAGCCAGTTGGGCCCTAACCCCAATCCTACAACTGGATCCTCCGAGGGGTTCCTGTGCAGGAGACTTAACCAGTTTCTCTCTTACTGAAGAGACCCTTTTAAATGTTGTCAGAGGAGGAGGAAAACTTTTGTGAAGTTTTTCAGAAGAAACATTCAGGATACACTTTTAAAAAGCTGCTCTGTCAGGATCTACATTTTTTTTTAATTAGGCAATTTCCCAAGATTCACATTGAGAGGGTCTCTTTAACAAAATAATTCAAACATTGTGACTGTTATGAATCCAAAATAGGCTGCAATGAAAAAAAGTGACACTTTTTTAGTTCCATCACATTGTCATCCAGATAGGTTTACAATCGCAGACCTACATGCCAAGTTGTGTAAGTGGGCTTTTTTTTCCTGATGATAACATCTGGCTACATGGCACATTTTACTGGCAATTGTTTTTGCTGCTTTGTAGTTTTCTTTTCATCTGTCAAGAGGTTACATGACAGGGTTTTTTGTGTTCCTGAATGTCATTTTGGTCTCACCTTTGCTTTTGTGCCATATTGCATTTTTCTCCTCTTTGTGAGAGAGTCCAGCACAAATCCTTAATGAAAAGCCTAGAAAGAGCATTCATAGCTTACCACAAAACAGAAATTTGCTATGCATTTCCACATGCAGTAATGGCCAGATCCTAAGGTCTTACTCAGATAAATTCCCATTCAAGTTAGTGGGAGTTTGCCTGCAGCAGCATCTCAGATTTGGACCAAAATGCACACACTGACCTTACTAACCGGAGAAAGAACAGTCTTTATGGCTAAGACACAGAACTGGAAGTCAGCAATTCTGTGGCTTTGTCTACACATAAACTTATGCTGGTTTAACTAAGACAGGGGTGGGCAAACTTTTTGGCCCAAGGGCCACATCAGGGTTGCACAACTGTACAGAGGGCTGGGTAGGGAAAGTTGTGTCTCCTCAAACAGTCTGGGCTCCACTCCCTATCTGCCCCCTCCCACTTCCCGCCTCCTGACTGTCCCCCTCAGAACTCCCAACCCATTCAACCCCCCTGCTCCTTGTCCTGCCCCAACCCCTATCCACACCCCCGCCCCCTGACAGCCCTCCTGGGGTCTTCCACCCCCTATCCAACTGCCCTCTGCTTCTCGTTCCCTGACCACCCCCTCCCAGGACTGACCACCCCAACTTCCCCCCGGGATCCCACCCCCTTATCCAACCCCCCTGCTCCCTGTTCCCTGACTGCCCTCCTCACCCCTATCCACATCCCTGCCCCGTGATAGGCACCCTGGGACTCCCACTCCCAATCCTCCCAGTTCCCATCCCCTTACTGCCCCCACAGAACCTCTGCCCCATCCAACTGACCCCTCCTCCCTGTCTGCCACCCATGACCCCTCCGCTCCCCTCCCTCTTACCAGCAGCAGGAGCTTTCAGCCATGACACCCGGCCAGAGCCAGCTGCGCTCCCCATGCTGCCCTGGGAGTGGCGGGCCAGAGTGTGGCCTGTGTGGTGGCGTGGCTGAGGGGTGGGGGGCCAGCCAGGGAGGGACTGGAGACTAGGCTCCCCAGCCGGGAGTTCAGGTGCCGAGCATGGGCCGGATGTGGCCCCAGGCTGTAATTTGCCCATGTCTGAACTAAGAGCTTGTCTACACAGGCAAACTGGCAAAACTACAGTGGTATAATTATACTGTTATTACTATACCAAAAAAAGGTCACTTTTATTCTGTAACAGAGTGTCCACACAGAAAATTATACCAACATAGGAGGGAGAAAACTTGTTCACCTTAGCCTCCAATGATAGAACAAGAAGCAATGGGCTTAAACTGCAGCAAGGGAGATTTAGGCTGGACATTAGGAAAAAGTTCCTAACTGTCAGGGTAGTCAAACACTGGAATAGATTGCCTAGGGAAGTTGTGGAATCTCCATCGCTGGAGATATTTAAGAGTAGGTTAGATAAATGTCTATCGGGGATGGTCTAGACAGTATTTGGTCCTGCCATGAGGGCAGGGGACTGGACTCGATGACCTCTCGAGGTCCCTTCCAGTCCTAGAGTCTATGAGTCTATGAGTCTATAGCTAGAGCAGTATGATATTACCACTATAGTTCTACCAGTCAATCTCCCCATATACAGAAGTCCCCATGGTGTCAAAGAGAACTATGTGACCATCCTAATGATAAATCAAGATTCAGGAGAATAATTCTTGGAAACTGATTACAATGGAAAATACTTCCCAGGAATTTTGAAGGCTCCTTTATTATGGCAAAGCATGTGTTCTAAACGTGGCAAGCCTCAGACTCAGCCCTAATCTCCAGTGGTAAGAAGTCCCAAAGCTGAAGGTCTCCACTGAACCCTCTCTGCCCAGAGCTTCTGGCATCTTGTTCTGGGCTCCATTAACTGAAACACCCCTGTTGACAGTAGTGAGAGATAAGGGAGGCCTGGAGGTTAGTAGGAATAGGGGTTTGAATTTTGAACTGGAGCTGGAATTGCAGTGGAAGCAAGTATAGGATGCAAAGCACCAGTGTTATATACTTCTATCAGTTTTTCTTGTTTAGGAAGTGAGCTGGTATGTGTAGTAACTGTCTTGACTTCTGTATAGCCTCCCTGGGCAGCCCAAGATAAAGTGCTTTGCAGGAATTCAACCTCTAAGTGACAAAATAATGGACAGCTGTGGCCAAGCCTGCATTTGAGAAGAAGGTAGCAGTCTGGCTAGGCAAAAATGCAAAAAGGCACATCTTTCCACTACTGCTATTTGGGTGTTTGAGAGTGGTAACAAGTGTAGATAGGAATCAGAGGTTGTACAGCACTGTAACAAGTGAAGGGCAGAAGGCTATTAATATTAATGTTGTTAATATGCCAGCTTGAAGTTTACTGTGTACAGCTCAAAGGCTTCCACATGACTTAGGAGAAACTTTCGGAGTTGCACTGAAACAAATATTTGTGATGCATTTTTGTGTAATGTTGGAACGTTTTCATGGTATCTGGTTCCATGATAAATTAAAGTTCTTCCCCCCCTTTTTAAAGTAAAAAATCATTTTTAAAAAATATCTCTTCTTTCTGCATTGTTGAGTAAACCCACTGGATTAGCTGTGACTCCATAAAGTTTAGGAACTCATTTATTATGTTGCTAGATCAGACACTGCATTTATTCACACAGTGCATCTATAAAACTGAGCTTTCATTAGAGCTGTGGGGAGGCCCAGTCTTTCTCCCTTACTGGAGAAGGTGAAGCTCAAGAAGATAATTAAGCATGAAACAATGAGGAGGCTTGCTGGGTAAGCAGTAGTGTGAAAACAGTTACTTCTTACAAAAGAGGGGAAATTAGCTGGCTGGATAAAAAAGGAAGTGTCAGACTGGAAGACTGAAAGGACTGCCAGCATAAGTAAATAGCTCTATGCATCATTAATGCAATTTTTTTTAACACTTAAATGCCACAGCTGTCTACATTTAAATGCCGCTAAATGCTGTGTGTTGAGAGATTAGGATATCATGTTAAACTAATTTATTTTAAACTTCCAACTTTCATCTTTCACTAATCTTGGCCAGTCTTTCTGACTACAAAATTCACCAACCTCTCAGTATTGTATTCTTGTTTACAAAGCCAATGTAAACAGAGCATTCTAAAGTGATTCCATTTGTTCATTATACCTTAACAAACACATTATTTTCCATTCTTAATACAGATATTTTTGTGAACAGAAACTTTTTGATTTTGCTCTTTCACAGAGTAAAGACTTACGATGTGTGCTTCCTTTCAAAACTTCCTTCTACCCGAATAGTGTTCCCTGAAGCAGCCACATTTTTGGCACATGTTCAGTTATATGCAGTGCCAAAAGAAATAGAATAAACAAACACTGCTTAACGCAGCTGGCTAGGAAATTTACATATTACTGCACACCAACATGAAGACCTGAATATGGATTAGAGCTACAGTGATGACACAAATGTCATATAGATAAAGAGAAACAAAATTCAGCACATCATTACTTACTTTTGATGATTTACATTTTACTATTTTATATATATGCATGTATATTTATGCATAAATATTGACATAAAGGTGTACATTTATATTTTATATAAATTTTGGTATATGCCTCATTTTACAGAAAAACACATAGGAAATGTTTTAAACAGTTTAAAAAAGGGGCACAATTTTTCATATTTCTCCACTGGTAAAGTCAGTCTTCCCTATCATATATCCAAATATACAGATCTCTGAGACAGAGAAACAAAATAACTAACATTTAAAAAACTCTTAAGTTCCTTAAAATTGCTTTTGTATATATAAAAATATTACAGATCTAGGCCCTGATCCTGCAAGCATGTGTGTTAGAAGGATATGTAGCTTCTAAAAGGTCCTACAATATTGAATGTTAAGGGCCCAATCATGCAAATACTTCCACACATCCTGCAAACACTTATGCACATGTATTTGCAGAATCAGAGTCTTAAAATCCAAAACTACAGGAACTTTTAAGGTAGAAGTAATTACTATGCAGACCACTAGAAAAAAGGATTCCTTCCCTCTTTTTAAAAATCTTTTCCTTATTTACTCTTCAAGGAGAATATTAAAACATAAGCTGAGATCCTACCCTCATGGCACTCATTGCAGGATTGGGGCCCTGTATCCTGTCTTTCAACAGTGGACAGTGCCCCAGAGAGAATGAACAGAACAGGTAATCATCAAGTGATCCATCCCCTGTCATTCATTCCCAGCTTCTGACAAACAGAGGCTAGGGACACCATTCCTGCCCATCCTGGCTAATAGCCTCCATAAATTTATCTATTTCTTTTTTGAACACTGTTATGATCCTGGCCTTCACAACATCCTCTGGCAAGGAGTTCCACAGGTTGATTTTGCATTGTGTGAAGAAATACTTCTTTTTATTTGTTTTAAACCTGCTGCCTATTAATTTCATTTGGTGACCCCTAGTTCTTGTGTTATGAGAAGTAGTAAACAACACTTCCTTATCTACTTTCTCTACACAAGTCATGATTTTATAGACCTCAATCATATATCCCTTTAGCCGTCTCTTTTCCAAGCCACTCCTGAAAGAAACTTACAAACCCTTTTCTGTAAAATAGGTGGCATATGCAACATTGATGATGTTGTTCAACGTACAAATCTTATTGAGACACATTTGGAATTATTATAACTCATTGTGGCTTTACCATTTGTAAGAAATATCGAAATCTTAATATCAGGATAAAAAAACTTTAAGCCTCACTACACCACAAAGTTTTTCTCATATATACATATATGTTATATGAGAAAATGACTTCATAGTACATATGATGAAAATAGAAGGCTCTTCAGTCCATGAAATAGATTACTGAAAACTGCTCATGAGAGTGACTGAAGGACACTAATGCAGATATACCATTTTTTACCCCATTCTAACTTGCAATATGGTTTAAAACAACATAGCACGAAAGGTCCGATACTGCAAAACTTTACCAATTGCATGGCACTTGCTGCCTTGACCACTCTGAATAAAGTCAAGTACTGACAGTAGTAAGTGGTACACTGAGCAGTGAATGCAAGAACAGGCATCTAAGTTTTAATTTAAAATATACTGGAAAATGTATGTATGTGTGATTTATTTTGCATATAGAATGTTTTCTTTACAAACATGACCAGCCTGAAGTAAACATTACCACTCTTACAAAGAAAGCCAGTTTCTAAGGTTAAAAACTGGGTAGCTTTCAAATACTTCACGGAAAAGTGTGCGCTGTATCAAGAAATAGAAAAAATTACCCCACATTCTCTTCCTTGATTTTTAAGTATTTGCAGCAATTGATTTTCTTGTTAAAATAACTCTTTTAATTTAATTTCATTCATCTTTCTGTGCTCATGTTCACTGAAGTAAGCAACTTTCAAATGATGTTCCACAGATTTGGCCAGATACTGTGGTGAGGGTGGAAGGCTAGATGTGTCAGGGGCTTTGTAATAGGTCAGAGAGACTTTCACTTCTTGATCATTATTTTCAATCCAGCTGAGGTGAGTAGTCACTGAAATTTGTTACTACTGTATTTGATGGCTGTTCAGTGGCCTATGAGAAATGTACTTCTTGGTTTCAATCCACTGGAATCCATATCATACTCCACACAACCACAATCAGCAATACATGCTGCCTCTTTTGGTAGTTTTAACAGAGAGAAAAGGTCTTAAAGGGCATGACGTATTATCTTAACCCTAGCAGTTATCCTTCTAGATTAATGGAGAGCTGTACTGGTGAGAGGCAGCGTAGATAAGCTTACACCACCATTGCTTATGCTGCATCTCTTCAGTGCATGGAGAGAGGACTGCAGTCCCCATGGCAGTCAATTCTGCTCCTCTCTTTCATGAATACAACAGAGAAACAGACAAAATAATAAAAAAGAAACCACCCTGTCATAAACAGATAGCTAAGGGTTAATGTCTCTTTCACCTGAAACACCTGACCAGAGAACCAATCAGGAAACCGGATTTTTTCAACTTTGGGTGGAGGGAATTGTGTGTCTGGGGTCTTTGTTTTTCTCTGCCTGCTGTCTCTGAGCTTTGGAGAAGTAGTTTCTACTTTCTAGTCTTCTGTTTCTAAGTGTAAGGACAAAGAGATCAGATAGTAAGTTATATGGTTTCTTTTCTTTGGTATTTGCATGAATATAAGTGCTGGAGTGCTTTGATTTGTATTCTTTTTGAATAAGGCTGTTTATTCAATATTCTTTTAAGCAATTGACCCTGTATTGTATCATCTTAATACAGAGAGAACATTTGTATTTTTTCTTTCTTTTTTATATAAAACTTTCTTTTAAGACCTGTTGGAGTTTTTCTTTACTTCAGGGAAATTGAGTCTGTACTCACCAGGGAATTGGTGGGAGGAAGAGATCGGGGAGATCTGTGTGTGTGTTGAATTGGCTAGCCTGATTTTGCATTCCCTCTGGGTGAAGAGGAAAGTACTTTTTGTTCCAGGACTTGGAACAGAGAGGGGAAGCCACTCTGTGTAGTTTCACAGAGCTTGTGTCTGGGTATCTCTCCAGGAGTACCTGGAGGGGGGAAGGGAAAAAAGGATTATTTCCCTTTGTTGTGAGACTCAAGGGATTTGGGTCTTGGGGTCCCCAGGGAAGGTTCTTCAGGGGGACCAGAGTGCCCCAAAACACTCTAAATTTTTGGGTGGTGGCAGCAAGTACCAGGTCCAAGCTGGTAACTAAGCTTGGAGGTTTTCATGCTAACCCCCATATTTTGGACGCTAAGGTCCAAATCTGGGACTAAGGTTATAACATGGTGGCAGCGGTGGGATCTAGACAGAATCCAGAAGCCAGTAGGAATATTATATTTTTCTTTTCTCTGCTAAGGGCTTTTTAGCAGAGAGAAACAGTTGGTTTTAAAAGGGAACCAGAGAGAATTTTTTTTTTCTGCTCTCTCTGGCAGTTTGTGGCTTGCATGTTAAGCAAGAAGTCGTTAAGGACTATCACGGGTCTTTTGTCACACAATAGCGCTCCCATTGAGAGTCATACCAGCACTATATGAATGCAAATAAAGTGGTTTTTCAGGTTTACTTAACATTGAAGATTAGCTAAAGGCACTGTTGCTAGGCAGACTTCAGGAGGCAACAGAGAGCCTGCAGTTCAGAAGAGAAACACCGGAGGGCACCCCAACACAAGAAAACAGGAATCATGACTTCTAAGGCAAAAATTGAGGCCGAAGAGCAATTCAAAGACGCTGAACACAGGCGACAAATGGAAATGAAAGAAAGAGAAGAACAGATCAGAGAGGCCGCCTACCAAAGAGAACAGGCAGCCTACCAAAGAGAACAGGCAGCCTTAGAGGCAGCACATAAAAGAAAACTAGAAGAAGAAGAGGTGGCCTACCGAAGGAAACAAGCAGAGGAAGAGTTGGCCCACCGCCGAGAAATGGAAAAACAACAAAAAGAAGATGAAGAGAAGGAAAAACAGAGAAAGCATGAACTGGACTTGGCAAAAGCTGGGCTGCATGTCCCAGCCAACCCTAACAACCCGGCGCCAACTATTGCTCCACAGCACAGGAAATATCCCACCTACAAGGCAGGTGATGACACCAAGGCTTATAACACACCCTTACAAATCTATGTTCAGCTATGAATGGTATCACTGACTAAGCAGGTACCTCTTACCTACTCTAAGCCCCAGTCCACACAAACAATGCATGGGCAAATCTCACCCTCCTTCTTAGAGCTTGACTTTTAAAATCAAATAAATGAGCAACAAAATCTAGTCCATGGCTTCTCCCCAGGCTTGACTGCTCAGCCTACTCCCAAATCTTCTCTGCCTCAGGCCAAAGGGTAAACTAGTCTGGGAGCATGCTCCTTTTCCTTTTATTCCCGCCAGGCCTGATACTGCTGGCAATGTGCAAAGTGATGCTGGCTTTAGCGCCTATCCCCTGAACACACAAATATCACCTTCTTGCCTAGTCCGGCCTGGGGCTTGTTCCTCCCATCCCTGACTTCAAAATGAACTTCGCTTAAACTAAAATGTGCCAAATTGCATGTTTCAAATCAGAGCCACAGCAAATGATCAGACCTACTGGCAGTGAGCTCAGATGATCTCCTTTTAGAGCTCCCTCAGCTGACTGGCATTTTCCTGTTAAACTTAATTCATATTTCAGCTTGAATGTGACCATTAGCCTTGTGATGTTTTTTGCCACACTTAGATTTGTTAAAAACTTAAATGGCTAAAAGGGTTGGCAGTGTGATATGGAGTGTCTCACCTCTAGAGTGTTGGTCAAAACTGGGGTCAGGTTGGTAGTGACTGAAAGTCTTTTACATCTGACTGGTTGCAGAACTATCCGAAATGATTTGATGAGTTTGGTTTATTGGTGTCTACCTCACAAAACCACCACTACATTTGGCACTGATTGACACCCTTGGCAGACAGATCAAAGGATTTCAAGGAGAAGTAACCTCAGCTTTCCTCTGGATCATACAGGAAGATCCTCCAGATGGCCAGGTATCTTGTTTGTGGAGGGGTGTGGTTTTGAAGAGCATGAAAGTGCCACTGCTAATTCTGTCAATAAATATAGTACTTCAGCTACCAAGACAGTCAAGCTTGGCACCTGTTTTCACAGTCAGTTTAGCTGACATTTTCTTCACTGTGGTTCTTTTCTTTTCCATCTAGAGGGAAGCCAGTAGTGTTTCTCAGGTGGGTCTCTTTCAGAAGCCCTACAGAGATCAAATAGACTAGCACCTGTCACTGAGTCTAAAATCACAAAACGTTCATTTTAAAAAGCTGCCACCCAACACAACAGGAATTTCAAATTTTGACACCAGTGGTTCTGACCTGATGATTTGAAAAACATGATGGTGACATGAGGAAATGAATAGGAATGTGGTGTCTTTTTGTGAAACAAGCTGAATGCTGTATTAGTGTACTCTCTTCTAGTAAATATAAGGAATTAAATAATGACTTTGATAGGGCTTGATTATGTAAAGCAGAAGAGCACTTTGTACAGGGTGATGAATGTTCTCCTCACCAATTAAGATAATGGGAAAGCTGAGGATTTTCAGCACCCCATAGGATCAGACCCTTATGGAGCACTTCTAAACTTTACACAAGCTTTTTTTCAGCTATCTCCAACCTTACAAAAATAATGGCTTAATTAAACTCTTTCAGTTGAGTAAGTTTTTGTTTAGTGGTGCTACCTAACAAAGTAATGGAGCAATAACTAATACATTTGTTATCTCTGGAGTTTAGAACAAGTATCAGTCCATTACTTTTTTTTTTTTTTAATATATCAATGAAAAGGACACAGAAAAAGTGAGGGGGAGATTTAATTTAGCTCTGACCTCAGCATTTTAAAAAACAGTTTTCTTTTCCCAAATGTGCCAGAGAGGCAGGCGAAAAGAGGAAAGGAATGAGGATATCAGCTCAGCAGCCATGTAGAAGTTAACGTTTTGTTTTCAAAGTGAATTATAAAGATTCAAAGAGGAGGCTGGGAAAAATCCCAAACAGCACATTAAGAACCGTCTTCTCCTCCTAAGAAATAAGCATCCAAGAAACAAGCCCATGGAAAAGAGAGCGAAAGAAACCTTTTTATTTTTTTTTTAAAGTGAGCTGTCTCACCATTACAGATTTTCCCAAGTCCTTACAACTCTAATTAAAATGTGGTAATTGGTTATGTTACCTCAATTACCATGACGCATGGACATTGATGCAAAGCGACACCAATTGAATCCCTTGGGTGTTATACCCCAAGGCCATCCCATTTATTGTGGCCTTATTATTTTCAATTATGTGGCTGGATGTACAGCATACTTTCAGAGCCAATACACATGGGGCTTCTTCTGGACATATAGTGCAGTGTACATACAGGATGACTCAGGAGATAAAAAAAAATTTGCATGAGGCACAGAAGTGGACATTAACACCATACAAATACTCAGAGAAGGAATATTTCAGAGGAATTACAGGGCAGTTTGAAAATTAAGCATTCTGAACACAAATTATCTTGACTGAAAACATCTATTTTATGAGTCTGATTAATACTGCCCCCTCAATAATTAGCAATCTCTGTTGATTGAGAAAAGAAATTGGGAATTTCTGCATAAAACTGATCAGAATTCTGCACTTATTGCATGAGCAGAGTACTTGACATCTGTGGGAGCTCTGCTTATGGAATGAGCAGCTTCTCCAGGAACTGGGAAAGACGGTATGGGAGGTGCAAACTTTGGAGAATAACAATTTGAAAATATAGATTTGGACCCCAGTCCTTGGCAGCACTACATGTACTTTGTGCTACTCCAGCAGTGTAAAACAGCTGCAATGGCAGCCAAACTGGCTGGCAAAAGTTTCTGCTTGTGTGGGTAGTGTACTTTCATACTAACCCCATTGTGGCCAATAGCGTAAGGGGGAAATCCAGGAGGCATGTGGCTAGGGCATCTCTACACCTGGCTATTGGTAGCTACTGGAATGACCTACTGAAGCCATCGGTGCAAGTCATGCTGGGGATAGCCCTGGGTGGCAACAGGATCAGGGTAACACAAAGGTAGCAGTAAGCAATCTTTGTGCTCCCACCCTCAGCTAACCTCAACACAACTTCTTACAGCTATTTAGTGTTTTCACAAGTGTCTCTCTGTCCAAGAAAGCTGCGAGTAAGGTCTCTTTCAGTGTATATTATGTGCCATTTGTGTGGTTCTGAAACTAAGAATTAGGAGACGATAACTGTAAAAGACAATAAAAGTGGGGTGGTGACTAACAAAAAGAAGGATCTATTGAAAAAAAGAGAAAAGAAAATTGTTCAAATATTAGTGCATATAACTGGTGCTATTTGGCAGTCCTGTTGGCAGCCTCAGTACAAAGACCAAGGACTGAATGATAATGGTGGACTAAATTCTCTTATACCAAGTGGTGGTCCTTTCTGAACTGGGAGGAGGCACATTAGCATAGGGAATCTTGCAGTGATGCACCATATATAAATAGGGCTCACATTCTGAATCATTCACAAACACTTTTTGCTTAATTAAAAAATAGGACTTTACACTTTATATTCCAGCACTGGCTAACTGAAAGACAGCTGTTAGAGATTGGGGGTGATGTTGTGAGGTCTAGAGTGTGATTAGATCTTATTACGGCTGTATTTCCAGCTAGATTAAGTTAAATGCAAAGATCTCAAAGTGCTTTAAAAATGCCAGTGGCTTAAGCATCGCAACATCCCTGTGAGGTAGGAAATTATTATTCCCATTTTACACATGAGGAAACTGAAGCACAGATAAAGAGTCCTGTCAAACCACACGGTAGTTCATAGATTCATAGACTCTAGGACTGGAAGAGACCTCGAGAGATCATCGAGTCCAGTCCCCTGCCCTCATGGCAGGACCAAATACTGTCTAGACCATCCCTGATAGACATTTATCTAACCTACTCTTAAATATCTCCAGAGTTGGAGATTCCACAACCTCCCTAGGCAATTTATTCCAGTGTTTAACTATCCTGACAGTTAGGAACTTTTTCCCAATGTCCAACTGAAATCTCCCTTGCTGCAGTTTAAGCCCATTGCTTCTTGTTCTATCATTAGAGGCTAAGGTGAACAAATCTTCTCCCTCCTCCTGATGACACCCTTTTAGATACCTGAAAACTGCTATCATGTCCCCTCTCAGTCTTCTCTTTTCCAAACTAAATAAACCCAATTCTTTCAGCCTTCCTTCATAGGTCATGTTTTCAAGACCTTGAATCATTCTTGTTGCTCTTCTCTGGACCCTCTCCAATTTCTCCACATCTTTCTTGAAATGCGGTGCCCAGAACTGGACACAATACTCCAGTTGAGGCCTAACCAGCGCAGAGTCGAGCGGAAGAATGACTTCTCGTGTCTTGTTTACAACACACCTGTTAATGCATCCCAGAATCACGTTTGCTATTTTTGCAACAGTATCACACTGTTGACTCATATTTAGCTTGTGGTCCACTATGACCCCTAGATCTCTTTCTGCCATACTCCTTCCTAGACAATCTCTTCCCAGTCTGTATGTGTGAAACTGATTGTTCCTTCCTAAGTGGAGCACTTTGCATTTGTCTTTATTGAACTTCATCCGGTTTACCTCAGACCGTTTCTCCAATTTGTCCAGATCATTTTGAATTTTGATCCTGTCCTCCAAAGCAGTTGCAATCCCTCCCAGTTTGGTATCGTCTGCAAACTTAATAAGCGTACTTTCTATGCCAACATCTAAGTCGTTGATGAAGATATTGAACAGAGCCGGTCCCAAAACAGACTCCTGCGGAACCCGACTTGTTATACCTTTCCAGCAGGATTGGGAGCCATTAATAACTACTCTCTGAGTACGGTTATCCAGCCAGTTATGCACCCACCTTATAGTAGCCCCGTCTAAATTGTATTTGCCAGTTTATCGATAAGGATATCATGCGAGACCGTATCAAATGCCTTACTAACGTCTAGGTATACCATATCCACCGCTTCTCCCTTATCCACAAGACTCGTTATCCTATCAAAGAAAGCTATCAGATTGGTTTGACACGATTTGTTCTTTACAAATCCATGCTGGCTATTCCCTATCACCGTACCACCTTCCAAGTGTTTGCAGATGATTTCTTTAATTACTTGCTCCATTATCTTCCCTGGCACAGAAGTTAAACTAACTGGTCTGTAGTTTCCTGGGTTGTTTTTATTTCCCTTTTTATTGATGGGCACTATATTTGCCCTTTTCCAGTCTTCTGGAATCTCTCCCATCTCCCATGACTTTCCAAAGATAATAGCTAGAGGATCAGATACCTCCTCTATTAACTCTGAGTATTCTAGGATGCATTTCATCAGACCCTGGTGACTTGCAGGCATCTAACTTTTCTAAGTGATTTTTAACTTGCTTTTTTTATTTTATCTTCCAAACCTAATCCCAGGTCTCCCAACTCCCAGTTAAATTCTTCAGCCAAAAGACCAATGAATCACTTATTGTTTTTAAATTAAATCATTATTTTACCTAGCCTGTTTAACCTAGCCTCTTTTTTGCCCTTATGAGTGATTCTGAATTATAATGCTACTTACTAGATGTAACTTCTGCATCACGAGAGGGACATTTTTTGCCAGACTTTGGTGTTTGTGTTACATAAGAATACCTCTTTGTTATGTCTAGGTTTGTGAGGCAGGCTATTGCAAGGATAATGACAAATTCAACAAAGATTTTTTTAAGGCATCAAGAAATAAAATAAATTTGAAAGAAACCTACAAACCCTTTGTAGATAACTCCAACATAGCTTTCAGAAGGGGACAAGCAATCAAAATAAGAAGTAACTGAGGATAACAAGGAAGAGTAAAAAGATAAAGGAAAATTCTGGTATACAAATTAGGAGGAGAATGGAAGATGGAAGCAACTCCTGCACCTCTGTATGGCAACATAATCAGCTGTCTTATTTACTGTCAGAAAGTCAGATGCCATCGGAGGTATAAACCATCTCATTTGTTTTCATAAATTACAGTATACTGTGGGCAACCTCAAATAAAGACTTGTTACCAGGGGATACTGTTTACGTGCCAAGACTGGCACACCATCAAGTGCAGAGAGATGGGGAAGCAGAGGAAGCAATCTTGGGACCATCCCAAGAAATGACTACACAGGAACTGAGTGAAAGGAAAAGCTATAGCATGCCAACTCAGGACTGTGGAAGTGTAAGAACCCAGAATTCTACTGAGGTTGGTGCATCTTTCAGTGCTGAGAATTCAAATGGTTTTATCAACCTCAGAAATCTGTGGATACTGCTATGTTTATACAATCGTATTATAAACAAATCCACAACAACACACTCCGAAACAAAAATACTGCCCTAAATGAAAATTAAATCAGCATCCTGATAGTTCTTAATATCTGCCATTTCTCAGCAGAGAGGACGGTATGACCCCTACCTAGTTGCAGACAACTCAGTATAGCACACAAGTTCTGCTTCCCCCAGGCAAAGTGGGAACAAAGAAGTGTGCAGCTTGTGAAGTTCCATGGCATCCAGACATCAAGTAACACACAGCACTTGTACAGTCTCTCTACCTTGGCTCCCAATCGATTCCAATCCCAAACAGAGCCACAAGACTCACTTTGCTCCTGATGCAACAGGAGTGCCGAACTCAAATTAGCACATAGCAGCTTATTTAGAATAACTGCAGCTCGAAACAGCAAATAGCTTACACACAGCAGCTGTTCACGTGGAAGAGGAGAGAATATGCTCTCTCTGAAAAAGCTTGGACCTCTATTCAGCAGCCTCCAGGATTTCTCACAGTTGCATCTTGCTCCTGCTCCAGGCACAAGAGAACAGCTATACTTACTACAGCAACTATATGTTTTAAGAATGAAAAAAAAAATCCATTTAGCCTCTTTGCGGCAGCTCGCATCTCAGTGAAATATAGTAGAAACCCAGGTCAGCCTCTCTCTGGTAGCTGTCCTCCCATTACAGCAGCCTCCAGCAACCGAGCTTCAGGAATTTTTAGAACTGCATTTGTTCCAAGCTGCAAGGTACAAGACAACAGCTACTGTACACTCTTGCTGTTGCAGCTCCACGCTTCAACTAGTTTCTCTACAGCAGGTCCACCCAACAAACCAGTCCAACTCTACAGCCCTAGGTAATGGTTTCTTAGAGCTATTGTTATCATTTAAAAACATAAAGACAAAAATAAAAAAATCCCAAAATTGCCTAAGGGTTGGATCAGTTACCAGACATTGCAAAAAACAGAGAAGGGCTCATAGACCCTTAACCCAATTTTTTCCGAAGAAAAAGTTCTGCTATTATCCTTTCCCCATCACTAACTCTCCAATTCTAATCCCTCAGTTTGCACCCTTTTCTCAACCATATTTTGCTGCTGACCTCCCTTGCTTCTATTCTCAACCTCTCACTCTCTTGGGATTGTTCTCCTAAAAATTCAAGCATCAGTAAACTGGTTATTTGCTTTCTCAATTGTCATCTCCCTTCTTCCCCTCATATCTAAGCCTAAGTGTGCCATCTACAACTGCTACCTCAAGTTCCTTACACCCCAGTTTGGTTTTTGCCTTCCACTCCATTGAAACTGGTCTCACTGAGATTTTATCTGTTCCTTGCTATATCTTGAGGCCTTCAGCTCATCAACCTCTCTACTGCTTTTGACCCAGTTGATCTCCTTCTCAACACCTGACTACCTTCTCAACATCTTCTCCTTCTTTAACTTTTGTGATACTGTCCTTTCTTGGTGGTTCTTCTATGTCTCTGGCCTTCCAACAATGTCTCCTTTTGCAGGTCCTCTTCCTGCTATGTTTTGCTTTCTGTAGGAGTCCAACAGGGCTCTACCCTTGGGCGCTCCTTTTATCCCTTTATTGGATGGTTACATCTGCTCACATGACTTCTGTCATAACATTTTTCCCAGATCTGGACCTTAGCGTCCAAAATATGGGTGTTAGTATGAAAACCTCCAAGCTTAGTTACCAGCTTGGACCTGATAATGCTGTCACCAGCCAGGGATTTATACAGTGCCTAGCTCACTGTGGTCTCCCCAAAACCTTCCATGGGGGACCCCAAGACTCAGATTCCTTGAGTCTCACAATAAAGGGGAATAAACCATCTCCCTTCCCCCTCCCCCCCTCCAGGTGTTCCCTCCCTGGGTTCCTGGAGAGAGATACAGAAGCAAGCTCCGTGAATCTAAACAGAGGGACTCCACCCTCCCTGTTTCCAGTCCTGGAAAACACAAGTACCGAGAGGGCTAATCTCTCTTCCCCCCTCTTCACCCAGAGGGTATGCAAAGTCAGGCTAGTAAATCTAACACAAAGAGATTTCCCCCTGACTTCTTCCTCCCACCAATTCCCTGGTGAGCTGCAGACTCAGTTCCCTGGAGTCCCCACTAAAGAAAAACTCCAACAGGTCTTAAAAAGAAAGGTTTATATATAAAAAAAGAAAAGGACATAAAAATGGTCTCTCTGTATTAAGGTGACAAATACAGGGTCATTTGCTTAAAAGAAAAAAATGAATAAACAGCCTTATCCAAAATGAATACAATTTAATACATTCCAGCAACTACACACATGTAAATACAAAAGAAAACAATATAAACCTTATTGTCTTACTATCTTTGTACTTACAACTTGGAAACAGAAGATTAGAAAGCCAGGAGATAGAAAAATCACTCTCATAGCCGAGAGGGCACAGACACAAGATAAAGGACAAAGAACTCACACCCAAAACTTCCCTCCACCCAGATTTGAAAAAGTCTTGTTTCCTGATTGGTCCTCTGGTCAGGTGTTTCAGGTTATTGGTGTTACCCCTTTACAGGTGAAAGAGACATTAACCCTTAGCTATCTGTTTATGACAACTTCAACGGCCATTTTTAAACTGCTGACTCACAAATTAATCTTTCAACTCCCTATTTGTCTCCCGCTATCTAATTCCATATCTCATGTTGTCTCTCAGATGTCTCTTCCTGAATATCTGTCAACTAAAACTAAACATGGTCAAAACTGAACTTGTGATCTTTTCTCCCCAGACCTCCGCACTTGTTTATTCACTTTTGCTATTGAACACACAATCATCCTCCCTGTCACTCCATTAACCAGCATGAGCGCCAACTCCTCCACTTCCCTTGCACTTCACATTTAAGCCATACCTGGAGTCTTCCCTCTTCTTTCTCCACTACATTTTTAAGATCTGACCTTTTCTGGACACAGAGGTAGAACTCTTATTCAATCATTTTTATCGCTGGTATTTACTGTAGCCTCCTCTGGCCTCCTTAATATGCATACTCCCCCCCCCCCAAGCCAATATAACACACAGCTGCTAAAATCCTCTTTTTTGTCCTTCACTGGGACCATGTCACCTCTCCCCCCTTTCATTGGTTTGTGCTTCTACTCCATATCAAGTTCCAGATTCTTATCTTTGCCTTCCTAGCCCTGTGTAACCTCTCATTATCCGCACTTCCTTTTGCCTTGTTCCTTCCCCCATACTCCACCACTTATGCTGGCCTTGATATTCTGTTTCTCTGCTTTTTCAGTAACTCTCTCCTTTACTTTCTTCCATGTCATCTTCTACAAAGACGTACCCATTCTATGATAATCCAGAAGGTCAATGCCCTCATTCACTTCCTTCCTTAAGTCCCACTTATTCTGCAACACCAAGAAGAAATTAGACAACTAATCAATGGCTAGATAGACGGGCACATGGGGATAGGTTTGGATACATAATCTTTTAAAAAAACATGCAAACATCAAGATGTGAGCCATTCATCACCTCAGCTTTTGTGCTATACCCCTTTCCCACACACTTTATCAGTTGATCTTTTGAGACCATTAGCACTCTGGGGCAGGGTGTTCTATGAGAAGAATCCACTTAATGATAGGCTGGTGCTAAAAACATTATTAACAGTGTACAGAATTTTTATGAAGTATCATATTCAAGAAAAAATTATGGGCCCAATCCAACTAAGTTCTGAGTAACTTGACTTGCACTGCTTTCAACAGGAGTCGAATGTGCCCAGTCCTTGACAGAATGAGATTCCATGTGATTAAAAATGCAGCAAACAGAACATATATATTATGAGTTTGTCTTATTAATCAGTCATGTCCATATCCAACAATGTTTTGTGAAAAATAAAGCTTTATTTGTTGACTGTGGAGGTTAGAAATGGCATCTTCTGTCAGAAAATTCACTGTGAAATGAATATGTTTTCCATCCACTGGAATGTTGTCTTCCATGTGACAAATGAAACAATACTAGGTCTATTAAAAGTAAACATCACTCACCGGGACTTTTCCCAACTTCTTTTGTAGTCTGGTTTGCCACTGGACAGCTTGCATGACAATGGCTTCCCACCTTCTTTCAAGATTTACAATTATCAGCTGCATAGACTGGTGATCTGCATTCAGATTGCAGGTCTCCTGGTCATCCAGGAGGTGCTGGCATAATCGCAACACAGAGGCTACTCCACGACGTCTCTGTTTGATCTCACAGCACAGAGACTGCAGAACAGAGAAATGACAGATGTCAGTGCAGTATAGTATACAAAATGTATAAAATTAACCGTTAAGTTTATACTTTGTAGTGTTCAGTCTTCTTACAATATGTTTCCTTGATACTTAATATCAAAGCTTGGTGATGCACTCACAGATAATAATAATAATGGCAATGAGGCTGCAAAGCTACTTTAAGTCTTCTTCAAATTAATGCCACATGTAGCTAACTGTCTCAATGATGCTGAACGATTTACAGCACGTACAGGATTCCCCCAAACCCCTATTCCACTGGGGCATGTCTTTGAAAATTAGTTATCCCGCCAACATCTAGTCATTCAAGGTTTTAAAATGGATTTTAAGAATCTTTCAGGAAAAATAAACAAACGCTTTACTCATAAAATGGCATAGTTTAATTCAATGTTTAATTCAATGCAGATCTAGAAAATCAAAAGAAAGAAAAAATATATTACTTAGAAGAGCCATTAGAAATGATGGGCCATATGTTATACTCCCGAGGAAAAATGTGCAGCAGGGAAGTGCAGTGGTCCTCTTTACAATCTTTACAAATGCTTCTTGTGATTATAACAGTCCTAAGGTATTTCTCATACCGAAATTAAAATAGGAATATTATAGTAATGATATCTGTGTTCAAAATTACAAATATTTAATAGCAACGACTGTATTTCATCAGATCCAGTGCAACAGAGGAATACCGTTTGTGCCTCATCATGCAATTCAAACCAGTGAACAAGCCTTGTTTTTACCAAATACCCGTTGAGGCGAGGAAATGTTGCATATACTCAAGAAACCTGCACAATTGCACTGGTAACTCCATATGATAATAGTACAAGGAGTGCATCTCCTGTGCTGCAATTAAGGGACACATTTCTCCAATTTTGAAGGACAATGGTTGGCTACTTTTCTGTGCAGTATAGGGTCATGGATGGGGTTTTTAAGTGTTATCACCTCCACACCCACCTACCCTCTATGGAAATTCAACATTGCATCAGGATTGTATTAACTCATGATGTCTTTTTACAGTAATTGCTATGAGGTTTGGGGGGACATAGCCTGGGCATCTATGAGGAAGAGTCCTCAGCCTTGCACTTGACGATGTACCTTTTCATGGCATTCTGTGAATCTAATACACCTCTACCCCAATATAACAAGAATTCAGATATAACGTGGTAAAGCAGCGCTCCAGGGGGGCGGGGCTGTATGCTCTGGCAGATTAAATCAAGTTCGATATAACTTGGTTTCACCTATAACACGGTAAGATTTTTTGGCTCCTGAGGACAGCGTTATATCGAGGTAGAGGTGTATATGATTCCTAACTGGCACTTGTGCTTCTCATGACATTACGCTATGTATGCAATAATGTATTTCATGCATGGAGTTTTCCCAGATAATTTAAATTGTAACTTGCCAACATCTGTTTTCCTCTGCAGGATGCCACAGATGAAAGTACATGACCCTATGAGAAAATCTCAACTATCATTTGAATATTTTTGTTTCTCTTATGGGACAGGTATTTTGTTTTTAATTTTCTGGTTTTTTTTAAAAAGTAAAATAAACTCATCAACTTTCAGAGCCGCTCACAAGTGCCAATGGGTGAAAAATATTGATAATTAAGCTGCACATCCCCTTCTAAACTTGAATAAGAAAACAATAATATTCTATAAAAAGTAAGTTACTCTTCTGCATTATTAGATTGCTTTATGTAGAAGTGATGTACATCAAACAGTATTTGCCCTCCAGAAGCATTTGTGCTTGTGCAATGACCCTAAGCCGAAGGACTGGAGCAAAACAGTGGTGCACATATCTAGAAATATATATCTTTCTTTTGCCTACTGATAGCGTACAAATGATTTTTTTTTAATTCAAAGCCTTCAAAAGAAATGATGATTATATCCACAAACATAGCTGAATTACTAATCTACTGGCACAATTTGATTGTTCTAACAGTTAACAGATTGCTTATTAATCAACAAGGGTAAACAAGACAATGCAATCTCATTTAGAGCGTGAGTTTTAATGCCTAAAAGTATTTGTGTTCAAAATGTTAATCCCGATAAGGCTTCATTAGAAGACATCTTAAAATGATTAAGTGCATTTCATTGTAAAGTACACTGAGTAGTATATCAGCAGGTGGACATTTCATACAGATGTTCCACTTATTGATATGATGCATTCTATAGCTATTTAAATTACCCCAACTCTGTGATAGCTGGAATTCCATTATTTCTGTAATGAGAGAATTCGGTACCTTTAATATTTCTGAATTTTAAATAAGGTGAATGACAAATTCCCAAACCACTATTTATGGCAAAATATGACCAGGAATTTTATTATTCAATTTAGACCAGTACTGCATTTTCACTTAAGTTTCCTGAACTTGCCCTTATTTATTTTCCTAGGATTCATTACTACATCCTTGCACAGCTCTTGATGTATTCAAATGTCTGAAATATTTCCTTTCTGATGCTGTTCATTAGCCTAATATTATACCAGAAAAAAAAATCTAGGTACAAATAAAGTGGAAGGTCTTACTTAACACTGCAACAGCAAAGAAATTGAACAGTATGGTGGCTTTATGAGCTAGATTCTGCTCTCAGTTAACCTGGTGAAAATCTGAAAAAACTCTACTGAAGCTGAGAATCTGGCCCCACACCCTTAACTCATCCTCTTACTTTGATGTACCTAATGATGGCATCCCCTAAAATGTTGGATGCTATAATACTGTTACAATCTCATATAATATGATAAACTAAGGGCCACTCCATTCATAAACCAAAATATGTGGGCTATAATAAGACCTGTAAGTTGTATTATCTGCAAACAGAAATACAGGACCAAATTCATCTCTTGTTTACATCATTTTCCACCAGCACAATAACATTAACTTCACAGAAGCTATTCTTGATTTACATAGCTGTGACAATAGACTTCAACCATGGTAGTTTTGTTATGATTAATATTAAAAGAGGATGAAACACTCATTTCTAACAAGGAAAAGAATGACTATAATGGCTCGTGTAGAGCTAGGAGACTTAATCAGGTAAAGGCACACAAACAATATATACAATGGCAGGCTACAGTGAATCCAAAGGTAGTATTTATGGTCTGTTACGTGTCCTGCTAAATGATCATTATCTGTACCTTTGACATGATGTCTCATAGTGTCCCATACCTATCCATACTTTGCAACTATAGAACTGGAATAGTCATGTGAAATATTGTGAATACAGTGATTGTGCACAGACAGTTCTCATTTACAAATCTTCACCAGTTATTTCTTTTACATTTCTAAATACACCTCTACCCCAATATAATGCTGCTCGATATAACACGAATTCGGATATAATGTGGTAAAGCAGTGCTTCGGGGGGCAGTGGCTGCGCACTCCAGCAGATCAAAGCAAGTTCAGTATAATGTGGTTTCACTTATAATGCAGTAAGATTTTTTGACTCCCAAGGACAGCGTTGTATCGGGGTAGAGGTGTAGTATAACTCTATATTTTGAGATATTAGCCTCTACAAAAAACTCATAATCAACAAAGCCATTACTTATCAAAAGAAAAGCAAAGAGAACCAGGATTTTCAGACACAGGAGTCTGAAGTGCATGAACCTTAAACCCTAAGTCCATTTTTAGGCACTTGTCTGACTTTCAAAAGCACTGAACATTGCACCGCTCTGATTGCCCTCAGTGGAAACTCTTGGTGCTCAGCAGTTTAAAAAGTCAGGCAGATGCCTATATATAGAATTAGGAGGCTTGTTTTAGGCTCCTCTGTTTGAAAGTCTAGAATAAATTGTCCCAGTAAGGTAAACTGTGTTTTGCAATATAGATAGAGATGTCTGGTGAATATATAGGTAATATTACAATGCAGTGTTTATTAAAACATATTTCCTATACATCACAGAAGAACCCTGGAGATCTTTCTTCTCTCAGCATAACCCTATGTTTAGTGCTTTGTGACTATCAACCTGACTACTGAAAACGGCTGGATTTCCCTCCTTTCAGAGCCTGCTAATGCCACACTGTAAATCATCTGGAAGGGCCACTGCTGAATGACATCAAAGACCGTTCCCAACCCAGGGGCCAAGAGCATTGTCTAGGCAGAACCTAGTGCCCAGGATGGTTCTGGGACAAGGGGTTGAATCATGTACTCTCACTCAGCATGGTAGAATACTACTGCTTGGCTACTAAGGTCCTGATTCTGCAAGGTACTTAAGCATATGCTGAACTTTAAGCATGTGAGGAGTCATCTTAAATTCAATGGAACTATGCACATACGTTAGGCCATGTTTAAGTTCCTTGGTGAACTGAGTCCTAAGCAATATTTTTCAACAACTGGATAGTCTTCCTTTAAGTCCAAAAAGAAAACAAAAAATGGAGTGTGAAATTTAGTAAGGAAACTATTAAATACGAAGTGTATTTTGCCATTGACCAGTGCATCAATCTAGCCCAATGTTTATCTCTAAAGCAGAGCGATTGCTAGACAATGGCACAAAACTGATAAGCTGAAATTGTTCACAAATGATAAAATTCTCATGTCAAAGAATCATAGAAATGTAGGGCTGGAAGGGACCTCAACAAGTCATCATGTCCAGTCCAGTGTGCTGTGGGAGGACCATGTAAACCCAGACCGTCTCTGACAAGTGTTTGTCCAAACTGTTGGTAAAAACCTCCAATGATGGGGATTCCACAACCTCCCTTGGAAGCATATTCCAGAACTTAATTACCCTTATAGTTAAAGTTTTTCTTAATATCTAACCTAAATCTCCCTTGCTGCAGATTAAGCGCATTACTTTCATCTTCAATGGACGTGGAGAACAATTGAGTATCATCCTCTTTATAACAGACTTTAACATATTTGAACACTGTTATCAGGTCTCCCCTCAGTCTTCTTTTTTTAAGATTAAACATGCCCAGTTATTTTTAACCTTTTCTCATTATGTTTTCTAAACCTTTGAAAACATTTTTGTTCCTGTTCTCTGGACTCTTCAATTATTTCACATCTTTCCTAAAGTGAGGTATCTAGAATTGGACACAGTACTCCAGCTGAGGCTTCATAAGAGCTGAATAGACTAGGACAATTACCTCCTATGTTTTAAATACAACATTCTTGTTAATTCACCCCAGAATATTAGCCTTTTTTGCAGCTGCATCACATTGTTGATTCATATTCAATTTGTGATCCACTATAACCCCTAGATCCTTTTCAGCAGTACTACCTCCTAGCTAGTTATTTCCCATTTTGTTCATTTGATTTTTCCTAAGTGAAGTACTTTGCGCTTGTCTTTGTTGAATTTCATTTTGTTGAGTTCAGACCAATTCTCCAATTTGTCAGAAGTCATTTTAAATTCTATTGCTGTGCTCCAAAGACCTTGAAACCCCTCACATCTTGCTGTTATCTGCAAATTTTATAAGTATACTCTCCACTCCATTATCCAAGTCATTCATGAAAATATTGACTAGTACCAGACCCAGGACTGACTCCTGCAAGACCCCACTAAGATATGCCCCCCTTAGTTTTACAGACAATCATTGATAAATATTCTCTGAGTATGGTCTTTCAATCAGTTGTGATAGCACCTTATAGTAGTATCACAAAACTGTATTTCTATAGCATGAATCTGAATTATCATATACAAAAATTTAGATGATTTTTGTAGCAAAATGATTAGATGATTTTTTCCACATACTTTTAGTAAATAATGAAATTTGTTTGCATGAGGTCTTAATGTGTTTCAGTCATTTTTGTCTCTCCTGTTTAAAGTTTGATTGACTTTATACTTATGAATATTGTATTGTGTGAAAAAAAGAAATCTCAGAAAATTCAAGACCCAATCTAATTGAAAATACCTGAGGTCTCTGGAGTCAGGGAAGCTGTCTGAAGGGCTCACAGATGCTAACTTACATGTTTTCATTTTCTTTGTACTTTTAGGTACAAAGGAATTGCCATACCCAATCAGACTAGTCCTAATCCTGTATCCTGTTTCTGACAATGGGCAATATTAGATGCTTCAGAAGAAGGTGCAAGAATACACTGAGGGCAATTATGAAATAACTACCCCAAAGTGGAAGCTTCTGCCTAACTTTTGCCAGCCTTCTGCCCTGAGGCATGAGGCTTTATATCCCCCCTTTATATTTTTTTCCTATCTAGTGTAATCATGGAAAATGACTGAACTGTTACTCAAACTTTTTTTTTATTTTGATTTGTTTGTATTTATTTATTTATTTAAAGTTAACATTCAGACATAGTCCAAGCTAGTAAAATTCAGCCAAAAATTTGAGAAAGGAAGCTCTTATGCAACCTTAACTCAAATCGTTGCTGGTGCTCTCAGTATAATGATCATACTAGTCAGAGTCATGTTTTCAAGTGGCGAACAAACAGCAGCAAATGAACTCTTCAAAACAAAGGTGGGCCTATTTCATCACTTTATGTCTGCTTTAGGCATATGTAATGCCACAGATTTCAACAGAGTTGGCATACGACTAGAATAATGACTATGAAAAGTCTGACCCTTTATTTTTATGCAGATATCACTAATAATGTAAAACAGTGGCGGGACAGGAAGTTGGAATTAGGACGTATCAACAGAATGCTTTCCATGAAATGACAGTGGCTGTCTGCTAGCTGGCTCCTACTGTTTGCTGTCTGCAGCTTGTGTTTTAAAATCAACTTTGCATACTGCATGAATATTGAAAATAAGAATTTCTATTAGTGAATGAAAAAGACAACCAATGGTAAGTAATTCCTCAAAATAAAAAAAGCAAAATGCCATGGACTGGAAGTGAATGATGACTTGTCATCTTTTAAAGAAAATACTGGCAAATGTGGGTGTTTTAACTGATTTCAAGGTTAAAAGAAAATGTCACCTAATATAGGATCTCGGCTTAGTTGCAAATGGTGGGACTTAATCTATATTGAAGCTAAATATTCTATAAGTATGCAGTGAAGTGCAAAAAACAGCAATTGAAAAATGACATGATTAAATGGCACAACATGCAATCATTTGCTCTCAATTATATCAATGTATCTTCTTCATTTCAAGGAGTCAGGCAGAAATATTGTTTTTTAAATGCCTCTATTAAATTGGGCACCAATAATAAAATAGATGAGAGTCCTAATAAGCTCATTTATGTAACATACATCACACACCACAAAACTATTCTCTCCAAAGGGGTTTGCACATAGATTTGTCTCCTGGTTGCCATCAGTCTTGGCTATATTAAAAGATTTTAAAGGCATAACGCTGCCTGCAGGCCCATTCACTGGAAAACCTTTGTATAACTTTTCTGCTTCACCCTTGTGAGATCTTTAATGCTAATTATGGAAAAAGTATTGATATAATATCTTTGCTGTCACATTTTATTACGATGACGGACACAACAGAATCAGAGATTGACATTTTGGAAATATCATCTAATTGCAAGTCAGAAACACGGAATGACAGTTTAAAGTAGATTACGACTTCTTTCATAATCACCCATAGTGAACTGGTTTCCTTTATTTAAAAGCCGTACTTTTAATAGCATTAGAAGCCACTAAATTGCTATGCTGAACACATCTCTCTAGGATTCTCTGATCAGTGCATTATTTCTGCACAACGAATTTGGAAATTGTTCACAACATTTCTTTAAAACAAATCCATATTTCCAATGCTAATTCCATATTTTTTCCTGAGAGAGAGAAAGAAAATTAACTGCCATCCAAGTATTGTAGCATAAATATTTCATTTTTGTAAGTTCAATCTACCTATGTGTGTATTTATTATTGCCATGATATCTGAGTGTGTTGGGTTTAATTTTAATTCAATCTGATCACTGACTTATAAAAAGATACACAAAGACATTGGTTTTGAAATCATTTGCAAACAATTACAATTAAAACAGCATTTTGGGGACTAAAAGCAGCACCTGTATTCCTTCCAACTTGTCTCCTGAGGTACAGTATATGAAATAAAACACAATACTGAATCTAGAATTGATGCTTCTCTTAGGCTTATTCCATGAAAGCTGTTATTATCTCTGTATGACATTCTTTAATTTATTTGTTCCACTCCTTATGCTGGGTTAAGTACTTTTACATATATTTATTTTTAAGAAGATAGTTCACTGGCCTGGTACTTAGTTCATATTCACATGTAATTAGTAATATGTAATATACTTCTTCTAAATTAAAAACACTATTAACATTCCAGACATATAAAACAATATGAAGATTAAGTTACTCTAAAGGAAACGATAATAGCTTACAGATTGCTTTTATCATTACTAAAATGCTGGTATCTATTACAGTGTCTCCCTGGAATAAAAAATGCACTTATGGCAATAATCTGTTAAAGTGTCCATTATTGTTCAGATGCTGCTATCTAAAGTCTAAACTAGTCTGCGATTACAGAAAGGTAACTTTTAACAAAAAAAAAAGAAAAATGGTGTTGGATGTAAATGTAGCGTTGCTACTAAAGTATGAAACACGTCTTCTGAAGCCTTATTTTTCTCTTGTGTGTGAGAGGAGAAGACATTAATTAGAATTCATTTTCACATTAAAAGATTTTAGAACTTATTCACAACACACACTGATTTGTAGGTTAAATTGGCTCCAGGTAGCCATTTCCATATAATTTGTGGAGAGAAAGAGAGGTGATGGAAGAAGCCATTTTGCCCACTATGGCACTGTTTGCATGTCCAGACTCTTCCAGTTTCTGTCCTCTTTGCATTTACATTTCAGAAGATTATCCTCCCAATGAAAATGGGAGAAATTTTGAAGTATGTAGTGAAAAATGTTTATTTTTAGCAACATATTCTAAAGAAATAGAGACAGCATCAGAAGGGTAAGATCAGGGCATGAATATTAGCGCTTTGTACATCTTTTGTAATAAAACATGAAAACCACATTATATTCACCTGGCATTACAAATCTGAAACTTGAGCTAGGTTTACTAACCAGTTCATCATGGTTTGAAAACCTTCAGCAAACCTGGGTCAAGTTTCAAGAGAAGAACTTCAGGTTGAGGTGAAAATCTTCAAAATTCTGAAACCGAGAAGAATGCAGTGGATTAAGCTGCATTTTGGTTTGGGTTCTTGAGTTAATTTAAATTCAAAACTTGAACTGAAATGAAGGTCTCATCTCAACAAGCATCAGACCTAAGATAAAAACAACCTCCCTATTGCTCGGAGTACTGTTTTAGATATCTGAGTTTCATTCAACTTTAATGAAAAAGGATTATGATGACTCATAGCATTTAGAACCCAGTATCTACCCAGAGACTTAAATATACATCATTAAATTTTTTTTTATATAGCTTTAGTGCATGAAGGTATGCCAATACCTGTAACAGGTAGGTCTGAGCCAGATGTGGCTACTCTGCCTACTCCTTCCCCTCCTTAACCTAGTCCTTTCAGAGCTTCTAGGCTGGTATATTTTCCTTGTCTCTCTGCAATGGTCTTCATACATTCTAGGAGGCACTGAGTGCTTCCTTCCCTTGAGACTGACACAAGAAGAGCTCCCTGGTATAACTTCAGATGGGAAAGCAGTGTATAGAAGATAAACTGATTTAGTTTTTTTAGGGACTTGAGATCAGGCAAGGAGGCAGGAAGGGGAAAATGAAAACAGCTAGAGTAGAGAAAAGATAGTTCCTTGGGATTTTTTGTCACACTGGTGAGCCAACTTTAAACCTGGGTGAACAAAAAGATTGCTTGGAAATAACATCATCCCCATTCCTAATAAATGATGTCCATGTCTGAGTTTGCTTAGGAACACTAGAGGTAGAGATATTCTTGTGCTTTCAACTATATCTGTTTATGCAGTGACAACAAGCACTCTTTTCTGGAATACTGTTCCTAGTCTTATTGCAAAGAATTAGTTCATCTAAAATAAAAAGAATATTAAATTCAATGAAAATATTTTCTCAACTTTATGTCTTATCTTGCCCATATTTGTATACAGGTTTTTTTCCAGGCTTCCTGAGTTCAATCCTTAACAAAGTTCACAGGCTTCCATTTCTTTAATCAGAAATAAACAAGAGCCAGGCTAAAGAGGCCACCTTCTCTTTTCAATTTCTCATTTAACAGAGAAAGGGAACAGGTAGTGTGAAGTGCTCCTCCCTGTGATCTCTGATCCAGTAAAGGGAAAGTCTGCTGTGAAATGTTTCTCCTCTACAGCCAGGTAGAAGCTATTTTCTTCCATTTATACTCGGAGGAGAAAGGTTTAATTAGGCAAAGGTGTGGCCTGATTTTCCTGTATGTGGAAGTGTGAAGATACTATCCCTTATCTCATTAGCATGTGTGTGCTGAGATTGAGGTCACACTGCCTAACTGAAACTTTATTACCCATTTCAGAGTAGCAGCCGTGTTAGTCTGTATCCGCAAAAAGAACAGGAGTACTTGTGGCACCTCAGAGACTAACAAATTTATTTCAGCATGAGCTTTCGTGAGCTACAGCTCACTTCTTCGGATGCATAGAATGGAACACACAGACATCTAAGGTGCCACAAGTACTCCTGTTCTTTTTATTACCCGTTGTTGCTTCCAGACACCATTATGTCATGTCAGGTTCATTCCTCTAATAATATGTTGCCAGACACTGCCATCCCTTCTATGTTGTCATCTCATGTTTGTGGTATGCAGTATTTTGTAACATGCAATGAATAGAAACCATCAGGGATGAAATAGTCCTTCAGACTATAAAGCATGGTCTTTTTAAATAAACGTTCCTCACAGAGGAGCTGATTCTGATATCCTTACTCACATTAAATTAGACTTTACTCTCCAAATAATCTCATTGAAATAAATGGGATTGCTGGTAGAGTAAACTACTACTGACTGTGAATAAGGGTATTAATATAGTCCATAATAATACTCCCTGATGGGCAGATGTTCTATTAACTCCCAGGTAAGACTAAATCTAGGAAACCTATCCTGTATAATTGAGGCAAAAATTGGGTAACTCAAATTGATATCAAAGCCAATAATATAGCACTTAATCCCTGGGCTGAGTACTGAATATTTATCATCACTATTTAATCACTTACAGACAAATGTTAAGATGTAGATTTCTGACAAATGTGTGAAAGTTTCATAGACCATAGACCATTATGGTGACAGAAGATCTGTTACAGTCTTTTCGGTCAATGATCCACCCATTTAAAAGAAACTCTCTTTAGTAGGATTTAATGGCTCTAGAGGACATTTTGCTCCCCTCTACACCTCCTTTATTCTTTTTTGTTGCAGGAATAAGTCTCTCACCCTGCTGATGGTGTTAGAAGAGGAGATGTCTGTATTTTCCTGTAAATGGATCCTCATGCAACAGCAGATGAAAGGCAACAGGAGGCAATAACTTGTATAGATACAAGAGCTATGGATAGGAAGGCCAAGGGAACAACATAGCTTCAAAGACATCCAGAGTGGTAGTGGGGGTATGCAGGAACAAGTATCTGGTGCTCCCAAAAGATGCAAAGCTAGTTAGGGGCTAAGGAATAAATCTTCTCTACCTCAGTTCCTCTAGGAGAACAGAACTTCTGGCCTGTTTTGGAGGGATGAGGAAAAAGAAGACCGCAGACTTCTTTAGATATCGATAGTAGAGAAGGCTGGGAGAAGAACTGTGCGTCATTTGCACAATCTGTGTCATTTTGCATGACAAGATTCTCTGGTTTTGATACCCTGCACAGCTGGGACAGCCTCTCTCTAACCAGGCAGTCCTTACAGTTAAGGTATTGAGAAGGGAGAGGAAACAGAGCAGTTTCTTTACAGCTGTTGTCTCCTAAATCCTCTTTCACAGCATGGGATTCACCCACAGACCCTACCTGCTGAAGAGGGAAGAGAGGAACTGGTGAGTCTCAGTCCCATTTCTTTTCCCTGACCAGTTGTAGTAAACAATAGGGCCAGCTGGCTTGAAAGACCACACTACCAGGTGTGTAAGGGGACTGTGAGTGGGGAAAATGTCATAGGGACTGAAGCAAGACTGCAATTAGTAGGGGGAAAATATCTTTGCACTCATGCTGTTGTTAGGTCTCCTGTGGTTTGTTATGGGAGTCTGCACAACATTTCTCAGCTATTCCAGTCTTGAAGATCGTTCCACTGGCTCCTCCTGTCTCACGTTTGCTGCTAGCATGAGGATCCACTTATTTCAGGTAGATCCCCTTGTGATAATGTCAACAGGAGAGTTATTATTTCTGCAACAAGGAAGATAAAAAAAAGGTGAGCAGGGAGCAAAATATGAAATAAAAAAAAAGGGTTTGATTCATTGTTGCATCCAATCTCTGCCAGATGAGGGACTCAAGGTTGGGGGCAAATATGGGTTTATAACACCTTCATGTCTCTGTTATTGTGGGAGCTGTTGAGGCCTGGTTTGGCCCTTGACACGGGTTAAAGTGGCCTCAGGGCTGCCTTAACTTGCATCTGGCTGCTTATGAAAGCTGTGAGGCAGATTAGTTGAGAACTATTTACAGTTGCACTATAACATATGGGGCATTCCCCATCTGCAGTGGGAATTCCCTGGTGGCTGGATCTTCTGGCTTTGTGGCCCATTTTTTTTTTGTCAGGGGAGCTAGAGTAAAGCAGCCATAGGGTAGGAGTGAATGAGGGTCAAAACAATGTTTTAGAAACAGACTGAGATTGGCCTACAATTAATTTTAACCTTTGATTATTTAAAATGTGAGGATCTGCAAAAAAAAGAAAGCACAACCAGAAGATTCACAGGTCAGGATCCAAAATCAAAACAGAATGGTGTGGTGAAGGCTGCAGTCTCAGGTAGGATTTTTATCCTTACAGGGAATTTATATGATTGTGGCTTTAAAAGGAAAACCGAACTGAAGCACAAAGTGAGCTCTCTCTCGAATAGCAATAATTAGAGCATTAACCTGTAACTTGGAGATGTGAAAACATCTATGCTTCTCAAGGGCAGTGGCAGAATCCCACCTTTTTGGCAAAAATCATTCAGCATCTGTCTCATTATATTGTAATGTAAGGTCACAAGGCTGGGTGCTGGCTTCCTTATTGTTTGCTATATAAATGTTGCCTTAGGATGGATGTCAGAAAAGCTCATTTGGGGTTCCTCAGTGTTTTGTAAATGACACTCAGCTTATCTGCTCTTGAATCTGACCTTAATCAGGCTATATTTCAAACAGTCGCATCCTGGATGTCTTCCAGCTTGTTAAAGTTTAAGCCAATTAAAACTAGGTAAGGTTTTATCATCTGTGAAAAGATTTGGGACTTTGGATAGCTCTTTATTGATAAAAATATTTAAATTATTACAACAGGTTTTTTTTTTTTATCATTTTGATATGTAGAAAGGATTAAATCCTGCCTGACTTCTGTTGATTTGGAAACTGTTTTGCATGCTTTTGTTCCATTCACATTGAATTTCTTTAATTCCTTATTTGCAGCTCTACCAGCAGCATTGTTACACAAATAGTAATGGATCCAGAATGAAATAGTAAAACTGATTGCTGACACCTTTAGGAACAGTTCACGCATTTCTCAAATCTCAGCACTGGCTTCCAACTTTCAACCAGAGTTAAAATTTGTATTTGACCTGATGGATCTCAATTGTTTATCTAAAGTCTCACATCTTGAGGCCTGTACGTTTTTTGTAAATCCATGTTGCTGGCTTTTTCTTTTAAATAAAAATTTGATTGTGGCTATAATTTTATGGCTTATCCAAACATGGCATAAGCTTTATCCATGGGCTTTTATTTAACTGATTTGTTTTTAAGATTTGCAATATTGAATGTTGAGCAACACTTGCAGATATTTATAAAGAAAAGCACCATACAAAGTGTTTAACTGACTCACTAACTGATGATTAATTACCCATTGCTATCTATGTTGTTTCAATAAAAAGTTTAGTTGGTTTAGAGCTGCAGAGCAAAGTGACGGTCCTAAGCCATAAATTAAGAAATATTCATGTGGCATATCTGGCATGCCAAGTCACAAATTCAATGAAATATTCCTATCATCAGTGGTTTTAGTGATTCAGAGGTACAAATATTACCAGCAGCTGGTAGGTCACTACCTTTACATAGAAAACCTGCTAGCTGTGAAATACAGCATTTCATGGACATTTAGGAACTCTTAATGAGAAAATGTTTGCTAACATTTTCAAATATACGTGACCTAATTTTCAGAAGTGCTGAGCATCCACCAGTCCCACTCAAATCAATGGGAGCGACAGGTTTTCAGCACCTTTGAAAATCAGGCCACATTTTATTTTCAGTGCCTGAATATGGATTTAGGGGCCTAATTTTAGGACTCAGGTTTATAAATTTTGTCCATTATTTATTGGTCTACATAAAATTAGATTAGAAAACTCTAAGAAACGTGACATTATGGACAACTCAACTGAGCACGTGCTCCGATATTATAACCAAGAAGGTGGTGGAGGGCACTTTCTAAGGTTGACTGGCAACAAGCAATAGCAGCTTATTCACTGCTGCTTGAGTGGATTTTGAGAGAGAGGAACTCCAGCAAGTCCGAGCTTGCCCTTGAATAGATTGGCTGTGAGATGAGACCATATACATTGTCTTTTTTTTTTGGCTCATGATGGATCATTTATTTTGAACTGAGCCCTTGGATGAGTTTTGTTATGAAACACGGTGAATGTATGATAAAGTAATTAGGTCCCCCTCATCTTTGGGAAGGGATTTTTTTTGGGGAAAGCAGCATACTTGTATCAATATAAGGTCAATTTCCTTCGCTAGCCAATAATTCACACAGTTCTCTGTACTGACCATGCTCATATAACAAGATTTACAAAAAACTATTGCTAAAGAATCCTATGGCACCTTATAGACTAACAGACGTTTTGGAGCATGAGCTTTTGTGGGTGAATACCCGCTTCGTCAGATGCATGTAGTGGAAATTTCCAGGGGCAGGTATATATATGCAAGCAAGCTAGAGAGAATGAGGTTAGTTCAATCAGGGAGGATGAGGCCCTGTTCTAGCAGTTGGGGTGTGAAAACCCAGGGAGGAGAAACTGGTTTTCTAGTTGGCAAGCCATTCACAGTCTTTGTTTAATCCTGAGCTGATGGTGTCAAATTTGCAGATGAACTGAAGCTCAGCAGTTTCTCTTTGAAGTCTGGTCCTGAAGTTTTTTTGCTGCAGGATGGCCACCTTAAGGTCTGCTATAGTGTGGCCAGGGAGGTTGAAGTGTTCTTCTACAGGTTTTTGTATATTGCCATTCCTAATATCTGATATTTGTATGGCCGATCTGGAACAACGCTTCCTCAGCTCTCGTCCACTCAGGTCCCTTCTCTACTTACACTACATTGATGACATCTTCATCATCTGGACCCATAGGAAGGAGATTCTGGAAAAATTCTACCACGATTTCAACAGCTTCCACCCCACCATCAACTTCAGCCTGGACCAATCTACACGAGAGGTCCACTTCCTAGACCCCACGGTGCAAATAAGTGATGGTCACATTAACACCACCCTATACCGAAAACCTACCAACCGCTATGCCTATCTTCATGCCTCCAGCTTCCATCCCGGACACATCACACGAGCCATTGTCTACAGCCAAGCACTGAGGTACAACCGCATCTGCTCTAACCCCTCAGACAGAGACCAATACCTACAAAATCGCCATCAAGCATTCTCAAAACTACAATACCCGCACAAGGAAATAAGGAAACAGATCAACAGAGCCAGATGTGTACCCAGAAACCTCCTACTGCAAGACAAACCCAAGAAAGAAACCAACAGGACTCCACTGGCTATCACATACAGTCCCCAGCTAAAACCCCTCCAACGCATCATCAGCGATCTACAACCCATCCTGGACAATGATCCCACACTTTCACAGGCCTTGGCTAGCAGGCCAGTCCTTGCCCACAGACAACCTGCCAACCTGAAACATATTCTCACCAGTAACTGCACACCGCACCATAGTAACCCTAGCTCAGGAACCAATCCATGCAACAAACCTCGATGCCAACTCTGCCCACATATCTACACCAGTGACACCATCACAGGACTTAACCAGATCAGCCACACCATCACTGGTTCATTCACCTGCATGTCCACCAATGTAATATACGCCATCATATGCCAGCAATGCCCCTCTGCTATGTACATTGGCCAAACTGGACAGTCTCTACGGAAAAGGATAAATGGACACAAATCAGATATTAGGAATGGCAATATACAAAAACCTGTAGGAGAACACTTCAACCTCCCTGGCCACACTATAGCAGACCTTAAGGTGGCCATCCTGCAGCAAAAAAACCTCAGGACCAGACTTCAAAGAGAAACTGCTGAACTTCAGTTCATCTGCAAATTTGACACCATCAGCTCAGGATTGAACAAAGACTGTGAATGGCTTGCCAACTACAAAACCAGTTTCTCCTCCCTTGATTTTCACACCTCAACTGCTAGAACAGTGCCTCATCCTCCCTGATTGAACTAACCTCATTATCTCTAGCCTCCTTGCATATATATACCTGCCCCTGGAAATTTCCACTACATGCATCTGACAAAGTGGGTATTCACCCACAAAAGCTCATGCTCCAAAATGTCTGTTAGTCTATAAGGTGCCACAGGATTCTTTGCTGCTTTTACAGATCCAGACTAACACAGCTACCCCTCTGATACTTGTTGCTTAAGAATGTGCATTCCCCTCCCCATTTTTACTTCTCATCCCTTCCTGCTCCAGGTCTCTCCTGGCCCCTTTCCCAGGTGTAGGCAACACCATTAAGCTAGGAAATCAGTTTTGCCAAGTCACACAACTTAATTGTGAGTCTCATGATATTTTATCTGTTTGTTAAAATCCTAGTGCCTAGAGTTATGTGTTTATATGACAATCTCCTGTTTCATTAAAAAAGAGTATGTTTCTGGCCCTCATGATTGCAGGGAAAAGGTTGAAAAGGTGAACCCTAACAGCTCAAAAACCAGAAGAGCAATAAAACCCCCCAAATTTATATATTTTTAAAAAATCTCATGATTTTTGAGGTTCTAATTCATGAGGTTTATAATGGTTGGGCTTAGCAATAGTATGAAATAAAGGTCCTAAGCAGCGGTCAAAAATGTTAATGCTCAACAACATAAAACACCCCTATCTACCCTATACCCCCTTCTTTGCATACAATGATCCTGTCACTACAACTCTCCTCCCCCTAGCAGGCTGGACTAATCTGTGTTTGCAAGATCACTTAACATCACTGTTGATCAGCCAGTAAATGTCACTATAGACTGAAATGAGGCTCATTTTTCTCATTTGGGAGCTGAGTGTGAAAAATGTTTGCAGCAGCCTCTGGCCCCAGCAAGCTGATGGAGGGAATGATTGAGTGTGCTGGGTTTCCAAAACAGTCGTACCTAGTGCTATGTACAGAATACTGAGCTGACCAGAATATATAGGACTTTTCGTTGATGTGAAAAATATAGAACAAAATAATCATACACAGTATAGCAAATGATGACAGTAGCTAGCATTCATTCCAATAATAATGAAGGAAAACTGAAAAATCATACCCAGCACAAATTGAACTTTAAATCAAAACAAACAGCAACACAAGAAACAGTCTTTCTTCACCACATAAGGACTGTATAGAGAGGCAACTGAGAGACAGGAAGGATGGTCTTGTGGTGAAAGTAAAGTCCTAGGAATTGGAACAGCTGGGTTCTAGCTTTGACTCTGCCAGAGACCTTCTGGGAGAGCTTGGGGAAGACATGTAATTTCTCTGTGTTTCAATTTCCCCATTTCTAAAAAGGGGAAAAACTATACCTACCGCAAAGGTTTAAGCGAGGCTTCATTCACTATGTTTGTACAGCACATACGGGTCTATGGGTGGATAGTGCTATAAAAATACCATGTATTATTACTGCACAGCAGTATTCCAAAAGAAAATGTGCAGCAGTACGTTAATAAAAAGTACACCTAAGTTAATGCAAAACCAATATCGATTTTCATAACAGAAAAATAAGTCAAAATAATGGTCTACTAGGGAATGAAACATCTTCCCATACATACCATCATGTTCCCATCCTATGTCCTCACTACATTGACCTATAGCATTCAACCTTTTCTTCAAATGAAAAGGGAAAGGAAAACAACTGCAAAATGAAGTAACTTTTTCCTGTACCATATATAAAATTTAATATGTAATGCCATAGAATAAAAATCAAAAGCACTGTTGTGTTTATTTTATTAACAGGAGTATTTCTCTGTATGCAGTAGCTATAGGTATAATCTGCATAGGACAATACATTTCCTTTAAGAAACAATGGTTTACATACTGTAGTGAACAATGGTAATAAGTTAATCTCGTAGTTCAGTGGAAAGTAAGTCAAACGAAATGCTAGCAGATTTACCAACTAGCATAGCTAATGTTTTTTAAAATGTTCTAAATGTTTTCTCCCAAATATATGGATTATACATTGTAGTATTGTTAATTATATCCATTTTCTCTTTTATATACTCCCCCTAGGAGGTTAGTGAAGATTGGAAAACTTACTTATAGTGGATTTCAGATTTAATGAGACATAGATGGTTTTAATATACATGACAAAGTGATGTGCTCTTACCATATTTTATATGTACTTGTTTTTTATACTCTAATGGCTACCATTTTGAAAATAAGTAATCTGATGTTTATATAGTATAATTAATAGCTAATCAACCATGCAATAAGGTGCTCAGGTTACATCTTAGGTAATAGTGCCACATTGTTTAATATCATTAGGTCTCTTTGCATGATATTATGCGTAATTTTTGAATAAAAGGTTTATTTCATTTTGAAACGTTGTGTGTGCATTACAGATGCAGGGACTAGTGTATAGGTGTCCATATATACCATGGCTGTGTGAACTTAGACTCCTAAGTCCACAGGTAGGGAGCTAAATAAATGACTTGATTTCCAAAAGAAATGAGCACTCAGTGGTTCCTATTAACAACTTACATCTATTACTGTGCAGGTCTATGGGTCCATGCACAATATTCCATCTGCATCAAATCCAATTGTAAAACAAAAATAATCAGCATGATTATTTGTTTTTGTCCACTGCCAGAAAATTGTCAAACAAATAACCAAACAGTATGCGTGTCTTAACCCAGGTCTACAGTTTCACTCAAAAAGATCTTGGAAACACTGAGAATTCCAGAAAATGCCAAATCTGCATTGTCTGGTTATACCGAAAGAAGGACAGGAGACAGTTGACATGGATTTAATCATGCCGCAACTTTATTATTAAATGTTTGGGACTACCTAGTAGATAAAAGTGTACAGTGCAAGTAACCCCCTGGTTTATTCTGTAATTACCTGCTCCCCCTCTTTTTCCATTGAGGTCCCTCCAGTAAATCCATTGCCAGGACCTTACCACCCCGTTCCCTCGTATGAAGGTTAAGGTGGGCTATAATAATGGAGTGTTGGATCCCTGCCGTACCAAACATAGGAGTCCCCAACCCCCCTCCCCTGTTCATTCCTTAATGAACACCTCTTTTTAAGTCCTTTTCCAAGCCATGTATACCTTCCCTATGGAGTACCTGCACTGGACATCTGCCCTACACTTAAATAATGAGTTGTGACATATAGCCTACCGTCCATCATGCCATGCATGAACAAAGCCCTTGCTGGACCCAAGGTGGGGAAGGTGTAAAAACCCCAACTGCACCTAGGCCAATATGGTGGCAAAGGAAAAATTCCTTTCCAGCTCCCCTAAAAAAAGGGGCGGCTAGCGTAATGCCCACAGGGAGGGTGGGTGCTGCCTCAGCCTGATCTGTGTAAAAAGGAGGCGTTAGGCACAGGGCTGCCCCTTTAAACCCTTCATTCCCAGGGGATGAGTAAGTGACCACGCTGACCCTTTTGCAGCAGTTTTCATCTCTCCCCCAAGCCATAAAGCACAGTTCCCTTCATTTGGCCAGCCAGACAACCCCACCCTCTCCCCAAAGTGCAGTGCGGTCACTGCTATAAACTTCTCAACAATCTTCCTGAAAACAGGAAGATTCAAGGCTTGGCTATAATTGCTGAGGCATCAGTTTCAGTGGTTCATTTCTTGAACATTAGTCCAACAGTCACTTCCTTGAGAGCCACTCCCATCCTGTCCTACTAAAGCAAGACTCAGTAAGCGTTCTACCATCTGGAATCATAGAATCATCCCAGCCAGGGCTTTGTCAAGCCAGGCCTTAAAGACCTGTAAGGAAGGAAATTCCACCACCTCCCTAGGTAACCCATTCCAGTGCTTCACCACCCTCCTAGTGAAAAAGTTTTTCCTAATATCCAACCTAAACCACCCCCACTGCAACTTGAGACCATTACTGCTTGTTCTGTCATCTGGTACCACTGAAAACAGTCTAGATCCGTCCTCTTTGGAACCCCCTTTCAGGTAGCTGAAAGCAGCTATCAAATCTCCCCTCATTCTTCTCTTCTGCAGACTAAACAATCCCAGTTCCCTCAACCTCTCCTCATAAGTCATGTGTTCCAGCCCCCTAATCATTTTTGTTGCCCTCCGCTGAACTCTTTCCAATTTTTAACATCCTTCTTGTATTGTGGGACCCAAATCTGGACACAGTCCTCCAGATGAGACCTCACCAATGCTGAATAGAGGAGAATGATCGCGTCCCTCGATCTGCTGGCAATGCTCCTACTTATATAGCCCAAAATGCTGTTAGTCTTCTTGGCAACAAGGGCACACTGTTGACTCATATCCAGCTTCTGATCCACTGTAACCCCTAGGTCCTTTTCTGCAGAACTGCTACCTAGCCACTTGGTCCCTAGTCTGTAGTAGTGCATGGAATTATTGTGCATGGGAAGAGTGCTGCTGATTGAGACTTCATGGATATTGCAGAAGAAGAGACGACCCTCATCACCTTTACCTCAACAATGGTTTAAGATTCCTAAAACTCTAAGATTACTGGTCTATCCCTCCTCTTTCTTATTTCATGTCAAAGATCATCCATAGAGAAAGGTGACCTGTGAAATCGCATTGAGGAGGTGATGTTTTGGAGCTACCTTACTGACAACTATGAACATAAGACAATCTTCTTGTCCAACCAAGTCAGAGCTTCATTAACACAAACACACTCCTGCACAAACTCGTAATGGAACAATAAAATATGTCCTTCATACCAACAGTAGCAAAGGTGAGTCCTGGCCTCCAGCTGAAGGAGGTAATGGTCTGAATATGACAAAGATGTAAACTGCATCCCCCATCACCCAGGCTCAAGACTAGATTGTGGCCAATCTCATAGTGGGGGTGTCTATCTCTACCTATCTATAGTAAATAAGCCTGATTCTTCTCTCACTTATACCAGGTATACACCCATGGGACTACTGACTTCAGTACAGCTACTCCTGCCTTAAGTGAGAGGAGACTCAGGTCTCATGTCTATAAACTGGGGTGTTATACAACACATTAACTGAAGTGTTCAATATAGAGACTGCAGTACACAATGTAATCATTTATAATGAAACCAAGTTTATAGTGAAGTAAAATAAAAGACACAAATTGCTTTGCAAAATTCTGATGACAGAGCATCCCTTTGATGTTTTACTGTAGAAAAATAACTTCTCTTTAAGTGTGCAACAGTACATTACATGAACACATTGTATATAAATGCAGATATAAATGTGAATGTACGATTACATATGTACATATTATCATTACCTGATACATATTTTATCTAGCTATTAAGAGAAATCTCACTATCAAAACTATGATTTTTTTATTACCTTAAAATATTGCAGTTGTTTCTCAGCAGCCATTGTTCCTTCATTTTCTTGTCTCAGACAGGAATTGAAGATGAAAAGCTCTGTATCTCTCAGCCACCCTTTCAGCTCTTTGATCCTGACCTCCAGCTGCCTTACCAGACTGCCACTTTCAGGTGAGAGCAGGTCACGTGGACCTGACCCACTGTGCCCTGCCATTGTGTCTTGGATCTTCTCTCCTAGGGTTTTCTAATGCATTAGATAAAAAAAAACAAACAACAACAGAGATTAGTCTTATGTACCAAAACATATCACAGATTCGTGAGCAACAAGAACCATCTGTTAGATGATCAGTAATATTTTTTCTAGTTATTACCAATATCAATCAATTTATTTTTTGTATCCTTTATTCTCATTTAGGGCCCAATTTTCTTCTCATTGAAGTCATTGGGAAAACTTTCTTTGACTTCAGTAGGAGGAAGAGCAGGAGCTGGTCCTTATGAAAATGGATTTTTTCCATAACAATTATGGACAAAGAAGACAAAATTGTACTAACTGGATTAACTTTGTAAAGTGATCACCTAGGAACACTTGCCAATTGCTTAAGATAACTAAATAACTTTACCACATAGTAAGGATAGAAAATATTATAAATAATGAGTTAACCTTACCTAAAATCACAAGTTTTTAAGAATGGCCATTGTATATAGTTTTAAACTATAGATTCCTAGGATAAAGTTTTCAAACTTGGATTTCTAAACTTAGAATTGGACCAAAATCTGTCTAAAATGGGTGGCCTGAATTTCAAAGGTGAACACCACCTACAGCTTCCAGTGAGATAGGAATTTCAGGTGCTTAGAACTCTGAAATTAGATAATTAAATATGGATTTAAGGGTATGGCTACACTTGCAGTCATACAGCGCTGCCGCGGGAGCGCTCCCACGGCAGCGATTTGAAGTGCGAGTGTGATCGCGGTGCCAGTGCTGGGAGAGAGCTCTCGCAGCGCTGTAGGTACTCCATCTCCCCGTGGGGATTAGCTTGCAGCGCTGGGAGCCGCGCTCCCAGCGCTGGGGCATTGTTTACACTGGCGCTTTGCAGCGCTGTAACTTGCTGCACTCAGAAGTGTGTTTTTTCACACCCCTGAGCGAGAAAGTTGCAGTCCTGTAAAGCCTCAGTGTAGCCAAGGCCTTTGTACTTAACTTTAAGCATCAAAAAGTTTAAACATTTTAGCCCAGAGTAAACATTCACCTATGGCCACAAATTAAATTAATTTGCTGTAGCTTTTCCAGACAGCTTTTATAGTAAAAGAAACACTAGCTACATTTTCAGGAGTGAGCATTATGAGCGTAATCAATGTGCTGAAGAGGCCAAGGATGGATTGTGCAGGCAGACTTAACTTCCCTTTTAGTATTTTAAAAGGCAATCCCTCAACATCACAGTGGAAGCATGTGGTTGCCTGCTTCTATTATGCCAAGCTGTGTTTCATCTAACCTGTAAAAGGCTGTCAGTCCAGCACTTATTATAAGCACTAAATCTGTGCTATTGATTGTAGAATTTTGAATAAATACTGACAACCATATCCTCTAACCTTTTGAATTTATAATTAGCAGGGTTTAATTGTTGTAACATGAAGATACAGTTTTAAGTGACCCTGTATGCCTGTGTGTGAAAACGTACCATCCCTGTTCAGTGGGACATGATTTATTGTGATGAATTAAGCCTCCAAAAATAAGTTTTACAACACAAATAAAATTAGATTAACAGACATTAATCTACTGTGTAGCATTGTGTAAATAGTATCTTTAGGAGAACTTAACTTGAAAACATGCATTCTTGGCAACACCCTTCTATTTTCATGGTGGAAATATTGATAATTTGAAGACTCTCAGAGGAATTCAGAGTTAGCTATTGTTTTTATGCTGTAACAAAAGTAGCAGCAGGAGGTGAAATCAATGCCCTTGGAGGGTAGGGTCACAAAAAAGAATTTATTGCCACTTTTTTGTTCTGGAACAGTTTGCAGTCATAAATTCTTCATAAACAGAATACTTCAGAGAATGGTCCGTCTTCATAAATATACGACAGAGGACATCAATTTCATTTAATTCACAATTTGTGTCAGCACAGCAGATGCCAATGCCTGCCTTGATAGGGTTGTTTAATATGCAATTGAAACAGAGTAATATTCAGCACAGGGGACAAAATTTCACAGATTAAACTGTACGCACCACTGACATTTCATTCTAATGTATTTCGATTCCACACTGCTCACCTTAGATGAAAGTAATATTAAAAACCATATCCCTCTATTTTACCATTGTTAGAAGTTAAAATCTTTGTCTTTAATTTTTTTCATGCCAATTAAAATGTAATCATGCCAATTAAAACAGTACGCCTAGTGTTGCTAATTTCTGCAGAGGTTTTTATTAAATTAAACAAAACTCTATCCAATTCTGATTATTATACATGAAATTGCATTTAGCAGGAAAACTGCATTTTTTATTTTTCTTGTAAATGCAGAAATTGATACAAAAAGTAATCTAAAATTATATTTTGATTTTAGCATGCTGAGAGATAAAGTTTTTTAATGTATTAAAAAAAGGCAAAGTAGTTTTTTTAATTTACATTTTGAAAACTGATTTTAAGAAGGATTATACATCAGTTGCTTTCAAACTGCCTTTATATTCTATCAAGTGTAACCAGAGGTGTGGTACTGAGCTTGAATTAAACTGATTAAATGTGCTTCAAGTCACAAATGTCCAAGGTTTATAAATAGAATTATTTTTAAACAGTTTAAATACAAATTGGTTGCCATAATTCTTCATTAGTTGAAAAAGCTAGACTGAGCATTTAGTAAATTCTGTCTTTTAAGGATTATAATCCTGCTGTTCAATCATCTAAAAATGAATTTAGAAATGCTGCACATTACTTTTTAAACAAACTACTACTGATAGGACAAACTTAACTTTTTGTGACAATTGACATGTTCATAGACTCAAGTTGTTTGAAACAGCTGAACCACGCAGAAGAAAAAACAGGTAAAATTGCTTTTGTATTACTGCACAAGTTAAAATGACATAAGACAGTATCTAAGTTGACTCTGACAAGTTGTGTATTTAGCTTTATTTGCAATATCTTAGAAATACTGTTTTTAAAAGTAAGATAATAGTCTGCAAAATTATGCTGTATAACTGTATTGCTAATATTACACATCTATAATTAATCATTTAAAGTAATTTATAAATTTATCTTACCCTTGATTTGAAGTGAAGGCAATTAAGTAGAGAAGTGGATGAAAAAATATAGTTTAACTTCTCCTCTCTCTCTCAGCTGTCTCACAACAATAGAACAATAGTGTCTCCTGCACAGTGCCATCACTAGTCTCTGGGTAACAGAATCACTATATTGCTTTTTTTTTGCAAATTCTTGTATCTCACTCTTTGGCTGAGACCCAGCCCATCATAGCATGAAATGAATTACATGAAACTTTTTTTGGCTTTTGTCAAAAGTGAGCTGAATACAGCAGTGTGAAACTTATCCTGGCTGCATTCTTAGATTCAGGTATTCAGTTTTGTGCCAAATTTGCATATTTATTTTTGAGCCATCAATATCACCTGAAATATGTAGTGACAACCCCACTTTTCATCTTAAGGGTATAGTAAATAGTTAAAGAGTAGATGTCTCTAACATGTACCTTCAGAATAAATTCTATTAACATTCACTCAAGCATGACAGTCAGTGTATATCAGATATACTGTATTATAGTTGACTTGGTGCATGCCCATAATACACGGCATATTTTACTTACATTCTTTATGTATTAAAGAACTAAAATTATTAAAGTCAGACAGGTGACAAGCATGGAATAAAAAAAAAGAATCAACAGAAGAAGAAAATACTATTTTTTTAAAATAGTAGGAGTAGCTTGTTTGAAATGTATGTAGCGAATTGAAAGAGCAAGATATTTGTGCCTCAAATTAGAAATCAGACAGACAGCGTACTTCAACAGACAAAAATGTACACATAACCCACAAACAGTAATAAAAATGCAAATACCCCAAGCAGTTCCCATTTTTCATTAATTGAATCCACTTTTTCAAGGAGATCCTTTGGTAGTAAAACACCACTTTTCTTCAAAGCTTCGACCTTACTAAGCAGTTCCATCTTTTTCGGGTGCCTGATTGACATTTCTACATTATATCTCTAAAATGAGAAGAAAAAAATAACATTACGACACTAAATTGTTTTCTCTATTAAAATACACCCTTAAAAATCAAAATGCTCAATTGTCATCCTGATCACAGAGCTTCCTTTTTTATATATCAAAACACACAACCTTATTAATGTGTCTTGGAAAGGATTTTTCCATAGGATTTCAGATGCACACTGAGCAGGTGGTTTGTACGGGTGGGGTTTAAATGAGAAAAGTTGGCAACTGATTGCATACAACAAAATTAGACATATCTTCCAACAGTCTCTCATGTAGAACCTGATCTACCTTTGTGTCCCTGAAATCAGATGTTTTCCTAATTTTATTAAGGTATGTTATTCCTATCAGAAATACTGAAGCATGACACTGAAGCTAAGAAAATGAAACAAGTAAATGCCACATTGTTGTAAGCTTCCGGCGCAACTATTTTCTCTTGTTTGTCCTATTGGGTTTTGCCTCATATTTGGGTCTTGGGAGGTTGAGAGCTATGAAATTAAGGCATATGACAACATCATATTTTAAGCATGCTAAAAATTATTCATATCTTATTTCAATAAAATTCTAATGATTAGACTTTTGTTGAAGCACTCTTAGAGTAGCACTAAATGGTGGCACAAATAAGAACAGCAACAATGCTCACACTGTTCAAATGCTTCTTCAGCCTACAACTGCTCTTTATTTCCAGTGCGATTATTTACCTTTTTAAAAAGAGGATGGAAAATAAGGATAAAGAGATGTTTAAAAAACATTTTACAAAATTACTTTCAAGTGAATCTCTAAATATTTCAGTTGGCTACTTCTTATATTTTTCACAAAATGACATACAGGCATCTGCATGACATATTGGTAAGTAAATCTCTTTAAAACACATGTTCTGTTAGAGCTAAATTAGTATTATATATGACTGTTACTACAATGATTAATTTTGTTTTAGTAGACTGCAGAGTAGTTCAGAAAATACAACACACACTCTTACGTAAAAGCACATTTATTGAAATGGGACTTCTTATATTGCCAAAACCCACACCTTTTATTCAGCGAAGGGAATACAGCACATTTTCCCAAAACAAGTGTTTAGAAAACCTACATAAATTATGCAAAGCTATTAGCAAACTGCATCCTCAAGATTAAGCTTTCTTTGCATTAAAGTCAGCCAAGACAGCTCCTACAGTAGCTCTTACCCAAAATGTTAATATCTGGGCTAAGTATAACAAAATTAAACTAGAATAAAGAATGTTTAAGACATGGGTGCTTTTGCCAGATCCAAGAACATCTACTGTAGCAAAACAAAGCAAAAAACAATTGGAGGCAGCTTAAAGAAAATAAGAAATGTGTGAAATCACTGTTTCAGCTAATAGGTCCTCAGCATTTCCATGCATATGTTTGCATATTGTTAGTTTCATATTTTAATCTTCCATTTACACAACACATGCACATCATTTGTATTATGTAAACTTCACAAAATATTAGTCATTTGTGGATCACAGAGCAAAATCTTTTAAATGAGGAGATTTAAAGCATTTGACATTATTAATGAACACTGATCAGGTGTCTGTGTATCCAAAATTGCATGAATATTCATAGTAAATATCAAGGAATTGTTTAAAATTTATAAAGAACTTGTCTTCTGATAGGTGGAAAACAGACTGTGCTTTCTAAAAATGCGTGATAACAGGAGACAATCAGGTTTTGCATTGAGGAACTGCATCAGCCCACAGATAATCCAGTTTCATTGGACTAAAATGTTCAACAAGTATGCTTCTTGGCCCTATATTATTGCCTTTTCAGCTAGAATGGTGACTAGAGGAGATTACAATCTGCTTTTTGTAATCTGATTTCTATTTAACGATGATATAGCTGAAAAGGATTTGCATAATTATTTCCATAAGTACACGTAATATCAAGGGGAATCCATAGTCGATTACAGATAGGCACTGAAATCCAGTTTAGCTAGGAACTGCAATCCAGTACACATTACTCTCTCTCTTTTTCCAAGCAAATTAATAGACTGAGGGAGTCCTCTAGCTGTGTGACACTGGTGCGGGCTCTGGTTAGTTAACACTTTTCACCTGTGATTGACTGATTTGGTTTTTGTTGCCTGAACTAGATTTTGGTTATGCTCTTGAATAGTATAAAATCAATGACAAAACAATACAGGTTGCATATGTTTCATAACAATAATGTTCATGTTAATATAAAAACTAAGACATTTCACTTAATTTTGGACTAGATAAAATAATTCTGTAATGTAGCATAGAATGAATAGTTTCTGTGACAGATGTTATAAAAGGTTATTACATTAAAAAATAGATAAGCTAGACTTTATGTATGCTTTCTGTCTTTGTCACCATGTAACCTACTGTATATAAAGCATGACGAAAGATGATTGATAGAGAATGCATTATACAGTAACAATAAAAGATGAAAGAATTCACTTAATTGTTAGATGTATTGGTATGTGAGTGAAAGTCAGTATTGTTTCACTTATGAAAATTAAAGTGAAGTGTTTATTTTAATTTAAGGAAAGAGCCTAATGTACAGCAGGTACACTTTAGGGACTGATAGCACTAGATGCTATTGCTAATGCTTTTTTTTTTATCCATTAAACACCTACACTCTAAGCAGCTGCATGGCAAAATTAGCTACCAGCTCTATCAGTGCTGCACAACCCTAGTCTAGGAGGACTACTTTATCCTGTGGTGAGAAGATAATTTAATCTTCATATTCATTCTATCCGCGGCATTAAGTGAGCAAAGGCTGCTCCATTGTGACAGTCTGTGAATCCTATGATATAGATTACTGTTCAATAACCAAAAATGAGATTAAGAAAGTTAAAGTCACAAGATTTCTCACAGTGGCTGCAATAAATAAATGACTAATATTTAATTTTCCACAGCACTTGCCCCACCAAACTTTAAAAAAATACACACTGAAATACTGTCAAATACTTACAGCATGATTAGCTGTGTGTATGTGTGCATGCATGGCTGATTTTGTGTTAATGAATCCACCCAGTAGAAATAAGAAGCATTGGTATCTACGTTAAAGAATTTTGATTCTTTTTCCTCCCCTCCATGTGAACATTTTTTGTCAAAAAAAAAAAAAGGAGTTTTGAAAAAATCACTAAAGAGTTTATCCATTAAGATGCTTGGCAAATTCATATTAGGTGGCTCCTTTTTTTATACCAAAAGTACTTGAATTCCAAAAAAGAGGAAGTAAAAACATGATTTCTGTCAGAAAGAAATATTCTATAAAATCTAGGAAGGCTTGACTGAGGACCCCTCCCCCTTTTTGACACTTATGCGAAGGGATACTTTATATGTATCTATATCTATAGATATATATAAAAATAATTGTGTTTGTGTGTGGAAAATCACACCCGAAAATTCTGCCCAAATGGAGACTGGAACAATGCCTTGTAACAGTGTTAATTGTCACCATGGAAACCAGAAGAATAAGCCATTTTGAAACTGGTATAGAAGGCACACATTGAGCAACTCAAGCATTTTTCAGCCTCCCTCAGTGTTAAGGAACAAGATGCCTAGTCACTGAGAGGTCAGAGAAAGAAATCATCATGAAAGGTTTGTAGATGTGCACTGTCTGGTAAATAATAAAAAAAAATCTGTACACCGTTAACAACGCTGTAAGACTGCACACTGAATCTTTCAGAAAGAGAAACATCACAAAAAGATGATCAGGGCTGGGGTACAGATTCCACCCCTACAGCAAAACTTTAGGGCAATATTATGCGAACCTTGCCCCTAAAGCTCCCTGGGAATTCTGTTGTTGTAATAAAACTTCAGAAGAGGAAAGAAAAAAGGCTGCATGATGGAATTCAAAATAATGCTCTAAAAGCACACAGAGAGATTAAGACATCCATTGTAAGACTTTTGTATGGTGCTTCTGTTGGTTATAATGAAAAGAGACTAGACATACTGAACACACAGTGGAGCTATGGCTACGAAGTACAGAAGAATTAAACCAGTGAAATTTCTCAGTTATTGGAATAAGGTTACACAATTTGTAGATCTTCCACAGTCCATCATTCATATTCTCCAAATTGCAACTTTAACTTTCTTTTAATGACATGACCTAGTATATGACCGAGATTAAGATTAAGTGATCTGCTATTTTATTTGTACCTGAATTATATTTTACAAGTTTATAAAACTGCAGTGATGTAGTAGTGGCTGCAGATACACACACATACATATACATAAATGGTGTATATATGTACATACATTCATTGTTTTCATGCATGCAAAAAAGTTGTATACAGTCTATGTCAGTACATGTAAAAATGCTTTGTGGACACATTCACTAAAATATACATGAAATTTACTTGCATATCTGTATATTCATACAGATATGTGTCTGTCTATCATCTCTCTGCACACACTCACATTGTGCTTTCTGGATAATGTTTGCACTCTTCATGCTAGGCTTCATGGTGGCCCCTTAGGAAACCCCATGCCTAATGCCATTCAGTGATGAACAAAGACTCTTTTTATTCTAAAGTCCAGGGTCCAAAGCTCAGCTGTATACAAGCAAAGTGAAGGAATCTGCTAGAGGCCAGCCTACCCTTCACAACAGCTCTTAATGCTTCCACCTTTTGTCATAATATCAATGTGGGACATTTACAAACTGTCCAGAAGCTTGGTTATATTTCATATGCAACCATTATAACTAGAATCTCTGGACAACATTCAAGACCTCGGTTGAGTGTCCTGTCCAGACAAACAGCAGTTGTTATTCCTTGCAAACTGCTTATGTTTTACTATTAGCAATTTATGGCAAATAATTGCACAGGGAAATTATAAAGACTCGTACAATTGTCCTTGTAAATTAATAATAGGTTTTCTTGATTGGGATAAATTTGCTGCTGAGCCTTTGGAAAAATTAAAAAGTGCAATGTCATTTAAAATTGCCAGAACTCTCACAGCAAATTACATCTGAGGTTAAGAATCAGTTTTTTCTCTTCTAGCTTATTTCATTTCCATGATCTGGAAATCATATTACATTGGCCATGTATTGTTAATTGGACATAGATTGCATTATCTTTAATATAAATCAAACTACAAATATTAAAATGAATTGCAAATTCTCTAATAGAAGATCATAAAACAATTTTTTTTAAAGTCTCTCCCATTAATAATTTAATTCCAATTATATCACTCAGAAAACTCAAGGAGGAAACTGGTAACTTATTTCCATTCACTCTTCTTTTTATATAAAATAAATAATAAATATGCAAATTGTGTCTATTTTTAAATAGACAGACACAAAACAAATCTTAATACTTCAGTTCTGAGTAATCCCCCTCCTCTGAAAACAGAAACAAAACCAAAACAAACACCCTGTTTTTTTTTTACAAAAATAGGAAATCTGGATTTTACTTCAGTTTTTCACATTCATCTTTTCAGCAGCAAGCAAAGAGAAGGCTTAGTAACTTTGTGAACTACATTTTGCCCACAATAAAAAAATATGCAATTGGTACCCATTGTTCTGCTTTTCTGAAGGAAGGTGATCCCAACCATTTAAATTTTACTGTAAATGTAATATATTTTTGAATACTTTGCATGCCCTTTAATGAGTTTATATTAAATATTTAATACTGTTTAGGGCATATCCACTACCACCAAAAACAGTTATATTCCCAGCAGTCCCACTGTTTCAGGCAGAGGGCTTGATTGATCCTCCTAGCCTGAATTGAGTAGAATGAAAAGCAGCAGTTGGAAAATAGCTGCAATCATTTAATGCAGATGACCTCTGACAGGCTCACAGCTCTTCTATCTGAACAGAAATTTGCATGGGGTCTCTGTGCAGAGGAACAATGTAACCTAAATGGTAGACAATCTTTATTCTAATGAAGTGGGTGTCAAGGTCAATGTAAAACTGCAATGATAAATGGTGCACCACTAGGCAAGAGAAGTTGCATAGGCACTGTAGTGTTTTCACATTAATTGAAGGTTGAAATGCACTGAGTGAAAGTACAAGATTCTTTTCACCATAATGTGTTAATGCACAAATGTTTAAATGTTTTCTTCAAGCCTCTAGCCTGTTGACACAAATCTTTCGGGGATGGTGGGGGGAGGAGAAGTTGTCCAATAACCAGAAAAATAGAAGATTTTATTAGGTTGTCCTATTTCTAGAATCCCTAACAACTTCAACAATCTACTCAGAGTGCCAAAAGAATAACAAGTCTCCAGACACCTAATGTAATTCCCGTGATCCTTTTCCTATTTAGGAGATCTGTCTTTAATTAGTTCCAAACAAGCAACCCTTTAGACAACTCTTCATTAGATACCATTCCCAGTGAACTAACTATAAGAAAAAAAAGTCATGCTCCAATATTATTATTTCCTAGGTTTTAAGTTTTCTTTTTAGTATACCGTTAACATCGCCAGGTGTACTTTGTTCTGAATAAGAATTAGACCAGTAAAACTGGGTTTTGTAATGCAAAGAGTTGTGTGTCTAGAGTGGGGACTGAACTACAATCAGTTTTTGTGGCTTTGTCAAAATTGCAATACAGCTATAATTATGGCACTTCATCAGTCGATCAAGTAATTTGTAGAAGGCAGTACATTTTGTCTTATAAAAATGAGGAGGACAGTAAGCTGCTTTTAAAATCCTGAGCTGCTTAAGCCTGTTAAGGGTATATTGTTTGCTAATACTCTCATTAGCAGCCAAGCATTTTAACTTCATCAATTAAACAGGAAATGGCGTTGCACCATTAGTTTCACAATATGCTAAACTACAGATAGGAGTATTTTGCTAACAATTTTAGAAAATATATTTCCAACTGTAAGTTACAATATGAATTGCCAAACTGTTTTTGTGAACATACATATACACAATCTGTGTGTGTGTGTGCGTGTGTTGAAAGTCACAGTTATGTTTCTGAAGGTAACCAGTTTTGTGAGAACTTGCACGCATGCACAAGCACTCACACAGGCATGCGCGCGCACGCACACACACACACACACACACAAATTCTTAGGTCCCACAGAGATTGAATTTAGAGACTTACTCACTTCTTCACGCTAGTGAGCATTTACTCATATAAGTAGTCCCCCACTAAAGTCAGTAAGGCTACTCCTGTGACTAACTAACTGCTCAGCAGCATGATTAATGGATTCACAATCTAGTCCATAGATTGTGAATATTTCTCAATCTTCAGAATACTAAGATCTCCTGTACAAATAGATTTTAACAATACAATTACAGTTACTAGACAAGGAGCTATAGCCTGTCACTAATTAAAGTATCTGCAGCACTTTCAGTAACTGGAAGACTGGTAATGGAATTTACTGTACAATGCCAACGCTATTTTACAGCTTTGATGTGAAAGAGAATTTTCCATACAGAAATTAGTTTTCCTGATATTGTAATTCAGAGAATAAACTCCAATGGAAAAAAAAAGTATAGTGAAAGAAAAAATCTTACTGATGAAACTGTTTAAAAAACTGTACAGCTTCATCTGTGTGTGATTTGTCAGGTCTGAAGCTTTGACGTGCCCAAGGGGCAGACCCCAGCGGGGAGTAGGCTGCAGAGCTAAATAGCTGTGAAAGAAGTCTTAATGTAGGATGGAATTCAAACTAACCTTGACATGACCTCAGGAAAAATATGCAAAAAGTAAAATGAATGCACTCTGCAAGATACATCCTAATTTTGTGGCCAAGCTGGTTAGTTTCACAAACATAACTAGGACTTTAAAAGAAAAATAAAATATAAGAAAAAAAGGGAAACTTAGGAATTCAGAGTAAAAACTTAAGCAGGCATGGTGTATTATTGTGGAGGCATGTGAACCATTTGGAAACAATCCAAATAAAAACCAACACTGAACAATATTGTTGTCAGCCTGTCTATTCAGGAAAATTGTTTTTTTAGGTTGAATATAAATGACACAAAGCCAAGATTACATCATTGCATTACAAAGTCTGTTGTGGCTTTTAGCTGAACAAGCCCCATGGATCTATTGGTTGATAGCAGTAATTCAGTAAGGAGGTTTTAATTCCCCCTGGCCCCCGCAGCTTCATTACTATAAATATAGAGAATTTTTGTTTTAAACATGAATGGCTTTTTAAAAAAAACCTGCATACTGATTTTGGTCTGGTCTGATACAAACAATAACATTTTAGCAGATACATTAAATCTTGATTTAGCTTTATTATACATTTTGCCTATCTTGTTCAGTGTTCAGTTAAGCAGGAAGACATCCACCCTACTACAGCAGCCAAGAACTGGCTAATTCACTAGATATATGGAAATTTTAATTGAGTGTCAACTTGTGTTGAAATTCAATCCCATTACCTTCTAGAATGCAATTTTGTAGCAATATCAGTTATTTACTACACTATTAATCAGATTTTAAACATAATTAAATTCCTAAGAACATATAGCCAAAACACCATACTTTGAATTCCTACATCCAGGGTAATCAGGGTATGAGATTCCACTAGATGCATACATGTATGGCCCATCTACAAAGCCAAATAAACCATGTCAGAAGATTGTGTTAAAACACAGTTCCATAATATAGTAATAACACTTTTCCACCCATTAGTACAGGAAAGATCAAACGGTGTTATAATACTATTGGTGCATTTCCAGTCATAACATAGTCATCAAAGCTGGTAAATTTGACTGTTTAGACAGGCCCTTTGGGTGGATCTACAGGGAGAAATTCGTGAAATTCTCTTTCTGTTGCTAGCACCTTAGCACCAGTGCTAGCACCACTGTCAACTGGCTACCGAAATTTTTCCTACTGTGTTTTTTCACCATAGCTCAGTCTTCCACCATTGTGTAGATGAGGTCTAGGGATCCATATGAACATGGAGTATGTTTATTGTGTCATGGGTCTGTGTTATGACTGGAAATGCATCAACTGTATTATAACACTGTTAACAGGTAGGACTAAAGATTGTTATAACTCTGTTATGGAACTGTGTGCAGCAGTTTCTAAACCAGTTCTCAATTTAAAATTATTTAGTGGCATGAAGAAGTTTTTCTGTAAGAGAAATAAGAAAACCAGTGAGCTCCTCAGGACTTTGGATTAACAGGTATATATCCTCACTGGAATAATTTCAGAGTCAGGGCATGCCGAACTCATTGCATGGTTAATGTTCAGCCCATCAGTGACAGGAAACCTAAACTTCGCTGTGAAGAAATGTTTAGGCCCGGGAGCACAAAGTTCAAGAAGCAACTGTTACATACTGGATGCTCAAAACCACTAGTCAAAGAAAGACTTAAAATAGTGTCTCTCTAACCAAATCTGGCAGAGCCCTATACTTACATATAAAAAGATGCCAATATAACATGAGGGGGTTTGACAGAAACCCACAAAGAAAGAAAATTATGAACTGAGGATCTCACTTCATCCTCTGTTCATCTGGCTTTGCCTGGGTTTTGCGGCAGATATGATACACAGATCAAACCTTCCCTAAAAGCACCAAAGATTTAATTACAAATTAATATACTTTTGTCATGCTGCGTCACAACCATTTTTTATTTTGATACAGATGTTCTTGTGTAGTTAATTCCCTTTGTATTTTTCATGGAAAGAATTTCCTGAAGTCTTTACTCTATCTTTACTCAGGAGGTCACTAGGTGTTTTGAACGAGTAAGGACAGATTAAAAATAGAGGGATGGATTTCCCTCTCCTGTGGTAAAACACACAAGTGTGAGTTAAGGGAACTCTCTGTGTACTTCCTCTCCCAGAGTTGCTCCCACACTGTTCCTTGGAGTGGGGAGGAAGGTTTTCTCTACTGCAGCTGAGGCTCCAAATCTGTACTTTCCCCAGATATATGTAAGGGTCTTGAAGTAGCCACAGGAGACCAGGAAAATCCATGAAAGTGTTCTGTGTTCATGGTGGCTTCCAGGGCTGGATTTAGGGGCAGGTGACTCAGGGGCTCGGTTTGAGGACACCAAGCTCAGGATGCTGTGAAGTACTCAAGTTTAACAAATGGAGAGGGGGACACCATTTGGTTTAGGGATGATGCTATTGGTTTCCTCCTCCCACCACTTAATAGCAGCATAGCTCCAATGAAATCATGCTATTATGAACAGTTTCTGGTTACAGCTCTTCTGGAGAACAGTGGGGAAAGAAATAAAGCATTGGGCTGTATTACCATTCCTGGAATCTTTGCAGGCCAATCAGTGATAACGTGCATCCCACCAGCCCTATCTCTGTCACTATCCAAAGAAAGGCTCTTTATTCGGCCTGCTGCGTCCTACCCTTTCTGCCCATGTGGATACTGACCATATGAGGTGGTCTGGGGTGACAGTATCATGGCAGTGTCTGAACTCTCCTGTATGGGAGAACTGAAATCCACTTTATGTGTTCCCTATGTTCACAGATCTTGGGGAGCCAACTGGACTGTGAGTGAGGATTTCTAGACTTGGTCCAATGTTGATATAAAAAAGTTCTTCCTTTATTATAAACCCACCTTCCTGCTGCCTCCAATCTAAATAAAGGCTAATAGTTTCAGTACTGTGCTCTGGTTTGCTTCTTGTGTTATGTCAAGTGTTGGCACATGTCAGTGGATCCACAGTGCTTGCAAAAGCATCTTCAGTGAATATATATGGCTCATCGGCATAATGCAGCATAACTTCACTAACTGTAATGTCATTATGATGTACCATTTCAATGCTGTTTTAATACCACATCAATTCATGCTTACAATGTTATGTAATTAATATGTAATATCCTGGTATACAGTACACATTAAAAATGTTTTGAAATGTAATAATACCTAGTAGCCACTTTTCCAATACAAATCAGGGGTGTCGTTAACAAAAATTCTTAAACACTTAAAAATGTCATCATTTGCATCAGTAAAGTGCATATTGTGGGTTAATGTACTAATAAGTATGTTAAAAATGTGATTTAAAAATTGTTAAAAGGGCAAAATTTGTTTTTTTCACCTTTTTATATAAATCATAGTTTAATTGTTTTCAATCATTTTTTATATGAAAAGAAAAAAAATTCTCCTGGGTTTAGACTTTATTTTTATGGTCAAATTACAAGCATCTTAAAAAAGGTCACATTTATATTGGAAATGCTGATGTAGCCTAAAGTATGGTTGCGTGTATGGTACAGCAGGAACTATTTTAAAAAATATTCTTAGCATCAGGAGAATCTAAATTTGCTTAAATCTGGACTTATTTTTTTTTTTACAATGGCAAGTAATGATAACAACATGCAGAAATGTTAAGGCTAAGTGTACAGTGTCAAAATAGATTGAATCTCTCTAAAAACTGGAAATTCAGGCTATTTAAACATAATCCAGATGTTTGGCTTTTATTCACATTTCAAGGAGGAGGAAACTTATATGAAACAAAATTCATACATGCACATTTCATTAGTGCCATTTCTATCACTGAATTAAAAGTTCTTCCATGTGCTTTCCAAATCAGATAATGGTTTAAATTAATTAAAGGAGTTGCCTATAAATTGTTCACCTCGCAAATGTTATTGAATTGTTTTCATATGGGAAAAAATATTTAACTCGTGTTAAAAATTCTGATAATCATTTTCTTCTTAATGCTATCAAGTGTAATAGATGGTGGAACATCTCATTCTAAACAAACTACATGAACCAGGATAAGTAGGCACTCAGGACCAATGACTCTCTTAATGCAGTAGCAGGTATGTATTTTCAGACAGACACATCCTGATGGAATTATGAACACTTTGGTATAGATGCATTCCCTCCTCATTGATAATTAAGAGGGTCACATAACTCTAGATTTTTGAAGAGTTATTGTAGCTATGTTGGTCCCAAGATATGAGAGAGCCAAGGTGGATGAGGTAATATCTTTTACGGGACCTGAAGAACAGCTTTGTGGAACTTGAAATCTTGTCGCTTTCAAAAAGAGATGTTGGTCCAATAAAAGATACTACATCATCCACCTTGCCTCACGCAATTTTTTAAAAACTATTTAGGTGTTGCTGCCCTCAGCACTGCAATGTTTAACTCAGGGTTTCTCAGACTTTATTGCACCGCGACCCCCTTCTGACAACAAAAGTTACTACAAGACCCTGGGAAGGAGGACCAAAGCCCGAACCCCACCACCCCAGGCAGGGGGTCCAAAGCCAACGCCCAAGCCCTCCACACCCTGGGGGGAGGGTGCTGAAGATTGAGGGCTTCAGCCCTGGGTGGTGGGGCTCGGACTTTGGTTTCAGTCCCAGCCCCAGCCCCAGCAAATCTAACACCAGCCCTAGCAACCTGGTTAAAACGGGTCACCACCCATTTTGGGATCCTGACCCACAGTTTGAGAACTGCTGGTCTAAAAGCTTTACCACCCTAAATCTCATTTTTAAAAGTAATTTAGGACCTTAGGAGCTAAATCCCCATTGAAAGCCAAAGGGATTTAGGCATAAGTGACTAAATCACTTTGAAAATTAGATGTAGGCTCCTAAAGCAGTTAGGCATTGCAATACCGAATGCAGCAACACTTAAAACCTTTAAAAATCTGGGACATAAGCAATTTTTTTACTCAAGGTGAGCTAATGCGGGGGAGGGGGGGAATGTGACTTCCATGACATGTTCTGTTTTTAGAAGACTAACCAGTAGTATCTTATTTGCAATACCGAACATTAGTTAAGGAGTGGTAGTAGTATGGCCATTGTCTCTATAAAATACACTATCCACAATAAATTGCACAATTCTTGTAACCTTCAGTGTCTTAGAAACTGAGATTCAGGATCCACTTCTTACTAACATCTCTCATGGACTAGATGACCTCTCGAGGTCCCTTCCAGTCCTATGACTGATTCAATAATAAAGCGGTAACAGCTCCTCAAGGTAGGCAAGTTAGGCAAAACTTAAGAAAAACAAAATTAGGTAGAAATGCCCTTTATGTAGAATGGGCAAAACAAAGGAGAAAAAAAGGAGGAAAATGTTTGGATTTTGGTTCCTACCCTCACTGTTAAAAATGTATGCCTTATTCCAGTTTGAATTTGTCTAGCTTCAGTTTCCAGCTGTTTTATGTTGTTATACTTTTGCCTATGGCTTAAACCGTTGTGGTTGGAAACCCTACAGAACATAGTGTTATTGCAGGAATCTGACATGAAGCCAAACATTTGGTGGACTCAGCTGAGTTTTGTTTTGAGTGTCTGGGCTCGTCAACTCATGTGAGCCAAAATGGTCACACAAAAGCCTATGATCCTCAAGTGTCCACATTTTGTACAACTCTACAGCATGATTCTCTAACGCACCTAAATAGAGCTTAGGGGCAGTGGTGAGCAGAGCTAATGGGGTACCTGTCACAGTTCTCTGATTCTCAGCCACCACTTGTGGCATAAACTGAAGATGCATGAGAGTAGCTTTAACTTCCACCATCCCATTTCCTTGCCTTCTCTTGCCATATCCCTCCATCCTACTTCTGGCATTTTCCCTACCTTCCGTTATGCTGGGAGAAGGTAGTGGAGATTGGTGGCAGTGATAAAGATTCCCCCTATATGAAGGCAATTCTCCAGTACAGATCTCTGGCCACTTTAGGTTCACTTTGTGAGCTTTCAATGTTTGTCACAAAGTGAGGCTGGCAGACAAGTGACTCTGGGCCCCTAATGTTTCCAGTCCCTCTGCCACATGCCAGCTGTGTCCATGTTGGCCACACAGTGTTGTAGCTACACTTTCCTATTTGCATGTAATGAATGATAATTCCACACTCTGACTGGTTTGCATTTTAATTTTTGAAATTTACATAAAGAAATGGAAAAAGGTATATATTAAAATTTGGAGTTGGTATTTTATCTTTAAGAAGGTCAGAAATGCACGAAGGTGCCAAAATTCTTTTGAAAACAACCTTTTGATAGGAAAAGTCAGGACAGAAAGGCTTGCAGTCAAATATTCTGAAGTGAATTCAGGAAAGTCTGAATCTCCTTCAACCATACAGATTTCTAGAGAAGAAGGCTCAGAAGGGAATATGGAATTACAGTGATTACTTGTAATTGAATTTCCTAGGAAAGATTTAGAATATAAATATGAACTTGTCCTTTACTGGCATCCCTTGAAGACCATTTTGGTGCTGCTTTTATGGACAGCTAACGCCTATAGTCATACATGTCATCAGAGCTAGTGTGACAGCTCAAATACGAACCTGTAAGTTATAGGTACTGTACAACAAGCTGTAGATTGGAAGCAAGTTGTCTGATATCAACAATCAATCAACTTTCAATGGATATTCTACTCAGTGATGTTTCTCTGTTACTCTATGCTGAGTATCTAGTTATTCTATATGGAGAAGGGAAAAGAAAGCTTTAAGAGACAATGGGGACCACATAGTTCCTCTAATTTATTACTCACATCTTTCAAAATGGACATTTTGTTAAAAACATCAGGAAAAATAAGCAACTTCTATTATTAAGATGATACATCCTTCCTGAATAGTTATTACATTGTGCTGATGTCTGAGTAAAGTTGCTTTTTTTAACCATCATTAAGTTTCCTTTCTAGGTCAACAACCATTTTACACTTATTAATTATACTAAAGGAAAACAACAGAGTTCTTAGTATTTTTGAATTTACTAGAGTATTTTGGTCAAATCTACAATCTATAATTTAGATTCTTCCACTGTTATAGTATAATAATATAATACTGTTATAGTATAATAATATAACAATATAGTTATAATTTAGATTCTTCCATTGTTATAGTACATTGCTATATAACTTAAGTTTAAATAAATTTAAGCAATGGATACATATTTCAGAATGGCTCAGAGTAACTTTATACACTGACAGTCTACACTAGCACTACATTAACCCTATTAAATGTAATTCTTCCAGCTCATTGATGATTGACATTAGATACTGACATTTGAAGAATTGCCTTTATATTGATTTTATTCTTTGCCTCTTTAATAATGTGTTGAAGAAACAGCAGTGATAGAAGTTAACTGTCCTTTGGTAAATCCATTAAGCACTTAAGAAAAAGGTTTGAATATTTAAGCCATGCAAAAAAACTTTAAGGACATTACATGTTTTTAATTTTGCAATCGTTCACAGTAAATGCTGAAAAGTCCCATTAGTGTGAATACATTTACATTTGCTCAGTAGAACATAAAATGCAGAGTTAACAAATTTCACACTGTCACATCCACAATACAATGCCATATAACAAAAGAAGTTTTAATAAATATTGTTATGTGCATTTCTCAAGACCTGAGCCAGGATGTACAATGCACAATACAGTGTGGTAGGCCACCTGGTGGCCAAATGAACTAATTATACATTTAAAAGAGAAAAAAGCAGACATTTGTGGAAAATAGCTTTAAGTAAATGAACAAAAACCCAAAGACAATAAAGTAGAACTGTGTTGTTCGCCTACCTCAAAGTGTCAAGTATTGGCCACTACTTGAGGCACAATACCAAGCTTAGCAAACCAATATTTTGGGATGTGGTAAAACAAACATAGCCTAGATTCGTGGCTGTACAGCCACCTTGCCTCAGTCCACCAACACAAAGCTATTGTCAGGGCCACTGCAACCATTTAGGTGACCTAGGCAGTCGCCTAGGGCACTAGGATTTTGGAGGCGCCATTTTCTTCGGCAGTGACCAAGGCGGCTGGATCTTTGGCTGCCCCGGTTGCTGCCGACATTTAGGCGGAGGGAGCTGGGGCAGGGGAGCGCGAGAAGGGCTGCCTGTGGCAAGTAAGGGGGGGGTGGCGTACGGGGAACTCCCCGTCCCAGCTCACCCCTGCCCCACCTCCTCCCCGAGCACGCCGTGTCTGCTTCACTTCTCCCGCCTCCCAGGCTTGGGCGACAATCAGCTTAGTGCATGGAGCAGGGGTGAGCTGGGGCGGGGGGGGCGGGGTGCTCAGGGCAGAGGGTGGGAGGTGGGGAGCTGCCGCAAGGGGGGCGCCTCAGGGCGGAGGGAGGGAGCTGCTGCAGGGGGGATCGCCTCAGGGCAGAGGGGGGGGAGCTGCCGTGGGGGGGGGAGAGTGCACGGTAGAAGTTTCACCTAGGGCGTGAAACATCCTTGCACCGGCCCTGGCTATTGTAAATCAACTAGAGGATTCCTCCGGCTTAGGAGAATCTTCCAGTGTTGTAAGGCCACCAGAGCAGCTGTTACACTACCTGCCAGATGGAAGTGGACAGAGTAAAGAAGGAATGGCTGGGACCATCCTTTACAATGACGATCCATGATTATGGGAAAGACCCTGGGGTAACTGGCAGCTGGCTTACAACAGAACAACCTGGAGACTTGTGTGTATTACCCTGAGGACCATTCCAGTCACTGGCTGAATCCAAGATAGGGATGGCATGAAGAGCCTTTAAACCATCTTCCTGTCCCCTCAGCTCATCGTTTGTGTTTCTAGGAGCTTTTCCCTTGGGAAAACATACTGTGTTCTATATCCTGAAGACACTCTTACACTGAGAAGCTATTGCAGTATTCTTTCATGTCTTCTGTAATATTTATTTTACTGTCTGCTCTATTTAGTCCTATTATATGTTCTATTTTTTTATGAATTCACAATTAAAAAAAATTCTGTCCCTCCCCTCCACCACTAGTTTTCTCCCTAGTTTTAACCTCATTCAGTATCCCCCCATTCAATATCAGTTCCTTTCCTATAAAAACTTTTAATTCCCCATCTAAATGACTTATGGCCTGAGCTGCTAGTACGGGGCAAGTCGCCTTCTGGAAAAGCCCACAGTTTGCTGCCTCTCAGTTCAATGCAATCACATGCTGGAATCCCTATCAGCAGGATCAAATTTAAATAAAAATAGTTAAACAAAATATTTTGGGTGGTTTTGGATAAGATGTGATGAACTTTGGAGAGAATTTTTTATTGCATGTTTTGTCCCAAATACAGAATCAACACAGCAAGAAAAAAAAGATGGTCTATTGGGAGAGGGAGGAGAACGTCTAAATAATATAGAGCATCATTCCTCATAGGTTTGACATTGAACCCTATTATATTTTCTGCACTAGGAAACTGCCTACTCTTAAAGATGGCTCTAGATATTGGACTGAGTTCTGCCCTCACAGACTCATGCTGCCATTCTTAAAAAATCTGATGAGTCCCCACATATTAATAGCACTGCTGAGCCCTACATACATACTGAATTAGGAATAAGTAGAAAGTCAGTGTTGGGCACATTTTAAATACCTCAAGAGAGAATACAATTATTTAAAAACAACTACATTGTTTTTTTAGTCTATTTTGTGTTCATTTTAAAAACACATATCTAGTCTAACAGCATGGATGCCCAATAATTGAATTTTGTAATTTCTAGCACCATTAAGAGTTATCTAATGTATTAAAAAGTTTCAGAAAAGCAGCAGCAAAATTTGAATTTGTGATGGAAAATGTTTATGTTTGACATACACATTAATCAAAATGCTGCCCTTTCCATTACAAAGAAGCAGAGTAGGGAGCTGTCATCTCATGCAAGAATGCTTATGGGGGCTGGAGAGGTGGGAGATGTGCTGAGACATATTTTGGATCTCTTTTAAAAGGAGTAAGTACCCACACCAGCTATCAAATGCTCGAGGTACAGAGTATTTAATGTTGACTGACCACACCTACGAATGAGATTGCACTCCTGAGGGCCATGGTAACCCAGTGGTTAGGGAATCCTGGCCTGGTTGCCCAGCACTATTGAGTAATAAGTGGAAAACCCTGTTCTGCATGTGTAAACTGTGAAGAAAGATGTTCCCTGTGTCCTCTTCCCCACTGAAGAACCCATGCTTTACACAGCAGGATTTGGCCCAGAAAACAAAAATCTCCCAGAATAAACCCAAAACAGTGGAAATGTACTATTATTACAGATCAGTGGAATGGCTCTCCACTGTCCCCCTCCTGAAGACTCTAAAAGTTGAATAACTAAATCATGCCCTGCTTTGTGAAAATCTCCCTAAAATCCTTGAATGTGCATATTTTAAATCTAAGGATAAACACTAAGCCCTGGCCTGGTATAAGTGGGAGTAACTCCATGGACTTCATGGACTTGCACTCTTTTACAGCTGGTCTGAATTTGGTGTAAAGTGCTGAAAATTAGGAAACTACAGATACTTCTTTTGAGTGCGCAACATTGGATGCCTTCACAGAATGGACTGAGGATTTGTTAGAATAAACTTTTGCATGGCTGTGCAAACATAATTATAGTACATCAACCTTTAGAGTATAATGTAGCTCCAGTACATGTTTAGGGGCATACAGGCAATTTAAATAACAGTACACATGCTGTTGTGTTCATCTGTGACTGGTGATGTTATGAGGATCTCTCCAGTATCTGAGAAACCTTCAAACATGGAAACTTCTAGGGATGAGAAAACTTCAAAAAGTTTGGAGGTTTGCTTTGGTCAAAATCAGCATCCAAGGGTTTAGGTACCTTATCTAGCTGAACATCTTTTGTCCGCAAAACTGGTCCAGAAATCTTCTTAGAACAGGCTTGATACTGATATTTTTGGTTCTTCTTGCACCAGAAATATTGTAAACTATTGTATAGTCTGGATCTGTAAAAGCAGCAAATAGTCCTGTGGCACCTTATAGACTAACAGACGTATTGGAGCATGAGCTTTCGTGGGTGAATACCCACTTCGACAGATGCATGTTTTTTGATGGTACTTCAGCATTTCAGTTTCCAACTATGACTGAAATAATGACACCCGGAGGCATGATAAATGGGAGGGAAAGAAGTTAGTCACAACACTTCCAAACCATCAAAAAGGTTCTGGCGTGGTTTGGTTAGAATTTTGGTCAAAATTGTCTGGTTCTATAGAAATCCATTTGACTCTTCATAATAATCTGGGATGCTGGTGCAAGATTTATTTTAATGCTTGTGTCTGTATCTCCTTATTAGAATATACACCCCTGTTTTGGGATGCATCATGTTTCATGCAGGATAACAACATGAGAGGACAGTATGTTTCTAGAACTAAATGGGATCTTTGTTAAGAGAACTATTTACAGAGGTGCTGCAACTGCTGCTGGTATTCCAGTTATGTGCACACAGACTGGATTCCTGTGGCATCCTCCAAACTCCTGCAGTTTATGTGCTTCCCTCCAAGTTCCATGCAGGTTGTTACATTTTTCTTTTAATAATCTTTGTTGTTGTCTCTCTTAGGCTAGCATGACTTGCTGTGGCACTTGCTCCTTGAGACTTGTAGTATGAATTGTTTTAATGCATGTCGCATCCCATCCTGTTCAGTTCTCTGTTGGATTGCTTGAGCCTCCCAGCAGATATGCAAAGACATTGTAGTATGTCCACAGACTTTATTTCCTGTTCCACAGAACCATCTGTGTTGTACTCTGGAAGGGAAGCCCTGGTCAGTGTATCTGCCATCATAGTTACTCCCCTGGCAGTACCTTATCTTCACTTCATAGTGCTTCAATCTCACTACGATGTGTTGCAGTCGCTTGGGTGCACTCAGCACTGGCTTCTTCATGATGTTTTCTAATGGTTTGTGAGCAGTCTCCACATCTACCTTGTGCCAAAAGGTGAAATGATGGAATCATTCTAATCCAAAGGGCACAGCCGGTAGCTCTATTTCTATCTGAGCGTATCCCGTTCCTGCATTTCTGAGGGCTATAACCAAATGCATCAGGCCTGCTCCTAGGCCTCCTTCTGAGGCACCATTCTGTGGCACTCCTTGCTCCAGAACGTTGTAATACTTTAGGACCAGTGCCTTGCTTATTATCAGTTTTACTCTTTCAAATGCCTATCCTTGGCTGTCTTACAATTCCAGCACTGCTTCATCGCATGTCAGCTATCTCAAGGGTTCACAGGCTTCTGACAGGTGTGCACAAAATCTGGAACGATGGTTGGTCATTCCTACAAATTTCTAGACTCCCTTCACATTCTTTGGTTTTGAGCACTTCCTTAACGGCTCTCAGTTTCTCAGAGTCTGGTAAGAGTTCCTCAGAAGTCAATAGATGTTCAGTGTAGAGGACCTTAGTTCTCCTCAGCTTGTCTACATTTTGCTGAATATTCTGCTGTTGGCATCTCACTAGGAGTAGCTTGTTATCACGGCCCTGGATTGCATTTTCCTTGACTGCTTCTTCTTCTCCAATAAGAATGTCATCATGTACAATCTTGATGTGTGGGAGTCCCTCTGGTGGAGGGTTCAGTTTACACTGGACCACCTCTGAGGCCAGGATGATGCACATAAGCATTAATTCCCAGCAGTACCTCCCAAAAGATGTGGCAAAGGTTGTTAGGTGACTGGATGGGTCATCTAGCTCAATATGCCAGAACCCATTCTTGACCTCAAAAACCATGAACACTTTTGCCCTAGATAAATCAAGTAGTATGTTCTCAATTGTTGGTAATGGGTAGTCTTTTCAATGCTCTGTTAAGTGGTTTTGGATCAATGCAGATCCTAATTTACTCAAAATTTTCTCACCGCTACTAGGTTGCTGATCTACTCCATGCTAGTTTCAATAAAGGTAAAGCCCTGTTAGAATGCTGGACAGGGCCCATAGGGCCTATTCTCTTCCTCTCTCACACTGGGGATACTCTGGGACTGTCCTATGATCACTGCCCTGCTGCCCACAAAATGGGTGGTACACTTGTGTGTCAACTACTATAAATGCCAAATGATAGTGGGTCATTTTGTGGTTTCTTATAGGCAGCCTGCATTTGCCCATTGGCCTCAGAATGGTATTATTATACATCACCAGTACCTGGTCATATGTCTCCAGTCTAATATTGCTGCTTATCAGTGTTGCGGGGATTACATTGCAGCTGGCTCCAAAATTCAGCTGGAATTGAATTGGTTGTTGATCAAATAGCCTAGTTGCAAATATGGGAGTGGAATGGCTGGCATCCTTCTTCTGCAGTACATGTATATTGAGAGTGTTTGCATCTGCTAAAGTGACAGAGCAGAAATCCTCAATCACTGCACATGTTACTGCTTTTTTCTTCCTGGAGTAGCTGTGGCATTGGAACATAAAATGTCTCTTATTTCTTACACTGTTACAGCTGGGCAATTTGTTTTCTACATTTCATGTTGGTTTCCACAGATGTACATAGGACTATGATGCCTTCATTCTTGGTTGTTCTACCTTTGTCCTGGTACCTGGGTTTCTTTAGCTTCAGCCTATGCACTTGCTCTGTATTAGTGGCTATCTTTGTTTTGATCCTTTCTCTAGACAGTTCAGATGCCCTTGTTATTTGGAGGCATTTCTCTGTGGTCAGATCTGATTCTCTCAACAATCTTTCCTGTAAACTGGAATCACATGTCTCACAAATGATCCTGTCTCTAATTAGTGAATCTTTTATGTCTCCAGAGATATATGCAGATACCAAAGCTCCCAACTGTGTAACATAAGTATCTCTTCCTTCTTCTGCTTCTTGGTGGCCTGTCTCTCTACAGTCTCACACTGCTTGGAGTAATGGTACTCAGCCACCTTTATCTGCTGTGCTACATTTCGCATGTTATTCCTGGCAACAGTGTGTCACTTACTTCTTATGTTTCCCCCCACTATGAGATAGTAAAAAAGCTTTACCTTAAATTTTTCATCTGTATCAACTCAGTATACAGGCTAATTTTTTGTGCAAGATTTTTTTTCTGGAAATCCAGCTTTCCTAGTGGCCAGAGGCTCTCCATTGTGCCTGTTTTCTCTGCTTCTAGGAGCTGCTTTGTTTTCCTGTTAATCACACTCTCTTCCTCATTCAGACTGACTGCTGCCACCATATTCTCACATACCACATGTTGGGTAATAACATATTTGTAAACGAAACTGGCTCTTTATTAAGAGAACTATTTACAGTGATGATGCAGCTAGCATTCAAGCCATGAACACAGAGCCTGCCTTCCTGGTGCCTCTTCCAAACTCTTCCCTCATGCAACCTGTGTGCCTCCCTCCAAGTTCCATGCGGGTTGCTACACATTATGCATAAGGATTCTATTATGGAACCAGGAATACTAGTTCGTAGGTGAGCTAATTTAATCTATGGATGGATGGGAGAATTAAGGTTAAGTAGGCCCAATATATACCTAAGCTTCACATCTCCTAGACAGATCCCTTCAAACACTTGAATGGTTCTTGCACTTCCCTAGTGAGGCAACCTAGCCAGCTCATGCAGAAAGTCATCCCTTGCACCATAATCTGTTATTCTGTCTCAGATTCACTAAAGTGAAATCGAGCCCTCTGGGTCCCAAAACATAAACTTCAATCCTCAGTCTGTGATCATGGGTTTGTTACAATATATTATTATATTTTCACTTTATCACAATAATTTTCTGAATGTTGAGGAACAGATGTTTGGCCATATTTACAAAAATCTTCCCATCATGTACATTCAAACTGAATCAGATATGCACATTAATTCAAATTTAATCATATATACATATTAACACATTCACATGTTTAGTGGCCATATGAATTTTAATCGATGTACAAAGAAAACTGGTCATGTAAGAGACTAGAGGTGCCGATACAGTGCAATCATCATAGCATCTAAGTGCTGATTGTTGAACAAGAGACGGGGTGGACAGAAGGGAAAAAATTAGGCAGGAAAGAAGAGCTAGGGAAGGAAAATCAGACTGGAAAAAAAGAGATTGCTTCTTTGTTACACTTTCAAGAAACATTACAAATAATAATATAGTCTCTTCATCCTCCTCTATCTCTGTTCCCAATATTCTCTCAACAAGCATGCACTTTGATCTTTTAATTTAAAAATAGAAATTCCTAAAGTGGAAACTGTCTTTGCTGAAGGGATGAGAATTGTACAAGCTTCCCAAATAAAGCTTTTCTTTTCTATTTTACTGGGATCTTGAGTTAAGCATTAAGAAACAGACAGACTGCAAAGCAAATAGTTTTAACATCTTCCAAGCTCAGTAACTCATGTTTCAGTCTTCCATCTCTTGTGGTCTCCTAATAACTAGAGTTATTCAGTCCTCCAGAGGATTTTCAGAAAGTACAGGGGAATCAATGCCTAATATTTGAAAAAGTACTTTTAATTTTTTGAAGGGGAAAGAAAACCCTTTTTGTTTTTCCTTATACAACATAAAGAAGAAAAAAGGGCAAAATCACTTTACCTATGCAATTTACTTTGAGAACAAAACTAAACTGGCTATTTCACTCGATCTAAGACAGTTGATGATTCACTCCTTGGAGATAAAAAATAAACTCTGACTTTTAATTTCTTAAGTTTGGGGGAAAAAATTGAACACAAATATGGTCTTATGGAGGTAGAACACTGTATTGGCCAGATACCCTACCCACCCCAGAATCATGGCTGGAAATTAGTCACATCACACATGACAAGAATCTAGAAGCCCTGAGAAATAGTTGAGTCACTACCTGCAAAACAGATCCATGCCACTTCTGGAGGGGAAAGGCCTGTAAAGAACAACAGAGTCTACTGCTCACAGAAATTATCAATGCCTCCTTCAGAGAAATTAGCCTCCAGCTTTCCTGAAAAATGGAAATATCTGCCTGATCATCAGAAAGCAAATACTTGATGCAGAAAAACTCTCCAACTATTGCTTCATCTTCAGCCTCCCATTTCTAAGCAAAATCATTGAGAAAGTAATTACTATCAAGCTTTAACAATATGAGATTGAGGTCAGTATTCTGGATGCTTCACAAATGGGCTTTAAAGTGGGACACAGCATAAATAAAGCCCTAGTGGCACTAAAAGATGACCTTCTCATGGCAGTGGAGAGTCTATATATGTCAATGCTCACACAACTCAATCTGTCCTGCTTTCCACATAGTTGATCACGATATGCTGCAGGTCTGCCTGCATGACATAGCTGGAACACTGTAATGACACCTATTATTCCTGTGCATCTGCTCCTCTTCCCCAAAAGCCCTCATTGCCATTCAGTCTAGGATCTATCCTTACCTCACCGCTTTTTTAATATTTACATGAGATCAACTGGTGAGGTGGTGAGGCATCATGGACTTTGCTGCATATGTGTTGATGAGACCCAGCTGTGTATCACGTTTTCAATAGGTGCTACCAACACCATCACAAGACATCATTACCTAGATAAACAAAAGCTGGATCAAACATGACCCACACAAGGCTGAAGCAATGCTGGTAAGAAGGTTCAAAGAATTCAAATTCCTTCTGTCAAATATACCTGTTCCCCATTTATCAAAGTTGATTGAAGCTTTTGGAAAATGCTTTTTTTGGTCACTAAGCCTGGATGATCAGGCAGCATCAGTGGTAAAATAGATATATAACCCCAAGCAGAGAGTCCCATAACCAGAGAAAGGAGAAGAGCAGAAGACGCCAGGAAATCCACTGAAGACCTTGCTGCAAATGTTTAAATTTAACTGGTAAGTGCTTAGAAGTTATGCTGATGTGTGCTATACATAAATGAGACAGAGACAAGTGAAAGTACTGTACTTTGCAGTATCTTAGATCGTAGGCATGAAGAAGCATGTGGCCTTCCCTTGGAACAGTATCCCAGAAGAATTGGTTTAGACCATTGTAAGAAAAGAGAGCCAAATGGTCAAACACATAACGGATGATCACTAGACTAAATTTTGTTATTAACAGTGAATAAATAGGTCATATCCAAACTTCCATCTGATATTGCGAGCAATGAAATAGGAGTTTTTCACATATTAGCTGGCTGCAACTCTTAAAATGAACACAATAAAATGTGTTCAGAATCCCGGGAATTCTGCAGCTAGCTGTGGATTTTGCAAGGATAAAATATCAGCACAAAACCTTGAAATCCCCAACTGTGTCAGCCTCTCACTCATTGCAGAAGTTGACATTGAGATGCCCCAGATTTCCAGGGGCCCTGCTACAGTTATTATTACAATTAGTAGTAAATGAAATGAAATGTGCAGAAGGAGAAGTTAGCATACAGCACTGTAGTGATTTTTTTATGGCATAAAATAACTGCTGTTTCTGTACCGTCAGACACAAATGCCTGGTTTGTCTAAGGAACTCAAATTCCTGGTCTGTCTAAGGAACTTTTCAGGAGATTATAACTTGGCCGTACACATTTGCTCTAAATTGAAAGTTGGCATGGAATAAGGATTTTTGGACATATTTGTATGGGCATGTATTAAGTGTACTGGCATCGTGAGTGTTTAAGGTCCAAAGAATTTGTCTTAATCTAGCACATCTTCATGAAGAGGTATTTTGTTTGTTTGCTTAAAAAAACTATTAAAGTCCTTTTAAAAATATAAAGCACTGCACAAAACCTGTTTGAGGAATATGATGGCTATGGCATAAAACAACAACAGGAGATTATTCTAGGAGTAAATAGGGAGCTCAGACAGAGTAAGTTCACATATTATATTATGAATATGGAATAACATACAAGAGGAATGCAATTAAAGTAGTAAGTCAAATGAGTTTGGGGTATCTAGATTTATTTCTGGAAAATGAGGGAATTAGGCAGCATAAGGTGAAAAAGCAGGAAAGGTGGGATCAAGATTCATCAAAGAAGGCAACGAATATTGGACCATATGGCCTTTTTGTGCTCAAAATATGTTTGAACGTTTTCTATCCAAATACCCTCTCCAACAAGCAAGCAAAGCAAGCAAGCCAACCAACCAACCAAAGTTCAACATTCAAAATTAAAACTACCTCTCTATTCTTAACTCACCCTGCTTTGTTCTATTATATAAAGAGATCTCAAAAGAAGTGTTTGATTTTACAATGCAAGGGTTGCACAGAGGCCTGAATGAAAGATGGAGAAATCAGCACAGACTCTGGAATTTCTTTACTGTAATGGGCTGATCTCTCAGGCATTGGCATTATTCTATTAGAATTTTTATGAGTGCATTTCATATGAGAGTAAATATTTTTAAGCATTCTATGGGGATTTTTTGTTAGGTGACTTCCACAGATTTTATTAAAGGTGAATAATTAAATCATGCCCTGCTTTGTGAAAATTTCCCTAAAATCCTTAAATGTACATATTTTAAATCTAATGATAAACACAAAGCCCTGGCCTGGCACAAGTGGGAGTAACTTCATGGACTTGACTTCATGAACTTGTACTCTTTTACAGCTGGTCCGAATTTGATGTAAAGTGTCTGAAAATTAGGAAACTACAGATACTTCTTTTGAGTGCACAACGTATTAGACACTGGAGGCCTTCACATTCTTCACTGAGGATTTGTTAGAATAAACTTTTACATGGCTGCGCAAAAAATATTATTGTATATAAATCTTTAGAGTATAATGCAGCTCTAGTACATGCTTAGGGGCATACAGGCAATTTAAAGTGGCTGGATTAGACCACCAGTGGAATGGCTCTCCACTGTCCCCCATGTTGAAGACTCCCAGCACAGGAGTGAGGCTGGAGCGCTAGTATACATTGGCTATTCTTAGCTGCATCAATGACCGCTAGGGCTGTTGGCATTTGAGTGCAGTTCAGACCAGCCTTGAGACTTCTCTAAATTGTTTGGCCCCAGAACACACGAATTATGGAGGTGGCCCACACCAACTTTGTTGCCCCTCGCCTCAGGTTTTGTACTAAGAGAACTTTGGCTGGACCTGAAAATCAGGGTCTTCTTAGTAACATTATTTTCTTTAAGCATAAAATGTGCCTACAAGATCAATAAATATGGCCTGCCTCTATTTTGGAATTCATTTTCAAAAGCATGCTGGGCTGAATGTGGGGAGAAACTCTTTCGCTCTCATGAGATGTACCAGGGATTCTTTTGGAATAACTGGAGGCTGGCCCCAAAAGAATTTCTACACTGCTTTACTGCTTTTAGAAACATGTTTATGCATTCAAAATGGCAGCAGACAGGAATATAGTATTCTTCCTTTTTTATCCATACTTCATCTTTACTTTGATTACCGCGTCCAGAATCACAATGTTTTCCTGTTGTAATTACTGGAACATTAAGGCCAAACATTTATCTACTTTAAATAAGACTTCTTGTCAGTAATAATTCTCCCTGCTACTTTTTAAATAAAAATATAAAATTTGCCATAGATGCTGAGCACTTTGATCATAGATAAGGTTGAGACTCTGTCATGGAGGTCGCAGAAGTCATGAATTCCGTGACTTTCTGGGACCCCCGTGACTGCTGCAGTGGCGGGTGAGGCTGGCTTGGAGGCGGCTTGAGTGGCCTCTAGACCAGCCACATCGGCTGCTGCTGGGGCAGTCTTGGGCCTCTGTGCGCCCTCCCCCCCCCGAGAGAAGCAGTGTCTTGGGCCACAATCCCCCTTCCTCCCCGGAGCACCAGTGGCAGTTGCAGGTCATGTGCCACTGCCCCCTATCCCAGCACTAGTGGCACCCTTGGGCTGTGTACCACTGCCCCACTTCCTCGAGCCCCAGCAGCCCCAGAGCACCCCAGGATCCCTCTCCAGAGCACCCGTGCTGCCCCTAGGAGTCCCCCCTCCAGAGCACCCAAAATTTAGTCAGGGGTATATAGTACAAGTCATGGACAGGTCATGGGCTGTGAATTTTGTTTACTGCCCATGACCTGTCCATTACTTTTACTAAAAATACTGATGACTAAATCTTAGCCTTAATTATAGGATAATGTTAAAATATAGGCCTTGTCTTCATTGAAAAAAATGAACTATTTTTACACTAGGTGTCAAAGATGGCTTTCCCTAGTCATCTTTCCAGTGGTGTTGAAAATGAAAATGTTGGTGTGGAGAGTGTCAACCAAGTTCAACACATTGCTATAAGTGTCTAGGATGTTTTGCTACAACAGGTATTGAACTCAGTTGACCCTGCTATCACAGTGGGACAACTGTTTTCAGGACAGCTTTGGTTGGGCAGCCATTTTTGACACCTATCGTGAAACACAGTTCAGCTTCCTTGTGTAGAAAGAGTCACTATATTCTTAGTCTCTAAAAAACTTCACTCACCAAAGTTCAGTCATGCTTTCTGGCATAATGACATATTAAGAGCATGTTACAAAATCAGAGTCAGCTGGTCCGATTATTTTTATTAAGTTGTGTATCTTTTCATATATCTATGGACATAATGTAAAAGCACTGAACAATGATACAATTAACTGGTGCAAATGAACAATATCCTTATTGGTATTATTTAACAGTATAATCTTTCTGTAATTTTTGAACAGACACGAGAAAGGAATATATATATCTTGACAGATAAAATCAAAGCTTTCACCTTGCAACACTCAATTTTTATCAGTGTTAAAGTAAAAGTCATATTTCAAAAAGCTAAAGGTTGCACTTTTTGCAATTTAGCCTAAAAGTTTATTAGCAAACTATAATGACTATCCTGATTGCAATTAAAAAGGCTCCCAAATGGGTCAACACACTTAAGTGCTATCTGCAATCATTTAGATTTTAACATGATGGTTATTACTTATTACCAAGCTGCAAAATGAGATATATTGATTACTTTTAACCTTTAGATCCAAGGATTCAGAAAAGGTCAAGGTAGTACTCTACCTTTCCTGTCTAGTAAGCTTCTGGCCTTTAGAAGAATTCTAAATGATTCCTATTGGCAAGGCAGATTTGAAATTAGTTTATTCTCTTGGCTGACATAGAAATGACGACGTATTTTAAAATACTGCATGCATAGCACATTTATAGTTTCTGTCCAGAAAGGGCCTAATCTTGCAACATTCTGAGAGCTTCCTGAGAATTGGTGAGTACCCTCAACTCCTACTGACTGTTAGCGGTCTCATATAAGAAGATAGATTACTAGACTGACAGGAAGCTCTCAGCGTTTTGCAGAATTTGGGCTCTAGGATCATTCTCCACAGGATTTAGTCTGAATAGAATACTTTTCAGGCAGTTTACCTTGTAATAAATTTTTTTACAACAGTAATTTGGTTGAAATAAAGACAACTACAGTGTGGTGTCAGTAGGTATACAGTCCTTGTTTTAAATGGAATAAAGTAATCCAATTGAACTACTCTGTTTTACAAGTGAAAAAGATACAGAGCACATTAATTGATCCCTGCAGGCTTCTGGTATTTCAGCTTTCTTTCTCTTTAGTAACATTTAGAACTGCTTCTCACATTTATATCCTCAAAGTGAACAGAACTCAGGCCTGAGATTCAGGAGAATTATGGGCAAGAGAAACATATAACTGTTATGTGTTAGATTAATTCACAGAACACTTGGCATTATTATTGCCAAGTAGTCAAATTGTTCCAAGTTGTTCCGGAAGGTTGTTATTAATAGTATGTTTTCTGAGGAAAGTTCTGTCTACTTTTGGAACTGCATTTCTGTTGCCAAGGAAACTCCTTTAAGCACAGCATTCTAGGAGCACACTGCTGCTTTTGTTTGCCAGTATCCTATTCATATCATCTAAGTAAGCACTTTACATACTTCAGCCTCTGGTTTCAAATGTTTTAAGTTTTTGTTTTTTCGTGTTACTATTTGAAATATAGTTTGTTCTTTTTAAATCCAGGACTAGTCTAAGTTTATTTGTAACAGTTGCATTAAGGAGGGAGGGTTGATTTTTTTTTTGCAAGTTTACGATAAATTAGGTTTAATTTGAATAATAGCTCCATAGGTTATAGCATTAGTCCTTAAGTGTTAATTATCTTTTCACTCTGAAATTAATGTAGTCATTTCCTACCGACTCCTCTCCATCGTTATTGAAGTGCCGAGGAAAACATGTCATTGAGTTCTGAGCCAGAACTGTTGTTGTGATTAATCCTGGTCACATGGCCAATCTCTGCCAAAAGGAGATCACTGAAAAAAGGTGACAAAGACAGTGATTTCCTGTCAGCAAAGAGTACGACAGGGCTGTCTAGAAGTGATGCAAATGAGGGAAACTTTCACCACGGTTTGTTTGAACCACTTAGGGCCACAGCACACAGAGCTAGAGTGAATGGCACAATGGAGCAGCAGCACACCCAGAGGAGAAAATGAACTGCACCTTCAGAAGAACCGTAGCTTCCATTAGGGAAACAGAAAAACTGCTAGAAAGGGTTTTTTTCAATTTTTCTTTAGAGGTCCATAAGACTTGATGTGCATTTTAATGTTATTTAATAGAGTGAACTTCTTCCCTTTGATAGGATACTTCAATATTTAACCTGTTCAAAAGCCACATTGACTGATTTTCTTCTAAATCTTTCCAACTGCTGTACCAATTTTTTTCTATTCATTATAGAGTTCATCTTTGCTGAAGACGTAATAGTTTACGAGATTGCTTATGCAGTATGTATTTCAAGCATCTTAAATAGTTTTGCAATCATACATCCAAATATCAAAGGACATCCTGGTGTTTTTATTTTGAGTTTTTAAAAAATGTTTGTTTAATTTTATTCTCTACATGCTAACAATTTTAATAATCATATCTTACTTATTTAAATGGGGTTTTAATCTAACAGACAATTAAGTTTTACAATTAATCTTCTGGGGAAAATGTAGGAATTATCATTAACTTTCTGTGTCTCGTACATTTATTTCTAATCTCCAGAGCTCCAATAAACACCGATTTGCTTCATTTTTGAACATTCAAGGTAGAGATATAAAATCCATACCCAAGTTCCCAGTGAATGATTCATTAGCAGAGTTTAAACTCTGTGGGCCTGATTCTGCAAACCCTCAGCATGCAAATCCACCTGAAGTCAATGTGAACTCTATATACAAAGAAGGCTTATGGGATAAGGTCCACATGCTATCGATAAAAATGAGGGTTTCCTTATATGTTCAACTGAGATACAGTGCTCTTCAGAAATCAATCAGATATCAGAAAAACTTAGATGTTCCTTATAAGTTAATTTCAATGATAGACAAACAGGCTGTAAACCACTCATTCTGTGTTTGCATCTGTAACATATATTAATCAAATTTCAGAATCATGGTAGTTACTTTTTAAAAACTGAAAATGAAAATTGAGTGCATTGTCCTTTTTATCCCTGGGAGAGGGCTGCAGGAGGAGGAAGAATTCTCTTTAGAAGCTGTGCTCAAACATAGGAAAATAAAATGAAAGTGAACCAACAATACTGCTAGTGTATATCATCCATACTTAGAGTTTTAAAAAAATACCAGCTGCACTATACACTCCTGTTTATATTTATAGAAAGAATAAAATATATTTGAAGAAGGGAAAATAGAGTTTCTAATAAGAACTGAGAACCTCCTAGTATATTTCAATGCAAAATTAAGCAGAAGGAGTTGCCTTAAATTTATATGAAATCTGAAAATATAGTACTGGGGAAATAGTCTAACCTGTGAAAATGCATTTTATTTTCCCACATGAAATTTTAGCATTTATATATTATAGTATCCTGCTTTAATGCATGCTTTCCCCTCCTGATTTACCTGTTTTATCATACCTCCTTTCCATTCATAGACTCCTTAGGGGCAATGATTACTGTTGGTAATAGTGATACCACAGCAGGTTCACTGGCAGAGAAGGCTTGCTGAGCTGGCTCAGAGGTACAATTACTTGTCAGCTCAATAGCTGGGAGGAGGGAATCTGAGGGTTTAGGAGAATCCACCAAAAAGCAGAAAGTGCAATTAACAAGTTCATATTTGAAGCTACAGTTGATAAAGAATACCTAAAATAAGGTCTATGTTTTCATAACACCCTCCATCATTCAACAGTTTTGATTACTCAGCTGCCTGCATTTCTTTTAAGATTTTCTTTCCCCACAGAGTAGAATTACTTCCATGTTTAGTATAAAATATAGACAGTGTTGATACCACATGGTTGTGATTGCTAGACAGACCACCAAGGACTGTGAGTCAGATCTTTCATATAGGTAGAGTGTCACTATTAAGAATATTTGTTATTAACTGTAGAGTAGGTTAGCTAGGCTGAGTTTTAGAAATATAAATGCTGAGTGTTGTTAGGGGCATGATGTATCCTGCTTACTAAAATCATAGAAATTAGAGATAAAAAAGCCCTGTTCATTCACCTAATATGTCCTTTTGCCAAGCAGTGTGTACACCCCCACTGTTTATGGTTTTACAGTGGAAGAACTGCAATCGTACTAGAATATATTCTTAAAAGCTTTAAAATTGTGGCTGGAGCTCTGCAAGAAGGAGCTCCAACTGTGGAGACTGCAGAGTGAATGTGCTGAATCCAGTTTAGAACCTGTGCTCATTGACTGTAGGCCTTGCAGATATGTGGGAGCTACAGACCTGACAACTCTCCTCTGTCTGAACCTTCCAATCCCAGAAGCATTGTACTAGAAGAAGCCAGCATAACTCAGGGCTCCATTAAATCCAGGCAATATTATCTCCCTTTCTGTGATAAAATATTTCTGTATGTGCAGCCTAAAGTTGTGTTGGCCATTTTTGTCACCATACTGCATTGCAAACCTCTGAGTAAGTCCCTGTCCTCTTTTATCCCTCCCATTACACCACTAACCACTATCTCCCCAATTATATAGATTGCTATTCATACTTTTATGACTGCATTTCAAATCCATCAGGATAAAAAACATTTCTAAAGGGTGCATAGAATAGTGGGGCCGAGTGCTTCTTGTGATTCCAGCCAATTTTTGTTGTTTTTTAAAAAAATTAGAATTTTTTGTATTATTGGATGTAAAACTGAAAACAATGGCTACAGTAAGGCATAGAGCAAAGCACTTTCTGGAAATTGTCCTGTATGAATATACAGTGCCTAAGCATTTCAATCCTGACTTGTAACACACTATTTATTCCAATCCACACATTTTTAACAGTGAGGGTGATTAGCCATTGGAATGAACTAACAAAGGAAATGGTGGATTCTCCATATCTTGATATCTTCAGATCAAGACTGGATGCCATTCTGTTCAAGTTATTGGGCTCAATAAAAGGGTAACTGGATAGAATTTAAGGGCATGTCATATAAAGAAAGTCAGAACAGATGGTCCCTTTTTGCCATAAAATCTAGGAATCTCTGAGTCTATCTAGGGCAGAGACCATCAGCTGTGTGTGAAATTATGTATTTAGTTTTCTTTTAATATTAACAAATGACTGACAAAGAGAGAAACTGAGGCTATTAAGCGTAACTTACTTGTGACTTCTAATAAGTTAGAGCTCAAACAATATTCTCTGCATGTGAAGGTATTTTATAACCTATTTCATAATTATCTGTTTAGGTTCTTTCAAATAAAAGGATCAACATTAGATAGAATAAAATGCATGAAGAGCATCAACAAATTATAAATTCAAAGCAAGAAAATATAAATTATCTTTAATAAATTATCAAATCATGTAACCATAGAAGAAAGAAAACAACTTCTATTTGACCTTGACTGTACCATTTATTCTATAAGAAATAAAATAAAAAGCTAGAGGGTAGTTGTATTGCTGATTCTGTAGTTAGTTATTAATTTTATTTTTTATGATTCACAATCTGCTCTTTGAAATACGCCATATGCTCAAAGCAATTCAAGGATGACAACTGTCAGAATTACTCCAATAAAATTGCCTAAATGAGGAAGATTTACGGCAGCCTGATATTTCTGTGGAAAACCTCTCCCTCCTTTCCCCAACCCCCATCATGCCCCTTGAATACAGTCTCTCAGACACACAATCAAGCCTGAAACAGTTTTAAGATGAAATCTATATTTTGGGGGACTATTAAAATGATCCATTAAAAAGAAGAACTGATCAAACAATCTGGACTAAGACAGCAATGGCAAATAAGGGAAACAGTATATATTTATTTGACAAAGAGCCTCCAATCAATATGTGAGTTCAAAATCATTTTGCTTAAATCACAAGCAAGTATATTGACTTAACATGACAATGTCTGCTTTATGTATACCTAATAAAAATTAAATTGGAAGAGTCCTATATCCCAGCAGCAGTAAACCAAAATCAAGGCAAATTTCTCTCTTCCCTGAAGAGATCTGAAAGGTGGATAAAAATCCTGCTGAAAGCTCCAATCAAAACACATTTTGTTAAATGCTACCATTTCATTTTTTCTTCATTTTGTTTCAGTCTATTTATTAATGCAGTTTCATTTATTTCTATTCATCTCAAAGACAAATCTTTGTCCTTCTATAGAATCACACCAAATAGAATGTGATAAAGGGAACTTTCTTGCAATTATGATGTCGGTGCAGCCTGTCAGTGCACAGGGGATGGAAATGAGGTTGGGGACAGGGAAGGGAATTCTAATAGACACCATGATACATACAATGAACGTAGTGATATCCTGTGAGAGAAAGACTTGTCAAGCTAATCAGATCTTCTATAGGTAGGTAAAGGCAGTAACGGTAGCTCTAACCTTGTAAAGATGCTGCTGCTGCTCCTCTGACATCATCAGGTCATGGCTGTCCATCACTATAGATTCCATGTCAATCAGCCAATCCCAGAGCTCCTGGTATTCTGAATCAAAGTCCAAAAGGCTGTAGATAAGGAACAAAATGTATTATGCATAAATACAGTCTAGTTGTTAAAATCGTGTATTAGAATAATATATTCTTGAAAACTCATGATGTTCCAAGTTATATTTTTAACGAGACAGTCTGTATTTATAGAGAGTGGACACAAATGAAAATTGAAATCCAATTTAAACCAGTGACATGACCTAAATTTGGCGAGTGATGCTAGATTCTGACAACTGTAAGCTTACTGTACTTCCTGCAAAAATGTAGAAACAAAAACCCTTAGATAATGTTGCCTAATGGTTTTTAAAGTGCTAACATTATATTTAACAAGCTTCTCTACAATGATCATGATATACTATTATTCGTACCAAAAATATGACTTTCACAGAAAAATGACTCAATCCATTTAGCCATCCCTCTGCTGTCTATCTGCCTATCTCTGAAAATATATATCCTACATTTATTTTCATGGATGAATAGCTAGCATTTCAACTTAACGCTTTAGGATAGGCTTGAGTGAATATGGTAAGCCAGTGAGAACTAAGGCCAGATACAGTATTAGACAGGTGTTCCCTACAGACATGTAAGAAACAAAGGTAAGGACAGGAAGTCAAAACAATGAATCTTTGAATAGCCAGCAATCATTAAAATTCAAAGGAGGATCACTATGGTTTTCAACAAAATATATCATTAAACCTCTTAAGCTCCTTATTCTAATGTGATTCTCCATTGAAAGCCTAGTGAGTAAGTAAAGCACAGATTCTTCTAAAACACTGTGATATGAGAAAGAAGGTATAGATGGAAAAACTGCAAAATTGTAAAAAAAAAAAAAAAAATCCCATAAAAGGAATCCTCAAGACTTGTCAATCTGTAACTGACCAGAAGCTTATTAATAGCAATGAAGAAAAAAATCACTGTATGTCAAATGAGTATATGACAGTGTGTGTTCCTGCCCATGAATTTAATAATATTTACCAAGACTAAGTTTTTTCAACTATTTAAAAACTTTATCTAGTCTTTTACATCTTTTTCATTAATGTTATAAAGAAAGTGAGAAATCCTGCAACAAAGGAACAAGAGAAATAATAATACCAAAAATATAACATATACACTACTGTAGTTTGAATTACCATTAATTAATGTACCATAGCCAAGGTGATTTTGAACTTATGTAGATATAGTTAATGTATTGTGAAACACCCTCTTTTGAGAGGAAAGGGCGGAGAAAGCATCTAGTCCTCAGTAATATTACTTTCATCAAGACAACTAAGAAAGTACTGTACAATGCACAAGTATTGATTCTGCATTATCTCTTTAGATCAATCCACTACATTTAGCATACTCTTACTTAATAGCTTATGAGGCGATAGTTCCTGTCTTGGAAAGGTAAGCAATGGTGCTATTATAAAGAAGAGCAGGCATGAACAATCAAGTTATTGTGGTTGAAGAACAACAGTTAATTGGATGTTGAGGGCATTTGCAACCTCTCATGAGGTATTTGATGGACCTTTATTCTGAAACTGCACTACATCCCATACTCTTCACAGAAATATTGCTATAATATTATTGTAACATAACTATGTTATGTTTTGTACAAGATAAGTCATGTGCGATATCAATGGAAAGGTTATGATTTGCTGAATACGATTATCCTATTTGTATGTATGTATCATTTTGGTATCTAAAGTTAGGAATATTGACTATACATCAGTCTGTCTGGCTAGCTACCTGGGGACCAGTCAATGGACCATTACGGAGAACAATAGGTCGTTGAAGATGCTCATCTCCCACCTTCCTGAGAAGCTTTCCTGGGATGCTACAAACCACCTCAGGTTCATGATCTTTTTGACACTGCAGGGTCATGTGATTAAGTCACCTGGTACTGGACTCAATGATAGAATACCAGTATTTTTCCACTGAGGGGGAGGATGCACACTGAAAAATAAAAGGATTCCTGCCATATGTAAAGCCTATTTAAGGTAGGAGAGGGACATTTAAGGGAGGGCTGGTTCCTCACTGAATCCCCGCCCAGGATGACTCCTGGAAAGATGAAAGAAACAAAGACAAAGTGGGGGAGAAGGTCTGAACCCAGCCTGGGAAGGTATCTGGCCTGTGAAAGAAATACCTAGAGTTTTAAGCTGCAGGCAAGAACAGTTTGCCTTCAAGAGACTCTGCAATCTTCCTAAAACAACATTTAGAGTGAGAAATTACTATTTGTAACCAGTTTCTTTAGTATCTAAGCATATATTGTATCTTTGTTTTATTTGCTGGGCAATCTGCTTTGATCTGTTTGCTATCTCTTATAATTACTTAAAATCTATCATTTGTAGTCAATAAATGTGTTTTTGTTTTCTCTAAAACCAGTTTGTGGAATTCATAACTGGGGTGGAGGCAAAAAGCTGTGCAGATCTTCCTCCACATGGAGAGAGGGAGCGAATTTCATGAGTTTACGTTGTACAGCACAAGATGATACAATTTTGGGTTTATACTGCAGAGGGAGTGTGCACTTGTGTGCTGGGCAATTCCTTAGCTGAAGCCTTCCCATGCAGTGCTGATTTTAGTGTCTATGTCTTTCTGCAGCTGGGTGTGTCCCTACCTGTGTGTGCGCTGGAGGAGGCTTGAGGGCCTGGATCAGCAGGACAGTGTAAGGGAGTCCAGGTTGGTAGGATAGGTGGGCTCAGCGGTACCCCAGTACATCAGGTGGCACCCAGGAATAGGGTGGGGGAAGCCCGTCACACAAATATAAAACTATAATCTTCGTCAATAAAAGTCCATGGTATTCAGAATGCTGTGTAATAGAGTCCTTATCTAAATCTCAGAGAACTGCCTAACCATTCTGCATCTCCAATACTCAATTTTTTGACATTATGTCTCCTCCAAAAATTATCCCAGCTCATAAAAACTGACAGGGTAGAATGCTAATTATTAAAGACATATATTTTATCAGGCAAGAGGCCAGATTTTCAGCTGATGTAAACTGGTATAGCTACACTGGCTTCCAGGGTCTTCTCAGTTTACATCAGCTGAGAATCTAGCCCAGGAATTAGTGATGGGTTGAACCAAAATCTGGATCCAAACACTCCACTCTTTTGGCAGAATAGGTCTGGGGTGGATATTTCAGAATCAAAACCCATAAATGGATCAGAATTTTAATATAATGAGCAGAATTAAAGTTCGGAATCCAAACACATCTCACACACTGGAACATCAAAATCCAGATCTGGACCAAGGCCTAAATTTTGCTATGCAAGCCTATATTTAATTCTTATGAAGTTTGGTTTAGAAGTTGTTGGAAATATGTCTTGACATAACTATGAATTGTTAAAAAAATCCCTTGCTTTTAAAGATATTATATTTTTAAAAAATGTATAAGCTATTAATAATTTGATAAAAATGTATAAGATAACAGGACCAAATAAAGAAGTTAACAAAATAGGACAAATGTAGGTTCAGTGATAGGTTAAGATTAAAATATAGCTGTCAACATTTCTGTTAGGGTGTATATTCCTTTTATATTCAGAATCCATCTTTTCTATGCATAGCAGGTAATTTTTCACATTGCCTGAGGCAGAATCAAGAGAAGCTTGCTTCTGAAATACTGCATATCTGCTAGATGCAGGAATTACAAAAATGACTTGATTTTAGTGTATTAACCAAGTCCACAGATTACTTTAAAAAATGTAGAGCAAGTGTTTCTAGTCCAAAATATTCATCCAATAAAAGGTACCCAAAGGTTCCCAAGAGTCATGCAACAAGGTGTGTTAAAGAAGAAATAACTAAAACTTCTTTGAACATAGTTTTATGATTAATACACCAAACTCATGTTAGCAACATAGTGTTTCTAATGACATTAAGGTATATTTTAGCTTGGTAAACAGGAAATAAGATATGCAGAATTGCATGGCTTATCCCTTGAACCCTAAACATATTTCTTAAAGTATGGCCATCAATTTATTATTTTGAATGAAAATTCATGAGCCCCTTTCTTATGAGAAAACCAGCTCATCTGTGCCATTAATAAATAAAAAGGAATGTGGGTTATTTCCATTAGCCATGTTTTTTCATGTTTGACACATATCTCCAGATTGTATTATTTCTTTGATAGCATAGCTCACATGGCATTTAGAAGTACTGTGAGCATAGTAATATGCCTGCCCCCACCCCCCAAACCCAACCAAATAAAAAATTCTTTTGAGTTTCTGGGTCATCATCTGTTGGATCTCCTTTCCATAAGCATGCTATTGCAGTATTATAGAGGAAATCAAATTTCTGACCATAACAGCTTTAAAAAAATCATTGCTTTAAATTCCGTGCATATCTGGAGCATTCCATAATGTTCAGTCAATGCACTCCAAGCCTGATCCTGCAGTTCTAACTATGGTCTAATGAATACTGCCAAAGGACTGCAAGAAATGGTCCTGAGACATGTGCAATAGTTTACTGAACACAGTAAACATGGGTCCGAACTAAAACTCTGATGATATCACGCCACCAACTCTGAGGGTGTTCAGAATCTGAACCCATGTAAGTATCAACATTTTGCAGCTGGTCCCTATTACTCCTCTTGAGCTCTTCCCACATGCATGGCGGCCATTGTTCTCCTGCAGCAGATCCCTAATCTTTTCTCTTTCATTCCCTCCATAGCCATTCCTATGCAGACATTAAATGATCTCGCTTCATTTTCATTGTAACTATCCCTATTCTGCAGACATTCCTCAATCCCTTGTAGTCCCACCTCACAGACTTTCCAGTTTGCAGATACTACCTTACTGGTCCCATTTTAACCATCTCTTCCCTGCACCTAATCTACTTCTGATCTATTCCTACTGTAGATAGATCTCCCACATTTGCCAAGTCCTCATTCTTACCTTGTTTGCACTGTAGGCATTCTCCAAAAGGCCATGCATCAGGTCTCTAATATATGGGCATTCCCATGTTACTCCTCAACATAGTACCTTATCATAGTATCAACAGCAAGCACAAAAATTGGATATATGTGCACTGAGAGCCAAATATTAAAAAACAGCTCCTAATCTTATAGTTGCACTCAAGTGTGGGCAAACCTCAAGGGTTAGATTTTCAAAGGGGCCTGAGGGAGTTAGACACTCCACAGCCCATTGATATGGAAGTTAGTGAAGGTTGGAGCCCTTTGTTCTGTAGACCTCTTTGAAAATCCCAATCTAAATTGCTAAATACCTGATTTATGGATGTTAAACAAGAGGTTAAACATCTAAAATGCTGTCAGTTACATGTGCAATTTTGTCTTTTACATGTGCAATGCTTGCCATTGACACTATGATAAGGTGCTATGTTTAGAAGCACCATAGGAATGACCATAAACTAGAGACATGTTGCACCACCCTTGGAAAGTTAGCTTTGACAAAGCTTCCCCAATGCACCAGAGGTCTGTGGCCAGAGTGTCTGCAGTAGGTAGATCAGCTATGGACCTAGACATTACTACAGGGGAGGGAAATATTCAGATCATGGGGACAGAGCTAGGGCATTTCTCCACTGGCATCAGTGGAAATTTGAAACAAGTCCTTATGGAGCCTGTTCAAGGAAGAGTGTCTATAGTGGGAATGAGCAACAATGCAAACTTTGTAATTGGGGGAGACAGATCTACAGTGGGAACAGCTGGAGAAGAGATTATGTGCAGGGAATCAGACAGATGACAAACTCATTAGACACAGAAATCTCAACAGACAACAGCTAAAGTAATTATTAGAGGTGGTTGGGAAACAGTTTTCCCAAATAGATGCCATTTGGGATGAAACTCAGACTTTTTGAATTTTTTTCATGAAAAACCAAAAGGAGAGACAAAGAAAAAGCATGTGCCTGTACTAGAATAGTCTTGTGGTCAGAGCAGCCAGCTGGGAAAGAGGAAACCCAAGTTCAAATCCTTCATCTTCCTAATTCAGGGTGGTCTCTCTCAGTCTCTCCTGTTGGTACTGTTCCATATAAATAACTAAATATTGATTGTCCCAGAGTCAGAACAAATGCCCTGACAGCCCAGTGGTCAGGGAACTCACCTAAGATGTGGAAAGCAGGGAATTGAACGTGGGTCTCTCACAGGGCCTTAATCACCAAACTATTCTGGAGTGGGTATCTTGCTTGGTATCATTTTGACCAAAAATTCCATTCTGGACCTGAGAAACCTTCCTGTCAAAAAGCTATATTTTCACTAAAAGCTCTGGTTTTGACTAATCAGCAATTTTAGATGAAATAACATTCAATCAAATATTTCCTGGCTAGTTCTAGTACTTATAGCTTTCAGTCAGTACTGAACTGGGCCATATTTAAACCAGAAATCCAGAAATGAAAAGGCTTCACATTCACCTACCATGGGGCTAGTAAAATGGTCTCTAAGGAAGTTTGTTATAAAAAGATACTGACATATCATGGAAGTCTTTGGAAGAAACATACTAGGAAACCTGAAAGCATCAGAACAAATTAAGAAATAAAGAGAAACAAAACATGACATAACAGGCTTAGTAAAGGCTGAAGTTTAAGGATATGCAAAATTTATCATGTAGATAATGGGCTGCTATTCGAAAAAGTTAGGTAGCTCTAGGAGCGAAGCAATTAATGTAGATAAAATTATACAGAACTCATTAATTTTTGCATTAATTAATATGACAATAAATATACATAGCATGTTACCTTGTCTCTTGGTTAAGGAGGAAAAATCCTGGCTAGCATAGCAGTACGAAAGAAGATCTTGTAAAAAAGCACAGATCAGAGAGAATAAAACAACAAAAAGAATAGTTTCCTACCCATTACTTCCCACTGTGTGAACTTTTGACATATCAGCAAACTCTTCCTTTCGCTTGCTACTACTGTTGTACTGTTCACTATACAGCTTTAAGGACATCTGTTCAACAGCATCTCTTTGTGCTTCCAGATAGCATAGCTGAACCTCAGCCTAGAGAAAGAAAACAGAGAAAAACACTTTTTTTTCATTCCAAAGGAATGCATTTAAAATGACTACTTTTGGACTGTACCAAACAATTTAACCAAGAGGAATAATCACACCATCATTTCTTTCTTCCTTAATAAGGCTGGTCCTATAAATCAGATCACAGTACAGTATATTATCTAGTGTTATAACTGGACCATTTTAGTTCTTATCAAAGCATGGCCCTTATGTCTCATGAGATGTATATCCAGGAAAATGCTAAATAAAAATGTCTGTCTGTATGCGTGTGAGCAAGCAAGAGATATTAGAAATATCACATTCTGAAAAAATCCAGCTAAATATATAAAATAAAGCTTCTTGCACATTTCAGAAGCTTATCTTCATCTCTTGCTAACAAGTTGACAATGCTTCAGAGTTAATTATACTTGCATTGTTTTGTTAAATTAATAACTGTAAATTAAAACAAAGGGATTGGCATTGTTCACATTCTATTTTCCCCTACCTAGTTTCTACTGATTATTCAGAAATCTTGATTGCAAGGAAGAGGCAATAAGTTAGATGTGCTGTTTTTCATCAGTCTATGTGCCTAGCCAAAAGAATGTTGAATAATTTTTGGCATCAAAACTTATTGAACAGACGCTTTATTTATTGCAGCTGTGGTGATCAGTTGGATTCTGGAAGTCAGAGCACCAGATGACTTGGGAATAAAGTTTGCTTTTTGTTGTGCTTGCCCCTGGGAAGGATAAGTTCAAAAGCACTTTGGGGCCAAGATTCTGCTGTTTTCCTTTGGTAAGGGTGGACTAAAATAAAAAACACAGACATTACAAATCCTGATAAGTTCAAAAATGTCACTTCTTTGTAACTTAATTCCATATTCCTAATGGTAATAGCATGTTCAGTCAATCACTTGGTAGGGCAGCAAGATGAATGCACTAGCATGGAGGAAACCTTGGTTTGGAAATGATCTTCACACTCCAAGCAGCAGTGAAAGAGAAGCGTTTGCTCTCTGCTCAGAGGGTAACAGTGACTTCTATCTATGATAACAGCCATTTGTGATATAGAGAAAAAGTGCCAAGATGAAAGCGTTAAAACAGGGAAAATTTCCAAAGCCCAGAATAAGGATGCATATTATGGGCCATGTTTGGACTGGGAAGAAAAAATAAAAGAGTGCCAGCAACATGTGTTTGAAAGAAGTTTTGGACACTTATATAATCTTGTGGTTACCTGGATTATGTGAAACTTGTTTATAACTTGTATTAGCATTGACATATTTTTTACCAAGTTGTATTATAGCTAATTTTGAAATGTCATTTTCATTTTAACTTCCACTTTCAGTTGCTTATAGCTTTTCTCCAAAAATCACTCTTTGTAGTGAATCTTTTAATGTTTGGGTTTAACCCAGATATGATTTTTTTGGACAATCTGAAGAAAATCCATTCATCCATCTTCTGAATAGCTGGAGCATAAAAAAAACTTCCAGTGCTTTTTGGTGCTTAAATAAATAAAACATAAAGCTTTATTTTAAAGCATTATACTTGACTTGTATGTAGTCCTGAATGTGGAATGTCCATTTTGCCTTCTTTGAAGAAATTTGATTATGAAAGAAAGTTATTTAAAAATAATGTATGAACAGTATGCGCAATACAGTATATAACTTTCCTTACTGATTTCACCATGCACCAAAGTGCCGTAGTCCAAGCGTTCACAGATGTACAATCTTTCTTGAGGAGGGTTGACTTGATTCTGCCAATCTTTCAGTCCTTAAGATATTTTTGTTTGGTATCACTGAGCAAGTTTATAGTGTGCTGTATATATCCTCTAAAGAACTTTGATCTCATACGCAGGCTGAACACCACTCAACACCCATTTCTTGTCACAAGAGCACTCTTCAGTTTAACAACTTGTCATCTGTGTAGCCATTTATACATTTTAAAACAATCCAAAACTCAAATAACAGGATAGTAGACATACTGTACAAGTATAAAGACAATCTAAGATTAATTAATTATGGAAGTTACATATAGTTACCAATGAAAAGGCAGTACTTGAATATGTGAAATTACCAAAATATTCTGGTTGAATATATCTAATCCCATCTGGTTTTGGGAGTGGTCAGTAGTTTGATGAGATCCCTGAAGAAAAAGGAATCCATGGAACACAGACTGCTGTTTACAGACCTCAGAAAAGACTACCAGTAACAGAGAAAGCAGAGTTCTCTTTAGCTTAACAAATAGTTCCCTTCTGTGGGTTATTGAGGTTCCAGGTTCAATCTCTTTCTGGAGCGGATTCCTCATCCACAAGGATAATCTTTTATTTGAAGTTTACTCACTTTGATGCCTTTATGTATTCTTCACTGTCCACATCAGGCATTACAGTTTTCATTTATTCTTGCCAGAAAGCACTTATTCATTAGCTGTTTTTATTTTAGTTATGGTTGAGGTGGCACTTTCATTCTAAATCTCTATTGTGAGTGACTGATAACTTTCCAAAACAATTACCTTATGAAATAAAATTTCCCATGACTGTTTTCAGCCTAGAAGTGAATTCTTTTGGAAAGTTTAAAGAAAACATTTTTTCTTGCTTTGAGGATGGAGTTGCAAATGAAGATGCATTTTTAACTTAACAAAATAATTATTTTTCTTGTTTTCACTAATTAAAACAAAATTAAATTACTCCTACAAAAAAAACTACATTAAGCACTCAAAAAAGTCAGGAAATGCCCATGATTAAATTTTTACATGGAACCTGAAAGCTGGCACCTTCTGCATATGTATTAAGAGATAGTCTTTAATGATATGAACACATGCTAGTTCTCAAATGACATAATATACTGCCATACAAATTTTCATAAAATTTTAGATACACACATGTAACATTTTTTCCATAAGGCTTTCTCTAGTTTTTAAGAGAAAAAAAGATGGGCGGGGTGGAAATAAAAAGAAGCAGCTACCGTACTTGCTACAGAGCTTTGAAGTTCTGTTAACATCCAAAAATATGGCATTAGCATGTGGAGACTCCTCACCTGCAAATCTTAGAAGCTGTTTAGCTGGGAAGGCATTTGTAGAGTTCTTGGATTGGCCCTTGCACACCTCACAAAATGCACTGCAGGCTCCCTTGATTTCTTTGCAGCTTATAGTGTTCAAAAGAGTCCTCCCTCAAGTCATCCTACACCTTCAGTATACTTTTTCCTATACAGCTAAGTTAGACACACACAAACACACACAGGTAACACAGTCTCTCTTAGCTGTACATTTTGAGCTTACTAATAAATACTATACAAAATTTCAATTGACATGGACACAACGACAAAATGAGGACAGATGCATACATGGAATTAAGTGGAAGGCTGAAACTTTTGTTAAACTTTTAACACGGGAACGGTGCTACCTGCCCATCACTGATACTTGCCTATACCAAGTATCAGAGGGGTAGCCGTGTTAGTCTGGATCTGTAAAAGCAGCAAAGAATCCTGTGGCACCTTATAGACTAGCAGACGTTTTGAAGCATGAGCTTTAGTGGGTGAATACCCACTTCGTCAGATGCATCTGATGAAGTGGGTATTCACCCACGAAAGCTCATGCTTCAAAACGTCTGCTAGTCTATAAGGTGCCACAGGATTCTTTGCTGCTTTTGCCTATACCAGACATTGAATTGGTTCCAGTGCAGGAGTTACAAGGCTTCTTACCATATAACTCGTAATGCAGGGTAGGCTATCCTCAGTAGGGTTACCAACATTGTATTTCAATAATAAGGGACTGTTGACAACCCTAATGCTCAGTTTAAGTCTCCAGAACTCAGCTCTCTCTGAGTCTTAGCACCCCCACCCAGCCATGAGTAAGCAGAGGGTTGCAGCAGGGTAGGCACCTCAGCCTGTGGGGGCCACAGGGTCTGACCTTGGCTTGGGAAAGCTACTCAATCTAACCTTGGCCCGGGAAGGCCACCCTATAGCATGGTCTCACCCTATACCATGAGCCCAAGACTCATCAGCAATATCACAGGTCTTTTACCTCTGGGAACTGTTCACTTTATTCTCTTAATCACACTGGAAAGAGACTGCAAGTTGCAATGAATAAACAGCTCTAACCAAAAACCTCAGTTAGGTACTACGCATGTTCCTACTTAACCACTGTGGCTTGAAGGTGCTGTGAGGAAGGCAAAAACCTCCCTGGTCCTCTGCCAGTTGGCCCACGGGAGAAAAAATTCCTTCCTGACCCTTAAACTGGTGATTGGTTAGATCCACAGCATCTGTCAGGCCGGATTTCCGTTCCTAGTTCAGCGTGGGTAGTGTGGGGCTGCTGGAATGGAGCTATAAGGGGCTCTACATGGCTCTTGCACCAGGATAATGATAGCCAATCAGCACTCCTCCTCCCACAGCTGGCCAATGGATGCCAGAGACTCCCTGAGGAAGGAGCCCTATTGTTAGGGTTACCAGATAGCAACTGTGAAAAAACAGGACTGGGATGGGGAGTAATAAGCGCCTATATAAGAAAATGTCCCCAAAAATGGGACTGTCCCTTTAAAAATGGGTCATCTGGTCACCCTACCTATTGTCCCCTATGGAGTGTCTCCCTTCACTGCCAGTTCCATCAAGTTCTTCGACCCATTGAGGCAGGTGGGTGGCATATGCATGAGTGATTTCTAAAGGCGCATAGAAAAGTCTATAAAAATCCATCTCTCTCCATCCCTTTAAGAGTACACTAATCCCCTCAAGTACAGACACAATAGGGACTTATCATGAACAGCCTATGGACTGCCAAGCAACAGGATGATCTAGTCCACAAAATCAGATCCATGTGTAGACTTGAGAGACCACTGCATGTAGTGAGTCTATAGGCAGCTCAGATTTCCTGCTATCATATGTAGGCAGCTACAGACCCTGTTTGCAAGCTTGTGACTACAATTCTATCTACCTGCCCCTACTCAGTTGTTGAGCAGTGGATTGTGGCAGGGTACTACAAGTCAGGGGGATATAATGGAAAAAGCGAGGAGGAGACAAATTACTAAGAGTAAAAGTGAGGGAGAATGTGAACAAGTGTGGCTGAGAGAGGAAATACAAGGATGAACGCACAGGATGGAAAAGGAAAGGAGAGGAAGACTGAAGCAAGGAAAAGGGTAGAAGCCAAATGGGGGAAAAGAGAAAGAAAAAGGTAAAGAAAATATAAGAGAGGAAGAAGCATCCATTATTCTCTTCACAACCTCTCAGCTCACTAACCTTCTTGTGCTGACCACCATGATCTACACTAAAACCATACTCAGTGAACACTGCTACCTTAAAAGACTACTATTCCAATTTTTTACCTTGATAATATGATCCCAGAATAAATCAACTATTTTTAAGGATAGCTGCTGTCTTCAATTATTGTAAACGTTTGCAATCAAACTCAGGTAGCTCAGAGCTTCAGATGGATCCTTCTGATTTCTAGTGTGTGTGAATTCATCTATCACACTGTTGTACTTAAAAGGTTTTTTTTTCAGTTCACTTTCTACTGATATCATTGCAAATCCAGAGAGGCTTTGAAGACGTCAGGTAGCTATTGATCAGTTTAATTTCAAAAAGCTATAATTTGCAGGAGCCTCAGTAAAAAGTCACAGTCCAGAAAATGTGCAATACAACACAGAAGTCTGCTGCAGTCTATTCTTAAAAATAAGATTCTTTTTTTGAGGTAATGAAGATATAGTTTTGTATCATTTCAGCAGGATGCTGTAGCTTCATTGTTAGTCAAAGTCAGAATGATTCCTTGTTTTAGTGCTCAGCAGATATGGTGAGCTCAACTAAACCACTTTAATATTTTTAGGTTGGCCTGTGAAACAATTTTTTGCTCCCCCTCCAGCAACTATAAAAGACTGTTGTTCACCATAAACACACCATTGTATACAAGGCCAGACTGAGAATTCTGAGGAGGGTGAGTATAGGGATCCTTTGGTATCAACCCAAACTTCACAAATTGAGTGTAAAATGGGTTTTTTTTTGGGAAGAATATTTTGGTCCCATTTGCCTGGATTCCTACTACAAAAGTGGAGCACAGCAGCTGTTTGTGCTGGGGGCAGGGGGTGAAATGGAGGTTGATGCCTGTTAAAAAATTGTCAATATTTAACAAAAATGGCAAGGAATGATGAGGTGTGGTTTTGAGGACTGCTAGGGGCACAGGTACAGGAGAGTTCTGTCTCCATTCCAATGAATGTCAGGATTCACAAAGCACTTTTAAAACATTAGTGCTTAATTGTCAGAAAAGCCTGTGAGGCAAAGAAGTATTACTATCCCTACTTGCCTTGCCTAACTTTACCTAACCAAGTCTGAACATTTTGGCTTTTGACTGAGACCACAGAGGGAGTCATTGTCAAAGCTGGGATTAACCTCTTGCTCTCAGTCTCACACTAGTGAGATGATCTCTCTTGTGGTCAGAGGTTATACTGCTCAGCAGAGAAGCTGGCTCAGCTGCAGGCTGCATGTAGTAGGTATATTGCGATGGTCACATTCAGCAATAGGCTGAGCAGCACTGCACCCTACAGATGGAATTAAACTGGGGTCTGCCCAAAAATCAAGGAATGTAGAGCTCTGAATTTTCTGAACCCTCTAGACCAACTCCAGTAGGCTGTGATGGGATTGTGAATAACTTGGTACCTCCAGGAAAACTCAGCGTACAGCTTACAACCCTAGCAATCAATTTGCATTGGTTTATATTTTCAAGGCTATTGGCACAAAGAAAAGAGCCCGAAACTTAATTAAAAAAAAAAAGGAAAGATTTTCCAAATAAAGAGACAAGGCAGTGGCTGCAGCTTTTGCAGGCCCTCAAAGACTGGTTCTGCATGTCAACATTAAGTGCTTTCCACTATAAAGGTTACTGTGTAACATAAATGGTAATCAGTGACAATACAAATCAATGAAAATACATTTTATTTCTTGTTAGACCTGCTTGTTTGAGTGACCTTATTCGGTAGTGAAGAAAGACAAGACACTGGATAATGGCTGTTAGTGGGTGAGGGGGAGAAGGACATTGTGAGGTTATATTGTATAAAACCTTGAAGTGACTATAGAGCCAACTGAGTCACTTAGAATTTACACTAATGTAACTGAGATCACAATGTGGCTCTAGTGTTCTACTGTGAAAGGAAGATTCCAATAAATATCACCAAATTGGTGAGAAAAAGAAAGTGTTTACAAACACTACTTTCCATGGAGTACTACAAGTTCTTCTGATATGAAAGCACTGGAAGCACAGTATTCTATGATTTAAATATATAAAAGTACAATAAATTCAACTTAATTTGAACTGTGTAACTTGAACTAAGCCCTATTAACCCCTCTCTAAATAGTGCTGTAGAAAATACTATTTCACTAATTTGTAATTATCAGATAATTTTACACACACACACACACACACACACACACACACACACACACACACACACACACACACACACACACACACACCCTTATGTACATGCTTAACTTTAATTGATTGGGATCAGTCACATAAAGTTAAACATGTGTTTCAATATTTGCAGAATTGTGGCGTTATTAGGTACTGTTATATGTATATATAGATATACACACACACACAAACACACATGTAAAGAAACTTCAAAGTAAATATTTACACTTTAAATCTACCACTTGTTTCTTGAAATTACTTTGAATTTTAAATACTTTATTAGTGAATAGTATTCTTATTTTATGTCCTAATAGTTTTTGATGCACTGAGATTTTGTATACATTTGTTCTGACAAAAAGGAACTAAATAAAAATGCAACTACTACTAAGATGATGCTATAGGGTTGCCAGGCATCTGGTTTTCGACTGGAATGTGTGGTCAGAAAGGCACTCTGGCAGCTCCGGTCGGCACCACCGACTGGGCTGTTAAAAGTCTGGGCGGCGGCACAGCGGGGGCTGGGGCTAAGGCAGGCTCCCTACTTGCCCTGGCTCCACACTGCTCCCAGAAGCGGCCACCAGGACCTGGCGGCCCTTAGGCGCTGGGATGGCCAGGGATCGGGAGGCTCCACGTGCTGCATCCACCCAGAATGCCAGCTCTGCAACTCCCATTGGCTGGGAACCATGACCAATGGGAGCTGTGTGGGGTAGCATCTGGGGGTGGTAAAGCAGCGTGCACTGTGCTGAGCCGCCTGGCCGCCCATGCGTCAAGAGGCCACAGAGACCTAGTAGCTGCTTCCTCAGAGCCATGGTAAGTGCCGCCAGGACCCTCCACCCCAACGCCCTGTCCCAGCCCGGAGTCCCCTCCCACATCCCAAACCCCTCATCCCCAGCCCCACCCCAAACCCACACCCCCAGACAGAGCCTTCACCCTCCCCGCATCTGAACCTCAGCCTGGATCTCCATACTGGACCCCAAACCCCTCATCTCTGGCCCCACCCCAGAGCCTGCACTCCCAGCCCAGAGCTCCCTCCTGCACCTCAACCCCCTGCCCCAGCCTAGTGCAAATGAGTGAGGTTGGGGAAGAATGAGTGACAGAAGGGCAGAAGGGATGGAGCTAGCGGAGCTCAAAGAAGGGGCATGGCAGGGGTGTTTGGTTTTGTGTGATTAGAAAGTTAACAACCCTATGATAGAAAAAATATGAAGTGTTGTCTATTTGGTATTAGACTGCATCATTTATGAGCATGCTACATGGTAATTATTTAAATGATATAAAACTTTCAAGCTGATACATTTTTCAAATATTTCAAATATAAATCAATTCACTGGTCAGATTTTTTAGATGTTTTCTCATGCTTAACTGCAAAGATTATTTGACTTTGGAACTAATTCTACAACTGCACCCGCACAAGGTAGATTCTTGTGCCTGCATAGAGTTCCATTGACTTAGGTGAGGCACAGCATTAATTGTAGAATCATGCCCTGGACTGTAAACTCATCTTGGCAGGGGCCTGTCTCTTAATATGTGTTTGCACAATGATTAGCATAAAGAGGCCTTGGATTCTTTGTGGGGCCTTTGGCACTACTGACACATAAATGATAATCATACTTACAATCGAGGTCACCAAAATATGTATCTGTCCTCCAAACAATGAGAAAGGCAATTCTCTTTCATAGCATGAACAGAGCTGTAGTCTCATGGAAAATTTACACCAGTATGATCACTATAAATTTGGGTGACATCCACTATCCTAATAATCCAAAGCACTTTGCCTCTTTTAAATTTATTCCCCTACCTCATTTGATCCTGCAGTGAAACAAAAAGATGTAGTTATGATATCATAACATCTTCTGTGCCATCAGACTGCGCTGTTGTAAAGAGATGATTATGATTTCACTGCAGGATCAAGCAGAAGTAGCTAGGCTGGGAGGGAGCATATATTAATACACAAATGATTTAATAAATGTATTTAATAATAAAGCTATTCAGGAAAGTGCTGGCTAAGTGCATTGTCTGACTATACCGAAAGGAGGACAGGAACCACTTGATCAAGTTGCAACTTTATTATTAGATGTCTGGGACTACCTGGCAGATAAATGTGTACAGTGCAGGTAACTCCATGATCATTTCAACATCTACCTGGGGGCTCCTGCCAGCCCCCACACCTCCTTTTTCCATCCAGATTCCCCAGCCAACCCATTGCTGGGATCTTACCATCACTCTCCCCTCGAACAAGAAGGGTTAGGGTGGGCTATATGGAAGAGGGGGTTGGCTCCCTGCTGTGCCAGTCATAGGCGCCCTGAACCCCATCACTTGGCCAATCTGGTGGTGAGGGAAAAATTCCTTCCCAGCCCCCAACCAAATCTGTTATTTTGTCATCTCCAAAGGGAGGGAGGTGGCTGGTGCACTGCCAAGTCTGGGAAAAGTGGCTTCTCCCGCCGGGCCTGCCCTTTATCAACTCCTCAGCCCTTCCGGTCTCTGGGGATAAGTCAGCATCGTCACGCTGACCCACTCTACTTTTGCCGCAGCTCCTGAGCCTCTCACTAATCCCACTTCCCCCCACCCTTAATGTGCTATACCCTCTCCCAACTTAAGGTGCAGTCATTTCTCTTGGTATAAATATTCTTTTTCACATTTGAATAAATGAGAAATAAAAAGTTATCTCCACATGATGGCCATGTACAAATATCATTAAGGATATGTAGGATCAGGAGACAATCATGAGGTAATCATTAAAAAGCTAAAACAAAGCTTTATCAGTAATGACAGGTAAATTATTATACAGCAAGACTGACTTCATAGCAACAGCAATAACTTAAGATGTGGATGTAGACAACCATTTTGCCATGTATAAACAGCAGGCAAAGACTGTTGCTTCTTTGAGTTTATTTATGGGCCTCACAGAAAACATCAGTCTCTTGAAGTATCTGACACCTGCTCAGTTCGGGGGAACTGTAAAAATATAACTGTTTTAAACGTAAAATACCTGTATTGCTGAGAGGTCAGCTTTACTGCTACTGACTTCATGGCAATTTGCATACTATTAAAGCATTACCCCTAATGTTCAGAAATTTTAATTTTAAAGCTATGCTGTTAAAGATGTTTGCTGAATTGTAAGCATCTAAGACAGCTGGGAAATTTGTTAACACTCCTGAGTGTTAACAAATAGTTACTGTATTTCTGTCTTATTTTGGTATCTGTTAAAAAAAAAAAAGAGAAAGAAAAGAAGAGCAACCCTCTCCCTCCATTTTATGAAAGTGAATGAGATCACATCAGTACTGTAATGGAGATAGCTTCCCTTATTATTTTCAATATATTTAAGTCTGTTAAAATGTCACTATTTTATTATATTTTTGCAGAAACAAGGGGATTATTTCTATTTCCCACATCATTCTAACAGTTTTTCTTTTTAAATCTCTCAGCGCAATAAACATGAGCATCACATTTGTGTTTCTATGCTGTGTTTGTGTTCTTGTTCTCCTCTCCACCACAGCAGTCTTTATTTATTTCCTGTCTGAAAAGAAAAATTAAAAATGTATAACTTGAAGATACAATCTTTGTTTCCCTTGCGCTGCTGGACTAGTGCTTGACTCCAATGTATATTTATGCTGGCAAATACTGCTATTAACTCAGTTACCATACTACATGAACTACAGTTCCTTTGAAATTCTATAAAATAGCTGTCCTTAGATGATAATAGAAAGGAAGGAATGAAGTAGGAACAACAAGAATTACTTTACATACTAACAACAACAATTTAGTTATCAAAACAGTACGGAACAAGCATGCCTTTTCATACAGTTCTTTACAAAATTTAGCTTCCTAGGGTTCTAATAGCATTTTCCTATGGTTCAGGAATGCACAGTAGCATTCAGCCCAGTGCCTATATCCTTATTTCAAAGAGAATCATTCAAACCGACATCCACCCTGTCAAGAATCTTGACTTTGAGCTGCTAATGCAGAATAAAAATCAATATAAATTTTGATCATTTGATGAATATTTGCTTCTTTCTTTAGTGCTTAGGGATTTAAAACTGAAAACTGCTGAATCAAGTCATTCTATTTTTTTGTGTTTGTGCCAACACCAATTTATTACCCTCCTGAAAGTTCCTGAACAAGATGTCTCATGTGGCAAACCTGTTGGTTTTTCCTGTCAATCATAACAGTGTGCCAGTAGGGAACCATAAACATTTCCCTTTCATACTCTTAGTGTTTCAGAAAGGAATATTTTGATTACTTCCCTGGAAAAGATAAACTTGACTTATTTAGACATATTGTAGAATGCCTATGTCTGTTATTCTTGGAGTGCTGTTATGCCTAAATTGATACTATCTATTAAAAGTAAAACACTTTATTTTTGGTCCAGTGACCTCACACAAGAAACAGAGTTTGCAGACAGAATTCACGGCAAACAAATCCCAGTAACACCAAGACGACAAAAAGCTTTACCATCTTTCACCGTGTGTTTTCTGAAAGATGACAAAGAAATTCTGGCTGCTATAATCAGCACCAACACTTCACAATGTTATTGAGAATGAAAAGACGACAAGCAGTAGAAAAAGCTCCAAAGCTTAGCAATTAAGATGTGACTTCAGTTTGTAGCTAGTTTTAATAAAATATATACCCTCCTTTTTAATAGAATGGACTTTTAAAATATGTCTATTGAAATCTTATGTTTCCATCGGGATCTTTTCAAGAAAAAAAGTTTCTAAATTTGAAAAAGACTAAGATTACTTTAACAAGAACTGTAAATACCAAGCAATTTTCATCTTGGAAGAAAAAAATTATACATGGCACAGTGGCAGAAGGGCTTTATATTAAGGAGCAATTTTGTTGGTTTCTTATAAATCAAATAAAAGTGGCAGCAGCTGTCTTTCAGAAGGCAGATACAGGCTTGTACAGTCATATGATATTATGTAGACAGATGTTTTAAATAAAATAAAATATTTAGATTTCTAGATACCTTGCTAGATACAAAAGCAATTATAGGATGTCTTTGTTAAATTAAATTTCTCATTCTTTTGAGAGAAAAAAAAAGAAAGAATTGTCGTGGAAATAGTTCCAACAGGAAATGATCATATATCTAAAACAGCTGGAGACTGTAACTAATATAAATTTACTTGAAAATAAAAATGCTGCCTGCCTCTGGAGACATGCTGTAACATGCAGGAAAAAACAGATGAGAATATAACATTATTTTTAAAAACCTCAGGTCATATCTATGTATCATACAAAATTGTGATCCACTGATGTACAGAGTGTATTCAGGGTTTAGAAAAAGTAACAGAACAATTAAAAGCCCAAACTGCAACAAAAAATAAAATCTCTTTTGCAACAATAAATAATATTCTTCTGACAAATTCTACCTTTTGTAAAACAGGTTAGACACTTTACTCTGGCATTGATTATAATATGATACTATTTTATTGTATTACCTAGACAAAATGTAATGGAAATCTTTTATCTCTGCACTTGAAGGTGAATTTTGACTCACATGTTTCTTATAAGTCAAAGTTCCAAAAATAACTTTAAAAAGGAATACAACTCAGAAAAGCCAATACCTAGCCTTTCAAGGTCTATTCTTACTTTTATTGGGCCTAATCCTTCAGTTCTGTTCTGAAAAAAATCCCATTGACTTAAGTGGGAATTTTGCCAGAGTAAGGGCTACATAACTGGTCCTTATGTTAAACTCTACAAAAATATAAGTGATATATTCTGGCACGAACACAAAACCTAATATAACCATTTTTCCCCTCCCAGTCTTAATGGAAATGGAAGAGTTTGACTGACTTCATCAAAAATTTTCTAGAATTATTGCTATTTTTACTTTTCTCCAAGATCTCAATTACAACATATCATTGCTGAGTACACTAGACCTGATCCTGCATATGCAAGCTGGACAAAGCATCTACAGAGCAAAGTTTATCAGTAAAGCAAATAGCAGTGAGCTGTGCATGTAATGATAGAGTAAAATTATTTGAAAAACATTGGATAGTATGCACTGTACCACAAACTGTAACATGTAAGTATCCTGTGAGCAACTACAAGCCTCTTGGGAATTCAATAGGACTTGAATACTCAGCTTTTCAATCTTTGGGTTGGAGTTGCAGTGCATATTCTTCAGGCCTTTTCCAGTACTATTGTTCTACCAGTATTTGCAGAACCCACCCATTGCTTGCTTTCCTGGTAAGCATGACACTCTAGAAACACATTGTTCAGGGTTTTTTGGTAACATTCTGTTTGTTATTTTTTTCTAATTAATAGAACAGAATATGTGACAAACAAAGCATCTCCGCTGAACTATCTAATGAATGCCTATTACATCATAGATATTTGAACTCCTATATTATAGTCTCTTTATGACATGAGCTGCAGATGCCATTAAAAACGCCTTTCAGAAAGACAAACAATCTTTTTTCATTTTCAATCATCTTTATTTGTTAAGTATCTTTGGGTCCACTAACACCCACAGAGAACTAAACTCAGTAATCTTGTCAATACACTGGTTTTAGCAGATTTTTACTGAAGAAATCAGTTATATGAACTACTGACAGCCTTCTCTTCATTGCTATATAATTTCTTATTCAAAATACACTATGTATTATAGAATTTTTACACATTACATTGTTACAGTATTCCATCCTATCATGACCCTCACAAAGATGTGACACTTGGCTTTACTTATGTTTGGTCAGAAGTTCACATAAAAGATGAATGCAAATATTATTTTTGTTATTTGTTTAGGGGAGTTTGTAACCCAAAGCATTTTAGGTGCTTTACAGAACAAAGAGAAAGACCAAATTAGAGCTGGGTGAACTTTTTTGCACAGAACTCTTTTTTGGTGAAAAATAGATTTGGTGACACAAATGTTTTGCAAATTTGTGTTGATTTTGCCTAATTGTTTTGGTTAAAAAAATCCAAATAATTTAAAAAAAATTAATAAACATTTTGAAATTTTGGAAACAAAAGGTTTAGATATTTATGGTTCAAAACTACCTTTTGTGTTAACATTTCCTTTCCTTTTATATTATTTTAAACATTTTAAATACATTTTAAAATGCTCAAAATTGGAACTAAACATTCTGTTTGACACAAAACAATTTTGTTAACTTTTTGATACACCGAAAATGTTGAACTTTTTTTGTTGCTGTTTGACCCTAAATTAATTTTTCCAAATTCCCAGTGAACTAGAAAATGTGTTATTTGCCCAGCTCTACACAAGGTATCTACCCTGATGACTGCAAGCCAAATTTTAAATATGTTACAGTCAGGGTAACAAATAGTAGTGAGGGAAGTGAGGCTATGGTTACATCATTATATACACATGTTTACATTATATACACAACTCTTGGCAATTCAATTGTATTATAAATACACACACATTTATAAATGATTATTGACTGATCATGGAAGAAGTGAGCCTTTAGAACAGATGTGAATGAGAACAGAATAGAGAATGTTGGCATGGTGGACCACAAGGTAATATAAGTATAAAGACATCACAAACAAAGGGATGAATGAAGACAGTCATGGGACAGATGCACTGGGGGTTGAAGATGGCAACAGTGGTGTGGCAGACAGACAGTTTGGAAGCTGACAGGTCTTATATTAATAACTAGATAGGGGTTAAGTTACACAGGACCTTGAAGGTGGAATTACACTTCTCAGCAAATATTACATGCTACATTATGGCTTGAGATTCCTAGACTACTGAGAAACACATTGTTAAAAATAAACTGATAGCCATTTGGCCTTCACTATGGACCCCTGCTTCCACAATCATCTGAAGAGATTCTCCCTCATTGCTATTAGATACACTTCTTTAAAGTTCCCCCTTCTTCTTATACCACCAGTGTTGGTTTCTATGTGTAGTTGAACTTGCAGACATTATCTGCAGGTAGTGTTGAGCGAATAATTCACTGACTATCTGATTAATTTAGCTTTGTTTTCTCCTGTGGAATATCTGCAAGCTGATCATTACTTCTCACATTTATTCATTATTCAAAAGTATTTCAGAATTTTTTGTGAATGTTTTTAACATTGATTGCAAATAGTTCTCTGTGACTATTCAATATTTGCTATTTCAGCAGCATTGGCTAGTTGTAATTGGTTTGATAATGACATTTGGAAAGGTGCTGGTGCCTTATAAAATGCTAACAATTTTGCTTAGTTGCTTCTTATTCTTTCCAAAGTTTCCTGTCTGCTTTGTAGCTGTTGTAAAGCAAGTTGAAGTCTTCTCTGATTATAACTCCCAAAATATGTAGTAACCAATCAGGGTCTAATGAGTAATTTGTGCTTTTTTTTTTAAATTTCTATTTTACTTTGTCTCTCTTCTGTTCCTCAAAAGTGGAGATGTTTTCATGGCTGTTTGAGTGTTAGTCTTGCGCTAGGACTCTGAACATCTACTCCAGTTTCCTACCAGGTTTTTCCATCTGCTCTTACTGTATTATTGTTAGCATTCTGCCATCTTGATGGTACCATAATTGGGAAATGAGTGTTTCCGTATTTTTCCTAAGAGTGTTGTAAAATCCCTGTTTCCTTGTCTATTCTACGCAGTCTGATACATTTCTTTTTGTCAAATCTCACCGTCACTATTTTTCCTCTATCAAAATCTTAGTATTTGATTTGTGCAATCTCTCCATGATGTTCCTACCAACATATTTGAATTTGCATTTTTACCTATTTATGTGACTTGAGTTATATAACATATGCTATCAGTATAACATCTTTTCACTTCAATCAATACTTAAAATAAGCTTAACTGATTTGACAATAGCATATTAGACCAGAAAATAATATGCATCCCCCAGGATCACCTTGCTGGGTTAAAACCTTACGCATGGAAATCCTCTGCATGCTTGATAGTTGATTTTTTCTGCAGCCAAAAGAAGACACAGCTTGGTCCTCAGAGACCAAAGTGCAACTATTATATTCTAGGTTGCCAAGGATAGTAGTCAAAGATGTTGATTTCCAGTATCCATGAGTAAGATTACAATCTGTTTGTGTACATATGTTTAGAAGATGAAGGTATTTCCTTCCATTATTGTGTCAGAAGGGTAAATAATGAAACCATGATTACTTTGGGCATTCAGCTCATGTTAGACCACCATCTGTTTCAAAGACACAGGAGAAAGATGTGAGTTATAAAGCCTCTAACAACCACAATTATATGACTTAGGATATAGTCTTAATAGACATGAAATAAAGAAGCAAGATATACCACAGTGTCATTGGTCCATCTCCAAGAGATAAAAAAGTGATCACTATCTGATAAGTGAAAAACCACCATCATAGGTGCTGGAACTAGGTGTGTTGGAGTGTGGCAGGGTTATATACATCATATACAGAGTTATATACATCATATACAGGGTTTACAGTTTGGTTCAGTGACTCTGCACCGCCATTATGCAAATTATTCCAGCACCTCTGGCCACCATAGTATTTTAAAATAAATCTTTTAACTACCAATGGGTCCAGGAACTTAAGTTTGATCTTGCAAAAAACTCCTCCATCTGAGCCTGAGATGATTTTGATCCAGCTTCCATTTTATCTGAACCACGACATTTTTACAGGAGAAGCTTCAGATTAAAAGTTCCAGTTTTGGACCATCTATAATAATTTCCAAATAAGCTGTGTGGAACAGTACTTCTGGCATTATGCTGTTGTGTAGAGTTTAGACAGAATTTCCAATCAGTTTGATTACATCTATTTCTAGTACTTTGTTAATCGCTTCCTGAAGCTGCTCATTAAAAGCTCCCAGTTGACACATGATGCTGTGGTGCGAGACACGGATCTGGAATATGATCACAACTCTTGGCTTGGATGAGAAGTAAACTGTAACATTGTTCACTTTATCACAAGTGCAGCTTTCCCAGTTGATAAAATGGCTTAACATATTATGTTACACTGGCCATTTGTTTCAGGAGGAACAAGCTGAATCTTTACCATTAAATTCATATTGAATTCTATATGTGAGAACTTTATTCTCTCTTTTGACAACGGAATTGCAGCAAGAGCCTAGTACTGCAATTTAACATCTCTCGCAACAGCCACAGAAGTGATGACAGCCCTAGACAATAATCACATGCCAATACTATGGTGCTTACCTACTGACTGAAAGCTCTCATAGCCCTAGTCAATAACTGAACCGACCAATTCCACTGTGTTGCATGTGACTGGTGATATTATCCCTTTAAGTGTGTTATTTAAGTTTGCAATGCAGTTAATTGAAACCCTACTAGATGCAAATCAAAAGTTTCAGCCTTAATTGAGATATTTTGAAAATTGAACCCATTGCTTCAGGCAGGTGCTACATGAGATTCCATTAATATAGGTAATTAACATTAGCCTCTGCTTTAATTAACATGCACACTTTAATTAGTAAAGCATTAACCAACATTAAAAATCTGATCTTCATGCATCACAAAAACTGTAAAGTTCTGAGTACTATGTTATTTTTTCCCAAGATTGTAAATCATGCAACACATCAAAATTTAAAACTACATCAGATTTAAAATATTAAATAGATTTACAAAATAGATAAAAATCTCAAAATAGTCAACATATTTAACCTGACATACTATAAATGTTATAAAAGCTTTCTTATTTTAAAAAATATATTTAATTTAAAACTATGCCAGCTGGTCACAGTTAACCCTATAATAGACTTCAGGGCTAACCACAAACAGCAGACACAATTTTAAACCTGATAGTTCTGTCTTCACTGAGTGCTAAATTGTATTTAACATCATGTTTGTTAACACATTGTATAACATTATGCCATTTCTCAGGGTAGACAAGCCTACGGCTTCAAAAAAAAGTTTGAAAATGTGACCTGAATGCAACAGATGCAGTCCTGTGTTTTTGAGAGAGTCTAAACCAATAGCTTTGAGAAGTATGAACGGTCTTAATGGGTTGTTAACGATGAAACCCCCTTCTTTGGAGTGGCCTCTGCTGACACTACTTTAGCACAGAACTCTGTAGCCTCGTCTACAAAGGGTGTTTTAGGCACCGGTGCAGACCTAGCTTACCCTGGTGCAAATCATGGTTTAATCTAGGTGTTTTTACTGTTGCAGTTACATTGGCCCTATGACACCAAACATTGCTTCTACCACGCCAAACAGAGGTAAGCCACTGCAGGAGGTCAGGGTCACCATGTAGGTAGGTACTTATGTCCCAGCTAGTATGAATGTATCCTGAGAATAGAGTTCTTCCTTAGAAATATATTGGGACTGGTTCTGATCTCTCACCTGTCTATCAGGAGTAAAATCTCTTTAAATAAATGGAATTAACTGATGCAAAACTTAAGTGAGTGAAATCAGAATCAAGCCCAAAGCTTGTTTTGACCTATCCCAAATGCTCTCCATTTTTCTTACAGCAGTAACCTCATCCTACTGAAAACTTGAAGACATACAGCATTTAAACAGAGATATTTACTTTACTTTTGCTATTAATGCGAATGGCTCAGGGTATACAAAAATAAATAGAAGCTTTCTCCCTCACACCACAGCTTCTGTTGTTTGATCCTACATGAAAGTCATAATTGTGTTTTTATTATATTACGATCTTGTACACATGGAAATAAATACATGCAATAATTCAGCATTATGACTTCACTGGAGTCTCATATGTGATGTGAAAATAGCTTGCAAGACAGAGGCAGAAAACATTATTCAAATTCAGATTATTTTGAAAATTAGCAAATGCTTGAGAAACAAACACATAAAAGATAAAAGAAAATCTATGTTCAGCTTGCATATATTTTGTTGTTTTCTATATTAACCTCCTGTATGTTTTGAAATACAGTTCCAAATAATGTAAAGTTATCTTCCTCTGCCTAGTCTTTCCCTTCTGGATTTCATTTACTTATCTGATCTCGATAGTTCTTGCTTTAAATCTGGCAACAGGCTGTGTCCCTTAACACTTCATTGTTACTCTGAAAAAGGATTTCTGGTCCATACATTTTGATGTCCCTCATGTGTCTTTTCTCTGTACATACTTGTGACACATGTATTAGTTGTTTATAAAGAAACTCATAATGAGGCATTGGATGTGATTGTTTTGACAAGGCAGTCATTTGAGACCCAGTCATAAAATTATTGCACATTCGGAACTCCCACTGAATTTGATAGTGAAACAACTGTGGGATTTTAAAGGGCTACATTCTCCATTTGGGTTGCATGCATAATAAACGTTAAGGAGCGCTATGCACACACATTGAGAGGAGAATTTACCCTTACAGTCTCCAAAGCCTCTAGAAGTTATCAAGATAGATTTTTTTTCTCTGAAACTCATTCTCACTTTAAAGGGGAAACAAACAGTCATGAGAGGGGAAAAAAGTCAACTTCAAAATGTCTTCAGAGCACATTATCAAATTTAAGTACTTGTTTCCATGGACTAAGTCCTACATTGTGTTACACACACACACACGCACAAAATTTAGTGCTGCCAGCTAAAAAGTGCTGGATCCCCTAGGTGCAATTTGCAAGAGTTTGTGGGATACTGCAGGACATTTTGTGAATTTTGATAGTTTTTTATAAAGTGAAATTAACACTTGACTGTGTGTTTTATAGATGATACAATTGAATTGGTCCATTTTTAAACCTGAGGAATCAGAGGTTAGAAAAAAAACTAGATATTGGGTCAAATTCTGTCCTGATTTGCGCCCTGAGCAGCACCAGGAAAGTCAGGATACTACTGATTTCTATAGGTTAATTTGTCCCTTTATTTTAAAAATAGAGATTTTTACATGCTCACTTTCCAGGACTACATGCACTTGCTGTTGTTTTTATCATGCAAACACGTATCTAGCTACTATTTTATGTGCTTTTGTAGCTACTAATCAAATCAGTTTGCTGTTGTCATGTCTATTTGGTTTAATTTACTAATAACTAACTACAGATTTTCTTCCCGTGGGGATAAAGGGAAAGGTATGTGAAAATCAAAAAAGAAAAAAATGCTTCAAAAATTGCATGGATGACCATGTTGAGAATTAACACATGCTCACTCAGAGTTAAGAAACTGTTAGGCTATCAATTATGTGGAGATAGAGGCTCAAGGAAACAGTGGAAACCCTGGTCTCAACTCTGTGGATTTTGGAACATTCATGCAGAAGGTCAGCTCCTCTGAATGCTTTGTAGACACCATCCTCATGCGAACCTAGCAAAGTAGCCATCTTGCTGGTTATGCTCCCACTAGTCCTTTCATCTGTATCTGTACATTACCCTGTGTATGCTGCTGGTCCTAATCACCAGTTGGGGACATATAGCCATGTCCAGCTTCGTTTCTGTCCCATCCTTCAGGGATCTCTTTATTATCTCCCCCAAAAAGAAACAGTGTGCAAAAAGTAACACAAACAACCATCTGGTTAAATATTCAGACAGGGGCCCTCTGGCCTCCGGTAGCTCCTTGGCAGGGCCTTCCCCAACCAGTGGAAGGGGGGATTTATAGGGCCTGCCCGCAGCCTCCTGCTCCGGTTATAGAAGAGTGTGCTCTCTACTCTCTTCCAGCTTCCCCATACCTGCTTATGGAACTGGGCCCTCCTTAATTAGCCAGCTGAGCATGTGGGCCAATGACCAGGTGCTGTTCAGCTGCACCTGCTTGTTGGGCTTCTCCCAGGAGCAGGGTCAGCTGCTCCCTGGCCTCCAATTCCTGGGCCACTAAAGAGACGAATTAAACTCCTCTCTTAGGGGAATGGAGACCACACATCAGAAGATGCTGGTACAATGAGAGATATTAACCTTATGATTGAAAATCTACTGCACATAGAGTGGATTTTCAGGCCACAAAGGGCTGCTTGCTACTTCATCCAATAGGTAATCTTCAGTGCTTTATAGCCCAAGCAACATGTTTGTGTGAAGGGAATTCTGTAGGCTTGGAGTCAGAATTAAGTATATAGCACAAGCTATACTCTCCATTATTATAACTATTATAACTATTATAACTATTATAACACAGCATGAATATGCTTCCCTTTCCTCCCCACAGCAAAAGAGGGGATATATGGCCCAGAAATTCTACCATATTAAAATCAATTCTTCATCTCTTCCCTGTGGCCACCATTCCCGATTCTCCTTATGTAGAATAATTCAGTTTTCAATAAACCAATATTCTATACATTTTAATCTACAGAGTGCATAATGATCCAGTGGTATTTCTCTGTAATACATAAGTTGTCCCAGCTACATTACAACTATGCATACATTTTAACCAAATAGTTATTGATATTCTGTGGGACACTACATTAAAGTGAGTACAGTATTCTGTAATTACTAAAAGGGATTTGTGTGTGTGTGTGAGACACACAGCATCTGATATCCTAATTATCAACAAGAACAATGACCTTTCTTAGGATGTGGAAATACATAGCTAGTCTCCCTTAGGAATTGAAAAGATAACTTACTTCTGTCTCCAATGAAAGTTTATGAATAATTTGGCAAACTATGAGTAAAAGCTATGAAAACCATACCATGAATGTAACTTTTGAAATTAAGTCACTGAACCTATTTTGAAACTACATTTCATCTTTTCCACATTTAAATTGCTGTAATATAATAGGCAATGGAATATTATAAACAGTCAGTCACTCTGATAGGCATAATACATGGCACACAATGTGTCATTTCTAGAAACACGTTTCTTTTAAAAGATAGCGTAACAAATTACCTCATACACTACATTCTCAAATTACAGGGTATGTACTTTTGATGTTTGGTTATAACTCCAATTAGCATTAATAAATTCCAACATGATATAATCTACTTTTGTTTAAAAAAACCCTTTCATTATATTCCAGCCAGAAACTGGGAACACTCTACTTTTGTGTTGTTTGTTTTCTCTTTTGCTTGTACTATCCTACTAGAAGTCTGAAAATAGCACTTCTTTTCCTATTGATTTTGTCATTTGGAAACACAAATATGTTCCCACTTTGTGTTTCCAGTGGACCTTTAGTTTCCTTGCTTGTTGGTGGACCAGTGTGGTTGATGTCAATGGACTATCAGGAGAGACATTTGGCAGTTTGCTACAGTGCCAGCAGGGGGAGCTCACTTTTTGTTTGTTTGTTTGTTTGTGCAATGAAATACTGACCTTAAAAAAGGTTCTCTTTAAAAAAGTGACGGATTGTTGTTTTTTAAAATACCCTGAAAGCTGGCCATTTCTCCTCAGGTAATAATTTTTATATTTGTATGTCCAAAATTAAATCCCTTTTATTATTAGTAATGCAGTCATAACACACTTAAATGTTACAGTTTAAAACCAAATGTGCTAAATTAATTCTGGGAGTAAATGCATTGAAATCAATAGAATTACAACAGGACTAATTTGGCCCAATATGTGCTAGTTGCATTTTATATCATTTTTAGAACAGAATACAGGAAGAAACTGTAGAAACTTAGTGAAAACTTTGGAGCAAAATTAAATGTAAGACAAATTTGATCATGTATTTCTCTTTGCCAATTGGCATACATAATAGAAAAATGGTAGAGAATAGGTTAAATAGTCTAAAAGGATTTTAACCTTAAATTTGACAGAAGCTAAATGGCTGTGACATTGGGTTCTTCTACTTTATTCCAGCTAGTAATCCACCTTCAAAGTTCCTGTCAGGTAAATGACCTTGTATTTCATTAACTGATAATTAAATGGATTTATTCCACTAACGGTTTTAATTAAAATGCTAGAAATATTGATTACCCCTCTCATCCTTATTCCCCCAGATGAAAAAAAGGTTTTAGGAATGTTTATTTAGAGAAGACAGAGAATTAAATTAGATTGAATCTCTATGAGACCCGAAGACTGGTTCTTTCATTTCTGCTGCTCAAGCAGAAAAAGGTTTCAATTTTTTGATGTTTGATTAATTATTTTGAAATCCATTTATGCTTACCTTGGTGTTTAATTAAAAATGTCATTTTTAGCATAATTTAATTGGCTATCTGTGGAAGACTAACTTCGAACTTATATATTAAATATTTTTTATTTGGGGTAAAAGAAACTTTTTACTTATTTGCTTTTGCCATAAAGGTATCATCTCATGAATGAAGAACTAAGAAGGTCTGGAGCTTAATTGGATTTTCTATATTTGAATATGAGGATACATATGCTTATAACTAATGCAGGTTTATTTGGTTGTACACTTAAATCCATTATGTATTCATTCAGGAACATTAATCTAGCAAACATGGAGTATGCTCCTCTAAATAAGCTGGATTTGCTGTTGTATATATTAACAATGCATGCATCACAAAACTGTCTTCAGCATGTCCACGTATACTTTTATGTGGGGGGACATGGCTCTCTTACAAGTGATTTGATATATAACACTGGATAGTGCATCCAGTCAATTTGTAACCAGTTGTTTTATAAATCTCACCATCAAAAATTATCATAATCTTAGAAAGGAAGACTTAGTTTATTTTGGTTTTAGATATTCATCCAAAACGTGCACACCAACTTGCTCACACAAAAATATGAGGGGTTATGTACAGATTTTTCTTATAAAACTATATTTTAAAACATCTAAAATCTGATTTCTGTATCAGCCAATAATTAACCAGCTTTTTTAATTATAAATGAGAACTAAATCAAAAACTGTGCTGTTCCTTTTTTAATCACTAATAAATGAAATGTTTATTGTGGGCTAAATAAAAAAAAACACACCACATTTTGTACCAGCTCTTATCTCCAGAAAGTTTGTTCTGAAGTACCATGCATGTATATCTATAGCACTAGAGAAATAAAATAACCAAAATTCTAATTGTGAAGAATGTGCTTCACTGAAGTACTGAAGTACAAAGGGACTGCTCGCATACCTAAACTTAAGCACCTGATCAACCTCCTTCCTGACTTAGTGCCTTTATGCTTACAGCTGGGTTCCACCTTCTGCTGTTTACTTGTGAACTAAATCTTATAGCAAAAAAGTTCACATAAACACAAGGTTATCAGTCTCACAAAATACTAGATGTTAGGGATGGAAATACTTGTAATTGTAGGCCCCATATTTCATTTAATTTAAACTGTGAAATAAAACATGATTCTATTCTGTAGACACATATGTCTTTGGGCTCTCAGTCTGTTGTCAAAAATATACAAATTATAGATATTATATAGACAGTGCAAATTTATAGTTTCTTTCCACTTTTTCTTTCAAGTGTTTACTGGAAAAGTTTTTAGAGCCCAATGGAAAGCCTGAAAGGTCCTTAGTGAAAATAGTTGTCTCAAGTAGTCCATTTCATTAGGGTTAGTTTAGAATGGCATGTAAGTGTTGTAAAGTTCTGAACAGGAAGTCAGCATGCTCTATGCCTTTGACCCACTTTGATGATAGCGGCTTTCTGAACTGTCATAGCTAATATAAGAATGAGATGGTTCAAGTGTCTTAGAAGTTTCTTGAGATTCATTTCCTGCAAAATAATCCCTGATTTTTAACAAGTAACTATGTAAAAACACAGCAGGTGCCTCTGTGAGCTGCAATAGATTTAAGGAGTCTAATTGTATAAGTGTGCCCCTTTATAACTTCCCCTGTTTGAGGTAAATGAGTCCTCCCTTCTATGTGTGCACTCATTTTCAAACCACGGCATGTGATTTCAATCATGCAGCTTAAAATATCTAAAATGGCAAATATCTAATACCCTGTATAAGGCTTTATTCTGCAAACACTAATGGGAGTAACTTTTTGCACATAAGTACTCTAACTGAATTTAATAGGAGTATTCCTCTGCCAATGGTTATTCACGTGAACAGGCCCATAATGCTTTGCAAACATATCCCTGCATGCTAATGAGATTAGTGGGATGGGATCTACTGTCTGCTTCAAAGTATAGTGTAAAATACTGGAGACAGTAGGCAGGGTCTTTTCTTTCAATGGTCCACCCTTTTGGAACTCTATCTGCCATGGCATATTATCACTGACATTTTTAAGGGAGAAGCAAAGTTTTTATTGTTAGCATTTTATTTTTGAGTTATTTTATTTATTGTTGGGAGAAGAGTTGTTGTGTTCTTTTTATTTACTCTTCTGCTATTGATTTTCTTACTATCTAATTTGGATAAATATTCTATTGCCTTGCTTAATTTTGTGAAGGCACCATGTAATCTTTGAGCATGTGTTGCCAAGATATTAAAATGCTGATGAGCTAGTAGGTATTTTCCATGTCTATCTTCAATGATTCTTTCTATTACAGCTGGAATGAATAAGAAGGAAGGAACGTGAAAAGTATCTAAGGGTTGTGTTAGTGACTCAGATTTCCACGGAGAAAGGAAGATGGAAAGCAGGTGGAAGATTTTCAGCAAAGAGCTGTGGCTATTCAGAAATAATGCAAGCCCACCCATATAGAAGTGCTGCTATTTGCCTTTACTATTTTCCACAATTGGGAACTATTTAATTGGTTTGTTTTCAGAGATGTGTGAAATAATTGTTTAGAGGCACACATTGCATAGTTTTTACTGCCTTTTCTCTGAACTTTGAGGAACTAGTCAAGATGAATAACTTTATTTTTAACATTGATATGTGACTCATTTTAACCTGTCTACATACAAAAGTAGGGCTGTTAACAATTGCAACTTTCTTCAAGTATGCTATGAATCACTGTATTCCTTTTCCCTTTTTTCATGCACCATTGCCACTATCTTACCTTCAGCGGTTTTGCTAGATTTCAGTGAAGATGGAACCAGAGGGCACACATTAGAATTTTATATCAGTTCAAGAACGGGAGAGAAGAAAGACATATGAAGCTAGAATGACATTCATTGAAGGTTCCCTAGGGAAGATAACACATGTTTTTCTCTTTCACCTGCTAGGCATGCTAAATCAGTGCAATGATAAGCTAATTTATGAAATATATTTCATTGAAACCTGGACATCTTTACTGTGCTAGTTCAGCTATTAGATTTTCAGAAATAATGGATGCCTAATTCAAAAAATGTTAAAAGAGTTGGATTTTTAAGGTAATGCTTACAATATATCTTTTCCAGAGCTCTCTGGGTTTTGACCTACAAAGAACCATTTCAAAAGCAATTAGGATTAGCCAAAAGTTAAAATAAACATTCATTACTCCTGTAAAGCAAGTCATGCTGATGCTATTTGTTACCATACCAAACCCAGAACAGGGTTCTTACTCAGGTACTTATTTTCTTTTAATATTCTGAAATATGAAACACAGAAATAATCTGTATAGAGAGACCTAGCATTGGGACTGTTGGAAAAACAGTTATCAAAACAGTGGCTCAACCCCACTCCATAAATGTTATATTGAGATCCAATCTTGACTCATTCAGTTATTATAAAGGAAGGAATAGGCTGCTTTGTTGTTCCTCAGTGACTACAGTACACAAAAGCTGACTCTTCATCTTCTCAAGAGAGATCTGCAGAGTGCCTCAGTTCAGAGAGGATGAGGGAAGATTTCAGAGCTCTGTTTTGGTTGTGGAAGAGGTTAGTGCATTGCTATTGATGGAACATGGCAGCAGCATGAAGCTATGCAATGGTGATGTCATAGCCTTCTTAACCACCAGGTGAATATCTGAAAACCTATGATGTTCCCATCTATGTCAGTAGCGTCTGAGCAGCTCAATCACTACACCAAATACAATTAATTGCATTATAGTTCAGTCACATAAGTATATGTACCCCAATCCAGCAAATACTTATACATGAGCATAAATGTAAGAAAATGAGTTGACTTAAAAACTTCACTTAAAGAGAAGCATGTGCATAAGTTTTAACAGGATTGGGGTCATGGACAGCATGTAAACATAAGATTAAACTGGAGTTCAGGTTCACATGATTTACATTTCCTAATTTGTGATTTCTTAACTGTTCAATTTCAGTGGTACAATCACATTTTTTCCACGTATTTAATATTCTAGGTCAGGGGTAGGCAACCTATGGCACGTGCACTGAAGATGGCACACGAGCTGATTTTCAGTGGCACTCACACTGCCCAGGTCCTGGCCACTGGTCCTAGGATTCTGCATTTTAATTTAATTTTAAATGAAGCTTCTTAAACATTTTAAAAACCTTATTTACTTTATATACAATAATAGTTTAGTTATATATTATAGACTTATAGAAAGAGACCTGCTAAAAATGTTAAAATGTATTACTGGCACACGAAACCTTAATTCAGAGTGAATAAATGAAGACTCAGCACACTGCTTCTGAAAGGTTGCCGACCCCTGTTCTAGGTTTTTATTCTGAAAGAAAAGAAAATGTCACTCTTATAAATTCTGCCACCTGCACCAATGTGGCTTGAAGTTTCCCTGCTCTGGAGCAAATAGGTTTGAAGAGATTGGACTCTCCCACAGTTGTACCACTGCAGATTATCAACATAACTCCCCAGTAATTCCCATGAAACGTGGGTGTGGAGTTCTACCTTCCCAATGCCATTCTTTTCAATTCTGTCTCCCAAGCAGCCATCCTTAGAGATGCTGATTCAGGAAAGTACTTAAGCACGTGACTAACTTTAACTACATGAGCAGCTTCAGTGAAGTCACTGAGGCTACTCACATGCTTAAAGTTAAATACATGCTTAAGTACTTGGCTGAATTGCCATGGTCCTTTCCCTGAGCAACCATGCAAGGGGCAGGGGAAAAAAAATGAACTGAAGTTAACCCCTCATGGACCAGGTAACATCCCTGAAGCCTGACATAAGCTGCACATCCTCCATCTTTTGGGTGCACACCCTAAAACCTAACATAATTTTCTACATTTTCAAATAGTCATAGCTTTGTTGAATAAACAGCAAGTTTAAAAAACCTAGCAAGGGCCCTACTCCTCAGTAAGGTGCTATTTACATTTAATATTTCAATTTTCAAAGCTATTTCTGAGTTTAAAAAAAATGATGAATTTTCTCATCCTCTAAAACAACTGAAGTTAGACTGGGTTTCCAAAATGTAATTTCCAAAAGGAGACTTTTCAGAAGATTGTGATTCAAAGCAGACTCCTCTACATGTGTGGAGCTCCACTGAAATCAATGGGCATTTTCTTGTGCACAATGAGTTGCAGGATCAGGGCTTTAACTGAGTTACATACTGCAGATACTAAGGGACAGATTCTCAAAGGTATTTAGAAGCTTAAAATTCAGATGGCACCCTATGGGATTTACAAAAGTGCCTAAGCAGGTAGGTGCTTAACTACCTTTGATTCTGCTAGATGGCGATTTGAATTTTTGGGCACCTAGATACCTTTGTAAATCAGGTCATAAGTGACTGCTACAGAGCATTATTTTTCTGAAAGCCCAAACCGTTACATACTTAAATATAGTTCCTCTATTATCCTTGCTGATTACCAAAACATTTGTCTACAAAACACAGAGGAGAGAGGGATAGCTCAGTGGTTTGAGCATTGGTCTGCTAAACCCAGGGTTGTGAGTTCAGTTTTCGAGGGTGCCACTTAAGAATCTCTGGGGCAAAAATCAGGACTTGGTCCTGCCAGTGAAGGCAGGGGCCTGGACTTAGTGACCTTCTGAGGTCCCTTCCAGTTCTAGGAGATAGGTATATCTCTAATTATTATTAGTTTCTCTACTTTCTGGCTGTGAACTTTTAGTAACATCACAACCCAATGTTTTGTGACATCAGAATTAAGCACCTCAAAAATGACTGTGGTGTCACAAACACTGGCATTGGAGAATAATTTGGGTATGATAAGGCTAGTTATTAATGAGACATTTTATTATAAATAAAAAATATTCTAGTGGTAGTAGAAAGAAGCTTGAGCTACAAAATTTAGATATGGATACAAATGTTCCCAAAATTCAGAGAGAGGTGGTCTGAAGTGGTATTTGTACTATGGATTTGATTCAGCCCTTTATAGAAGAGAAGATCAGCTGCAAAGTTCAGATCCAGATCTCAACTCTTCTCAGAGTTTAGGGTTGTTTGGATCGAGAATTTTGGTTAAGGCCCTTTTGAGATCAACAATGCTGGGAAAGGAGATATAGACAACATTCCTGAGATTTTATTAAAACATGATATTTTTGAAAGTTTACTGACAGATTGTTGCTCCTACAAACTCTACCTGTTGGTGTTTTTCATAATGTGCACAGCATAATATACAAAATTAATAATAGCTTTTATGATCTAATTAATTTCTCTATGAACATTAGTCAGGATGATAGTGACTCCATGTGACCTTTAGAGAGAAAGTCGTCTAAAAAAGAAAAACTTCTTTAACAGAGGAACTATGTAAACATAAGTAATGTGTCCATGAACATTTTATGGCAAAGATAATAACAAAGGATTTAGCTTCAGTATCCAGCACACAAAATACATCTTTAACTGAGATGACTGTTTTGTAGAACCACCAGACCATAGTTCTGTGTTTGGTTAGCTGGACTTCAAGTGATTGACATAAATATCCTTTTAAATACGAAAGTTATAATTAGGGCCTCAATCTTGCTAGCACTTACACATATGCTTAACTTCATGCACTTGAATAGTCCCATTGATGTCAAAGTTGTTTAAAATTAAGCTGTTCCGTAAGTATTTGCAGGACTGGAGCTTGTTTGATTATAATGTAAAAACCAAACACTTTCTTGAAGATCGTTCATTTAATACACCGTCCATAGAACAGACATACTAGAAACTGATGATTCAGGTTGCTACAAACCGCCACAAAATGCACGGGATGGTTTTGTGCATCACTCAGGATTCTGATTTCCAGAGGTTTTATTTCACTAATCTATATTATATTTGTATTTGTACCTATAGGAGTCTTGTAAACATGCACAGTGGCAATTTTCTGATAATTGCAATTATTTTTATCATAACATAATGAAAAAGTTTCTAATATGATTTGAATATTTAATTGTATTGACTATTTTCCAGTACACTTTATTTCCCTTGTACAGTATTAATACTGATCTACTGTAGCAGTGCAATATATTCATTTATAAAAGTAGTAATGTTTGTTTCCAAATAGAATTTATAGTCTTAGTGCCAATAGGAGTGAGACATATATCCCTATGCATGAAGATGAAGAAGATATTCCTATGTTTACAATTTTATTGGGGACTGATTTGATCTTTATAGGGAAATTGTTTGCATATGAAACCAAGGGCATATCATTTGTTATAACTTAACTATAACTTCTGTGGTTTATAATGAACTTTGTTCCAAATTTCTGCTATTCACAAACTTATGAAAAAAGACTATACAATTTTAAGTATTTTCTCCCTGTATTTTTATTAAATGAAATCAGCATTCTAAAGAAGAAATAGACAGCTGCCAAAGAAATACCAGTTCAGTGGGTTGTTTTTTTGTTTTTTTTTTTGCCTGAAACAGGGAGGGAAGAACTTACATTAAAGTTTTAAAGCGAAACAAAAGTTTTCAGCCAGTATAGATAAAAATCTATTAAAGATAAAATTGTTTTGACAAAAACTGTGTCATGAAGGAAAGTGTAAATAAAATGCCACTGGCTGCAAGTCTGTTACTGAATGTAAGTGGAAAATAAGCATAACACTCCTAAAAGGGCAATACTAAAGTAGCACAAAATAAACACAATCACTGTGGTATAATTTTTCACATTAATTTTGTTCTCTTATCGTAGATATATAACTAGCAGAATATAACAAAAACAAGATAACACTGAAGTTATTTTGCAAACAGGGAAAAAGAAACTAAATAAAATAACACTGATATGCTAGTTATTAGATTACTATCCTTTTATCTTGTGGAATAGCTTCTCTGAACAAAAAGACTATATTCATCTCTGTTCTTTCCAGTAAATGCTACTGCATTTCTGGAAAAATACTGTTTACAGCTTTTTTCTTAGAGAGATCTACATTTATTCACAGAGCTGACTTTTTCAAAGATCAGAGTGTTGGAAATATAGTTAGAAACATATTTTTTAGCATAAATGCTTTAACAGTATTGTATCTCTTCACATACAGATCTCAATGTCTTGTCTCAAGTCAAGAGGGAAAAATTGGTTGCAAATCTGAAGATGGATGACAATCTGGTGTGACAGTGATCATTAAATGATAATTTTCATGATTCTTAGGAAAGGAAGGAGTGAGAGCAGCAGAATAAGGATGATGGATTTAAAAAAATCAGGCTTTAACAAAAACAGAGAACTGTTAGGTAGTCCCATTTGAAGAAAATTTAAGAGATAAAGGGGTTCAGGAGAGCTGGCAGTATCTCAATTAGACAGTTTTAAAGGCACAACTGCAAAATATCCTGATGTGAAGGAAATATAGGACAGGAGCTCTTTGATGACCTAGAAGTCAAAAAGGTATCCTACAAAAAGTGGAAACATGGACAAATTGCCAAGGAGGAGTACAAAAGAATAGCACAAGCATGTAGGCACAAAATCAGAAAAGCTAAGGCACAAAATGATTTACACCTAGCAAGGACATAAAAAAACACATAAGAGGTTATTTAAATACATTAGGAGCAAGAGAAAGATGAAGGAAAGTGCAAATCTTCTACATAACGGGGAAGGATAGCTAATAACCGAAGACATCAAGAAGGAAGAGGTGTTTAATGCCTATTTTGCTTTAGTTTTCACTAAAAAAGGTTAATGGTGACTAGATACTCAACACAATTAATAGGACCACAAGCCAAAGTTGGGGAAAAGCAGGTTAAAGAATATTTAGATAAGTTAGGTGTATTCAAGTTGGCAGGACCTGATGAAATCCATCCTAAGATACTTAAGGAACTAACCAGCAATCAAAGCAATCTCAGAACCATTAGCAGTTATCTTCAAGAACTCAAAGGATGGGTGAAATCCCAGAAGACTGGAGAGGGGCAAACATGGGAATGATACACCAGTCAGTATAACTTTGACACCTGGAAAGATATTTGAACAAATAATTAAACAATCAACTGGAAGATAATAGTGTCTTAAGGAATAGCTTGCATGGATTTCTCAAGAATAATGCCAAACCAACCTAATTTCTTTCTTTGACAGGGTTACTAGCCTAGTGGGTAGTGGGAAAGTAGTAGACATGATATATCTTGATTTTAGTAAGACTTTTGACACAGACCCACATGACATTCTCATAAGCGAACTTGGGAAGTGTGGTCTAAATGAAATTAATATAAGGTAGACGCACAACTGATTGAAAGACTATACTCAAAAAATAATATCAATGGTTTGCTGTTAAACTGGGACCAGTGTGTGTGTGCACAGCCCACAGGGCTCAGTCCTGGGTCTGGTACTAGTAAATATTTTCATGAATGACTTGGATAATGGAGTGGAGAGAGTATGCTTATAAAATTGATGCATGATACCATCATGGGAGGGGTTGCCAGCACTTTGGAGGACAGGATTAGAATTCAAAATGACCTTGACAAATTAGAGCATTAGTCAAATTAACAAAATGAAATTCAACAAAGACAAATGCAAATTATGGCAATTAGGACAGAAAAATCAAATGCATAGCTACAAAATGGGAAATAAATGGCTAGGCAGTGGTACTGCTGAAAAGGATCTGGAGGTTATAGTGGATCACAAATTGAATATGAGTCAACAACGGAATGCAGTTGAGAAAAAGGCTAATAATATTCTGAGGTGTATTAATGGGAGCGTTGTATGAAAGACACAATACATAATTGTCTTTCTGTCCTTGGCACTGGTGAGGCCGCAGCCTGAATACCACGTCCGATTTGGGCATCACACTTCAGGAAAGATGTGGACAAATTGGAGAGTCCAGAAGAGAGTAACAGAAATGATAAAAGATTTAGAAAGGCTGAGCTATGAGGAAAGGTTAAAAAAACTGGGCATGTTTAGCCTTGAGAAAAGACTGAGGGGGCACCTGATAACAGTCTTCCAATATGTTAAGGGCTGTCATAAAGAGGACTGTGATGAACTGTGATGCATGTCCACTGAAGGTAGAACAAGAAGTAATCATCTTACACTGCAGCAAGGGCGGTTTAGGTGAGGTATCAGGGAAAGCTCTCTTACTGTAAGGGTACGTCTACACTACAGGATAATTCCAATTTTACATAAACCGGTTTTATAAAACAGATTGTATAAAGTCGAGTGCACGCGGCCACACTAAGCACATTAATTCGATGGTGTGTGTCCATGGTCCGAGGCTAGCGTCGATTTCTGGAGCGTTGCACTGTGGGTAGCTATTCCGTAGCTATCCCATAGTTCCCACAGTCTCCCCCGCCCCTTAGAATTCTGGGTTGAGAGCCCAGTGGCTGATGGGGCAAAAATCATTGTCGCGGGTGGTTCTGGGTAAATGTCATCAGTCATTCCTTCCTCCGGGAAAGCAACGGCAGACAATCATTTCACGCCCTTTTTCCCTGGATTGCCCTGGCAGACGCCATAGCACGGCAACCATGGAGCCTGTTTTTATTTTTTACAGTCACCGTATGTGTACTGGATGTCGCGGACAGAGGTGATACTCCAGCACTACACAGCAGCATTCATTTGCTTTTGCATGATAGCAGAGACGCTTACCAGTCGTTCTGTACCGTCTGCTGCCAGTGTAATTTGGCAATGAGATGATGGTTATCTGTCCTTCTGTGCTGTCTGCTGCTATCATGGGTGTCCCTGGCTGAGATCGGCCGGGGGCGCAAAAGCAAAACTGGGAATGACTCCCTGAGTCAATCCCTCCTTTATGGTTTCTAAAAATAGAGTCAGTCCTGCCTAGAATTTGGGGCAAGTGTACTAGAGAACCAGTGTATCAGAGAGCACAGCTGCTCTGTGTCAGATCCTGCAGAAATGATGAGCCACATGCCATTCACGGGGGGGTGCCCCTGCAACAACCCCACCCATTGCTTCCCTCCTCCCCCAGTCTTCCTGGGCTACCGTGGCAGTGTCCCCCCCATTTGTGTCATGAAGTTATAAAGAATGCAAGAATAAGAAACAGTGACTTGTTAGTGAGATAAAATGAGGGGGAGGCAGCCTCCCTGTGCTATGACAGTCCAGGCAGGACATTAAGTGGTGTGAGGAAAAGGAGCCCAGCATGCTGCTGCTATGATAGTCCAGGCAGGATAGAATCTTTTCTTTACACAGGAAAGGGAGGGGGCTGATGGAGCTCAGCCCCCAGTGGCTATGATGAAGACGGTTACCAGCTGTTCTGTACCATCTACTGGGAATGACCAGGAATCATTCCTATTTTTACCCAGGAGCCCCTGAGGCCAGCCAGGGGTATTCAGCAGTTATCAAGCATGGACCGTCTGCCACCAGGGAGGGGAGAGGAGCGGATACTGCTCTTCACTGCTGCAGCATCGTATCTACCAGTAGCATTCAGTAGACATAGGGTGACACTGAAAGAAGTCAAGAAACGATTTCTTTCCCTTTTCTTTCACATGGCGGGGGGGGGGGAGTAAATTGACGATCTATTCCCTGAATCACGTCGGACAATGTGTTTGAACCTACAGGCATTGGGAGCTCAGCCAAGAATGCAAATACTTTTCGGAGACTGCTGGGGACTGTGGAATAGCTGGAGTCCTCAGTACCCCCTCCCTCCCTCCATGAGCATCATTTGAGTCTCTGGCTTCCCGTTACGCTTGTCACGCAGCACTGTGTAGCCTGGAGATTTTTTTTCCCAAATGCTTTGGCATTTCATCTTCTGTAACGGAGCTCTGATAGAACAGATTTGTTTCCCCATACAGCGATCAGATTCATTATTTCCCGTACGGTCCATGCTGGAGCTCTTTTTGGATTTGGGACTGCATTGCCACCCGTGCTGATCAGAGCTCCACGCTGGGCAAACAGGAAATGAAAATCAAAATTTCGTGGGGCTTTTCCTGTTTACCTGGCCACTGCATCCGAGTTGAGATTGCTGTCCAGAGCAGTCACAGTGGTGCACTGTGGGATATCGCCCGGAGGCCAATACCATCGATTTACGGCCACACTAACCCTAATCCGATATGGTAATACCGATTTTAGCGCTACTCTTCTTGTCTGGGAGGAGTACAGAAACCAATTTAAAGAGCCCTTTACATCGATATAAAGGGCCTCGTAGTGTGGATGGGTACAGCGATAAATCGGTTTAACGCTGCTAAAATCGGTTTAAACGCGTAGTGTAGACCAGGCCTTAGGGTAGTTAAGTTCTGGCTTTCAAGGGAGGTTTAGTAATCCCCATCATTGGAGGCTTTTAAGAGATGGTCTAGATTTATACTTTGTCCTCCGTTAGTGCAGGCAGCTGGACCTGATGACCTCTCAAGACCCCTTCCAATCCAACATGTCTTTGATTCTATGATAAAACTACCTGGTGCTCCCCAGTAGTATCCTTGTTCTCTCTTCTACATATAAGTTTCACAGCGGCCCCACGCTAACCAATGTATAGTATCACAGTCCCAATTTTTCATTTCTTTAAAACAAATATGGGCCCAAACCTACTTTCTTTAGGCAAACATCCTATAACTTTGCATGGGGATCAAAATCAGAAATGAGTCTGGATTCTCTGATTTTGGCTCATCTCTGTGTTTGATACAAAAGCAATATTCTTCACTGTCACTGTCTTTCAGACTCATGATTCCATAATCACACATACAGACCCATGGCTGTCAGCTGGATAAGTGTACAGTAGCAGGGCCACTGTGGGGGGGTAAGAGGGACAATTTCCCCCAGATCCCGGGCCCACAGGGTCCCCACGAGAGTTTTTCAGGGCCCCTGGAGTGGGGTTCTTCACTTGTGCTGGGGGCCCCAGATAACTCTCGCGGGGCACGGGCCCCCGGAGCTTCTTCCTCTCCGGGTCATCGTTGGCAATTCAGCTGTGGGAGGCCCTTCTGCCTCGGGACCCACCACTGAAGTGTCTCGAAGACCTGTGGCGCGGGGTCCTTCCACCCTGGGACCCGCCATTGAAGTGCCAGGTCTTCGGCGGCAATTCGGCGGCGAGGGGTCCTTCCGCTCCACCACCGAAGTGCCCTGAAGACCCACTGCTGAAGACACCTGGCCCCCTGAATCCTCTGGGCAGCCCTGTGCAGTAGGATGAACAGCAGTAATGTTACTACTTTCCTTTCCCCAGAATTCATTTTGTGGGGCATGAAGCGTGTCTTTGAAATAAGTCACAAACTTCCCCTGGAAGATGGCATCTTTAACAGTGAATCAAAAGACCAAGAGCAGGAAAAAAGCTGTGTCATTAGTATCTCCACCTAGATTTTGTCAAGTAAGTAGGAGATTCATAGTATCTTTCACTATTTCCAATTCTTCTGTCTCTTATCCTCCCTAAAATTTGAGGGCCTTTTAAATATTCTGGGTCCCCTTGTTGTTGCTGGGCTGCTGGGGATCCAGTAATACAGCACACTCTTACGGTGATTTCCTAATGTAGCTCCTGTATTATTATTCAAGGACCCAAACTGTTTGCAATTTATTCTCCTGTTAGTATATTACAAATGTATATAAAATATATCTACTGTGTATGTGTACCACTTCTTCTGCCGGATGCTTTGTCAGCCCATCTCAATTGTTTGTGATTATAACAATCCCTAGTGGTTTGTTTACAAGGGATAAAAGCATCGATGTTACTGACAGCTAAGAGAGAATCTCTTTCAAGTGGTACAGGCCTGTATTTCTAGAACCTGTGACATGTGAGAGGTATAACTGACTGCCCAGGCAATTGTATGTAAGCATCTATGGACACTTTGAAGCGAGTACAATATGTTTTAACCGTTTTGTAAATATATTTTGTAAATTACTAAATACACAATACATTGAACAGATACTAAAGTATTACAATATAATTAAGGACATGTCTCTTGATGAGATTATGCACTTTGATGAGTAAGTAACTTCTCTGAGGACTGATTGGAACAGATGTTTACGCTTGTATTTATGTGGACACTTACAGATAGTTACAAATGAAAATGGACATTTAGAGTTATAAAACAGGTTGGAGAAAAATTATGAAAAAGGAACTGGAGCAAGCACTTTAGGTCTTAGAAGGAGAGTGGAGAGATCCTTTTCCCCGCACCCCATGGCCCAACAGCAAGGCCTCACAAGCATTTTTTAAAGAAAGAGAGAGGGTTTTTTTTTTAAAAAAATGATTTAATACAGTGAATTGAGCTACATTCCATTAGATATAATTAGACCTAGACAGGAAAGGTAGTTCTCAGGAGCTAATGAAATATTAAGATTGAATCTAAGATTGTTGATTAGGATAAAGCTAACCCTGATTAATATAAACAAGAAAGGTGTTAGAAACCTTATTTTTCTTTTTATTTAAATTTTATTTTTATCTTAGAATGAATAGGCCCGATGATTTCCCATGTACTGAAAAAAATAAAGTTTTAATATTTTAAATGGCATTGCCAAGTAATTTCCCCCCAAAGCTCTCTGCCACTCCCACAAGTTCCCTGTCCTCTCAGGTTCTTCACAATTCAACCCCATCTACATCGATGCTCTCATTTCATAATACACCCCATTTGTCTACTTGGGTTCATCCCAATCCCTTCTCCTATAGCAACTACTCATTTAGTGGAGGGCTAGCACAAGATCTATGCACCACCGAAGTCCCACTTAACCCCTACTGTGCCATCCTTCAAGCAACCCAAAGCTACACAACCTATTCTGAGAGCTTAATTAGGATTTAAGAGAAGTATTGCTCTTGTGCTCACCTTCTATGCTTTCAGCAGCTTCCCCATTTCCCAAGTGCTAATCATCTTCTCAATCCTCATATAAATCTCTCCTTTAAACCTATTTCTTTCCTGAAATCATCCTTAGCACTGATCCCTATATATCAGAAGCAGCTAGGATTTGGAAGTGGGTTCAATATAGAACAGCTTTTTATTGAAACAGTGCAGAAATTTTGCCAGCTTTGCATGTGTCCCCAAGTGAGCTTCTAGGCTTGATGTTCAATTTAATGGATTTGTGTTTAAAGTGCAGTTTTATTCACTGGCTTCACTCCTGTCTTGCAGAACTGCAGGCTTTGAAGGCTGCAAGTGGAGTCTGTCTGAGAAGTCTACAGCCAAGTTAATTTGTGAGTGGCCTTTCGGCAGATTGACAAAGTTCCGGTCAAAATGCTGTTTCTTTTGCTTCGATCCAGGAATGAAAAATGTGTGACCTTAATGTTAGAAATATTTCTTGGACCTCACAAGGTGAGGAATATAGTAGAATTTCTTGTGAGAGATTAACTTTCACAAAGGATCATCTAATTATGTTGTCTATCTATTCTCATGTATGCCTGGTATTGAGAAAGAATTGTACCAGTAAGTCTCCTTTTGTAACTTTTAGTTAGGGACATTTCATTGCCATGTATAAAGCCTTGAATACAGGAAACTGAAAATCAAAACCCCATTTAAATGTAATACTGGATATGAAATTTTTCATGACAGGATGGGGATGATACAAATTGTCACCCCACCCAGATATCTCATCATATAAATTGATCAAATTATATGAACTCCTTGGAGGAAATAAATATATAAATTTTAGCCTAATTTTCACATTCACCTACATAATTATGTAGTGAGGTTGTAAGTACTCTTCATAAATGTGCCCCTATCATGGAGATTCGGCATCTGAGCCCAGTAATCTCTCTCAGTGGCCAGAATCTGTGATGGCATCACAATGTAATGAAAGTCAGCAACAGCGTTGTCCAGTGGTGACAGTTTGCCAGGACTGGCGGTAGAGGAATCAGGGCCCTCCCTGTTTCACTGGGTTTCAACCAGGGTGCTGTCACTAGCAGGTTGGGTATGTGGCCTAGTGCAGATGCCAACAAGCTTGATCTCTTGGTCACTTTCTACCACAGCCTCTGACCCTTCAAAGTCACAACAGGGTCTGCTTATGCACTCACAAGGGGGCAGATCTCTCCCTGCCTGTGATCTGGAAGCCCTTCTCCTTCAGTCTTGGCCCACTGACCCTGGTCTCCATGAGACATTTGGTGGTTCACCAGTGGGGTTTGGTCCAGGAGGTATGGAAGTCCTGTGGCTTGTCTTCCTTAACATGGCTTTCAGAGTCCCATTTAAGTGTTCCACTAGCCAGTCTATCTGTGGATGGCAAATGCAGGTCTTGAGAGCCATTATCTTCAGTAGTTCACACAATTCCCACATCAGTTTGGACAAAAAGTTGGACCCCCAGTCCATCAATATCGAGGTATCCTGACCCTTGCAAAGACCTTCAGAACTTAATTTGCAATGGTGGATACATTTGTTGTGCAGAGGAGGATGTTGCATAGTCCACAATCACTAATATGCGAACAGTATCCTGATGTACTTTTCTCAAGGGCCCCCATCAAATCCATGTTTACCCATTCAAAGGGCATTCTCAACATGGAGAGTGGAAACAGGGAAGCCTTCGGCATCTCTTTGGGCCCTGCCAGCTGACATTCAGGGCACAAGGCGCAAAAACTGTGTACCTCTTTGTGTGTCCCCAGCCAGAAGAACCTGAGGGCCACCCTCTTCAGTGTCTTCTCTCTTTCCAAGTACCCGGCACATAGCAGCAAGCGTGCTAGGTGGAGAACCCACTGGTGAAACCTTTTGGTCTCTTATGTTTTAAGGGTCTCATGTTACCCTGTAAAGTTGCTCACCTTGGCATTCAAATTGAGGGCCACTGCTTTGGTTGTTGAGATTCTCCCTCCACCCCATCGAAGAAGTCTCCGTGCTTCCACGTCAGGCTCACAGTGTGGTCTTCCCATTGTTCCTGCTTGGCTGTGTTGGTTTCCACTGGGTGGTCTTCACTCCACCTTTTCAGGACCTCTCCAATTTACAGCCCTGCCCTAATAACACAGGCTAGGCAGGATGGAAGATAATCTTACCCAGCAAGTCTCGGTGTGGTCCCCCACCCTCAGGAGCACTTCTGTCATGGTGCAGGATCATACATCCCCATATATGCACCTGGGGTAGATAGCAATGCCCAACATGTTGAGAGACTAAGTTTTCTTGTACTATTGCTTTTCTGCATCTGGAGTCTACCAGGCCTGTTACCTCAGACCCACTGACCCATACTGGGATTAGCATCTTGGCCAGGCCCTGTCCGTGTGCCCTGCTGCGTGCAATCCAGGCCTGTCCATAGCTGCAGTCCATAAAGGGGCATTCCCACCAATAATGTCCTTTCTGTCCACACTCAGAACAACTCCTCTTCAGGGTTCTCGGGGACCTTTGCCTCTTCTCAACTCCACCTCGGTGGCTGACTGTGGCCCCCAGATGGGAGCAAGCTGAAGGGGAGTGGCCAACTCAGCAAGCCTTGGCCTCTCCTCCTAGCCCAGACTTCATTAGGGTTGGTGTCCTGAGTTCGAGTGTACTGGTCCTAGGTGTCAGAAGCCCAGATCCTCTGTGGCCACATATTTCTCCATCAGGGATGCAACCTCTGCCAGTGTCATCAGTTGATGGTGCTTCACCCATTCTCTCCTGCCGGCTGGGAGAACCTGGATGAACTGCTCCAGCATGATGGCCTCTGCAGCTTATGGCCTAGTCTGCTTCTCGGGGTTCAGCCAGCACCGAAACTATTCTTTCAGATGTTGTGCCACCACCCATTGCCAGGATCCCGATAAGTATTTTTCCTTCCTGAATTGTTGGTGGAATGTTTTGGGATGAATATCCATTGTAGTCTAAAATGGCTGCTTTTAGTTTAACGTAATCCAGTGCCTCTGGATATAGGGTGCAGGCTCCTGTAGGTGGCCTGAGTGGGTCCTGTCAAGGATGAGGCTATGAATGTGGCCCAGTGATCCTGTAGCCTGCACATTGTGGTGGCCAGCCACTAGAAGGTGACCAAAAAGGCTTCTAGGTCACCCCAGGGCCTCTTTTCACAATCCAGATGGGCATTTCATGGGGAAGGACATCACCTGAGGCTGCCGATGCTGTGGAATTAAATGCCCCCCGGGGCTGCAGGAGTGTCACTATCTCTTGAATAAGCTGTTGCTCATGCTGCTGTGCTGTCAGCTCTTGGGTAGCTGCTACTGCTGCTATTCGGCTACTTGCTCTTGCTGCTGGGTGGCCATCTGTTGCAATAGCTGATCATTTTGTTGTTGTTTGTGGCCACCTTGTAATTGTTGGCTCTCCATCATCCACTTAAACAGCTTTTCTGCATCCCTGGTCTCCCTTGGGCAGATTTTGTCGGTAGCCTGCTGTCATTCTGTCAGGACTGAGTTGTTGTCCACTTTCTTTTCCAACAGTTGTCACAAGGGTTTAGCACCTGTGATAGTGTCACCCAGAGGCGAAGTTCTGCGAGGGTGACAGTGGCAAGAGTCTGTGGGCCCAGTGCTAGGCAACCAGAGCTCTCCTGCTCCACTGGGTTGCAGCCTAGGGCCCTGTGACTGGCAGCTTGGGTATGCTGCATGCATATGCATGCCCAGATGATCCTAGGAGGTGATCTATACTCTATTTGCAGAGGAAGACAAAAAGTCACAAGGCACCTGCCAATCTGAGCTGGGAGAAAATTCCTTCCTGACACCTCAATCATTCCTTTTTCCTTGCAGTCATTAACACCGCGGATTGACATTCCATCCTTCGCACCTAAAATAATTCACCATCGCAGCTTCCTGGGAAATCTGAATCTTATTTTACAACCCAAGAACAATAAATAATGTCCTCAACAGTCAGTTTTAAACACATTTAAAGAAATTTTATATTCCTGGAGATCATACTGTATTAATCAGGAATGACCTGCCCTGAGAATAGTTGCAATTATACCTGAGAGAGGATAAGCTAAATCAGTTATATATGGAAATCTAAACTGAACCAGAACCCTCCACCACTTTCCAGTTCAGTTTGATTTTACTTGGGAGCACAACAAGGATATCACATTTGGCAGCAGAATGGTTCATCTGGGGTATGGGTTTCCCTTTGAAAGAATACCATGTTAATGGTGCCACCTAGATAGGTACCATCTCTACTAGATTTGAAGGGAATTATAAACCCTCCCTGGAATGGTCCCTCCCTGATGTTTCACTATTTAAATATTGATATTAGCCACATAAACCAGACTTTAAGCATATTCTCTTTCCCATAACAAGATTCCCTTAATATATGACAAGAAGTAGCATGTGATTCTCCACTCTACCTATAGTCATGTCCAGGTTTCCAAATCCACTGCAACAAACATTTTGCAAGTAGACTGTATGTAAACACTAAATGCAAAGGATAATAGTGCCAGCTAGCACTGGTTTGTAAATAAGTGCCAATGATAGGACGTATTTTATCATGGGATAACTGCAAACCTGAAACTGTGTTGTGAGTATGGCTGCTTGAAAATTTTCCCTCAAAACAATTTTTCAGTGGAAAATGGGGTTTTCAACTAAGCAAAATTTTGCTTGGAGAGCTTTTGCTTTCTGTAAAAAAATGCAAGTTTTCATCAAAAACATTCTGGCTTTCATCTGAAAATTTGTGAGTTAACAAAAAGTTGAAATTTTCCACAGAAACTTCTCCTTCCCATTTGCTGATCAGCTCTAGCTGTAAGACGTTAAGGACCCTCTAGACAGGTTTTTACTTCTATTAATCTGGATAATGGTGCAAAAAAAATTAGAACTTTGTTAACTCAAGTTTTTAATTGTAGTTATGCTTTAATATGCTGACTATTGTATATGTATATCTCAGAATTTCCTATTTTTGTGTGTGTGCAAGATTCTAGAGTTTCAGCTGAGGTAAGAGAAATGAGTAGGACAGAAATCATCGAATTCCACTACCAGTGCTTCCATTTAACTGAGCTAATTTCTAATTCAATCACATTAGACAACTTCTGAGTTACTCAACTTACCCAGCTACTAAACAGTTTTAAATGACTTATTTTTATTTTTGAGTAATAGAGCTATCTAACTATTTTTTATTTCGGTTGTGATGGTGTCTTCCTGTAAATCCCTGAACTATTGCAAAACGGTTACAAAGATGTTCTGGGAAGTGAAATCAATGTTTATATCAAACACACAAAAACTTTCATTAAATTGAACAGATATTTCCTCATATTGCTTTTCATTTTCGCTAATGCAGCTTAGCATGGCAAATATAGTGTAATGACTTTTATATTTGTCTAAAATTACTGGATATTGTAGCAAGTGCATGGTTAATTCAACTAGATTTGTTGTTCTGCATTTTGCTCCCTGTTAAAGAAAATCGTGAGTTTACTGAACTAGCGCGGGCTCCTGTATGAAGGCAATTCTGCAGACACAGTAAATTTGGAACTATACTTTGGTGCTTAAATGGTTAAAGAAGTAAATTTTTGTATGTCAATAAACGTTGCTTTAAAATGATACTCAGCTTTAAAGTTTTAGGTCTCTATTGTGCCTTTAAGGCACTGACCCATATTAAGGGAGTTGCAACAGAGTACCAGCCCAGGAAGTACCTGAGAAAGACACAATGCCTGGAAGCGCTTCTGGATTCAGGGAGAGCATGACAAATGCTATTCCATCCAATTTACATGCCAGCTGGCTTTACTAACCAGAGTTAATGTGGATGAGCTAATTGTCCTACCTCCGGCTTGCATTTTTTGGGTTGACTAGCATTGTTAGTGGCCCTAAAAATGGAGAAATAGGTCTAGTGGTTAGACCAGGGAACTGAGTCTGGACTCAGATTCTGATTTTGGTTCTGTTACTGACCCCATTATGTGAACTTGAGACTAACAACAACAAACAAATGTAACACTTTTCATCAGCAGATCTCAGCACATTTTACAAAGAAGATCAGTAGAATGGGGCTTAAACTCTCTGTGCCTCTGTTTCCCCATCTGTAAACTGGAACTGAATAACACCTATTTCACCAAGGTGTTGTCAAACTTAATTAATGTCCTAAAAGCCTCCTTTTCTTCCCATTGCTTCCTATGCATATTTAATACGCATGTTAGTGTAGGTTTCACACACCTTAGATTTTCCCACAGTTTATGCAGGTGCCTGAGCAGAAATTGGGAAGGACTAAATCAAACAAACAGCCCAGTGCCAGCACAGGTGCAGGGCTGCAGTGCAGCTGTAATTTCCCATATATATCTGATCAGCACAATTTAAAATTTCGATTTACAAATGCAGCATATAATGGCAAGTCTAGTTCACAATCACTACAAAGCAAAGTCACAAATTGAAAACAGATTACCATGCGACACTAAGCTATTTTAATTACCACTAAAAATCAATGCCTGTGGTCATTCGGCTTTTCTGACAGACAGTTACTCACTCACATTGCATGTGTGAACAGAAGGAAACAGCTCATATTGGGAATGGTCAATAGGTAATCGTGTGACAAACTTAGTCAAATGGGAGATAATATTTTTAAGACTCTTTTGTCCCTTCTTTTGGGATGACGTTGTTAGTGCTCATAAAAGTAAAACACTCAGGTTTGACCCAGTGTAAAATTATCACAATAAAACTTCAAAGCATGCAAAGAGGCCTGATACTTGGTCATAGTCCTTATCTTCAAAGCGCTGCATGCCCTGGGCTCAGGGCATCTAAAGACCAGCTAAAGCTCTGGAACAATGACTATAGTCAACGACTGTGTTCGACAACTCTGCTCCTCTGGCAAAATGGAACTCTCAACAATAAGAGTAAAGCTCATCAGGTTTCACAGACAGAACTTTCTCTGGTGGTGATTCAAGGTTGTGGAATGAACTCTCCCAGAAACTAGAGACCATCACTTTCTGCTTCAAGTGCAAGGCACATTTTTTTGACCTTGCTTTCTTTTATATAAACCCATAGCAACAGGTATATTTATATTAAGAAACACCCTACCAAAAATGACACTCTACCCTCTGGGGAGAGGATGAGAAAATGAACAACACTGTGACATATATGTGTAGCCATGTTGCTTAATGAACTGCTGGAAGGTTCTTAGATACGATGGTGATGAACACAGTATAAAAACTTGTATAGAACAGAATTTCACATTTCATTATAAATTTAAAACCCAGGCCATGTTCCTTAAGAGATAGGAAATCCACCTTCTTCCTGTGCTAACACTTAACAGTCAAGAAATCACTCCAGTCCATGGCCTCCCCAGAATTCAACCCTTTCCTCTGCCATCTTCTGGCGAAAGCTCTTGAAAGGCTCCCAGCCCTGCCAGAGGAGCCCTTCTTCACTCACCAGCAGCATGCAGCAAAAGCAGCAAAGGAGAGTTTCAGATCTGCCAGCCCCACGTCCTTTGGCATCTTCTCATAACAGGTACAAGTGTCTCAACACATCTTCAGCATAATTCATAAATATTTGACTACTTTCTTTTTGAGATTGCCTAACTAGTCCCGCTGTACATCTGGTGTCATCATGCCACTTCAATTTTCCTCCTTCAGGTTTGTCATCAACTTTCCCTTCTGTCTCTTCTTCCCTTACTTTTCCACTTTTCTCTCCATCGGTCTTCATTTCCCCAGTTCTTCCTCACTTTCACCCTGCCTCTTCTCCCTGCCACCTTCTTGTTTCTTTACCTCAACCTCCTCAGTTTCACACATGCAAAAAGTAATAGATCCCAGAAAACTACAATTACAAATAACTTTGGCTTATAAAGGAACTACCAAGATGTGCAAAAATATGCCTACATCTAAGACAAGTGCATCCCCATTGTCTCATTGTTATAACCACTTTCTCTCCCTTTCCCAAGCCACTTCCACCACTTGTTATCATTTGTCATGTCATGTCAGAACACAGACTCGGATCCCAGGGGCACTTAACAATGTGTTTAGCTTTACTCATGTGAGTAGTCCTGTGCTCTTTAGTGAGACTATCCACATGAGTAAAATTCAGTGTGTGGGTAAATGCTTGCAGGATCAGGGTGCTAGATATAACATCTTCAGGGCAAGGTACGGTGTCTTTTTTTTTTTCATCTGTAAAGCACTACATACCATGATGCTCTATTAATAATGATTAAAGTTTTAAGCTTTCTGTGTTTTTTAAAGTGAAAGTTAGTAGTTTTGACTCACTTTCACACTGGACTTTTAATTTGTCTAAGCAAACCAATGTAGTATGAAAGCTAAAAAAAAAGAAAAAGAAAAAGAAAAAAAAGGTTCACACTCCCACACTCCTGATACGTGAAACCACAGAGAGTTTTGCATATCTCTTGACTGAACCCATCTTCCCTGAGTTGAAAGGCTAATGCATTAGCCCAGTACATCAGCCAGGCCCAGGAAATTACTCTAAAATATCTGAGTAGTTTTTTGCATGGAAATACACACATTCCACTTCACTTTAAAAAAATAAAAAGGATTCAGCATCTCAGCAAATCACATTGTTATGTTGTGTTATGATGCATGATGTTTTCATAATGATGTGACATGTCTGAATGACAAAAACCTGGCTTCCTACCAAAAAAGTAAAGCGGTTTATATCTTTTTTTCCTCAGAAAAAAGCCATTATCAGTTCTTATAGCAAATTTCCCTGTTAGAAAATGGCAGAAGACCAATTTAATGCAAAGTAGTCACCAAGTCTATGATAACCAAAAAACAAAGACATTGATGGGAGTTTAGAAGCAAAAGATGTTTTTCATAAAATTGTGCCCAGCCCCACACAATGAAACCATAGGCACACACAACACACACAATAATTTCCAGCTAAACATCACACTTGCAGTTTTGGGAATAGAATCTAGGAATATAATTTCCAAAAATCACAACATTCCTTCCAAAATAAAGCTCAAATAGAATATTAGCTGCTGGTAGCTGTTACCTGTCCTCTCTGTACTTTGCAACTAACTACTACAAAATAATACACTCACTAACCCTTACTTGACCCCATCGCTTTCAGCTGTAATCTTAACAAAAAGTAACAAAAACCCTTCAGATTACATATTCTCCTTATTTTGCCAGGGGAAAGGGAGAGATCCTCCCACATGAATATCACCTTCCCAGCTGCTTTATCCCTGACTACCTAATAGGATTATTAATTCTCTTTTAATTTAACACAAGTAATAAACATAATATAGCTTTTTGTTCAAATACTGTACCTGAAAAAGCTTTCATCACTTCATTGTATTTGAAAAAGATACTATTGTTTAACTTGCTTCCATCTGAATTTTATTCCTTTATATAGAATTTTATACTACACTTGCCATTATAATATATGAGCGCCCTCCCAGTAGTGGATTAAGCACTGTGAGTAACATCTGTCACATGTGGACCCCTCTCTTGCTTACCCTTTCTCCAGTGAGACAATTGTGCATGCAATGAAATGTTTTATTTTGGTAGGGTTCTCTTTGTTGATGGTGGTGTTTTAAATGTGCACGCTACTGTATGTTTATATTAGAGAAGACAAGAGCAAAGAAATGTGCACTGGACGTGGAGCTGAGGGTGGTGTGATTTGTGATGGTCCTTAGCTCTTGTTCGTTTCACAGTTGCAGATTGACACCCAAGATTCAGAAAGCTCTGTGTCCTATATAGATAAACTTTACCCTTGTGGTAGAAAGTTCCATTGTGCCTAAGGAGAGAAACAGTTGACCACAGTCTTCATCCTTAACTTCAGCTGATCTTTATCTATCCTGAGGCCAGGCTGTTGAGTGTACTGAAGATAAGGATTTAGACCCTGAACTTAATTTGCTGTTCTCTGGGAAGCCAATGCAGAGAGAAGACGACGGGTCTGATGTGATTACAGTAGCCAGTGTTCCTGAGGACACATGCTGCAGCATTCTGTACTGGTTGTGGCTTCCTAAGGGCTAGTGGCTTCTTGCCATCTGAACACTTAAATTCCAGGGAAAAGGCAGTAACCCATTGTTACTATAGCTAAAAGCAATAGTTCTCAAACTGTGGTTGGGACCCCATTTTAATGGGGTTGCCCGGTCTAACGTTAGACTGGCTGGGGCCAAGGCTGAAGCCTGAGCCCCAGCACCTGGGGCTGAAGCCCAAGCCACATTGCCTGGAGCTCAAGCTTCGACTTCAGCCCTGGGTGGCAGGGCTCCCCCGGTTACAGGTCCCCCTCTCTGGAATGAAGCCCTTCTGCTTTGGCTTTGCCTTCCTCCTGCTCCAGGGTGGCAGGGCTCGAGTAGCCTCAGGTTTCGGTCCCCTGTGCTAGGGTCGTGTAGTAATTTTTGTTGTCAGAAGGGGGTCATGGTGCAATGAAGTTTGAGAATGTTGGCTAAAAGGATAAAACTCCATACGCAAGTCTGTTGGTAGAAGGCACCAGGAAAAGAGGTGGAGGCAGCACAAAGTAAGAGCATTCTCTTTTGGTCACAGCCGAAAAACTCAGCAGTGTTTGTTGGATGGTGTGGTTGGGTGGGAGGGGACAAGAAGGAAAGATAACCAGGGTAGCTGTGGGATTGTCAACTTCTCTTGGGGCAGCCTCACTAGAGTGCCAAGCTTTCTCCTAAACTGGTCCCCTTTAATTCATCTACAGTTAGACCAGTCTATAACCTCTTAACTTAAATTGAATCTTCATCCCTGAAACTCCAAGGCCTCCTTTGTCTCCCTGTCAGTTTCTCAGAGGCAGCTTGGCATGGGGCTGCTGCCCCTCCACTATACCAGCCCTTTCTGCCTCCCTTTCCTTTCTTTATAGCTGGAATTGTTTTCTTTATTTGTCACAGCTGTGGGTGTATGTCTCCACGATTGCCAGTTCTGGCAGCTACATAGGGGGGCGGTCAGCCTGGCTGCATTTAAGCAGAGAAGACTCTCCTCTTCCTTCTGTTTATGCTCAGCATGGAGTTTTGTAAACCCCATTACAGGGACGTATTATCTCAATATGTCCACCCAGTAGCTTGGACTGACTAGGTTTTGAGGGCACCCCAATCATAATCTAAAGATTACCCCATTCAGTGGGATATCCATGGGAGAACAACAGCAGTACCGCCGACTGCTCATCCTTGGCATCAACTCTCCTGGGGTACAGTAGATTAGACTGGTGCAGAATGAATCTGGTTCTCATGCTCAGGGAATCTGGCCCCATGTATTTAAGATCATTTTAATGATAATTGGTGATCAGTTTAACAAGGTCTTTACTTTGAGGTGAGTAAAGAGGTTGGTGATCATGTCCACTCATACTCCTATAAAGATATGCTTTTGGACTCAGAAAATACACCACCTATTTTTACTATGGATCAAGTTGGGATTTGTTCCCTGAATCACTCACCCAGCTCCAATTCTAACAGAATACCTCAGAATAGTTTTATACTAATAACAGCTCTGTTGAGACTCTTGAAATTATAATATATTAAAGAACCATCAGCCTATCAGAAGAACATGTAATTTTATGATCATTACTTCTTGGTTCCTGACTATAGAATTTGGATGGTTGCACCTCAATTAAAAGTTGAATCAAAGTTAATATAAATTTAAATAAAAACTTGAATAAAAAGTTAAAGTTCTGTCCTTAATAGCATTAGTACCCTCTCATGACCGCTACAGTTATTACCACTAGGTAACTGACATTCTTGAACCTCTCTTCACATGGAAACCTTTTTTCCAACACAGTCAATTATTTAGCAGTAATGAGTGCTGTGTAAGAGATTATTGTTTAACCAAGTAGCTCGAAACACTGCTTTTTCTTTGTTATCTCTATTCTTCAACAAATGTTGCACTTTTTCTATTATAGGTTTTTCAGTTCCTAAGAGAAAGTTGAGGGCTTTTTCTTTCCACTGCAGAAGTTCACCATATAATTGGCAAAACTTCAGATATAATTAAAATTATGAAAATTAGGGTATGATGATACTGTACTTGTGAACAACAATTGCTGACACATGGCAGTCTCTACAGTTTGTAGGGTAGAAATGAGGGATTTAAGAGAATAATGTGAATGAAGAGGAAAGAAAGAAGGGTGAGACTGGCAAGGATGAGATGATATCAGATTGACTGAAAAAAACATTCGGTGAAAGGAGAGAACATAATTCAGGGATAGAGGAATAGGAAAGAAAGATGAAAGACAGACTGACAAAGATACAAAAGATAGAAAAGAAAACGTGGAGTAAAAGGAGGGGAAAGAGAAAAAGAAAAGAAGCAATGGAGATATAGTAAATTAAATCTGAGTGGGCAGAATTCATTTTGATTAATATAAAACTTTTTTTGACAGGGGTCTGCAAATTTTGGAAAAAATGAATATATTCCTATACTCAAGAAGTATGAGAATTACTGGTTTACTAGTTTGAACATGGGTCCTGGACACAGGAATTCTTGAATTCTCATCCCAGCTATGCTGAGGAGTCTCCCTATGTCTGTGGGCAAGTCCCTTAACATCACCATTTCAGGTTTTTGATCTGTAAAATGGGGGAAATTACCTCTTTCCAAGGATGTTGTGAGGATTAGTTAGGTATGTTTATACAGTGTTTTGAAGATCTAAAGTGCTATCTACACATCAGTACTAATTTACCTGAAGTCAGAGTCAGGCCTTATTGCTTGCTATGCCAGGAAGGCTTTCAGGAGAGTGTCTGCCTCAGAAAGGACCTGCAGCATTGAGAGACATGGCCCTTGCAGAGACAGAACCTCATGCCTCCATTGGTCAGAGGCATAACCACCTCACAGGATGGGCAGCTCTTGAAACACAGGGACTTGCTTTAGTCAGCCGTAGCAGGCCGTGCTACCAGCAGCCATGCGGAGAGGAGCCCCTTTCCCCCCGAAGTCCCAACTAAGCTGTAGTGGTGGTACACTCAAGAAGAGTATCGCCAATATATACCATGGGCAGTAAAGAAGGCACTAGGTGTGGCAGGCAGCAGCTGGCTCTGCCCTTTATACCCTTGTGGTCACATGAGGAAAAGGAGGGCATATGTGCTGCCCAGAGGCATACTGCGGTCTAGAAAATTATTAGGTACTTGTGCACTGAATGTGCACTCACCAACTGTGGAATATAAATAAAGACTAGCACTTGAAGAAGAAATTTAGCTCACCTTATAGGGCAGTGAAAGTTAAGGAGGGAACTTATAGATGCCTGCTTCCAGACCCCTACAACACTGTGAGCAAATTATCTACTTTGTGACAAGCATATTTTGACATAACACTATGACAACGACTTGCAATTTGACACCATGATCCAACATATTGCAAACAGGGCCCCATATCCTGAAATGTTATTTTAGTGAATAAAAAATTATTTGCTCATTTAAGAGCAGGAAACTTATTCTACTCTTCTCAAGAACTACTCAAATAAACCCTTGAAAATTGATCAATAAGCATGATGTATTATCCTATTGCCAATAATGCTGCTATTTAGAAGAGAACATAAAGAACAATCCCTTCACATGATTTACCTTAGTAAATTGAAAACTGTCTTCTAAAGTCTTAGGTTCTTCAAATTTGTGTATTGGTCGGGTTTGGTAAGGTTTCTTTCACAAACTGACCAATAAGTGGAAAAGCAATAGGGAATAACTGGTAACTGTGCCTCCAAAGCAAACTGATTATAATGTACCTACCATCCCAATGGTTTAAGCTTGATTTTTTCTAGCTTCAGAAAACTGAAGGAGAGGTATTATACTTACATTATTGTGCACAGAAAATACTATAGGTAAGATTTCTGTAGAAAAAACCCTGTCAATTAAACAGGTTGCCACATTGGAAGAAAATGGAGGGGGAAGGTTTTTTTTATTATTATTTGTATAAAATATATTTTTCTTCCAAGCTGTACTGAAATAGTTTCTATTTAATTGCAGACAAATCCTAAGAAGGTTACAGCAGTGAAACATTAAAATTCTAAGGGCAACTAATAACATTAAAACTTTATAGCCCCAGATAGAATAATTTAGACAAAAACAACATGAACATATGTTTTGTGTAATAATAACAAACATTTATAGCTGTCAAGAGAGAAAAACACAGGCTTATGCACACCTTAATGGCGTGCATGGGTGAGCATGAGTATATTTAAAACATAATATATTACAGAATTGACAGCAGGCATGACTCTTCTGGGTACTATGTTAAATCAATGAATAAATTACCAAAAGTGTGCTGTGGCTGTTTGGATGTGTAATTGAGCTTAACGTATGTAGTGTTATTTCAAAAGAAACTGTTCAAGGAGTTTCTAGACCAATCCACTATGCATCTTTACTAAGCTGTTTACAAATAGCAATAAATGAAACTGTCTCACAGTAGGAAGGAAGTTTAGTTATACACATTACGTAAATGGGAAAAAAGTTAATTTTAATATGCTTTTCAAGAATTAAAAACAAACTTATAATATTGCCAGAACCATTGAGTTGGAAGTCAGTATTTTCATATTTGGTTTTACATGTATTTTAAATTAATTGCTACTTTACATTCTGAAGTCTTTACACTAATATAAATTAGGAGTAACTCCACTGAAGTAAATGGAGTTGAACCCTGTAGTACCCATGTAAGTGAAATCAGAATCAGGCCCCAAATTCATTAATTAATTAAAAATGAGCATTAAATAGTATCCGTTTAGTTTCTCTCTGTTTTGCTTGGATAGCAAGTAAACACTATATTTTTTAAACATTTGTATTAAATCAGAAATGTGAAAATAATGTTAACCTATTTTTGCTGACTAGTTAATGTTCAAACAATAACAACCAAGGGGCAAACAAAGCCATTAATGTGATATATTTATAATAAAATAGCCATAGAAATATTTCCATTTCTAACTACAGTGCTGTTCATCTTACTTACTACACATACATTTTATGAAAATAGGGAAGAAAGCACATATTGGCCTATCTATTTTGCGGGCCTCATACTTGCACACTTACTGTGAAATGCATGATTCTGTGAACCTCTAATATTGTAGACTGGAGTTAGGAACAGCTTCCTGCATTGATGTTACCCTTGAGAGTCTCTGAGAGTTTTTGCCAACTACCTGAAAGGGCAGAACTGACAATCCAACCTCTCAACTATCCTCTGTCTCCCTCCTTTTACTAGAACTCCAAAAGTACAACCAATTTTAAATATGTTGTCCTGCATGCCTGTAACCAATCATATCTGTGTTTCAGAATGCATGCTGGTATATGGTGTCACAGCTATTTTATGCTTAGAAGTTCCATGATATTTTATCTCCTTTTAGTTTCTACTTTTTTGTCATTTATATCTCCATTTCTCCTTAGGGGATTTCTGCCAGCACCAGCCACAACTGTGATGTTCTCAGGGCTCAACCTCAATGATCAATTTATTTTTCTGTGCTAAATGTGTGCCCTTTTCTAACACTATTGTAAAGAAGAAAAAGATGGTAAAGAAGTGAAGTGTCCATATCCAGATGAGCTGATCCTACTCTCCGGCCTGATGATGGCTCATAAAGCATTCTATGGGACTAATATTAAAGAACATGGTATGTCACCTATCTCTTGGCCAGAAATCCCCTTTTACATTTAATACTACCTTAGATTAATTGTCATTAATGTTTATAGCTGCACATGGGATGTTGCTAAACACACAACTACCACATTTACTTTTCTGCAGTAGCTTCCAGAAGCATAACCAACATTTTGAATGTCTGTATGCAATGGCTGATCGGCTATCAACACCTAATCTCTTCCATACAATACCGTATAATTATCATAAATTAAAAATAGTTGAAGTTGAGAAACAGAAAATACTGTAGCCAAGTGTTAATAAAAAGTACGATGAATAACTAAACAAATGTCAGGATGACAAAAGAAATCTTGGCCTCAGGTAATTAAAAATAGTAGACATATATATATGTATTCCCTCATACACCCACTTTTTCTTTTTTCCAACATGTAATTCTGTGCTTCACAAAGTGCTGTAATAAGTCTGTTTTCCCACCATTTGTATACATATAATTGTAAAGTGACTTCACACGTGTTGCTCATTTTAGCACCTAATTGCTTCCTAATAGATTAGCCACTACCTCCATCCCACAGTGTACTGTCAACTGTACAGTGGTACTAGACATTTAAGTGTGAGTCAAATTTAAAATGCAGACTCTCCAAAGAGATTTTGCTGTCAAACCATGTTTTAGTTGAGTTCCCTTTTATGACCACCAGAGTGGAGAATAGTTATTGCTTATGTATACTTCTGAGACTAGAATGGCAAGATTCTACAGATAAAGCCATGCTATAAGATGTTCTGAAAGACCTAAACTAGGAACTGAACTGGGGGAGGGGGAAAGTGAAAATGCTATGCAGACAGAACATAAAAGTAATTAAAATATTTTTAAAAGAATAACATGCAGAACATAAAATGTGCCTTTAGCTAATATCTTTGTTCACAAAGTTCCTTTTCTTCTCTATTACACATCTATTCGTTCTTAGACATCAACCATAACAACAAAAATTCAAATACTGAACTGCTAATTAAACACAGTAATATTTCTAAGGGTTTAGTTTATTCTGCAGATATGAACACTTAATTTAATGCACAAATACAATGAAAGTAAAAATTCTTTTTCAAGCTCAGCACAGTACTATGTCAGTCACTATTCAGTGAAATAAAGAAATGCCTTTTATTTGAAGTATGGCAATATTATGTCAGTAAAATGATAGAGACAAAGTATGTGCAACACAAGCAAAAATCTTTATTAGTGACAACTGGCAATGGCACTCGCCTAAAGATGCAATTTTAAAAATGCACGAGTCTAAGGAGACTGTCAAAAGAGGGAAGCTAGCCTTGTGTTTTTAACAGGGTTTCTAAAAGATAAAACTGCTTAAAACACTATGAAAGACTGCAGTCTGGCACCAAAAGCAAAAGCATCTCAGTATGCAAGTTCACTTATGGGTTCACTTCGCTGTTTTAGATTGCACTAACAGAGGTAATAAGCATGAAAATCATGAGGTATTACTGCATTGCTACTACTTGTTGTTAGAATAAGCAAAATGGGCTAGGGGAGGAAAGAGTTAAAACACAAACGTGCAGCTCTTACTCCAATATAGCTCAGTAATCCACAAATACTTATCTACTCTGGTGATGAGTAAACTTCAGAACATTTGGATAAACATCCAAAAGTTCATTTACTTATTTGAACTTATCTGAACCTCTTTGGTCTGGAAATCACAGACAATCTCACAAGAACAGGCTTTCAGTACAAGATTCCCAGTACCTTCTGGTTTTGGCCAGTAATGAACACTGAGAGAAGAGGTTCTCCCACCATACTGCTGTGCTGCTCTTTTGCCTTTGATCCTGGTGAATCAAGAAGCACTGTGTGCGGGAGAAATGAAAAGGAAAAAAAGCCAGAATAGTGTTGACTGAAAGTTTTTAAATTCAGAAGTGATTAACTTCAAGCAGGTCCTTATTATACACAAACTGGTTAGCCCAATCCCTTTTATTGTTTGTCTGGACAGGGGTGGGGGCTTCCTTGTATTTATTTATTCATCAATTTCAGAATGTAAGTGTGTTTTTATTTAAAAAAAAAAAGATTGCCTATTTATCCCTTCTGGTTGTGAAGATATGTGCCGGGGGTTCTGAATGCGTGGGGCTGAGTCAGCAGACAAAGACTGAAACAATGGCTCTATGGCAGTGGTTTTCAATCTGTTTACCATTATGGGCCACATATGCAGTCCACAATATGTTATATGGGCTGCATCCAATACTACCTGTATGGCCCTGAGGATGTCACATGGGCCACAGCTGTGTGCTGATTGGGCCGCAAGTGGCCCGTGGGCTGCAGGTTGAGAACCATTGCTCTATTGGGCTGACTCTTCTCATGGGTAAATTAGGCAGTAAGCGTTCATAGTTCTGTTTTAAAAATGAACGTGGAGCAGCCTGCGCATACACACAGTGAAGAGAAATGACCAGTAGATTCACAACATGATTCCAGAAGCTTAAATCCCAGCAAATGTACAGGACTCAGAACTAACGAACCCCCGGAGCTGTATTGGTGGCAGCAGAGTGGCTATGCAACTGATGTGCACCAAGTTTTTTTTCCTTCTGCCTATCTTAGATACATTTCATTATGCATAATTTACTCGGGCTTTGTACAGGAGGATTCAGCATTTGGATTCTAGAGTGTTGTGAACCATACCCAATCATCTCAGGTAAGTATAACTCTGAAGCATAATGGTGTTAGTTTAAAGACAACACTGTTAACTCTTTCCCTGCTAAAAAGCGACAAAGAGTCCTGTGGCACCTTTTAGACTAACAGATGTATTGGAACATAAGCTTTCGTGGGTGAATATCCACTTCATCAGATGCATGTGGTAGAAATTTTCAGAGGCAGGCAAGAATCAGTCTAGAGATAAAGAGGTTAGTTCAATCAGGGAGGACGAGTCCCTATTCTAGCAGTTGAGGTGTGAACATCAAGGGAGGAGAAACTGCTTTTGTAGTTGGCTAACCATTCACAGTCTTTGTTTAATCCTGAACAGTTGGTGTCAAATTTGCAGATGAACTGAAGTTCAGCAGTTTCTCTTTGGAGTCTGGTCCTGAAGTTTTTTTGCTGTAGGATGGCTACCTTTAAATCTGCTATTGTGTGTCTAGGGTGGTTGAAGTGTTCTCCTACAGGTTTTTGTATACTGCCATTCCTAATATCTGACTTGTGTCCATGTATGCTTTTACGTAGGGACTGTCCAGTTTGGTCAATGTACATAGCAGAGGGGCATTGCTGGCACATGATGATGTATATTACATTGGTGAACGTGCAGGTGAATGAAACAATGATGTTGTGACTGATCTGGTTAGATCCTGTGATGGTGCTATTGGTGTAAATATGTGGGCAGAGTTGGCATTGAGGTTTGTTGCATGGATTGGTTCCTGAGTTAGAGTTACTGTGGTGCGGTGTGTGGTTGCTGGTGAGAATATGCTTAAGGTTGGCGGGTTATCTGTGGGTGAGGACTGGCCTGCTTCCCAAGGCCTGTGAAAGCAAGGAATCGTTGTCCAGGATGGGTTGTAGATCACTGATGATGTGTTGGAGAGGTTTTAGCTGGGGACTGTAGGTGATGGCCAGTGGAGTTCTGCTGGTTTCTTTCTTGGGCTTGTCTTGCAGCAAGAGGCTTCTGGGTACACATCTGGCTCTGTTGATTTGTTTCCTTATTTCCTCATGTGAGTATCAGTTTTGAGAATGCTTGGTGAAGATCTTGTAGGTGTTGGTCTCTGTCTGAGGGGTTGGAGTAAATGCAGTTATACCTCAGTGCTTGGCTGTAGATGATGGATCGTGTGGTGTGTCCAGGATGGAAGCTGGAGGCATGAAGGTAGGCATAGTGGTCGGTGGGTTTTCGGTATAAGGTGGTGTTAACGTGACCATCACTTATTTGTACCGTGGTGTCTAGGAAGTGGACCTCCTGTGTAGATTGGTCCAGGCTGAGGTTGATGGTGGGGTGGATAACTTTAGTTGAAACATGCAGCTACTAAGGTACTGTGAGAAGAGCTTGAGACTGTGGGCAGAGCTTAATCAGAGTAACACCAGTTCCCCACAGTCTCACCCAAAATAGGACTTAGTATAATATCTTTTACTAGAAAGAATACACAACCTATAAAAGTGAATTAGCTAATATTTTTAATGGCAACCACAGTAAATGAGTTTTCTATCCTAATAGCAATAATATCAGTGAAAATATTAGTAGACAAACACTGTGAGTTACGGTAGATACAATTTAGCTTCAGAAAATATGACTTACAGAGCCTGGCTTTATAAGTTGATTTATTGTTGGGACTTAGATTAATAGACCAGCAAGTGAGGGTTCATTTAGATTAAATGGAAACCTCCAGAAACTGCTGATATAATCTTAAAAGCTTTGGCTTGTTAAGAAATATTAAAATTATTTCTGATACTGTTAAAAAGCCAGGGTAGTATGAATGCCCAACAAATCAGATTGGTCCAAGAAAGTGGATGGACATGTGCTGGAATGAATTCCTATGGTCTGAACTGGGCGTGGGTGTTGCTTAATTGAGACTTAAGAGAAAATTAACAAAAGGTATTTTATTTAACTAGCAATATTGACAAATCTTAACAGGGCCTCAAGTAACACAGCTGACCGTTTTTATCCCAGACCAAACGCAAAATGCTTTCCTGTTTCCTCTTCTTTCATATGTGGGCCTGGTTTAAGCAGAAAACTGCTTCTCTTGCCTGCTAAAAGTCACAGGCCATCGAGTAAGGCAGAATGAATTTATTATATATGCAGCAAATCTGCCACGCAGATGCTGACCCTACATCTCACAACTCTAAGTGCACTATGCTATCGAAAGGGTACTATGATCAGGGGCGGCTCTAGCCATTTCGCCGCCCCAAGCACGGCGGCACGCAGCAGGGGGCGCTCTGCCGGTCGCAGGTCCAGCGGCTCCGGTGGACCTCCTGCATGCGTGCCTGCGGATGCTCCACCAAAACCGTGGGACCAGCGGACCCACCGCAGGCACGCCTGTGGGAGGTCCACAGGAGCCGTGGGACCAGCGGACCCACCGCAGGCATGCCTGTGGGAGGTCCATCGGAGCCGCCTGCCGCTCTTCCGGCGACCGGCAGAGCGCCCCCCGCAGCATGCTGACCCAAGCACGCGCTTGGCGTGCTGGGGCCTGGAGCCGCCCCTGACTGTGATGTATTTCAGAAATGTATACAAAATATTACCATCTCGTTACAGATTTTTATCTTGTATTTGATTCTTTTTGGGGGGACTGTCTGATGTTTCGCTTATCTATGATAAAAACAGATACGGCTAATTTTTTAAACAGACAAACACTTGCAAAATATAGCACATGCAGGTGCACACCAACATTTGTACACTTCAGTCAACTTATTATTTGCTTTTACAAATAGTTTTGTATGTGTAATTAATGAATTTACACCTACAAATATGGGTGTCCACATGTGTTTTCTCCATCTCTGCCATTTTTCAAAATGTAGCCATTATCACCAGGGCTGGCCTTACTATGAGGCGAACTGAGGCAGCTGCCTCAAGTGTCAGACTTTGTGTGTATCTGGGGGATGGGGGCACTAGGACCCAGAGTGTAGGAAATTGTCTCTGCTGCTGGTGCATATGTATTCTGTCTGCTCTAGATGCACAGAGATGGTGGAGTGCTGTGCTGGAGGAAGGAGGGCACAAGAGACGTAACAGGCAGGCAGGAGAAAAGGTGAGAGGGAATAACAGAAAGCAGCAGGAGCTGCAGGGAGACAGAGGAGGAGGAACCTCTTATGTACCTCTCTTGCACTCCAGGAGTCTGGACTGATTAACACCAGTTTCGCAGGGAGCTTCCTGTTTCCTGATGCTTCCCTGAACCCACGTGAGGAGAACAGGCAGTCAAGTGAAGTAGTCGGAGCCAGTTAGGCCCTTAAGACACTGATATTTTCCCTCACTCAAGCCCTGCTACCAGCCTGCTTATTTGTCCCCTCAAATTGAGTGTTGAGAGGGTATAGCTATCACAGAACAGCAGTCATGAGTGAAAGAAGAAAACGCCCCTCGGGGGCAACATTCAGAAAAAGAAAGAAAGCAGGAAGGTTGTCTCCTGAGATACATAGATGCAAAAGTTCACAGTGAGCCTTCTGGCCCCAGTGAGGATGTGAGAGGTGAGGAAATGCCTGATCTTCCAGTTAGTCAGAGTGCAGGTGACCCGGCAGCTACTGCAGCATCCATATTTCCATCTGAAATGGATGTAACCATGCACATTCCTGAAGAAAAGTGTAGATCAGAGAAGAGTGTGATGGAGGCACAAGAAACAGCTGCTTAGTTTAGTTTAGTTCCTTAAGTCTAGATGATCCAGGACTGTGGACCCACTGGAGCAGTAGCCTGAGGGACTTCCTTGTAGTGCATGGGCCACAGCAAGTGAAGAACTTCATGTTCCCCAAAGACAATGAAAATAGAAGTTTCCATCCAACACATTACTGGTGTAAAATCCCCAACGATGATAAAGTGGAGAGGGCATGGCTTATGTACTCAAACCCCAGAATGCTGCATACTGTTTTTGTTGCAAACTCTTCCAGTCTAATGTTCTAGCCACATTGGGTTCTACAGGAACAAAGGACTGAAAAATCTGGCTAGAAATCTGGCATGCTATGAGAAGGCAGCAAATCACCAGAGAGCATTCCATAGGTGGAAAGAGTTTGATATGAAACTAAGGTTAAAGGCCACCATAGATGATCAGCATCAAGAGAAAATTGCACCAGAGACTCTCTAATGGCAAAATGTTCTGAAAAGGCTCATTGCCACTGTGAGAATACTTGCTACCCAAAACCTAGCACTGTGTGGCACTTCAGATCAGCTGGATGTGCCAAACAATGGAAACTTCCTTAAAATTGTGGAGCTGATGGCTGAGTTTGATGCTGTACTCCAGGAGCATCTAAGACAGGTCTGCACAACATACAGCCCACGGGCCATATGTGGCCCGCGTTGGTTCACTGTGCAGCCCGTGGGGGTTGAGTAGGCAAGCGGTGAGATAGGGCAAGCCAATGGCTGGCTGGCTGGCTGGCCAGCCAGGGTGGTGAAGAGGCCAGTGGTAGGCTGGGGAGTGAGAGTGAGCCAGCGGCAGGGGCAGTACCGGATTTACCATGGTGCCAGGCCCACAGTCCAAAGGGGTCCCGGCCCAGCCTGCTCTTCTCCACCTCCCAGGGACAGAAGCTTAGTGCTGCCAGCTCCTGCTGCAGCAGGGCAGGCTCTGGCGGCAGCCAAGCTCCTCCCTTGCCTCTTTCCCCAGCGTGCTATGTTCCCTCCCCTCCTTCTGCTGCTCAGTTCGCTGCTCCGGTGTGGGGAAGGAGGAGGAGGAGAAGAGGTGAGGGCGGGGCCTTGGAGAAGGGGCTGGGAGTGGGGCATTCTCCCTCCAGCCCCCTGCCATGAGCACCACCACAACCCCAGCCCACACCCCCAGCCCTCTGCCCACCCTGACCTCTGCACTCCCCCTCAGTTCTCCTTTATTGGGATAGGTAGCAGAGCAGTACCATGAGCAGAGTAGAACAGGAAGAAGGCAGAATTGAAGAAGGCAGTTTTGGCCCAAGCAAGGAGGCAATGGCCCTGATTATCACTTTACCCGAAACACGATGGGCTGACTTCAATCTTTGGGGTGCACCACAGTGAACCTCCAGAATCGAGGTGGAGGAAGAAGGCAGACTGGTTGGCATACTTTGCACAGCAGCCCCACTCTGAAGAGAAGCCTGAAACCAGCTAGTGCAGTTCATAAGTGGGCAGGGCCAGATGAGAAAAGACAAGGTCAGACTGGCTGGGAATTGATATGATTCACAGTATCTCTTGAAAAACTGCTGCTGAGGAGGCTCCTTTAGAACCCTAGCTGAAATGTAAAGCTTCTTTCCCAGGGGAGGACAATAGCAGTATTGCCATCTGCCTTCCTTCAGGGATGAAAACCCCTTACAACATAACTGACCCAACAGAGGTACGTGGGTCATTTGGGCAAAAATAAGTATGGTAAGCTTGAAAAGTATTTCAAGTGAGGGCTAAATCGTACTTGTTCAAACTACAGTATCCTGAAAAAGCAATATGAATTCAGACAACTCAAATTCTTTGGATACTTTAATAAGAATCAGTGCATCCTAGACTAGGATAGAAAAAGAGGAAGGTTTTAGCAGTTTCATGATGAAGACAGCTTAAACTATTAATATTTTTCTATACGCAGTGGATCCTTTTTATCCTGTATGTCTGTAGAAACTTAAAACATTCTATAGATACAAGTTTATATGCCTTCCTTGGGTTTGTATGTACTTCTGAGTGCTGCTGTTTATATGGAAAACAATTACTATATCAACACATGATCATCAGATGAGAAAGGCACTTATTTTTTGGCAAGAAACAAACAAACTTTCTCCAATAAATATCCCTCTGCCAATGGATTTGATGTCTTATGCATATCAAACCAAATCTTGCTTCTTTCATAACATCTCTAAATTCCAGCCTTTTCTTTCTGTCCACACTACTAAAACTCCTGTGCAGACCATATCTCCCTCATGAAACCTCTTGCTCTCTATCCTCCCTGACACCCACCTCCATTCCCCTCAGGTCCATTCAAAACACTGCTCCTGAGGAATGTTTTGAATACATTTGTTCCTGCCCCATCGTTCTGACCATGTTACCCCTTTCTCTGAATCCCTCCACTGGCTTCCACTTCTTCATCAGCATTTCTTCCCAGGATTCCACCTTTCCCATGGGCAGTGGACTGCCACTTAACTGCATTTGGACAACACATGGAAGGTGTGGATATCTCCTCCACCAACAGGAAATCAAAGAATCATCAAATTGTGACAGTGGTCAATCTGTGAGTTTCATCACAGACAATTGCCCCATTTACAGTTACAGTGGTGGCATAAGGGGGATCCACTTAGCTACTCCAGAAGCATTAAAATGATTTTCGAATCTCAAGATTCAATTATAATCTCAGCCCATTGCTTTTCAAATGCCATGTGAAAGAAGAAGATGATGACCACATCAAATACAAGCTTCTAGTCCCGGGGTAGGCAACCTATGGCACGTGTGCCAAAAGGTGGCACGTGAGCTGATTTTCAGTGGCACTCACACTGCCTGGGTTGTGGCCACAGGTCTGGGGGGCTCTGCATTTTAATTTAATTTTAAATGAAGCTTCTTAAACATTTTAAAAACCTTATTTTTTTTTACATACAATAATAGTTTAGTTATATATTATAGACTTCTAGAAAGAGACTTTCTAAAAATGTTAAAATGTATTACTGGCATGCAAAATCTTAAATTAGAGTAAATAAATGAAGACTCAGCACACCACCTCTGAAAGGTTGCCGACTCCTGTTCTAGTCCATACTTTTAAGGCCTCCTAAAGCTTAGTCCTACCCTTATCTTTTTATTTTAATCTGCTCCACCAATGATACCATCCTCCAGTGCTTACCTGTCTGTTTCTCCTAAAAGGAGCTTTATCCTTTCTTTTCCATGGTACCTGAACTTGTTTGTAGAGACACTACCCTGTCCTTCAAATTCTCCCTGAACACACACTTCTATTGTGATACCTATGAGAAACTGCCATGCGATAATGGCTATTATGGATATACGGCTTTTATACCCCTTGTTTACCTTATATTTTGTTTCAGAGTGGTAGCCGTATTAGTCTGTATCAGCAAAAACAATGAGGAGTTCTTGTGGCACCTTAGACTAACAATTTTATTAGTCTCTTAAGGTGCCACAAGGACTCCTCGTTGTTTTTGCTTATATTTTGTGTATTTATATTTTTAACATAAAAAAATAGTAAATTGACCAGATTGAAACCATCTAGCTGCAGTTGTAGCTGGCCTATATAAACATATGTTCTTATTACTATTTTCCTTCCTACCTCCCCAGTTCCTTCCAGCTGTTTGCTATATCCATTTGTTGTACCTAGTCTTAGTTTTTAAATTCTTCAAGGCTGTACTCTACTCTATATTTGCACAGCAGCTATCACAGCAGAGTCTCAGTCCTGACTGGTGCCCCAATGTACAACTGTAATACTAACATTAACAGATTTACTACAGGCAAAAACAAGGTTTTGTCTACTATTTTATAGGAAAGCAGAATGATTATCAGTCACACAAACAACAGTCCCTTTACTCATCACTTGACCTTCTAATCTCTGGATCAAGCCCTACCTTTGAGGTTGACAAACCAGCAATACCATAATGCCAGATCTTAGAAATGTCTAAAAACAAAGAACCTTTGATTTGGGGCAGTGGATGAGAAAAACAGTAACTAAGGAAACATTATTTCCTAACATAGCAGATTTAATAGGAATCTGTTAATTTTAAACCCAGGGGTTCATAATCCTCAGAATATATTTAATACTATATCTAAGATCCCAAAATTATGAAAGCTTATTATAAAAGTGACTTAAACAATTCAGAACGATGACATATTATGTTTAGTAACAGTTCCCAATACTATGCAATAGTATTAAAAAGAAAAGAAGAATGCTATAGTCAATTGAAATTGCAGGGAGAATTTAGATGGGCAGATTGTCATGACCAAAGCTGGAATTTGCCCTGGGAACTGGTGGTTGGAACCTTGGGTTAATGTCTAATCTGAAAGATGTCACATTCACGAGAGAGCTCCCTCACATTGAGCTGGGACAGTGGTTCAGTATGGATCCAGAGAAAAGAGCACCCGCTACTGAATCACCAATACCACTTTCTCTGGCACCTTTGTATTAAAAGAACTGACTCAGTCAAACCATGAGATGACCACAAAAAGTGGATATTCATACTTACCTTTCCACAGCACCACAAGTGGCTACAGTAGAGAGACTAATTTCCACCCCATTGTTAATGTTTTCTTTTTTACTGATGAAGGGGCAACTATTTATTTATCTCTATATTCTGTGCATGTATATCAAGAAGTGGTTGAAAATTTAACATTAATGGTATGTATGTGTGTACATGACTGTGTGTGAGAGACACAGAACGTAAATGAAACATAGCCCCAGTTCTGAAGCTTACATTTCATAAATCATCCTGTGTGACTTAATGAAAGCCTCAGTTTAAGCAGAATGATCTCTTTAACATAGGTTATCCCTATGCCTTTGTCAGAAACAACTAATTCCAGGGAGAGGAGAAGAGGGCAAATCACACACACTGATGTAATTGTTTCACACTTTCAAATCACTGCTATTACAGTACTAGTCCTATCTACTCTGGTATTAAGACCTCTTTTTTGTAATTAGCAAACCAAAGTGTTCACGTCAAAAAAAAAAAGCGCTAGATTCTGAGCTCAATCTAGCTCATATCTGTTAACCACATGATAGAAGATTAACCTGATAATGACTTTGCCTGTTTTTAAAAAATACAATTACCTGAAAATTATTCGTGAGATGGCTTACTTCCCTTAGAATTACAGTATGTGCACAATATGGATCTGTGATGATTAGAAATCTAGAGTTGAAGAGCCCTTTAGCTGAACAGAGGAAAAGCAAAATATCTACTCACATATATGACATTTCTCTGTATTGATCACAGAGACCACAGAAATTCGCTCGTACATTCCTTCTGTATCATAATATTAGTCTTAAATGTTGCAACTATAGAAGCCTGGTCTGGACAACTAGGATACAAATGTCTAGCCAGAGAGTGAGGGCTGTCAGCATTTCCCTGCCTATTTTCTTTTTTTGTTTTATTACACGGTTCTCAAACATGCCTTCACATTAACAAACTGCGAAAAGATTTGTTGTTGTCTGGAATACAGTCTTGATCAACCCACTGTGTCTGATAAATTGTCCGGCTGTGCTGGAAGGAGGACAAAAGACACTGGATGTAGTTTATTTAAGCTGGAACTTTATTCCTATATGTCTGGGAATAACAATCAGATAAAAGTGTACAGTGCAGGTAATTCCATCATAATTTACATATACCTGGGGATGAGCTGTTGTCTGTCCTTCCCCTTTACCCATCCTGGTCCCCAGCCAACCTGCTGCAGGGACCCCGCAACCCCAATCCTCATCTGTTTCTGTGCCTTTAAAGAATACCTCCTTTAAATCCTTTACTAATCCATTTTATCTGATCACCATATCCCTTCCCTATATAGGACCTGCACTGGACATCTGCCTCATGCTGACATAATGAGTTGTGACATCATTCCTAACCCCTGTTTCATGTTCGCCCCAGCTAACCCCCCAACCACCCTGAAGAAGGCGAAAATTCCCACCTCGCCTTGGCCATGCTGGCTGTGAGGGAAAAAGTCCTTCCCAACGCTCCGAGAAAGGAATGACTAGTGTAATTCCCACAGGTATTTAACTGTGTTCCTGGGTGGAAGTTGCTCTGCCTGTTCCAAGTAAAAGAGGGCTTTTCCTGCACTGGGGAAGACCTAAATAGTCTCTCCTCTCTTTGGGTCACCTGGGGTGGAAGTGATGGGTCAGTGTCCCCACACTGACCTAGTATGAAGCTGTGGCAGCCAGTCACTTTGCCTATCTAGACCTTAAACAGGCCACACACTTTTTCCTACAACCAGACAATGGCCTCACTGTTTAATGTGTCGTGAGGTCATTGTCCAGCTATGCCAGAAGGAAGACATAAGACACTGGATGTAGTTTAATTAGGCAGCAACCTTATCTCTAAATGTCTGGCCGAACCTGTGCTGGGACACTGTCAAATAAGGGTTAAGGGGGGGGGGCTATGAATGAGGGAGGGTTGGCTCCCTTCTGTACCAGTCATAGGAGCCCTGAACATCCCCCCGTCTCTGCTCATTTGAAGAATATCTCCTTTAAATCTTTATCAATCCGTTTTATCTGATCACCATCTCTCTTCCCTATAGAGGACCTGCACTGGACACCCACCACACACACAGGCACTGGCAACTAGCTTGGCTGCCTTCCCCACATATCTAGTTGGGTTTTTGGACATCTAATAATGCCCTCTTTAATATTAGCAAAAAACCTGTCAGCTCCCAAGTCTCACTGGTGGATCCCATTCTCCCCGAATAATTCTGGTGCCCGGTATTCTGTATCCAAATGAGAAATTACCAACATCTTTATGCCACCTATGAATTTTGCTACCTCCCCATTCACATACCTCCTAGCTTTGTTGATGGATCGGGGCTTCACAACTCCTCGCTACACCCTGAATTGCAACATATTCAGCCCAATCATTTTTTCTCATGGGAAAAGTTCCAGGATCTGGCCCAACTCCCTCTTAGCTCTGAGCATTAAGGCTACCTCTTTCCATGTTCCCAATCATTCTCCCCAAGCTGTACCACAAACATACCAGGTGCCTGTTCACGGGCTATCATAGCTTACAGAAGGGGCATTAGCTCATCCCATAACATGTCCCTCTTCCCATGCCAGCTCAGGACTGCTTCACCACTGTGGCCCAGCTGTGAACCTCCAGACAACCTGGAAGGCCACCTATGCACCCAATAAACTATACTGTGCCTATAGATCCACACCACTATCTGCCAGCATCTGGAATGCAAATACACAGGAGAATTAACTCTGGTTCCCCACCTAGGGTGTCACATATGTTCTGTATGCTTCAGAATGCCAACTCCCAATTGTCTGAATTGCATTAGCCCTCACATCCAGCTGGACCACTGCTGTTGCCAAATTCATGTGGTAGAAGCCCCAACATCATCAGTCCCCATCTTAAAACTGTAACAAACTTGCATGTTGTGAAGGGACTCCTGTCACCATGAATATAGAGGTTGCCCATCTCTCCCTGGACTTATTGCCATATATGCCCTCACAGCCTTAACAGGGCAGATCCTGGGCTCATTGCTTTCCTGTAGAATAATGGATTCATCCTGGCCTCCTTGATCCATCTTTGACCTCCTCAAGGTTAATATCACTGTTCACCCCTCTCAGTGTATTTTCCTCAATTCCAAAGCCCTTCCAAAAGAGTCCCTACAGGACACAGGTACTAGTTCACTGATGCAGAAAGTTCCAAAAAATTCTACCAGAAATGCCACCATGAACAAGGCCAACTTTTGTCCACAATGACATATGGGCTTTAAGATCTGTACCAGATCCATAAACGTATTAACAGTGACAAGACTATGTGCATCCTTCCTAGGTGAATGGAGATGGTTGATGATGTCGGTTGCTAATGACACCAGGTGTTGCAGTACCTGTTCCTCCATAATGAGCCCTACTGCTCCTGAAATTTCACAAAATCATTAAATTTCTCTCATAGATCCATAGTGTTTGTGGAGCCACCAATATCTGCACGATACAGACCCCCTTCCTTCCCAGCCCCAGCAGAGGAGAGAGGGTACATTCATCGCATTAGAAAGGTAAGACTACTGATATTAAAATATGAGTTGTGTGCTTTTATTTGTAGAACAACAAAACAATTATTATTAAGGGTTTTTTTTATATAGCGCTTTTATCCATAGAACTTTACAATAGTTAGCTAGTGGTACAAACAACATTCAGAAAGATCATTAAGAGGTCCCCTCAGCAATTTTCAAGTGGTCAGTGAAAAAAAAAGTTTGAAAACCACTGGTCTAGAGCTATGCCAAGTTGGTTAGTATGTGCGATGGCTCTGTTTTTGAGAAATCGCCGCTTCCATATGCATACTGGTGATAGAACAAGGGCTAGGAGACACCGGAAGAACAGCCTCCCACAAGAATCAGTACTATCTCCAACTTCTTCAACTTATATTCAAATCACCTACCATATACTGGGTCTTGAAAGTTTGTTTATACTGATGACATATGCCTCAGCACTCAGTCACACTCCTTTAACATATTTGGGAGTGTTATGACCACAGATATGGCAGCTATGGCTGATTCTTGTCATCGGTGGCACCTGATACCAAGTGGAAGTAAGACATTGTCGAGTTTCTTCCACTTACATCATGTACAAGTGGGCAGAAAGCTGAACACAGTTCTCAATGGTCAACAAATAAAGCATGAGTCACACCCAGTCTATGTAGGCATCAAGTTGGACAGAACTCTCACATATCATGGCCATCTTACAAAGTCAGTTACTAAGGTCAAAATGTGCAACCACCTGCTCGAAAAGCTGGCTGGAACAACATGGAATGCTAATGCCCAAACGTTACATGCTTCAACCTTGGCACTCTGTTACTCAGTGGCAGAGTTCTGCGCTACAGTATGGGCTCGCTCATTTCACACAAACATGTCAATGTACAACTTAATTCCACCATGTGTATTATTTTAGGCACACATAAATCTACTCTTCTGCCATGGTTATTGATTCTTTGCAATATTGCTCTGCCCTGTGTTTGCAAAGAGGAAAGCATAGTAAAGCTTGTGATGAAATTGTGTGATATGCTGCTATTTAAAGTCGTTATTTACTATCACTACATGGTCGTCTGCCCTCATGTCATCCAGAGTGGATAAGTTTACCAGGTGAGGGATGCATGGTGAGCTTTATAGTCTGCAAAGAAAATGACTAATAATTATCTCGTATTGGACCCCATTCAACCTCAACCAGGATTTGATTTGCCGTGAAGGCAATGGAGCCTTCTCAACTAGTTTTGTATCAGACATGGAATTTGTGCTGCCTCAGAATTTTGGTGGCATTTTGGAGACAGTCCTCTATGACAATGTGGGCAGCCACAAACCATAACACATATTGTTGAGGACTGCAAAATGACTCAACTTCCTGGGGGGTTTCATACCTTGAACATAGTTGATAAAAGTATGGTGGCTTGGTTTGACTGGATTACATACGCCAAATAAAGAACTACACGTTGTAAACCTTTTAGTGCTGCGGAAACAATTTTGGAAGCAACTGCCCAGACTATTTGAGTCAATTCTCTGATGGCTCCCCCACCTCCAAATGCAGTTAGTTCACCACTGAGAGTGTTTGCTTCCTCAGGATCCATGTTACTTTCCACTAAAGGGGAATCCATTTGGTAGACACAAGACCATCCTTGGATCCACCAACCCTGGTCCCACACCCAACCTCTTGCACATGTGGCAAGGATTCCATCCCCACAGTCTCTCAGGGTCCCTTGAGCCCCACTCCGTCCCTGCTTGAGCTGGGTTTGGAACTCTCTCTTCTGTCTGCTCTAACATGTCTGCTATGGCTTGTGGTAAGAGGGTGGGGGACTCCCCACTCTTGTTCTCACCACTTTGCTATGGCCCCATACCGATGAGTTTCAAACTCCCTCCTCTCCCCCTTCTGCTACAAAACATCTTCTTTTGCCACTGTGGCTTGGAAGTGGGAAGCTTCCCCTCGCCCCTCCTCCCTGTTCTCACTGGCCTGCTACTGCTCCGAGCTGAGTTTGAAACTTCCTCCCCTTCTGTTACCAAATGCCTGCTTCTACTGTTGTGAGCTGGAAGAAGGGGGAGCTATTTCCCTCCCCTTTCTTATTCTCACCTGTATGCTACCATGTGGCATCATGAGAGCAGTTGCTCTGCCTGGTCCAGGTAAAAGAGGGCTTTTCTTGAAGTGGCATGGACCTAAACAGTCTCCCCATCTTCTGTCACGGGTGGAGATGAGTCAGCATTCCCATGCTGACCTAGTCTGAAGCTGCTGCACCAAGTCACTCCCTACCTTTCCTACAAGCCAGACAATACCCCTACTGCTTCAAGTGTGGTGAGATCATTTGCATTGTAACTGTACCCCAAGCAGACTTATCAGGCACCTTCATCTGTAGCAGATATTTAGTACCTTCAATGAGTCTCCATATTTTCATGGCAGTCAGTTTTCTTTTTCTTAGGTTTTTGAAAACTAATTCTTTGTTTAAAACTACTAGAGAAACAACAAAGTTGAGAAACAAGTGGGAGTTGGGCGAATGATCTAGGATTCTGGAGCCACAACATCCAACATCTAATTCTGGGTTTGATAAATTAGGGGAAAATAACCCACTGGCATTTTCTCCCCGATGTAGAGATTTATTTTCAAAAGGAGGGTGGACATAGATTTACCAGTTCAGTATGTGTAATTCTGCCTACAATTATCTATTATTTTAGAATCAAAGGAATTCATTCATATGACATATCACAAAATGTTACTTTTTCCCCATGTTCTCAGTTTTATTTATTTAACCATATTTTTGACCTGATACTTTCAGTATTCTTCAAAACTTTGCTGCTTCTATTATTCACTTATTAACAGAAGGCATTCCTTATATGGATTAGACCAGTGGTTTTCAAACTTTATTTCTGGCAACCCAGTTGAAGAAAATTGTTGATTCCTGTAACCCAATGGAACTGGGGATGAGGAGTTTGGGGGTATGGGAGGGGCTAAGGGCTGGGGCAGAGGGTTGGGGTGCATGGGTGAAGGCTGCAGGGTGAGGCCAGGAATGAGAGGTTCAAGGTGTAGAAGGGGGTCAGGGCTCTGGGCTGGGGATGCAGGCTCTGAGGTGGGGCTGAGGATGAGGGGTTTGGGCTGCAGGAGGGGGATCAGGGCTGGGGCAGGGGTTTGGGGTGTGGTGGGGGTCAGGGCTCTGGGCTGGGGCTGCAGGCTCTGGGCTGGGGCTGAGGAGGAGAGGTTTGGGGTGCGCAGGAAGGGGCAACGGGTTTGGGGAGGGCTCGGGGTGGGACAGTACTGGGTCATGAGCTGCAGTTTGAAAACCACTGGATTAGACAGTTCTCACAAGACTGCATATTTCTATTGCTAAGAAAAATGAGATAAATCTCAACATTTTAACTGTTAGGCCCATCTATCTGAAATGGTTCATGATCAGGCAGATTTCTCATAAGAACTTAACTTTTATGTGTTTTGCTTTTTAAAAAAAAATGGAAATTAAAAATTAATTATATTAACTATTAATTCTGAAGAGAAACATCTTTAAAAGTGAAGACAACAGATATATTCCTGGAGTATGCTACATCCTACGTCTGTTTAAATGACTACCTTACCTAGTCCATGGCTTCCAATGGTTTTGTTCTGTATTACTATGCAGGAGACAAAAATTTGAGTCCTAGCAATCACTGGCTACACACACATATAGACATCATAAACATTGGTTTACTGAACCTATGAAGTATTGGGAACAGAATTGACAAACTTTTTTAAGAATATAGTCTTCTATCTCTCAGGTAAGAATATAGTCTTCTACCTCTCCATTATCAGCGAGTAGTATTAGGATTTGTATCCTCTTTTCAAGGAAGATAATTACAATCTACTAGACACCTCAGCAGGTAATGAAATTCTATCTAGGAGCAGAATTAAAATAAATACGTAACAGGAGAGTGTTTACACTCATAGATTCCAAGGTGAGAAGGGACTAATATGATCATCTAGTATGACCTTCTGTATAACACAAGCCACAGAACTGCCCCAGAATAATTCCTTTTGAACTAGTGCATCTCTTTAAAAAATCCAATCTTGATTTAAAGATTTCCAGTAATGTAGAATTCATCATGACCCTTGGTAAATTGTTCTAGTAGTTAACTACCTTCACTGTTAAAAAAGTACACCTTATTACTAGTCTGAATTTATCTAGCTTCAACTTTCCGCCACTGGATCTTGTTATACTTTTCTCTGCTACACTGAAAACCTCATGATCAAATATTTGTTCCCCATGTAGGAACTCCTAGACTGTGATGAAGTCACCCTTTAACCTTCTTTTTGTTAACCTAAGTAGATAGAACTCCTTGTGTCTATCACTGTAAGACATGTTTCACTATTCTTGTGGTTCTTCTCTGAATGCTGTGCAATTTAACAACAACCTTCTTGAACTGTGGACACCAAAACTGGACACAATATTCTAGCAACAGTTGCATCAGTGCCAAATACAGAGATAAAATAACCTCTTTTGACTTGAGATTCCCCTGTTTATACATCTGAAGATTGCATTAGCCCTTTTGGCCACAGCATCACACTGCGAGCTCATGTTCTACTGATTATCTCCCATAACCCTTGAATTTTTTCAGATTTCTGAAGTAGTCACATAGTCAGTAGGGGAGAAAGTACTTCATATGTTATTGCTCAAAAATAATCCCTCTTGTTGACTGTGGAGCAACACTGCACCAATGTAAGTCCTATCTAGTCCTCTCTGTTGAATATATGATGGAACTCACAGGAACTTAAAGAAGGCCAGTTAAAAAGCAGGCATCTCAGACACTTCCCAATGTGGGAAAATAAATATAAACATACACCCGTCACTTCTAATTACTTTAGTATACTTCTAAAAGCAGTTTCAATCAGGAGGAGAAAAAGTATTATTACTTTATATGTCTAATAGCCTGAAGTAGAATAGATGAATTGTGTGTTACATTTATCAGTAGTAACATCGCACAATGAAACTTCTTAAACTGAAAAATATGTGGTGATTCCGTTTTTCTTTAAATGTACTTCTCTGTGGATAAAAAACAAAAAATATACTCAAATGTATGCTTGATATACTAGTTGTATGGTTATTCTAAAAATCACAAACTACCAATTACCACTAAGGACCCTGGTTAATGTTAGAGACTTCAACACATTTGTAAGTGTGCTTTAAATATTCCTTTCCTGTTTTTAGTTTTTATTTCCATGGTAAAAAGGTCAGGGAGAGAATGCACTGCACTGTAAGAAGTTAGGTTTGAAATCCCTCAAGTCCTCCACAGTATTCAGAATTGAATATACCAAAGCTGTGTTTCAGGTTATAAACTATTACAAAACTTCCATACAATACAATATATAATCTCATAAGCAAAATCGAATTCCTGAATGTGAGTGCTGAAGATACGTTTCTAGAACAGCAGTTTCCCTTTTTCCTTCTCTCTCTCTGTTTGCTTCTATAAAAGATGCCATAGTACTGGGAAAACACTTTTAAAAAGTCCTAGGGGAAAAGTTTCCTAGAGTCTTAGAAATCTGTAAAGAAACAGAAATAGGAAGAATTTCAAAGACCAACTCCTTTCCTGCAGTCTCTCAAACAAGGTAAAAAAGAAAAATACCCCCTAGACATATTCCTTAGATTCTCTATTATGCTTCTCAGGTTCCCCATGGCTTCTGAAGTAAATGTAAACTGAAACCTAGAGTTATATTTCCCATTATGTTTTATTTTTAATTAATCTTTCAGCCCAAAGCGTTAGATGATCAGAACTATTTAGAGATGTGCATTTCACCACAATATTTGCCTGTTATCCATCACAAGGTCACATCCTATGCAGTGGTGACAATATAAGAAACAGCCTCCAGCTAGTGTCTTTGCAGCGGTGTTTTTTGTTTGTTTGTTTTTAATGGTGGGGGGGGACCACCTGTAATGAAGAATTTCTCTAGGTTTTCCATTTCCCACAGGGTGGGAAAGAACTGTTACTTTGCCATAAAAATAATTAAGGATACTTGGTCATTTTAAGTTAGGCCTCCGATTCTCCCAATGAAGTATTTTAACTCTATCCCTCTAGATTGAGATTCTCTGTAGTAAAATTAAGCAGAATTTTCAAACAATTTTTCTTACATTTTAAGTTTGGTTAAGCATTTAGCCTTTGACCATGGATGTATCAATCTGTTCAGAGATAATGCAGTGAAATGAATATAGGAATATTATCCAGTACACAGTCATATTACAGAAGGTGAAAACTTTTAACTCTTAGTTAGTTTGCGTATTTTAATGGCCTGAATCACAAAATCAAGTTTTGCTCCACTGCCCACTACCATAGAAAAGGCCATATGACATTGGAGCTCTTCTAACCAAGTCAGTGACTCAGGATATTAGATCAGTTTGAGTCTAGGTATATAGGTTTGTTCATTTGCTCCTGTTACACTGTTATTCTTGATGACTCCTTCACCATCTCTAATATCCTTCCCAGAGTTCACCGCTATGGCCAGGTAATAGGAGCTGGACATTTAACTTAATTCACAGGTGATACCAAACACCATTTCACAGAGTGGTCCTTAGAAAATGGCAAACACCACCACAACTTGTTCCCCTAGCATGAGAATCAGAGAAACTAATTTATAAAACATCTCTGGAAGAAGGAACCTTGAATGTTTTTATAAATTAGAGTCTCCCATATGCCTACGTGCTGAAGTTACTGGACTTATCTGCAAATTGCAAATGGAAGAATCAATGTGGCTCCAAAAATAAATCCATTTTTGTTGTTGATAACACCACTCAATCTATGGCATGATTTGGATGAGTTTGTGTTGTTTAAACTACTCTTGCAAGTATCACATTGGGCAACTGGTAAATAGCATAGCCATCCTGGATAACTAGTGCACACCTAGGATGACCAGACAGCAAATGTGAAAAATCGGGACAAGGTAGGAGGTAATAGGAGCCTATATAAGAAAGAGATCCCAAAATCAGGACTGTCCCTATAAAATCGGGACATCTGGTCCTCCTGTGCACACCAAATGACTACAGATGTCAATATTTTGTTTTTGAAGTACATGTTGTATTCAATGCATGCACTATTATGGCAGGCTTAAACCAGAGCAAAAAGATTTGTGGCAAAGCATATGACCTTCTTCCCACTACAATGGCCATCCTCTAATTAGGCAATGCATCTGATAGTCATTAACAGGAATGAGATAATGAATCACTTTCTCTCTTCTTTGTTAATTTGCTGTAACCAAGCGGCTAATGGATGTCAGAGCTGAGTGATTGCACTGATTATAGTGATTTATAGTTGCAACAAAACAATTTAAAACCGTTCTGATTATTCATGTTAAAGATGCTTTATGTTTTGTTTACTAAATGTTTTATGTCCCTTTCCTGCCCCTTTGCAGTCCCTTATACACTGTGAAAGAGGTCTTCTTGGAAAACTTGAAAGTTTTAAGCTTTTTTTTTATTGTTTCAGAGTAAGTCATTTCATTTTGTTTATAAAAAAAGACAAAGTTTACCCAGTAGAAATGAAAAAGCCTTAGGGTGGAAAGAAAACTTCAGTGGTGCCTAGTTCAAAAGAAGATGGAAATAAGAGGAAATAAGGCAAACTTCAAGCCACTTACCTTGGGGCTCCCAGTCCCTTCCTCATCCTCTGCAGACACATCAGTAGCCAGTATCTCTGTTTTGATGATATCCAGAGCCCTAAGAATCCAGCTGTGTTGTCGTTTGATTTGCCTCTGTAGTTCCTTCCACTGACTTGCAATCATCTGCAGCATGTCCTTCAGTCCTTCTCCAAAATGAGGAGGAAAAAAAATGGAAGTTGTAAACTCAGCTACATCTTTAAATAATATTCTTTATATAATGGGTTATCAGGAAATTTAAAAGAAAAAACACAGCAAATATTTCAGTATACGCAGACAATGAGGCCAGGAACTATTGTATGGTCATAGCATCTCCTTTAGCCCACAATGAGCCATACTGTTACATTTTAATTATACCTCAGCTCAGAATTTAAAGGAAAATAAAATGTCAAAGAACCAGTGATTTATATGTAGTGGGGAAAGCCCAGGAAACTCCCCCCTCTAGCTCTCTTCCCTGGCTCTAAATATTCAATAACTTCCTAACCAGGATGTAATATTTCATCCCTCGCACTTCTTTGGTTTGAATTATTATTTTCTAAACATACTGCAACATACACATTTTATCTTAGTGTACAGCTTTGAGACCTTTGCTGTGGCTTCTCCACCCCCATCTCCACCCCCTGAGAATTATACCAGTAACTCACTGATTTACTATAGGTTTTGCATTAAAGAAATTCTGTCTATGGCTCTCAGAAAGTAGGTGTAGATTGTGGAACGACAGCTGTAATGTAAACAAAAGGACAACTGCAAATTGGATGAAAGTGGGCCAAAATCAAGACATCAATCCCCAGTAGTGAAGTATGCTGATTAAAACCTTACTATTAAGCTAGTCATGCTAACGTCTAAACTATTATATAATTATGCACCCAGATTTAAGCCCTTTGCAGAAAAAGACAAGAATAATCAAGGGAAATAACTATTTTTAAAGTATTTTGCTAATAAATTAAAGTTGAGGTCAGAATTAGTTTATGTAAGTAACAAACAAAAAATAAATAGAAAAAGAACCCTCCCACACTTTTACCAATGCAATTACCTGTGCAGAATATTTTATATTTATATTATATTATCTTAATGTTATTTCCATAGCACCTATATGAAAGAACATGTCAGTGTGAAGTTTTCAGTGATGTGATTTCAATTGAAACTCAGCTGAGCAGCAAGACCAAAATAAAATGAACAGACTAGTTGAGGTAGTATTTCATTTTATAAGTATCACAGCATTGTAAGCAGTATATGAAACATTTATAAATCTTGAAGGTCAATCTGATAATGTAAATATTAATAATACATAAGGAAGTGAATATACGCAGTAATTTACAGCAATGCTTCTTCATTCTTTAATAGTCTGGAGACATAAAGACTTGCAATATTTCAGAAAGATTTACCTGATTTGTGAGATACAATAAGCTCAAGAAGTTGACATCCTTCTTCTACCACAGCTTCTTTTAAAGCACAGTGGCTATCTACATTCAACTTAAAACTCTGCAAAGAAAAAAATATGAGCATCAAATGTTGGGGAGGCAGCTAAACATAAAACCTGTACAAAATTACTTGCTACTTTTTATCAAGACCCACAGCCCCATTCACAAAAGAGCCAAACAAACTTGCAATATTAAAAGCTATTGATATTTTAGATCTGGGATCAAAATATTTCCATGAGATTAGCAAAGTGCATCTGTGTTAAAAATAGCTGACAAATGTAGAAATTCATTAGGTTTTATGAAAAGTCACATCCTGTAGGCTGTATCTGGAGTAACAGTGTTCTATAAAAAACACAGAGTTTATGCCATCACATATGAGCGCTCTCTCGTATTTCCTTTGAAATGTTGCTAATACTACTATTTATAAAACCATAAAAATGTACAACACTGAATATATTAGCCTTATCCCCACCCATACAAATCCATTAATATTGTGGTTCTGACTTAACTCCCATCCCCCTTTTCAAACAATAAATCATGCTGCATCAGGTACCTTCTTCTTTAATTGATAAAACAAATGTTTTTAATCTTTTGGGCATTAGAATCGTTAACTAGCATTATTATTTTACAATGAGTCTCTAATTATCACATTTGCTTTGAAGAAATTAATTACATTTTATTTTGCAAATTATACTCTAAGCTGTTAGTTAACATAAAGATGATCTGGAAGCAGGAGTTACCCTTTCATCAACAGGCATGATATGTCACTTTGATATCTCCATTAGGTAAGTTTGAACTATAATTTATAATTTCTTATCCAAACTGTTGAGAAAAAAAAAACAAAGGAAGAGGGAAATACTTGGAATATTTAATCATAATTCAGATGAGGCCCTCAGTCCCACAGGCAGTTCTTACTGTCATCTGTGGGAGTTGTGTGAAGAGTGAGAACAATAAGTACATGGCCCTCTGGATGAAAGGGTCATTCTCCATCTGGGACAGAGTTCGTTTGTAGATATTAGACTGAACTGTGCATGTGCCCAACTGTACTTCAGTTTCTCCACCAACTGCCCACAATTGCTCCAAATCCTGCTAATTAACTATCAGGCACCACAAAATATCTAAGCTTCCTTTCTGAGGGAAACAAAGCAAACATTTTGCAAGTAGAATAGAGCAGTTCCGTCCTGTCACCAATCCCTATTAAACCCAACGATAGCAATTTGAATTGTATGGTGTGACAGGGAACAGTGCAGTTTGGCCTTAGAATAAAGCATTGGCAGACATTAGATACCTACAGTTCATATAATTGCAGGGGTCCTCAAGGCAGTGAGGAGGGACAGTGACTCAGTTACTTTTTCCTGGTGACAAACACAGTTCTATGCAAAATGAAAAATGCAGGGGAGCCAGAACACACTCCACCTGTCTGGAGAATGCAACTTTGCTCTACAAAATGGCGTTTTCTATGTGGTATGATCTTGCACACAGTGCATGTGAGGTCATGCTGCATGGAGGATGCCATTTTGTAGAGCAAAATGGTGTCCTCTGCAAAAGCCGGGGCCCCAGAATTGAGCTTTGCAGGGGGCCTCCATGGGACAAATGCTGCCACTGGCAGAAAGCAGGGGAAAGGAGTTGGGGGGAACACAGCAAGCTGTAATAAGAGAACACCGTTTTTATTTGATTTGTTGATGTTTGGTAAAGTTTGTGGATCAAGTGTGGTTACATAGAATACTGCTCTCTCTAGGAAAACATCCTATATTGATGCATAGAATGCTCCTGCATACAAACGGGACTTAAGCATTCAAATAGAGGACAAGGCTCCAGCTTCCAGAGATAGCGTATGTTTTAATTATATGGGAAGTTGCAAGAATCTGTGTTGTTCAGTTATGTCTGATTATTAGGGAACATGCAAACAAACAAAAATGGAGGTCTGATACTATGCTTAATTTCTTAAAAGACCATTTTTAAAGTTTATTAAAAAATAAATAATGGATTTACTTGTAAACTTGCAGAAAATTCATTCTATACTTAAAGAGTATGTGCTGCAATTTTAGGAAAGATACACAATGTTGTTCATACACAACAGAGGTTAAATCCCTGATTGAAGTATTAAACTCAGCTTATCCTTAACTCAGCTACAATTGGTGCCTCCATAATATTACTGTTGTTGTTTTGTTCGACTGAGAAGAACTGTTGCCTGCATAGCAGCACAGTTTGAAGGAAAAGAGGGAAATTTAAAATTCTAAACATTAGAGGCAGCTTCCTGAAAAAACATCTTGCATTAAACCATTCTGCATTTAACAATGCTTTTATTCCCAGGAAAGCTCAATCTAGTAAAACTAAACAGGCATTGTGGGCCTGATAACAAAACCTGAAGGTATACTAAATAGGGAATGATACAAGTACATGAAATATTTGATAATAGATAGAAAACGCTTATTGTGAACAAATGTCACATGAATATTCTTTACTTATACAAATGTTCACCATTTAATTAAACTTAAGTACTATATAATAGGAGGGCAATACTGAATACATGATTATTTCAGTGTTAACACAAGTATAGCTTGCCTGGTAGTTATTTTTGGATCTATAAAGGGTCATTGGCAAATAGTTTGCAAAACTATGAAAATACTGCATAGTTACATAATAAATGAAGTAAGGCTTACACAACTTAAATAACTGGCCCTGCCAAAAGAATGACTGGAAACCAGAGTGGATAGATTTAAATAAAAATAATTTAAATCACTAATTTTAATTATGATTTAAATGAACAAACAAGAAAGTCTGATTTAAATAAAAAATAAGATTAAAATTGATTATGTATAGTTTACATTTATTCTGATTTTTCATTTTTTACTTTTTTATTATGTTAGAAAATGGTTAATGACACATTTCTTATTTACCAGATGATTACAATTTTTACTCATGATTTGTGTCATATTCTGTTTGGATGCACAAAACCAGAATTTTAATTTTTTATTAGTTAAATAAAACTACCTTAAATATGCTGGATAAATAAGAAAAAAAGTTTATCAAAACATGTTTTGCACTTAAAACTAACTGATTTATTAAAAAAGAAAATACTATCGGTACTTAGTGAATTGAAGATCGTGGAATTATCAGATTTTATACTCTCTCACCCAGTTTTTCTTCATAACTTGGAAAAGAAAAACAAGGTTTCTTGCTTTTTCAATTCCTGATCAGTCCCTCACATTTGAATGAACTAGTCATTGGACTGAACTAGTTGGATAAACTGAAATGAAGAAAACATTCTCTCTGCACCTGTTAAAGAGGCTGCTGCTGTCAAAAACTGGTTTAGCACTTCAACAAACCCTGGTTCCAAATGCTTAACCAGTGACTTTCATCCGTTCATTGCTTCTACTTTCTTTAAAACACTGACAGTAAACATATACTGCTTGAATATTAATTTTATTTAATTTAGGTGATTTTAATAGATTAAAATAAGTTTTAGTCCTTAATTTCAGTTTTAAATGTATTTCTTTTTTAAGATAAGCCTATTTAATTTTTAAAAAATCTGATATTTTTGATTTAAAAAAACAAAACAAAACTTGATTTTTATCCACCAAGACAGAAAACATTTTTTAAAATGTATTTATCAACTCTTCACAAAAGAGAGTTGCCATTTTAAACCCAAATGTTGCATTCTCTATTTAGCATCCATGTAAACAGCCATTGCAAACTATTAGGATTTGACTTCTCCATCGCTAATACAGCTGGCTATGCAAACTCATCCAGAAACTAAAGGCTTGCTGTTGAAATAAGCAAAGTATAGCTTTTCAGAAATTCTTTTGAATGATGTGTCCTTTAATCGCTAAAAATATTTTAATATTACTATTAAAATCCAAATAGGGAAAATTATTTTTTGCCTGGGAAATTGCTAGTTCCAGAGCACTACCTGGGGAAAGGTTCCATAAATCAGTCTGACACAGACTAACCTGTGTGAATAGACTGAACCCCAGCCCATTCTCAGCGCACACAAACTCTGTCTTTGTGTGTAAACTCTCACCTTTCCCAGGAGCTTTTCTGGGCTCTCAGAAACACCACCACAAATATATTTCAGACTGAATTTGGCCGTCTCTCCAGGACTTCCTCAGTCCAACAACCCGGTTTCCTTCCAGAGAACTACTCCCATTTCCCTTGTTTTCAATTATGGAGCAGCACCTGCCACAATGAGTCAGCAGAACATAAGCAGCTTTATGAAGGGTCCTAACCCTTGCTAGCAGGATGAGTTCACAGAAATACACTGCTGTATGCCACTAGTTTTCTGGAAGCCATATTTTATAGTTACACTGGATTTTTATAACACGTTGGTGAGTTTGAATAATTTTCTCTGTTGCCCTGAGGTTAATTTAATTTGTATTGTATAGGTTCTCACTCACAATTCATTTTGCATAGAACTGCTCAGCTTTACTTTACTCTTACAGTCCAAATGTGAACAGTTCACAGGATATCCTATTATACAAAAGAAATATCTTCAGAATGTGGTATAAGTGCATAATGCTGGAATCTTCCTTCCAATAAGCAGTTTGCCAAACAGCTGTGAAGGTCAGTTACAGAGCTTGCACATCCATATGTGGTAGCTGTTTCTTCAAAATAAGTGACAATGAATGTCATGTACTGAATTTCATGACCAAGGCCATAAAGCAGGACTGAGTGTGCTCTGGTATTGAAAGTGTTACATTCTCAGGGATAACTACATTAAACTATAGTTAAGATTAAAAACAAGAGAGAAAGAAACATTTATGTGAATCTTGTGGTTTTCTCCAAAACGCTATGCAAACCATAGTCTAAACGTTTTAAGTTAAGGTTCCTTTTTAAAGTTAAAAATGAAAGATTTATCACATGGGTATGAACACTCAAGCTCACCCAGATACCCTTAACTATCACACATTATCATTGCCCTGAGAATTGACTGACTCTGGAACAATGGGACTAGGATGACTAGATATTCTGATTTTATAGGGACAGTCCCGATTTTGGGGTCTTTTTCTTATATAGGCTTCTATTACCCCCGACCCCGTCCCAATTTTTCACACTTGCTGTCTGGTCACCCTAAATGGGACTGATCTCACTGGTATATAAAAATTAATGATAAAATTCAATTCACTTTTCTGGGATGAGAATCCAGCCCAATGTATGGCTCAACCTCCTCCCCCTACCCACAGGCTCATGTCATCACTGATCAAAAAAATTAAAAAACCCAGTGTTTTAAATTTACACTGACATATCGTTTAAACCAAACTGTATCTATGTACACATTGCAGGCACACTTGGCTACTATTTTTTTCCTCCCAGACACACACAATTCACTGAGAAATACATGTTTGGACATAACATACATAACCCACACTGTTTTCAAAAGCTCTTTGCACCTCCAAATACAAAATTATTGTTTGATAGCAAAGCGTAGTGAGACAGAGGGATGTGTGTATGTACATACCGTAGTATACATTTACTACATTCTACATATCAACAGTACAAATATAATAGCTTTTACAAATTTAAGATGTCCACAGTCACAAACTAATCCCCAGGGAATCTCTATCAAGCAATTTCCCCATTTTCCTCCATATCCTCATTTTACAGAAGAGGACACTGAGATACAGAGAGGTTTTGACTTGCTAGGAAAGGGACTGTGGTCCTCTGTGCCATGTTTTATTCATCTGGAAATACTGAAATTTCACATTCCACAGGTGAAATCTGAAAATATATGGGTTTTAGTATGTTTATAGCTACATGCAGATATATAGGTACCATTATCTTCAATATACTGATTCAGAAGCATTACAATCTAGTGGATTTGGCAATTGCATAAGACAAGATGTAGGGAATTTTCAAAGATGCTGAGCTCCCACATCTCCAGTTGAAGTCAATGGGAGCTGCAGGTGTGGAAAATCTGGTTTAGATTCTTACATTGTCCTGTAAATTTAGGCAAGTGATCACATAAGATCACGTGATCTTATGTCTCTTTTTCCTCATGTGTTAAATTGAGACTATGATATTTATCTGTGTTTACATGGGTGGTGTGAGGCTCCAGTAAATATTTGGGAATTGTTATTCAGGCCAGTCAGTGGAAAAGACGAGACTAGAACATGAAGTCTCTAGGTTCACAGTCCTGTGCAATTTCCTAGACACTGGGGATCTTTTGATGGGGAAACTTTGAGCAAGGAGCTTTTAAGGAAATTTGATGCAGACTCCCCGGTCTCTTTTCTAGACACTTTGCAAGACATTTCTGCTTGGTGTGGACTATTAAAAAAAAAAGTATGCTGGCCTGGCACTAATGTGTTGTTCAATAGGCCTGTGTCAGGCCAGTGTTTTGGCATATGGTTTCTTTAGAACACTACATTGTTTAAAATTCACATTAAAATTGCTTTGATTAACATTTATTTATCTCTTCTGCCCTCCAGTGCATCACCCCTTACCAGAAAAGAGTAAAACAAATTTGGAGTTCCTAGGTCAAACTCTTCGGAAGTTATATTTTATATAACACAAAACTGGAAAATATCCAAGAAGTGAGAGAATCTCTTTTTTTTTTTAAACTTTCCCCCATGTCTGGTCCAATTTTGTCTTTATAATGGTGAAATGCTAGTCTACACAGTTAAATGCAGGTAATGTATGTATTGCTGATGTCACCTTCAGCTGTATCACAATCATATTTTTCACAAGTCATGTATATCTGTGGTTCTCAACCAGAGCTACACATAACCCTGGAGGTACACAAAGGTCTTCCAGGGGGTACATCAACTCATCTAGATATTTGCCTAGTTATACAATAGGCTGCATCAAAAGCACTAGCGAAATCAGTACAAACTAAAATTTCATACAATGATTTGTCTATACTGCTCTATATACTACACACTATTAATATTACAACTGATTTATTTTGTAATTACATAGTAAAAATGAGACATACGTCATTTTTCAGTAATAGCGCGCTGTGACCCTTTTTATTTTTATTTCTGATTTTGTAAGCAAGTCGTTTCCAAGTGAAGTAAAACTTGGGGAATACGCAAGACAAATCAGCCTCCGGCAATGGGTACAGTAGTCTGGAAAGGTTGAGAGCCACTGACATATATAAAAACAGCCGTGGACTTGCTGTTGTAGGGATTATCGATTACGGCTACCAATCTTTCCTGTTTATTTGTGTGCTGTAGTTACAGTAATTAACATCTGTAACAAATATGTTACATAGTTGAAGTTCCAAAACTAGCACCTCACTACATCAAGCTGACAATTTTCTTTGCTGTTCTTTGTATTTATACCTACCTGTGAGTGTGTGGCCTCTTCTACTTGAGGCCAATATGCTAGTATAAATTTAATTTTTGCTGAATTTCATGCATTTTCACAGCATTTGTGCCTTGAAAAATACATCAGTAAAATCTGAATTTTGCACAACTACAAAGTTGTAAATCAAACCCCAGAAGTTTTGGCCCATCTTTATTCATCATATTTTACATCTTCAGTTTAACATTATTACTGGTTAATAGGTGCACCTGAAAATCAAGCTGTATTGTAATATCTGGTGTGTTATGTTAAATGAATCTTTTCTAGGGCAGCAAGTCTTTTTTTCCCCTTCCTAATGAAGAATACCTCATCTTTTCCAATTTTCCTATCAAATGAATCCACATCATCTTGAAACAGTGCCACATCCAGCTGCATCTATACTCAGCTTCAATTGCATGAAATTACCCAACCTACTCTTAGGTCCTTTAGGTGCTCTTTTGCTATGTGAGGCATATGCATGGTGCATCTCTTGTGAAGTGCATGATTACAAACTATTCAGCACAAGCCTGTTTTAAGTAAACAGTAAATTAAATATTGTCAGTGCTTGTTCAAACTTGCTCTTATGAAGGAACTTCTAGAATGGGTTTCATAAAAGTCTAGATTTAAGAAAGAGCTGGGCATAGAGTAATAGTTTTTTAAAAAACCTTCTCTTGGCTCACCAGTTTGTATCTCTAGGCTTTTTTCCCTTTTAATCTACTATATCTTTGCTTGTTTTAGGATTGGTTCAGGATTTGGACATCCTGTTTAGGTGCCATTATTTGAAAACTGGGCTATATGGAATACTGAAATCTTGTGCATAGGCTACATATGAAGAAACGTTAGGGTAATGGTAATTTTGCCATAATTTTTCACATATGAAAGTTTCTCCTTCAACAGCTGCTCAACAATAATTTTTCCTTCACAGAATCCCGAAAAGAATCGCCGTCTTTCAAATCAGCTGCCATTATCTTGTGTACTCAATGAGACTTTTTGTACTCTCTGTGCTTTTAGCACAGGTGGCCTCTGTATCCACCAGTTCCTCAGTGTTTCTCTCTACCTCCTAACAGTATTGGGCTATCATTGTCCCCAATAACAGCTTAGTTTTATGGTTACTGAGAACGATAGGAGGCAGTGAATACTTTGCCAGAGGGCACACTTAACTGAGGGCAACCTCTGGCATAAGCCTGTTGAGAACAATGGAAAATGGCAGCCATTTTGAGATAAGACCGTTCTTTTAGAGTTACTTTGGAGAAGAGTTCATGCACTGGCCTCTGCTGAAAGATAAATAATGGGAAAAATAAATATAATCCTGAATATTTCTTTGTCCCGTAATGCCATAATAAAAAGGAATTAAAATGTAATGTGTCTTTAAAATTAATTTAAACTAATTTGGGACCCCAAGTACTAGAATGCTCTCATCATAATATGCAGTGTTGTTGTACCCACATCGGTCCCGGAATATTATGAGGCCAGGTGGATGAGGAAATATCTTTTATTGGACCAACTTCTGTTGATGAGAGAGAGAAGCTCTCAAGCTTCATAATAATAATCATATAGTTATTGCATAGTGTTACTACAGGACAGAAATAAGGTTGTTTGGGTGCCCTAACAATGCATTGTGTCTTAACATGTCAAGATTTCTTTAAAATTTAATATAAATTCTGAATAATTTGGGTTCATAATTCTTTGTTATGAGATAATTACAACATCCTTGAAATGTTTTATCTTATATTACTCACACATACTCTCAACCATAACTCCATTTTAACATGGTTTTTGTCTGGGAATTGATATTGCACCTAGCACACCTGGAAAATTACAGACAAACTGGTGGGAGTTTAATAAAGAACAAAAAAATATGATTACAAGGTTAAAGGGGCAGAGGAAAGATTCCAATAACTAAACAAGATTAGCTAAATGATGATTAAGGGGAAGAAGGAATATAAATGTCTATTTGTATTTCACAAGTAAGAACATCAAGGAGAGAGAAAACTTATTTAGCGTGGGTAAGTATAAGAGGGTATAATAGCTAGGACTAATGGAATTAAATTAAGAAAATTTAAACTAAACATCAGGGAAGTTTCTCTGACAGTGAGATCTATTAGATTGTGTAATAATCTCCTAATGGAAACAGTGAAAGCTCCATCCCTGGAGACATTAAAAACTAGACTGGAGAAAGCACTGGAGAATATACCATTTGGAACAATCCTACACTGAAGCCAGGGGAGAATGGACTAGATGATCTTATAGGTAGTTTTCATCTCTTATTTCTATGAGTCTATCTTATGCATGCCCCATCAAGCAAATAGAGATTACTAGCCTCAAAATCTTAGGATACAAAATACTAATTTTATATTATGGACGTTAGACATGAAAAAATATCATAAAATAGAACATCCAGCCTCCCCTTCCTAATTCAGAAGAGATCCCTACAGCATATTTTCTAGTCCATCTCCATTCTAAATGTCCTACATGATGTAATTTCAACCTCTTCCTTTGGAAAACTATTATACAACCTAATATAACTCATTGTCATATTTTCTTGAATTCTGCCTACTTTTACCCTTTCTCAATTTCATTGCATTACCTGAGCACTACACCTAATGTGTCTCAAACTTTGTTTAAATCCTTCCACTATTAGTGAGCTGTTATGTTTTCCCTTGGTCACCTCTTAGTTTTACCCAGATAGCTATTTTGAACTTTCCTCATAACTCAAATCTTTCAGGTCTCCTGATTACAGAGGGGAGAAAAAAATATTCTCTCCAGTTTACCAGTATCTTTTTGCCAATGTGGTTCCAAGATTTGAATGCATAATTTCAAGCTGTATATGGAGAGGGATGATTATGTCTCTACTTCATCATGGAATGCCATTCCATATGCAAGTCAAAATCATAATGGCTTTTTTTCTGCAAACATTTCATATTGTAAACTCATGTCAAATTTGCTGCTATCATCTCTAATCTCTTCCAGTTTTACATCTTACAATATTTCTTTTTGCTACTGAGTATCTGGATTTTAGATTGCTCACCACAAGTATTGGTTTACAGTTTCCCAAACTTATTCTCAGTTTATTTTCTGCGTGTGATTCTAATCTCTCTAGGTTCAAAGGTGTTATTTCCTTGTACTGACTGTTGTTCACAATTCCTCCCAACTTAGCATCACCTGCAAATTTCAAAAACTTGTTGCTTAGCTCCTTTTCCAGATAATTAGTGAAGATGTTAAAGATCAACACTGATCTCATCAGATCCTCAACTGGACACTTTGCCTGAAATCTATACATGGCTGTTTATTATTCCACTCTGTTTATAGTCTTTCAGCCAGATTTCATCCACATGACAATGTTTCTATCCAAGTCAATTTGCATTTCATTTTTCAAGTACGATTTCATGAGAGACAGCATCACACTGCTTTATCTAAATTTAAATCCTTTTACCAACTATTATGGTTCCAGGGTTGTGCTGCACTTTGACCCCACTCTCTCTCTCTTCCATGAGGAACCCTTCAAGCTACGGGCCCATACCTGCACTTCTGTCAGCCCCCCAGTTACCTCACTCTTGGACTGGATCACCAGAATACAGCTCTCCCTGTTTCCCAGAACAATATTACCTCCAGCACATCCAGCTAGGTTTGGCCCCTGCTATATATTTCTCTCCAGGAGCCTGTGACCCAGTATGAAATTGCAGTAACGAAGGACAGATTTTTCAAAACATGTGTGATCTGTTTATCCAAAGGAACATCACAAATATGGAGACAAGTGTTCAAATACCATTTAAATGCATACTAACTTACCTAAACCTGGGCCTTTCTTTACCTCTTTTAGGGAGGCTCACATCATTGCAGTGAAACCTCCCTGCAATCTTTATCTCTCAATCTGATTCTCTGGGCAGTGTCTCTCCCCCCACAGTTCACAGCTTATATATTCCAAATATCCTTTTTTCAAAGTTCCTGTGTCTGACTTGGGACCCCACACCGGATCCAAACTGGCTTATGCATTTCTCTAGAAAAGACAGTGGATTCAGGTATTGTTCCTTTGAGCACCTTATTATGTAGTTATCATTCAGTATCATTTGCTGCCACTTTCTTGCTACCATCTCTTTCGCTCTGATGGGAAGATTTTCAAAGGCCCATAAGGCAGGTTTAGGTGCCCAATTCCCAGTGACTTTCAATGGAATTGGATGCCTAACTGGCCTTTCTGCCTTTGAAAATGACCCCTATATCATTGTTGGCTACTGCCTGCCCTAGGACTATTTTTGGTCTTCTGATACTCCTCTATCCTCTCTCCAAGGGCAGAATATCTATTGCTAGCAACAAGGATGAAATATTCCAAGGATGACACATTCTCATCACTTTTTTTGCATCTCCATAACCATTATGTCATATATTGTTTCAATTTATTCTGATGACCTTCCTTCATCCTATACCCAATATTTTTTCCCTTCCAGCTCCCAGTAATGTCAAAAGTTGCTAAAGCCCCTGCACAATTCCATGTGAGGTGAGGTGTATAGTAGTCGTCCCCTGGGGTTCACCCTGGAAAGAAACGTTATGATTTCCACATTAGATTATCTTCACTCTGCCAGTACCCACTGTTTTCTGGAGACATGTTCAAGGGCGATTGTGCTTACCCTGCAAATTACCTCCCTTCAGATCTGCTCAGAAAATTTGAGGTAAGTTGTAGAAATGAAGACCTGTCAGGCTGTGCTATCACAATATTTCTCCAGACTGTCTTATATCATACAACATGTTTGCAGGTGCACCCCATTCATGTGGAGAAATGGTATTCCGAAAGGGCCATTTTAACCACTACTGAGTCCTAGGTTGTATTGTCCTGACACGTGCAGAAAAGGCAAGTTTACGGGAAAAGGTTTTTCTATCCCAGAGACAAATATATGATGCACAACAGGCTCTGTAAATGTGGAGTCTCTAAGGTGATAAACAGCCATATGTATATTACTGACATATACATTTGCTAATGTACAGATCCCGATACACACATTAGCACTTAATAATACTATGTGGTTTTAGAACAATCCTTGAAGGATGTTAGTTCTATTACAATTATTTGAGATCTTGGAGAGTGGATATAATCTGTTTCCACATGTCTTATGCAATTAAAAGGTGAATTGAAATGCCTCCTTAACAAAATAAATGTAATAAACTATTTGAGATCCCAAATTATTAACTGAATGCATGTGTGGAATTAGAAATGACAAACACACACATAATAAAACGTGAACAGAAAGATTTTTACCAGCCAAGACCTCAGTTCATGCCCCAAAGTTTCCATATTTCTGCTGCAACAGTGGTGACATTACAAGCACCAAAAACAGGTTTTAGGTGTGAATGATGTCATCCATCTCCTATAGGAGAAATAACACTGAACGCTAAAGGGCTTGACTTGAAGTCTTGGCAGGTATGGGACAGAAGAACAGATTTTAAATTTTTTTAAAATTTAATATTTGTAATATGTGTCCCTATACATCTATTCTGTTAATGTTTTGGGATCTCAAAGAGACTGCTTTTTTAAAATGCATTTTGGTTCACTTTACAAGACAGCTGATAGCTACAATGTTCATATCAATATGCTGAAATTTCAAAAGACAGAATAAATACATTTAGAAAGATACATTAAATATTACAGATTATTACTGACAAGAGCATTTTGCAGTTTATTGAGAAAATAACATTTTTTCCCCAAATCAGTGTTTTTTAGACATGTCAAAGTCACTAGCTCATACTGAGGAGCAAAGAATATAGAGAGAAGTATAAAGTTAGCAGCGTGGGAATGACTATGTTAAAACGTGTATCAAGCCTCTGAATAGAGCAGACTGGAAAAATCTGGATAAAATATTTTTGTCAGAATCTGCTGATTTGGAAAAAATCAAACCATTTTGTGAAGATACTTTGATTTCAATGAAACTGGGGCAGGGTTTTATTAAAAACCTGCTGGGTTCTCTGTTACCGTACCTGACTACAGGGGTGCTGGAACAATTTGTATAGTGGGGGTGCTGAAAGCCAATGAATCAAACCATAAATCCTGTATATGATGGAAGCCACTTCATGCCAGGGGGTGTTGCCACACCACCAGTTTCAGCACCTATGCCTGACTGGGCTTCCAGTTTGGGGTTTCAGCTGCCCTGCAGTCAGGGACCCCAGGTCTGCAGCTTCCTCCATCTGCCAAGCACTGGGATTCTATCTGCTTTCACAGATTGAATTTTTTTATTTAATCCTGAATAGCAACGATTTTGAATTGGTCGATAAAGGTCATAATATTAGACTTCTGTAAGGTGTTTGACTTGGTACCGCACAACATTTTGATTAAAAAACTAAAATAATATACAATTAACATGGCACACATGAAATGGATTAAAGGCTGGCTAACTGATCGGCCTCAAAACATATCTGTAAATGGGGAAGTGGGTTGTTTCCAGTGTGGTCCCTCAGAGATCAGGTTTTGGCTGTATGATATTTTTATCAATGACCTGGAAGAAACCATAAAATGATCACTAATAAAGTTTATAGATGACACACACAATCAAGGGAGTATAAATAATTAAGAAGACATGTCACTGATTCAGAATGATCTATATCACTTGGTAAACTGGGTGGAAGCAAACAATGTGTGTTTTAATACAGGTAAATGTAAATGTATACATCCAGGAACAAAGAGTATGGGGAGGAACTCTACCCTGAAAAGAAGTTATTCTGAAAAAGATTTGGGGGTAGTGATGAATAATCAGCTGTAAATGTGCTCCCAGTGTGACTCAGTGATCAAACAGCTAATACAATCCTGGGATGTATAAACAGGGGAATCTTAAACAGGAGTAGAGAAGTTATTCTACCTCTAATATTTGACACTGGTGCAACAGCTGCTAGAATATTCCAAGAAATATGTTGATAAACTAGAGAGGGTTCAGAGAAGAACCATGAGAATAATAAAAGAATTAGAAAGTATGCATTACAGGGACAGACTCTAAGAGTGCAAACTACTTATCTTAACAAAGAGGAGGTTGGGGGTGAGTTGATTACAGTCTATAAGTATCTACATGGGGAACAAATATTTAATAATGAGCTCTTCAATCTAGCAGAGAAAAGTATAACGTGAGCCAGTGGCTGAAAGTTGAAACTTGACAAATTCAGACTGAAAATAAGGCATACATTTACAATGGTGAGAGTAATTAGTCATTGGAACAATTTACGAAGGGTAGCGGTGGATTCTCAATTACTGTCAATTTTTAAATCAAGAATGGATGTTTTTCTTAAAGTGATGCTCTCGGAATTATTTTTGGGAAGTTCTATGGCCCGTGTTATACCAGAGGTCAGGCTAAGTGATCACAGTGGTCCCTTCTGGCCTTGGAATCTATGGAGCTATAAAACCAAATTTTGAAATATAAAAATCCTCCATGAAATGGAATTACCTTTCTCCACCCAGCTCTACCTTTGAGCATGCCCAGTGGGATTTAGAGGTTTCCAGAACTCTGAGCAGACTGAATTTGTGTGTGTTTAATATAAGTACTGGACCTTCTCTCCTAACAAACATATTCCTTGTAATGTGTAGGACATAGATCATTCTCCATTTCCCTATATAAGGGGAAATTACATTTTAACAGCCTTACTCTCCATACAAAAGCAATACACTTTATCCTGAAGCACTCCTGGGTATATAGAATAAGACACAGTAGTGTCATAAGGAGTCTCCATGTGGAGCATCCTCCAACAGCAGGCTGCAATGGAACAGGTGATCCCTGCCTCAGTTTCCCTACTTGTCTGGACATGAAAAGAACATAGTCTCTTAGTGTCCAATACAAAGCCTGCTTCTTAACATAATTTATTCATATGCAGTGGTTCCTCAAAACTCTTGTAAAATCCTTCTCCATTCCCACAACAAACATATAATAGGTACAGCAGTTTTCTGTTCCCCTGTGCAGGAACATCACTTGCAGGTAGCCCACCCGAGAGTCCAGCATCACTCCATTCTCAGTTCCTTTGCCCGTGCTCCAGTGTCCCACTCTCCAGACCTCCACCTTGAATGAACAATCTCATGGCTCTTCCACCAGAGCTTCCCTCAAGTCAGATCTCCCATGAGAATGCTCTGCAACAGGTTCTACTCCCCAGTTCTCCCTGAGAGTCATATCTCACTCAGGAAATGTCCCTTGGGGAACCAACTCCTTGTTCCTGGACTCTTCTTGCAGTCCTCTGCCCAGATCTTCACCCAGAGAACTGCCCCTCTCCTTCAGTGTTCCATTCCCCAGGCCTTATCTATGATGCCTATTCCTGCAACTGGAGATCCACCTTCCAGCAACAGTCCTCTTGCTTCTGGGCTTGGCTTCCCCTGACCAAACTGGAGCTTTTCTTTTCCCTAGGGGCCCCTGTCCAAACCTTATGCTCTTCAGGATTCCCCAGCTTTGGTCAGTTCAAACCAATAGTTCTCTCTTCCAGCTCTCCTCCCCACCCCCAAGTATCCCTCACCAGCTCTCTGTTCTATCTCCAGCAGCTCTGACCTGCTCCTTTTCCTGACTGACTCCTCAGTCAGTTCTCAGGCACACTTCTTTCCTGTGTCTTTATATGGTCTCGATGCCTTCTCTTAACCCCAGTTGGGACACACATGAGTGTTCACAGGTGCACTGGCTTGCACTACCTCTTAATGGGGCCAGTCACCCTGTAAACGAGTAAAACAACAGATTTATTCAAAACACAATTTTCAAAAAGAAAACAACTAACCCATGGATTTATTCCCAATAGTACTTGCTAATATCTACAGACAGAACCTAGAATACTTCAGAAACCTCAAAAGTAGATTTTGTACTTTATAATGGATTCTCCTCTTTTCTTCTGTCAGAGCAGGGGGTTTAAAAAGAGGTTGATCTATGGAAAGGTCTCATCTGAAATTCAGATTACCCAGCTGGTCTAATCAGTCTGTTCTCAGGTCCAGCTCCTCCCTTCCAGGCAGGTCTGATGCATGCTGGATCCTCCAAAGACAGCCCCAGCTCTAGTGTGGTATAATAATTCTCCTCGGCAGTAACAGTCAATGTCAAAGCCACCTTACAGGAGGCTTAGTATCTACAGCTCTGGAAGGAGCAGGTCTAGAAAAAAATGGTTGCTCTTGGGAGCTTTGTAACTCCTGAACATAGTGGGAATCTAGCAAAGAAGTTAATGTGATGCTGTTCCCCTTCACAGTGTAAAATACCTTGAGGTAAGCACTGGAAGCCAGAACAGTGAAGAGACCATTTTCCTTCACAGAGCTCACAAGACTCGCAGTTTCTATAGCATCAGTTGGTTTAGTTGGGGGCTGACAGGAGAGGAGACTGCGACAATAGGATTGGGAGAGCAAATTCTCCCACCAGAACATATGAAAAACTTGTGCCAATTCCTGTTCTCTACACACATATAATGCACACTGGAAGCTATGTTAATTCTTTTACAAACCTGTCCTTCAAGTGTAATAGTTCTGTGTTGGTCAATAAAGTTACCATCATCTGTGAATCACAAAGTACCCACCTGGATTTCCTTATGAAATACTTAACTTTTAATTACAGAAATAAGATTCAAAGGCACTAGATACTAAAACAACAGTCTAACCAGCTTAGAAATCACTACTTTTCTCACTAGCAGCCATTCTACAAAGCTCTATTCCAACTGGTTGATTAGCCTGCACCTAAGTTATAGTCCAGAGACAATGTAGCATTTTTTCTGTTCAGTCACTTCTAGCCAAGGAATACAGAAACTCACACAGAGATCATTAACAGGTTTCATAAGGTATGCAGTAGACACAAACACCACTTCATATGCATCGCCCTGGTGTTGCAATAATGTTTTCTCTCTTTTTATTTACTTAGTTTTACCACAGTAAGTCCCTCGTGGTTGATGGCAATATATAGAATCCTAGATTTGTAGTTTATATAACTGATTAGTAAACTCTGTGGATTGTCTTCTGCATAAAATGACACATGTTTAGGGACACATAAAATTATCTTTCCAGATCAGGGCAATAAGTTCAGAAAAGCCAAACTATGAACAGGTTAAATGATTTACAGTGAATTCTACTAAGGGAAGAGATAATAGTCCACTATACGGTTCCAACTTTAAGCACCATCATTCTGAAGATAGTATAGTATATCAGAGAAAAAAATCTAAACATGCTGCCATGAGCAATGAAAGCGGCGAAGTTATTTATGATGCTTCTATGGTGTTAAAGGTGCTAAAGCCTCCAAAACCTTAACAAAAAATAAAAATGTATTGAAAAAACAAACACCCACCACAATAACCCCCCCTCCCCAAATCTGAACAAAACAAAAAACCCAAAACCCAAAACAACCAAACAAAAAAAAGGAGCAGATTAGCCAAGGGCATTTGTATTACATCTTGTTTTCAAAGTGTGGCAAATGTTTAATACGTCTTTAATCTGCATTTTCCTGAAAATGACAATTTTGAAGGAAGATTTTTTTTTTCAAAAATAGAAGACAGGTTGCAAACTGATGATTATATATCATCAAAATCATTAAGATATCATTGCAGTTTCATGCAAATTCTGAAAGGTAAAATACAGCCCATTCTGTGAACAAAACTGTTCACTTTTTACAGCTAAGAAAGGTACTCATGTTATTGATGAGAGTGACAGGGGGAAGAGTATGGAATTCTGATACCAGACAGCTGAGATTTCAGATTTGGTTGTTCAACAAGAAAACATGACTGTCCAATTTTGCAGTCTTGGGCTCATTCTCTTATGAAAATTAATGAACCTCCGTGATTGTCTAAAGACATTTCTCTGGATTATGCTCACTCTGTTTTCCACTGTTTCTCCCCCCTCCCTCCCACTTTATTCTCATGTCTTTAGTACATCTGACTTTCATTTGGTCTTATATGTTTAGTTTAGTCTTTGTTAGGAATTTAAATGCCACTGCTTCCACTAGTCTCAGACAGAAAGTCAAAAGTGAGACAATGGCATAATACATTTCAAATACGAGTATTAATTTTAATATCTAAATTATATGATGAATAATTTCCACCTGGCTTGAAATCTAGACCTGATCATAAAGGTCTAGATCTTCCCTTATTGCTGCCTGCTCGGTGTGAGTGTTCCACAAATATATTTTGTTCTTGGTTCCCATTCACACCAGTAGAAATAGCCTGGCAGGTCTGGAAAAAACTACACTTTTGGCAATTCACTTGCATATGCTTCAAGTCCTTTGCTGCATATGTGTGAACAACTTTTGTGTGAGTACATTGTGGAGAACCATGTTCTATCACTTTAGGGCTATAGAACAATTAGAATAACATTTCTACCATGAGCAATAGATCCTAAAAGGCAGATGGATTGGTAACTAAAATTTTGTTAAATATACACATGGATTGTCCTTTGTTTTGGACCTGATGTTATTTAATTATAATTTTAGAGATAATCGTGACATATGTCACTTCAGCTTGTCACTCAATCCAGCACAAAACACCTGGAGGAAATCCCCAACTGGAAGCCGGTGGAACTGTCTGTAGATTAATGTAACGCCCTTTTAGCCCTGTTTTTTCATACTATCTAATTTCTTTAGTGCTCTTCCAGAGCTATTGGTAACCCTTCTAAAACTCTTGAGCGGTCTCTCTCAGTAAGAAAGAATATGAATATTGACCTTTATATGGTCAGAAAATGTACTTTATTTTGGACAAAGGACAATCCTTCCTCTACCTCTCTAAAGATCTATGTTGTCAAAACTCAGATCTCTGACAATACAGGTTGCTTTTGAAAAAAAGGAGGAATATTTTTATGAGGTATGGAGAGCACATCTAAACCCTCTTCCATAGAGAACCAACCAACCAACCAACCAAAAATAGCAGGTGTGGACAAACTGGTGCGTGAGCTTTTACACAATTTATTTTTAAATGCAAGTAGTAATATTCTTTTGTGACACTTAATTAGGACAAAAATGCATGCTACCCAATTCCAAATTCTTAAAGGGTCCAATTTTAATTAATTTAATTAAAATGAATTAACAGATTTACTTGTAAATTCTCAGAAAATTAACTCTATACTCAAAGAGTAAGTGCTCTAATTTTGGGGAGGACACACTGTATTTTACATTCATAACAGAGGTTGAATCCCTTTTATAAGTACAATAAACAATTTCAACTATGGATCTGTAAAAACCCCTTATGTAAGCTATACAATGGAGTGCGGGGAGGATCTTTTTGTGCTTCCTATCCTTTCAAATCAGCAGAAGGATTTACTGTAATCCAGTACCTAATTACTGTGAAAACTATTAGGTCATTAATGGCAGGGGTTCCCAAACTTGGTTGGTGGCTTGTTCAGGGTAAGCCCCTGGTGGGCCGCAAGACGCTTTGTTTACCTGAGCGTCTGCAGGTACAGCCGCTCGCAGCTCCCAGTGGCCACGGTTCACTGTTCCCAGTCAATGTGAGCTGTAGGAAGTGGTGACCTGACCCGCACCGCTTCCTGTAGCTCCCATTGGCCAGGAACAGCAAACGGTGGCCACTGGGAGCTGTGAGCAGCCATACTTGTCGATGCTCAGGTAAACAAAGCGTTTTGCGGCCTGCCAGGGGCTTACCCTGAACAAACTGTGAACCAAGTTTGGAAACCCCTGCTAATGGTCATTCCTGCAACTTTGGAAAAGTTTACAAAGTCATATATGGGGCAGCCTTTAGGGAAAATGGTGCTCTAGGCAAACTTGTATTTTGGAGCCTCCCCCCATCACCCCTGGCCCCCATGGGATCCCCACGCTCCCATCACTTCTGGGCCCTGCTGCCTCCCCCAGTGTTTAATTTGTATTGAAAGAGGTGCCACAGCTCAGCCCTGGCACAAATTAATCACTGGCTTGACAGCCTGATAACAGCTGCTGCTAGCCAGCCACTCAGCTCTGCAGGCAATGCCTCTGCCAGCAGCAGCACAGAAGTAAGGGTGGCATGGTATATGGAGTATTGCCACCCTTCTGCTCTGCTGCTGTGGCTGGTGGTGCCTGGTGCTCTGCTTGTGGCTCAAGGCAGGCTTTGTGCTCTCACACAGGAGCAGCATCTTGCCCGAGCCCATGGCCCTCTGACAATCCTCTGGCCACTCCTGGCTCACCAGGGGCACCATTTCAAATTTTGGGAGGGGTGCAGGGAAAATTTTAACCATGATTCCAGGGACTACTTAGACACCTGAAAATTCTAGGGTTTTGTTTTTGTTTTTTGTTTGGAGTGGGGGGGGGGGGAGAAGGGGCAGGTAATAATTTTGGGATTGACCTAAGCGATTTGTTCAAAGTTACAAGATGAATCAGAGATGGATACAGAAACAATCTTGGAGTCCACACTTTTAGTGCCCTGCTCTAATCACCATCCAATATTCCCTTTTGCAACAATGACTATCAAAACACAAAAGAAAATGACTCAGGCTACTCTACACAACTGAAAATAAATGTTTGCTGGTCTCCTTCAACAAAATACATAACACTTAAAATATGGCAATTTAAACGTTAGCACCTGAATATTAACTGTGTTTTGATACACCATTTTCTAATATGATCAGGGAAAGCTTTGAGATCAACCATTGCCTTAATTATAATTACTTTAATTACTTTAATTAGCTTGCTATTTTTCCTTAAATTTTAGTACACTTTTATCTGTCTATATAAAATAAAATCTTAAAAAGAAAGAACAATTCCAGTAATTCTTGACACAAGGATAAGAAAGTCTGCATATGTGAAGTAGTTAGAAATATAAGTATTATAAGCTACAGAAATTGTCAGATAATTGGACCGATCCCTTTAGGAGGTATGAGATGAACAAATAGCTCAAGGGAAGGGGGGACATATAGATGAAGAGATAGAAAAATAAATATTCCGTACAAGAGATCTGTTACTAAAGATGTACGCTGGATCTTTTCACTGAAAACCTGGAATACATATTCTTCTTAAATTTATGAAGCATTCCAACAAATTATTTTAAACAAGGTGATGCTGCACTCTGTGGGGATTTTCATTATGAAGTCCCTCACTGGTTGTCTAGTGCTAAGTTTGATACAGGACATAGAACCACCAGGGGACTAAAGACCCAAGAGCACATCAAAGGAAGCCCTATAATTAGAAAGGTGGCACGAGCAAATAAAATAAATCAAAATCATGCTAGTAACAAAAGGTAAAAGTAAAGATTACAATATATTTAAAAAAAATAGGCCCCAGTGAATTTCGCACTTTAAAAATACATTTTGTCTGAGTCCTTCTCAGTAGTTACTCTCATATCCTCACTTTTTTCTGTGCTCTAATAAAAGCAATGGTTTCTGCTGAGGAATAAAAGAGATAATATGTCCACTTCAACAACCTCTTAAATGGGCAAGGTAAAGAACATCAGTTTGAATTCTTTTTGTTGGGCTGGTAAGAAATTCATTTGGTTTAAGAAGCGAGGTAGTATAATCTAGACAGATGCTTTCATTTCATGAGCTGCCTTTGGAATGCTATTTTTGATTAAAACTGATTTGCAAACCACCAAAACTGTGCATGAAATCTGTTTAGAGGCTGATTTTGATCAGGTAGCCAATGGGCAGAAATCAGCACAGCTGAAACAGAAGAGTTATGAAAGGTAAAGCAAATCAGAAACCATTTTTCAAAGGTTCTTTCTTGGTAAGGTTTTTCTATGTGCTCAATAAATGCAGCTATCTTCAAGGTTTTATTATATAAGCCTCTTATCTAACTCATCAACTTTGTTTCTGAGTGAAATATTATCTTATTCCATACCAGTTGCATGGTTTTATGTCCTAAATGGTAAGTTTCTAAGTCTAATACTTAAAGGTCTAAAGCAGTGTTCCAACCTGGGGGGTTGTCCCCGCTTAGAAGCCTCCAGCCAGTGAATTGGAGGGAAGATTAAAGCATAATCCTCTATCTGTATTTCTTCCCCAATGTAAATGCATTCCTATGGTTTTGGATAAAGCAGTAGCTGGCTCCTTGAAAAATCACTCTCCATGTGATCTGGCTCCCTCAGTGGCCCCTAAAGCTGCTGGCCAAAAAGAGCAGCTCACATGTACAAGACTACAGGCTCAGGCAGTAGGTCACAGAACCAAGCTTCAATCCTCTGCTCCATTAGCATCCACCAAAGCTGCAAGAGCATGTGTTACCCATCCCCATGGAGTCACCTGTTGATGCCTCCACCTCAAGCAGTAAGTAGTCTACAGCTGTGTGGGGAACAAGAATCCGAAGCCACAAAATAGGACAGCACTTAAATAAAAGAAATTAGAAGGGAAAATATAATAGAGGGAAAAAGAAGGAACAGAAAAAGGACAGAGAAAAAGGCAGGAAAAATGATGGTGGCAACAGTGTACCATAAACACAATGTTACCCTCATGTGAATCACTCTCTAAAAAAGTATGCAGATTTTTACATATATTTTTCTGATTTGCTTCGCAGTTTATATATTGTTGGTCATCTTTTTCATCTGTTGGGTTTATGAAGGTATTTTCCATCCTTCCCAATATCTGATCATTGTGTATTTGGATGCTATCACTGCTGCCATCACCCATTTTCCTAGAGTTGAGCATATCTTAGAGCCTCTGAATTGTGTGTCAGTGAGAAAGCTATGAAGCCAGTCCTTTTTATGTCCCTTCAGAGAATGACTAATTTTTGACAAATACCTTGCCAACCAGAAAAGTAGTTCTCGGTGTTTTACGTCACTTGGACGTTCCTCCCAACTACCTCACATAGCTAGAACTTTCCTCCTATGTAGCAAAATGAGTGGTCACAAGCCCAGGTTGAGAATCCCTATTCTAGATCTTGTTTGTATCTTTTTGGAGGGGAAGGGCAGCGTAAACACTAGGACTGAGGTCTATTTTGTAGAGTTTGAACAGGTTTCCATTAAGCCTTTCTATAACTTTAAAGTATGTGTACTTTAGGTGGTGTCTCCAAGTGGTTCTAGATACGTTTTGGTAGTTATTGCCAGTATTCTTTTATATCTATGTATGTATGAATTTAATGAGCATTGTCACAGGAGTGGGCATAGAACTGATTTTTTTCACCATTTGAATTTTTAGAAATGGATGCTGAGCTCCAACAAGGTGCTAGATTGACAAGACTGGACAGATATCTCGTGTAGTTGTAGAACACAGCAGCAGCAGCAGCGCAAAATTCCTTAGTCCACCAATTTGTCTCAACCTTTACCTGAAAGACCAACTCTTATGAAAACTGTTATTCATCATGCCAGTCCAACACATTCTGAGAATGTGAGCAGAAGTGTACATTTTTAATGTTTTTTCCTTGGGATATGGACTTCTCCCCTTCCACTAGTAACTGGACTGAAATTAATAGTTAATTAATTTCACATAAACCTGGATGACTTTTGTTCACTAGCATTTTTGCTTGGATTTTGACTAGTCACCTATGTATCAAAGGTTTCTTATCCCTTACAGATTGTTATGGGTCTCCATTTCCCCAGAAAGCTAAATGTGTGTGTTCCATTCAGTGGTGCTAATTTTATTTATTTTAGCAAGGGGAGAGTTAAAATTCAGCTTTAATATTCAAATAATTTATATTCAATAGTCACATGCTGAGGTCCTGAAATGATGGACAAGGTGACATGACAGAAAATTTGAGAGGTCTCTTGAATCCTGTTACCGGTACTATCTTTGCTAGAGCAACCTCAGCCAATAGACAAAAAGGGAACAAATGAACCTTTCCCTCATCTGAGTTTCTTTTTATTTTCTTCCCTCTATCTGGCAGCAGTGGGGAGTTAAGTGGCAAGTACAAAATATCCCCTTTTATTGACACCCAGCTCCCTATTGTGGTTAGGGGTAGGATTGCCCTGGAGTCTCCAGGAATTAAAAATTAATCTTTCATTAAAGATTATGGCATGTGATAAAACCTCTAGGAATACATCCAGCCAGAACTGACAACCCTAATTGTGGCCATGTGTTTCAGGCACAGCAGGGCCACAGGCAGCAATGATAATTTGAGGCAGAGCCTTTTCTCCACTAGCGCACTTTGTCGCCATAATACACAATCTGATAGGATTGTGGTAAAAATGCCTGAGTCATGTTTACATTGCAGCTTCTACTGCTGATTGTGAATACAAAGATAGCTAGTGTAGATGCAGCTTATAGGAGAAAGGCAAATTCATTTTATTAATGTATTTGAAAGAGGGTCAACTCACAACTGGATGTCAGTGCAGAAACCCTGAGGTAGTGCTGTGGAACCTGGAACCTCACTTAGGAGTGAACCTGCAAGGTACTGAGTGCCTTCTGTTCAGAAGGCATCAAGAAAAGCTGATGGCATTCAAATTTGCCGAACCTGTCTTGTAAAACAAGAAACTTTGAGGGAGGTAAGCTCCCCTCTCCCTCCAAGCCATTAATCAGCATTGATTTAAAATGCTAAATCAAGAGGAATTTTAACACTGAACTTAATGTGACTTGAAATTCATATACATCTGTTTAAACACAGATTGGAATTTCTGTCAGACCAATACCAGTGAAAAGCTGACATTCTAATTAATATGAATAACTCTATCTTCCTATTACAAAAATATCCTTTTTTTTAATAACTCAATCTTCTACTGCAAAGAAAGGAATATGATAGCATATGATTTTTTTTTAAATTCCAGGAGAAATGAGGCTGTAGGATCACTACTGCTTTTCCATGCTGTCTAACACATTGTTTACATAGACTGACGGTGTACATGCCATCAAGTTATATTCACAAACTGAAATTGTAGTGTATTATATACTCTAGTACTTCATGATAGGATTTTGAAAAAAAAAACCAACCCACTTTTACTTCATGAAAATGACCCCCCCCGCCCCGAAATGTGTAACATACTCTATGCATCAGGAATACTCCAGTGATAGATTTTTAGTGGCTTTAAAATAACCTAACGAAATGTTAGACAAAGTTATAAGCCTCAGTTGTGATCTCTCCTGTGCACCCTCACAGAGAAGTGAAGGGGTGTAAGGTGCTCACTCTCCCCTGCAGGCTATACATATTAGTGAATCCTGAAGGAGAAGAGCAGCCACCATGCGGCTGTTCCTGCCCATCCCACAGTGGTGGGTAGCATATGTACAGGCAGAGATAGGGAGAGAGTCATTTTTATTCCAACTCCCACAGTGCACTGGCCCATGCTCTGGAGCTGGAGCAGTCTTTCAAGTAATCTGTGTTTTATTAAGAGGGCTGGTACGGAAGACTTCCCCCATTGAGCAAGGGGGAAATAGGAACTGAAAGTCACAGCCTCCTTTCTGCCCTGCTCTTGGGACACTGAAGCTATTTCCATCTAGCCCAGAGAAAGGCATCTTCCAGAGAATTTAATGCAGTAGAGTAGGAGTGAACAAACTGAAATGACCCAGGACTTTTAGGCGCCGATCCTGCAATGCGTGGTGCATGGTCACATCCCTGCACTTGCATGGGACCAAAGTCTATGGGGCTTCATGTTAGCTCAAGGAAATCTTTGTAAAATACACAGCAGGACCACAAACTCTTTAGTGCAGGGACATTTACTGCATATGTGCACAGTGCCTACTACAATGCCTCTAGGCACTACTATGATGGAAATGATTAACATCAATAAACGACATGAAAAATGTCAATTCATGCTTGAAAGCTGAAGATCAGAGCGTTTTAAAGTTGTGGCAGGGTCAGTTCCATTTTTTAACTGCTTAATTTAATGGTGGTCAGGCCCACCATTAAATTAACAGAAATAAACGAACAACAGAATTTACTGTATCAGGGTATTGAAACTCACTGATTTCCAATGCTTTGAAATGGAGGAGCTTATTTATTTATTTTGCTCCTACTTTGCATTATCCAGTTGGGCTGTATAAGAAGACTCATTAAAACTTCTAAAATCTATCTTGAAAATTAATTTTGCAACACACATAGATTGTATTTAGTAGTTTTCCTGGAGAGCTCTGATATGCCCCTTAAACCACAAGACTTTTCCTTTAAGGAGGCATTATCATTATTATTTATATTGGGTTAGTAACAAAGGTCTGAATCAGGAATGGGACTCCATTACTCTATATAAACTGATAAGAAGAGATGGTCTCTGCCCCATATGTTGATAATAGTTTGAAAAATCTAAGCATGAGGTTTTCAGCATCTAAAATCTCATTTCATCTAACATGGTTGCTTTTCATATTTTACTACAATTTAACAACTGTAGTTGTTTTTTACCTGTTGGTAACCAGCACCAGCTGTTAGACGTATTCAGTAAAAACCTCATGAGGCTTATCCAATGCCCCTCAATCTATAATTACTGCCTGTAATATATACAGATCTTATTTCTCCAAGTGTTTTCTACTTCCACACAATGTTTTGTTTCTTTTGCATAAGAGCAAGAATAGTGACAGTTACAGTATAGAAAATGTACAGCCGTTAAAGTACTGAAATGATAATTTCAAATATTTTATTTAAATCATTCTGTAACATGATTAAAAATGTGGCAGATAGTAAAAATAAATTAGAGCTTCATTAATACTGGATAGAAGAAATATAATTTTACTTTTATCTTTTATTATTTCCCTTTTCTTTCAATCTGAGGATAATTTCTGAATTGCAATATAATTTTTTCTAATTTCATTTTCAAAAAGATTTTTGCTACACTATGGCTGCTAATGAATGCAGGAAATTTTGTTTTTCTTTTAGAAGGTGAATTTATTGGCATTTTGAATAATAATACACTTTGCTATGCTGAAAATATGGCATTAAATATAGGTGTTGACTAATAATTAGAAAAAATAATCTACTATCAAAAAGCACAGCAGAACACTTCAATTACTTATAGCAATCACAATATAATCTTGTCCTACCAAGTGTGTCTCAAGGTACAGTTTAAGGCTGTCTGTCTCTGCTTTAGGAGGAGTCCAGTTCTCTGTCGTTTCCATGGCTTCATTTAACCAGTGAATGAATTCATCCAGCTTGCTTACAAACCCCTTAACCAGATAAGAAAAAAGAAAGAACAAGAAAAACATATTTGTTAGTACAATGACAATCTGGAAAAAGCATGCTCTTTATTTATTTTTTTTAAACCAGCAGAGCACTGCATAGTGAAATCTTCTCCTCAGCAACTATGCAAAGAATGATAAAAATTGGTTGGTGGTCTTCTGATAAAGGAGGAGCAAGACTGTGCTCAATGTGTTTTGGGATAATCTAAGGTGGTCTCCTGGGACAGACCAGTGTAAAAGATTCATTAGATTGTGGCGAGAGGGAAAAACAATGGGGTTTTAAAAGTGAAGGGGATTTGTATGAGTGGCTGGGTGAGAGGCTTGGGTTATAATAAAGGATGGGTTGGAAGCCCCTATTCAGGAAACCAGATGTGGCAGCTGCATCACTTCTAGAGCTATACAAGGCAGAATGTGCAGCATTTACTGTAAGGACTGCTGGTCTTTTATCACAGGCACTATTAAATGATGCCCCTGACTTTACATGACTGAACGATGCTCTAAGGCCCATTCTAAGTGCAGATAACTTCACCAGAATCTTTTGTTCAGCATGAGTTAAGGGAAGGTCGAGAGGGTAGCGTGGCCATGATGTTTACATCGACTTAAAATAGATCTTAAGAGTATGTTCATCTAATATGACCATCCCAGAATTGCTTAAGATAATGCTAGCACTGGTGTATTAGTTTTTATTTCTATTTTATTTTATATTATATTCATAGGCGTGGTTAGGATACTCAGGACTCTGGTATTTGTGGACCTCCCATAAATTAATTAAATTATGCCTTCAACAGCTCTGTGAGGTAACCAAAGTATCATTCTCATTTGTTCCCCTTTGTATAAATAATTCAATATTCATTGGAGCAGGGGACTGGAACCAAGGTCACCCTGCTCCCATGTGAATGCCTGGGTTCAAATGCCTATTCCTGGTGAATACCCTAACCACCGGGCTAAAGGCTATAAGGGGCAGGGGGGCACTCCTCTAGCCCTTTAAAAATGCTTAGAAAAAAAACTTTCAGGTCAAGTAAAACAATTAGTTCAACCCCAAATAGATATTTTTTTTATTTGCCAAAAGTTTTAAATTTTAACAAAAAAAATTCAGAACTACCACTGAACAGGGCTCTACCCTCTGGGCCTCAGAGAAGAACACTACAAATCACATTACTGATTGCTTGTCACATCCTAGTGATGTTATCTGAGAAACAAGGTGATTTGATATACACATACACACAAAATAAAGGTGCTCTCTTATACAGGCTTCATGTATTTTACTAATAAAGGGGGTGTAATATATTACTTTAGCAGAGTACTATGTTTTAGCAGAATTTTTCAAAAAATATTTCAAGATTTCAAGCATGTGATGCCAATACTCACTAGTACAAAAGGCAGCTCTCAATAGTGAATATGCTTGTCCCTCAGAATATTTGTATTTTTCAATATTATATATGGGAACCCTCCAGTACTAGCCTTTTAGATATCACATACTTTTTCTCGCTGCTATGAAATGTGCCTCATGGCGGGAGACAATGCACAACAGGTATATGACCTGACTCATTTGCGTAGTGGGGTATGGAATGTTTGAAGGGTGTTTTGAGCCTTAATAAATAGATAGATAACATGGAAAGCTATGAGGAGCCAGAATCTTTTTGTTTAAAAAAAGATAAATATTCAAAACAGTTTCATTATGGACATTAAAATCCCCACTAAAAATAAATGGGTTGGTGGTGAGCACTGACGAGACAGCTAAAGAAAAGGAGAGGCATGATGATAGAACGGGGAGATCTAACCCAGGCTACATCCCTGTCAGAGAAATATTTTCTACTACAAAACACAAATCACAATAATCCTACTATTTTTCAGACGATGGCTATAAAATTTTATTGAAACCATTCAAAGAACACATCTGTAGAAACTGAAAATAATTTAAAAAACTAAAAGCCTGACACTGAAAATGACTGTCAGAGGATAGATAACATTGTCCAGCTCCTGAATCTCAATGTCTGGGTAAACACCACCATCTGGAGGCCTAATGGAGCATTGTCAGTCCTACAAAATCTTAAGGAGGGAGCCAGCCCAATGCTGAATTGTAAGCATCTAAATTGAATTTCTAAATCTTACATCTGAACATTCAAATATGTGCCTATTTTTGCAAATAGGTGCTAAGGAACATCAAAATGCAGATCTGGATGTTCCACAACTAAACTAGCACCACAATTTTACTTGACTTGTCATTTGAGTTCTGTTAAAATTAAAAGGAAAACCCATATAGTTGAACACGTGACAATGGAAATGAAGACAACATATGTGAGCCTAGATCAGACAGATTTCTTTTTCATATTTTCCACATGTTTATCTCAAACTAAATTCAAGATTATGTTGAGGCACCATAATCCCTACTTCATTTATCACAAACTAATGATCAAAAAGTTTTTCAAAATGTTTTTCAAGTAGTGCCTAGGACTCCAACTTATTTATTTTAATAGCCAGGTGCTAGTGGGCAAAGAGACACCTTTATCATCCCAGTGCAACCCTAATGACTCATGTCTGCCTGGAAGCAGCTCCAGTGGAAATTGAAACTTATGCAAATACAGTCAACTGGATCAGGTCTGTTGCTAAAGACTAGACTACAACCCTGCTCTTGAAGCTGAACTTCTACTTCTTTTCAGAGAGATAAAGTGGGTGAGGTAATATCTTAGACCACCTTCTACTGGTGAGAGACAAGCTTTCAAGCTTACACAGAGCTCTTCTTGAGGTCTTCTCTTTGGCATTATTCCAAGGCCTGGCTACATACAAACTTTAAAACCAAAATCAGTATTTTCAAACAATATGCTGCTCCTTTATCACTTTAAGCACTGATGCACACACTTGGGTCTTGCTTATTCCATTTGATAAGCAATAGGTGTTGCTACTTTAGAGCTAAAGCATACTTTTAGGCAGAGCCTTGAGCAAAGGATGGTGCATAAACTTAGCACCAGTCAATGGTTACCCTGCAAGACACTCCAATTCACAACCTAGACCGTACTGAAGATGTGATTACCACTCTATTGACTGGCTGGAAGTAACAAAACATCCTATTTAGAATGATGAATACCTAATGAATGTTGAAGATGTACAGTAAAAAACAAAAAGGACCTATCTTCATGCAGTTTGTTTTGGATATTTCCTAAAATACATATATATTTTAAGAAATGTTTTAGACAAATTTGGGTCTACGAAGTTCTAATATGGAGAAAGATTTGCCTCATGATAAAACACAGTATTCTGCAACACTAGAAAAAAAATGTAATGCAACCCAGTCAGAAAATGAAATATAGGACTAATTACACCATGCAAAAGAATGGAATTTAGTGTGCAGTCATGAACCCAGACTCAGGACTGATCAAGGAAACAAATAAATATTATAGGAAAGCAAAACATACACAATAATATTTTGCCATGGTTTCTTCTCCTCATTTCATGCATCTAACAGAAATGGCTGTACATCCCTATCATTAATAATTTTTACCACTCTCTCTCTTTTGTATTTGGGGTTTACCTGTTTCTTTGTCTACACAGCTTTCTTAAACAATTTTAAGATAGAGGAAAACCTCAGCTGGTGTAAATCAGCTTCCGTTGCTTCAATGAAGCAAAGCTGACTTATAATAGCTATGTATCTAATCCTGCCACTATGATGCCTATAATTAAACTATGATATATCACAATGTTTTAGAATCTGAAAATCCCAAAGTTACCTGCATTATAGGAAAGAAAGTGCTATAAAAAACAAGAACTCCTCAGGAGAGAGAAAAAAGGAGACCAGGATGGAATTCCAGTGTAAACAGATCTCTCCCTTTGAGACCAGCTGCATCAGTTCTGTGATGTAACTGCTCTGTATTGTCCTAGTAAGCTAGCCACTGATTTTGTTCCAGACCCCTCCTAGTAATATTGTCACTATGCTATGTTTGGAAAAGTCAAATGCTACATAGTGGATATTTGGTAGCAACCTCCATAGCTAAGGATACAACGCAGTTTCCATGATGATCTTCTGTTTGAATGCAGTGATACATTTCTGAAATTTTCACCTATTGGGTTTTTCACCTGATTACAGGTTGTGTGACTATGGAACATACTTTTTCCTTTGTGTAAAAAACACTACAAACAACATTTTATTCATACTTTTTAAAAACAAAGCTACAGGAAAAATTGTTTACATTTAAAACTTGGCATGGATATAGTCTTCTCTGGAGATCTATAGCTATTTCATCTGGGTGGATAAGGATTCAGAATAAGAGAGCTGTAAGTACTGAAAAAAATCTAAGTGTGTTCAAGGTATCTGGTAGGCTTCTAGCAGAGCCTAGTGATGGTATTGCCAACCCCAACAGTTCAAAAACTCCCAAATCATGAGATTAGACTAAAATCCTGAAATTTCTTTTTGAAGAACTGGTCTTTTTTTCAATGCCCTCTAATGACCCTGCCTATCTCAAGAGTGTGTAAAAATAACAAGTCAAACATTTGAATTGTGCAGAGAAATAGGGAGGCCCTGCCTCTCCCCTCCCCCTCCCTTTCCCACTGTTTAGTCTTTTCTGATGCCCTTTGCACCTGCTTCCCAAATCCCTACCACTGCCTGAGAGCCCTACCAGGCACACCTGCTCCCTGACACCGCCTCCCCCCATATCTGACTCCCCTTGGCAGATTCTTGCAGCCCTTTTAACTGCTGTCAGGCAGACTCCAGAAACTGATCAGCACCCCAGTTCCTCCTTTGCAGGCTCCAGAAGCTGCCTGCCATGTTTCCAGCCTAGAGAAGGCCTGCCCTGGGCTTGGACCTCCATTAACTCCCCCTTCCAGGATTGTGGGAAATAGGCCAAGGCTGCTCCTACTAGCCCCAGGGAGGGTGGCTCTGCTGTGCTTTCTGCTCCAGTGTTTTGCGCTCCTCAGAGCACCTCATTACTGCAGACACTAGCTGCCTCTACCTGCAGCTCACATGGTAGAAGAGGGAAAACTACAGTCAGACCAGGGAATACTCCCTAGCTGCCTGCAGTGTTTGTGGAATTGAGAGGATGTTCAGGGAAGGTACTGGCCCTCTTGAACCTGAATTTGGCTATGCATGTTTCAGAGAGACACTTGTAATGTTGTAAAACATACATTATAAAATAATACAGGATGTAATGTGGCAAGTTAACATTGATGTGGAAACTTTAATGTATGCAGTTCCTGGGCCAAATTCTGCTCTTTGAAACTATACAGAATTCACTTGGGTTGCATGTGCAGCTGGAAACAGTATTTGACCATCTTGCTTTTTGAAATTTTAAGCTGTGCAATGTTGACATTGCTTAACACTTTATTAATATTATTAATTTGCATTTAATATGCACATTGAATTATTATGGATTGCATCACATACACTTAGAGTACTTTTGGACACAACTTTTATCAAGACCCAAAATCTTTGGAGTGACTAGAACCAAAATTTGAAAAAAGATGTTCCAAACAGGTAGGTCCCAGATATATAAGCATGTACTAAAAATGTCTATTTACCTATAGACAAAATGATCACGTTTTAAGGATGGCCGTCATACCAGTTTTACAGAGACACAGAACCTGCCCTTTATACCACAAATCTCAGCATAGAAGCACAAGAGAGCAGTACTAGTGAAATCACTGCACTAGATCTTCCTCTCCTCCCCTTTAGTTTTGGGCACACAAAGGAAATTTTGTCAGTAAACGAATTGGTTATGAGGATATGTGTTAAAAAATGAATGTTCAATTTTATTGCAAACAGAGAATGTTGTAAAGTTTGCTCCCAATTTACAAGAAAAGACACAAAGGGGCTACATAGTGGGATGAGCTGCCTCTAAGGGCACTTCTATCACAGAATGGCATTAAAAAACCCCTTTGTCTAACCACTAAAGGACTTGCATGAGAGTCTCAGGAGGGACTCAGTCCTGCCCACTGGACTTTATTTTCAAAAGGATAAAAGTTCACTTTCTTCATAGGGAAAGGTAAGTCAAAGGAATCGAGTTACTCAGGAGGATGAGACTGCACAAACAGCCATGGTCAGTTTAATTGGAGCTAGATGCAGAGGCAACAGTGCAATCATCAGCAATACAGATTATAGAATTCCCTAAGGAGACAGATGCCACTAAGGAAAAAAATTCCTCTGTAGTGTCCTCCAGACTTTGTGATGGCCAATAAGTCCACTGACCTCATAGGGACATAATGCTGACCAAGCATAACATCAACAGAATTCTTCTATTCTTTTCATAACAATTCTACTTAATCTAGGATATGACAACTCAAGGCAATTGGAAATTTGATGGAACCAAGCTAAAATGAATTCATGGAGTGATTAAAATATTTACTTTCCTACTTCACACTTGGCATTCATAGCATAGTGTATGTAACACCCAAGTACATGTTACTTTTTAAAAGGCAGCTTTCAAAAGTTGTTAGAAAGCGTCATGCCTACAGGGTATGTTCAGCCAAGGAGAGTCAGATCCAAGAGTGTAATGCTTCTAATATGGGCCTTGTATATACTAGACTATTTCTCTTAGTATTTCCCACTATTGCTACTAGAGCTACATGATTGCTGTAAAACTAGCAACAGGTAAAGGATAAAGGGCCAGTATTGTCCAAGGGTGTGGGAGCTGCTGTAGCAAAGGAGTGTTAAGAAATCAGCTGGGGTGTCATACCCTATACTACAGGAGTGGATTCCTCCCCTGAATATGATCAGACTTTTACGCTGGCACGTATTGTTCCCTAAGAATGGGGCATCAATCAACCAAAGATGTAATAGGTTGGTTTCATCTGCCACATCTCTCCAAGCAGACTTAAGGACATCTCATGAGGGTCTGGTGGAGTTATGTATGCTAGCACAAACAGACTGGATATTGGCGTATAGTGAAAACAGCCACTAATAATACAAGTGGCCAAAGTCAGCTCCATGTTGACAAACTAAGTGCACCAGCTGCCGCTCCAGATCACAGAGCAGTATTCAGCTGAAGCAAACACCAGGGCAATGCAGATGTACAAAAGACTGAAGGGTCTGCTCCCAGGTAGGTTCCTGATAGTTTTCATATCAGGGTGGTGTGAGAAGAGATCTTCATTTTCAGGTGTTCCTGTGTTCCTGAAGCCAATGTGTCAGGCTACGATCAAGTTTTACTTCCAAGTACATGACAACTGGTCAGAATGGCAATGGCCATTCTTGCGCATGGATCATGATGGGTTGATTGGCAAGATGATTGTTTAGATGGAAGTTAGTTGTCACTGTCTTGGTTTCACTGAGAATTAGTCTCACTGATAGAAGCAGGTGGTCCAAGTAACCATGTTTTGGCTCTCATGTATCAAGGGGTTGCCATGTTAGGATGAGATTCCCTTTCTATCCTACGACAATCGTTTTCCAGGGTCAGCACTACAGATGTCATCACAATACACATTTCTCAGCCTCTGTTTCAGGGAGGTCATATAAGGGGGCAAGTCTACTGCCATCACGTGGCACCGACCATCTGTATGAAAAAGCTAAAGTAGACAAAGTACAAAAATCAGAGCTCAAGTCCTCGTCATAAAAAGTGAAAGACAAAAATGAACACAGCCTGAAGGAATTGTCCTCCAATGGGATCCTCTTCAGGCCAGGGTCACAAACCCTAGTGCTGGGGTCAGCTCTCAAAGTGCTGTTCCTCCGTATCTAGGGAATCTCAGCAGCCAAGAGGGACATCCTCCTTCATTTGGCTATAAAGCTCAGTTAATTTTGCTTCAGGAAACATCCCCTACCATTGACAGCCCACTGTCAATTCCTGGCATTGCTGTTGTGTCTCACCTCTGTCGTAGGCAATAGAGGATATAGCATAGTGGTAACTTCCATAGAAGTACTTAAATGAAGATAATTCTTATTTAATTAAACATTAGAAAAACTTATGTAAAATGTTGCTTGTATAAACACAGGTAAATATGATGAGTAGGATAGACAGCACAGCAGAACCTGATCCTGTATTAAGGACTGCACTGCTGCCAAATTACTCTTGCCTCCTAGCAGAAATAAGTTTGAGGAGAGGAGAACATAGCTGTATACTGAGAATCCTGTTCAACTTGTCTTCTCAGGTATGCTTATTCTGCACACACCCCACTCCTTCCCCAACTGGAGCTCTTGAGAATAAAGGACCAGCTGCCTAAGAGGTTTGGAACTTGCTTCCGCTCAGTATGGAAGTCTATACTAGTGCTGACATTTATCCAAACCCACATGAGGTCTCTACTTACACTTGTACTGGAGCACAACCACCTTGTAAAATAAAGGTCTAAATAGTGAGACTTGTGGCAGCAGGACAAGAGCATGGGTGGAATGAGAGAATAGTCCAGTCAATCTCTGGCTTCCAAGAGACAAATTTCTGGATGCCACAATTACTCCACCTCTATTAAGCCTCTGCCAGATGCTAGCGGACTAAGGCATGGGAAGTAGGGGAACAGGGGATACAGCAGCACTCTCAGGCTTTCTGTCCGGTGTCCTGGCCACCGGCCCTGAGCTTCTGCTGCTGGCCCTGCTTGAGCCTGGGGACTCTGCTTCTGGTCCTAGGGTCCCACCCAGCCATTGGCCCCACACCTGGGGGCTCCACTGCCAGCCCCAGAGTCCTGGCTGCTGGCCCCACATGTGGGGTCCCAGCCTCCGGCCTGGGGTCCCATCCAGTTGCTGGGGCTCCAGGGGCTCCACTGTGAGCCCCAGGATCCCACCTGGCTGCCATCCCCATGCCCAGGGCCAGGACCGGCTCTACAGTTTTCGCCACCCCAAGCAGCGCACCGAATTGCCACTGCAGACGGGGGGGGGGGACGGGACGACAGTCTGTCTGCCCTTAGGGTGGCAGGCGCATTTCCACAGTGGCAGCAATTCGGCAGCAGCTTCTATGTTTAGCTGAAGCCGTCGCAGAGAGCTAAATATAGAAGCTATTGCTGAACTGCTGCCACCGTGGAAACGCACGTGCCATCCTGAGGGCGCACGGACTGCCCCCGCCGTCCGCAGCGGCAATTCGGTGTGCTGCTTGGGGGCAAAACAACAGGGACTGCCGCCCCTTGAAGACTGCAGCCCTAAGCACCAGCTTGGAATGCTGGTGCCTGGAGCTGGCCCTGCCCAGGGCCTAGCCTCCACTGCCTTACCCTGTCCATGTCCCCTGCTCCCAGAGTCACGGCCCTGCTCCCGACCCCAGCTCAAGGGGGCAGTGAGAGGTGCGGACAGGGATAAGAGGGGTGCAGCTCAGCACCCCCACTCCCAAAACTGTTCCAGTACCACTGCTAGAGGGAACTGTGGGTGCTTAACACCTTGGAAAATTAGTCCCACAGAGACTGGAGAAACAGTCCAGAGGTCAAATAGCTTCCTAGTTCAAAAAAAGGGATGTGTTACTTTGGAGCACCATTTTTCTCATATTTTCTCATTTCCAATGAGGAGAAGATTACTATTCGTTCTTGATCTATCAGCTCCTAATCTTAAATTTGCTTTTCTACCTGTAATTATGTGATCATTTAGTTACGTTATGCTTTGCACCTATATAACACCTTTCCTTCAAGGATTTCAAAGCATTTTTAAATGTCTGACTTCTGTTTAAGTTTCACATTAGATCAAAATTCTGGATCACTTGCAGCAGAGTGGGAGCGCTACTCATGTTATTTCCACACCACTGACCTGTTCATTCAGCATTTCTGGTCTGTGTTCTTTATGGTTTGTGAGGCATAGTGGGAAGATGACCATGAAAAGAAGACACTGGATGGGTGGACCTGAGTCAACTTAGTAGCAGGAGATCACATAAGGATTTACAGGACATGAGAAATAAGTAATAGGAGGAATCAGGGGCAGGAAGTAAGAGCAGGAAATGATAAGGGAAGAGAGGCATGGCAAGGGGGAGGAATCAGTAAAAGGAGGAGAAGGCAAATGTCTGGGGAAAAGGACACGGTGGGTTTCAGTTCTTTTTTTAGCTTGACAAAAACTAGGATCCAACTCAGAATGTAAAGAAAGGTAAGGTGGGACCGGAGGACAGTGGTAAGAACCAGACACAGTGAATGATGCCTTGTATGCCATCGTGAATGCCACAATTAAGGAAATCTCTGTTCAGATATTCGGGAAGAAGAAAAAGAGGTCAGTTTTGCAGACTCAAGTGGCTGGACAGTACAGATAAGAATCTAAACTTTTGGATGCTGAATCCAAATGAAACCTGAACTCTAACCCATTTGAACTTCATCCTCTCACCACGTTATCATTTTTGTTTCTCATATTTCTCTGAAAATGTTTTCATTCTGAAACAGATTATAGCTGGGTATGTCTCCTGGGGCCTCTGGTTATCTTGAAAATAATTTTTGTACTGTTGTGTCATTTTCCTTCCATGCTATTTTTCTACCAGTGTATCTGACAGGTCTAAGCAGCTGCCAGGGAATAATCAAGTGTGCCGAAAATGCTGTACTAGTATGGGATACATTTAAATTCCTGTTGCGCAACACCTTTTTGCTGCAAATGTGCCAGAGCATCAAATACCCAGAGCTATGTCTTTTCTAGGTTTTATACTCTCATGTCCCTATCTCAGCCAAAAACTATCCAGATTCTACTGCCCAGCTAAGAGAGAAGTAATGCAAATCTGTTTTAGGTCACACAATCTTGTCTGACTCAACTGTCAGTCCTGGGACCCAGTCCTGCTAACATTTGCCACCATGTAAATAGGACTACAGATGGGAAGCTAATGGGGCTACCCATGGGAGTAAGTGTTAGCAGGATCACACCACTAGGCTGTAACACATACCCACTTATTATACATTCCTAAACTCTTCTTTTGTCTTATATGGGCAATTGTACAGAATACTGAATCGTAGTAGAAAATATAGCAGGTCTTTCAGCACCAATAGTTCACACACAGGAAAACTGCTTTTATTCAGAGATCTCTTACATGGATTCAGTGGTCCCTAAGCCCTGCACAAAACCCAAACTCACAGATTTGAACAGCGCTCCTTTCTACTTATCAGCTATTTATAAGTATGGATCCTGATCAAAGGCTGTGGCTCAGGCCATCTCTAATCTGTATTTTTTAATAAAGCAACTGGATACTTTTCTATTAAAATGCTGCCAATATAAATACTGATTGATGTTGAAACTATTTACACTACTACAAGGATACTTGGAGATATTAAATCTTTCCCTTCTAATAATTATTTTAAATGTTGTGTTGGCAACTTACCTTTTGCAGACCCTTTCATGGGTAATTTATGTATTGGTTATTAGCCTAAGTGCACCCAAAGACTAGCTAACCACCACTTGCCAATTTTCCATATTATATGTACTGTACTCGTATATTTGGTTTTGTTCCATGCCCAGAAAACAAATAGTGTTTTCTTACCATCATTCCAGGTCAGTAGGGTGACCATATGTCCCGATTTTATAGGGACACTCCCGATATTTGGGGCTTTTTCTTATATAGGCTCCTATTACCCCCCACCCCATCCTGATTTTTCACATGTGCTGTCTGGTCACCCTACTGGTCACGCATAGTCTGAGTATCTGGGCTTTGCGCAGGCAACATAATGAGCAGATGGGGTGGAACAGCCCCTTTGCAGCTGCTATTCCTATCTATGGTTAGCATATTAGGAACTGAAATGGAGCCCCCTTTGTGGTGTGTAGGAGATACACAGATCCCCCCACCCATACATGGCTGCTCCACTAACCCTTCTTCTTTTCCCTTTATGTTACTTTTCCAAATGAGGCTTGTTGGGATGATGCCAAATTGGTGTGGCCATATGGAATGAATGGTGTGAGCATAACATGACATGATTTAAACATGGCTGAATTGCTCCAAAGGACCCTGGGAACAGGTTCCCTTTAAGCAGAAGCAAATTTGATAAAGAACTGGCGAAATCTGCATGTACAATCGATATTGAACCTATTGGTCGGCAAATATGGGCCCATGCAAAAGTAAATATCACATGTATAAAGTTCCAGCATGGAGCACAGATCAACCTGGTTATAGTGACTTTACAGCAAGAACACCATGCAGAGATCCAGAGTGAATGATTGATGAGTGAGTAAACATGAGTTAAACCCCACCCTCCGCCCCGAACCCCTTCTAAAATTTTAATTAGGTAAAAATTAGTAACCACACGCCCACTGGGCATGCTTTTAAGACATGTGACTCCTTTGAGGAAAGAGAGTATAAGAATCAAGCAAAGTAAATGGCTGTTGGTTGGGATTCCTTAATTGACACTTGAAGAAGCAACACTCCTAGGCAGAGTAGCCAAAACTCTGCTCCAGGGGCTGGAGTAGGACTGTGAACCAGAGGGGTCTCAAAGCAACCAAGGACTTGCCTCAAGGGTATCTGAGACAGACCAGAGGGCTGAGAAGAACAGACCGGAGGGAAGAAGCCATCTATAAAATTGGTAACCACCTTCTCTGTCTGCCAAGCAGGAACTGAGTGAGGCTAGCACAGATGGTCTTTCCAAACTCCTCCCAAGCTTGGGCTTTCTCTTCAACCACTGCTACAGCTGCAGCCCTCTTTGCCAGTCAGTACCTCTCAGCTTTTACAATAGATTTCACAAAATCTATAGAAATGCAAGTTCTCTTGTGTAAACCTAAGAACAGCTGCATATTTATGCTATTGCTTCTTAATTCAGAACATAAATTTCAGCATTAATTTTATTGCAATAAAATAAATTGCACAGAACATGTATTACCAGTAGAAACTTCATTAAAGAAAAAAATATTTTCATTAGAGAGTACAGGATTCTGGTTTACAGTTTATATCTTTTGCTATTACATTTTTAACACTTCAGTATATTTTCATGTGTTTTGTTCATTTAAACAAGAAAGTATACTAAAAATCTGTCAAGCAGCTGCAGTAGTGAGATCTGGCCTCATGAGGGTGCTACATTATCATTTCTTAAAGGATTTTGAAATGCAGCGGAAAGGGCTAGGAGGGAACAAAGCTTTTGCACTGAATTAGAATGGAACATGTTTGCTTCTGGGTAATTAGTGAATATGTTGACCTTCTACTACATCCTTGACATGAATTATATGACGACCATGAGTCACAAAAGAAAGTAGAACTCTTCATTCAGCATTTTCTACTGAAATAGGGCTAATTGGTTAGTAAAGGTTAAAAGTGTGTCATCTCATAAGAGGAATTTAAATGATTTGATCCATGAACTTGTTTTTAGGTAAGTTTTCTGTGTTTAAAACCAGAAACTGGCAGACTGGTGACAGGTAACTCTCTTTAAACAGTTGCAGAAACCACTGTTCAATTACCACCATCTCTTCTATTCATTCTTTACTATCCTATTGTCCCCAGTCTGGGTGGGTTGTTTGAACCTGAAACCTGATGCAAGACTCAGGAAGTGTGGATGCAAATGATTCAAAATCAGATGTAATGTTCACATTTATAGTAGAGAGGCAAGATTATCACGTTAGTACGTATGGGAGCCCAACAGATAGGGTTGGCTTAAGACAGCACCTTGTGTTCCAAAATCCTAAATAAAAAAGAAAGCAGCTAAAAATTAAGTTTCTAGACCTTTAGTTGGAAAGTTAAATTTCCAGTATCTGCCTGAGTCTATAGAGAGCCTGAAACAACACTGCTGGGAACTGTCCTAATTCATCATTGCTGGCATGATATCTAATGCTGACAATTTAAAGGTCAGCCCTTACTGATCAAGTCTGCTGAAAAATAAAGGATGAAGATCAGCTAAAGTTACTGTGTACAAGACAGAAGAGGGCTGAATATATTTTGAAGATTTATGCATCTCAAGTAAATGAGGGTTGGTCTTGGAGAGGGGAGAGTTTGGAGAATACTACTGCTTCCACCCTTACCTCCCCAATTCATCTTCTGCCTGGCAGGATCTGCATATTAATTAGTGCTCATTCAAGGGAGCAATTGAGGCTTGTTAGACTCTACTGCTGGCAGAAGGAGAAAGGTTCTGGGAGAGACAGGTCCTGAGAGAAGGAATCACAGGAGCTGAATAGTGAGAAGGCTTAGGCTGCAGTTCATGTATTTTTATTTTGGAATTAGCTAGCTTTTTGTTAATGAAACGAGAGATTAGAAGAGGTGACATTTTGACCACAGCAAGTAAATGGCTTGTGTTTGGACTTGGATGGAGACTCTACCAATTTACACCTGGCAAAATGCAACTAAAGTTTCCCAGAACTCTATTTTGCATCTGTTTAAATCTTTGTCTAGACTAGAATTTAAAGGTGTGTTGTTAGAAGATGATAAACAAATTCTAACTCACACATTCTACAAGACTAGTGTAACCAAAGCAGTGTATAAGGTGGTTGAATTCAAGCCTAGGTTTCAACTTGACCAGTTTAGTGCACATTACTGGAGTATATCCTGTCTTGTCTATATTAGACTTTTAGATTATGTTGGAACATACCAGCCAAAAGCTTCTAACCACACACCTTTAATCCTTTCCTCAAAAATCAATCCCTTCTAGACCCTTGAACATTTGTATTGCTCTTCTCAGACTCCTCTGCAACTTGTAGACTTGTTCAGGCAGTATTATGTTATGAAGGTTGAACAGACTGGTGTTTAATTTAGTCCGAAGTTAGTAGCAATGTATTTTTAATACATATTTTTAAACGAGTCTGATGATTGTCACTGTACTGCATCTTTCTGGAATGTCCCGTGATTCCTAACGGCTAGCTGCATAAATCATAACCATTCAGTAGCCTGCATATTGGAGGTAGGTGCATCTTCTTACTCCTCCATGTTTGACAAACAGAAAACTGATCCACTAGCTTTGCTAATTCTTGTCTTCACTTCCTCAGTGAACCAGTCATTAGCAGATCACCAATCACTCATCTGCCAGTGTAGACAGCACTCTCTTATAACTCCATGATTTTGGTCTTCTGCGTACTGATACCAAGTCTCATTTTGCCCGTTTCTGCTTTCATGCTCATAGAGTATTTTCATTCCATCCAAGCCGGTATCCAGTATGACTACATTGTCTGCAATATCTAACTATCACAATTTATCTCTTGTCCAAAACCATACAAGTGACCTTAGCAGCAGCTGTCACCTTTCTTGTCATGAAAATATATGATAATACAGAACAGAAGAGGGCATAATATGCAATCTTGCCTTACACCAGTAAGGATCTTAAAACATTCAGTGTCTATGCTCTCTGTCCCAACATGGCATACAAAATCATCATACAAAACTTAGCCCAAATTAACAATCTTTGCTGGAATTCCGTAGTGTCTCATGATATTCTAGAAGGCTCCTCTGTAGACACTATCAAACACTTTTGTAAAATTAAGGCAGTTAAAACCCATCTATTCTAAGGGTACGTCTACACTACGGGACTATTCCGATTTTACATAAACTGGTTTTATAAAACAGATTGTATGAAGTCAAGTGCACATGGCCACACTAAGCACATTAATTCGGCGGTGTGCGTCCATGGTCCAAGGCTAGCGTCGATTTCCGGAGCGTTGCACTGTGGGTAGCTATTCCGTAGCTATCCCATACTTTCCGCAGTCTCCCCCGCCCCTTAGAATTCTGGGTTGAGAGCCCAGTGGCTGATGGGGCAAAAATCATTGTTGCGGGTGGTTCTGGGTAAATGTCGTCAGTCATTCCTTCCTCCGGGAAAGCAACGGCAGACAATCATTTCGCGCCCTTTTTCCCTGGATTGCCCTGGCAGACGCCATAGCACGGCAACCATGGAGCCCGTTCAGCCTTTTTTTACAGTCACCGTATGTGTACTGGATGCCGATGACAGAGGCGATACTCCAGCGCTACACAGCAGCATTCATTTGCTTTTGCATGATAGCAGGGACGGTTATCAGTTGTTCTGTACCATCTGCTGCCAGTGTAAATTGGCAATGAGATGACGGTTATCTGTCGTTCTGTATTGTCTGCTGCTATCATGGGTGCCCCTGGCTGAAGTCGGCTGGGGGCGCAAAGGCAAAAATGGGAATGACTCCCTGAGTCAATCCCTCCTTTATGGTTTCTAGAAATAGAGTCAGTCCTGCCTAGAATATGGGGCAAGTGTGCTAGAGAACCAGTGTATCAGAGAGCACAGCTGCTCCATGCCAGATCCTGCAGAAATGATGAGCTGCATGCCATTCACGGGGGGTGCCCCTGCAACAACCCCACCTGTTGCTTCCCTCCTTCCCGGGCTACCGTGGCAGTGTCCCCCCCCATTTGCGTCATGAAGTTATAAAGAATGCAGGAATAAGAAACAGTGACTTGTTAGTGAGATAAAATGAGGGGGAGGCAGCCTCCTGCCGCTATGACAGTCCAGGCAGGACATTAAGCAGTGTGGGGGAGAGGAGCCCAGCATGCCACTGCTATGATAAGTCCAGGCAGTACAGAATCTTTTCTTTACACAGGAAAGGGAGGGGGCTGATGGAGCTCAGCCCCCAGTTGCTATGATGAGGACGGTTACCAGCCGTTCTGTACCATCTGCCACTGGGCAGGGGAGAGGAGTGGATATTGCTCTTCACTGCTGCAGCATCGCGTCTACCAGCAGCATTCAGTAGACATAGGGTGACATTCAAAGAAGTCAAGAAACGATTTCTTTCCCTTTTCTTTCACGTGTGTGTGGGGGTAAACTGACGAGCTGGAGTCCTCAGTACCCCCTCCCTCCCTCCATGAGTGTCCATTTGAGTCTCTGGCTTCCCGTTACGCTTGTCACGCAACACTGTGTAGCCTGTAGATTTTTTTTTCAAATGCTTTGGCATTTCATCTTCTGTAATGGAGCTTTGATAGAACAGATTTGTTTCCCCATACAGCGATCAGATCCAGTACCTCCCGTATGGTCCATGCTGGAGTTCTTTTTGGATTTGGGACTGCATTGCCACCTGTGCTGATCAGAGCTCCACGCTGGGCAAACAGGAAATGAAAATCAAAATTTCGTGGGGCTTTTCCTGTTTACCTGGTCACTGCATCCGAGTTCAGATTGCTGTCCAGAGCGGTCACAGTGGTGCACTGTGGAATACCACCCGGAGGCCAATACCGTCGATTTGTGGCCACACTAACCCTAATCCGATATGGTAATACCGATTTTAGCGCTACTCCTCTCGTCGGGGAGGAGTACAGAAACCGATTTAAAGAGCCCTTTATATCGATATAAAGGGCCTCGTAGTGTGGCCGGGTACAGTGTTAAATCGGTTTAATGCTGCTAAAATCAGTTTAAACGCATAGTGTAGACCAAGCCTCAGCCTTTCTCAGTAAGTCTTTTCAAGGTTAAATCTGGTATGCATATAACCCACTGGATTGAAATCCAGGCTGTTCTTCCCTGAGTACTTCATCAACTTTTTATCCTATTCAAAATGACAATACAAAACACTTTTCCAGGTACAAATAGGAGTGTCACCCTGCTCCAGTTATCACAAATAAGGTGGTCAGCCTCTCTTTTTAGGGATTTTACAGATGACAGCTCTTCTCTAATCTTTACGACAGTTCTCCTTTCCCCAAACCATTCTGAACAACGTGCACGTGTAGTTCACCATCACTTCCTCCCCAGCTTTTAACATTTCAGCATCTCTCTCATAGTTTGGTACTTCACCTCTCTTGACTCAGTTTATAGCTTGAATTACTTTCTCAAAAGCTATTACTTCTAGTGATATAGGTATGTTGGTTATTTCTTCACACCTCTCAATTTTGCATTAGTGTTCTGACTCATTAAGCACAGCCTGGAAGTGTTCCATCCAACGGGATCTCAGTCCTTCCTTGGCGATTAAAATCATACCATCTGTACCCTTCACAATACCACAACAGTTCAAGAATTGTGATGTTAGCTGTTTAGATACTAGAAAAAGCTTTTTAGAATCCCCTTTCTTATACACCTCATCAGGTTCTCTTGCTTTATTTTCCATTCATTCTCTTATCTCCTTTGATTAAAATTTCAAACTTCCTCCTCTTTGTCCATATATTCTTGTTTCAAAATAACTCTTTAACTGCTGCCTTGTTCTTGTTGAATTCTCTTAATTCTTTCCTCTCTTCAACAAGCCTCATGTATTTGGTTGGAGTCATTCTTTTTTCTTAGTTTTTCTCATTCCGTCTGTAATCCACACATACTTCTTCGAAAAACTGCCATTGTCAGTGTCTAACTTTTCACATCTATTGCTAAGCTGCAGCTTGAAATGTGCCTTCCCTGCTATATCTACTAACCAGGGGTCGGCAACCTTTCAGAAGTGGTGTGCCGAGTCTTCATTTATTCACTGTAATTTAAGGCTTCGTGTGCCAGTAATACATTTTAATATTTTTAGAAGGTCTCTTTCTATAAGTCTATAATATATAACTGAACTATTGTTGTATGTAAAGTAAATAAGGTTTTTAAAGTGTTTAAGAAGCTTCATTTAAAATTAAATTAAAATGCAGAGCTCCCCAGCCTGGTGGCCAGGTCCCAGGCAGTGTGAGTGCCACTGAAAGTCGGCACGCATGCCATAGTTTGCCTACCCCGTACTAACCTTTCTAATATCACACATACTCTCCGCTTTGTGTGGTGTTACTTTCCTTTGTTTTATTTTGATTGTCCCAATAATAAAAATGAGCTGGCACAATGCAATTGTCCTTCCAGCTCTATTGTACACCTGGAAAACATGGCAGATGGTGAAGGTATACAACAGAAAGATGAATGCATTCCAACAGTGTGCTTTCAGAAGAATCTTGTAAACTCATTGGAGAGATTATGTAATCTGTGGGGAAGTGTTTTGCTGCATGGATCAGTGGACTGCAGACTTAATAATCAGACAGATGGCCATGGTGGCTTGGCCATGCCATCAGACCATCTTGAGGTAGAAGCACAAGGTATGTCTCAAATTGGATCCTACCTGGAGGGAAGAGAAGATGTGGAAGACAAAGAATTACCTATTGCAGGATAATAGAAAAAGATGCTGCCACCATGGAGCCAACTTAAGATGGAGTCAAACATCTTGATCTGGACAGACTGCAAATGGACAGTGAACAGGTCACACTTTGTATGTCTACACTGGAACTGGAGGTATAATCTGCATCTTGGGTATAGATACCTGTGCTAGCTTTGATTGAGCTAGCATGTTAAAAATAGAAATGTAGCAACAGCAGCACAAGAAGCAGGACAGGCTAGCTGCCCAAGTACATACCTAAAGTTTTGGGCCGTCCTTAGGATTTATGGTGCTCCAGGCGAGAATATTAAACTGGTGCCCCCGTGCCTGTCTTGCTCTTAGCAATAAAAACATAAGCTTACAGTATTGGAAAACTTGCCACATGCATGTTATTAAAACCAGTTTAACTTAATTAAGCACACTGTAATGCTGATGGACTAGCACTAAAGAAGTAGCACTACAGAAAAAATTCTGATTTGACAGAATGATGCAAATATCATTTTTTTTAATTTGTCAACATTTTATTGGAAATGTATATGAAGAGGTATTGAAACAAGGATTAGTTTTTAATTAAAATAAATCTTTCTGGCTTTTTTGGCTGCATAATCAGTAATAATGTCATTGTATGACAAAGACAAAGTGATGTCTTGTTTGATTGCAAGAATAGCAAGACCAGGCAAGTGTTCCTGACTCTTTGTAGAGCAGAGATAGTTTTTAATGAGCTTTAGTTTTGAAAAACTCCGTTCTCCTGATGCTACTGTTACAGGAATTGTCGGTAGAATACGAGTGGCAATGTACACATTAGGATATATGTCAACAAGTTTGCTGGTATGAATAAACTGTACAATGTCCATCATCGATTTTGCATGTGGCAACAACTCAATTTTTTGCACAGTTCAAGTCCACTTAAATCAAAATGATCACCGTGTTTCAGGAGGCTCTCTAGGTCAGGGGTCCCCAAAGCGGTGCCCACAGGTGCCCCGGCGTCTGCAGGGGCCTCTCAGTGCACCCACGTACTGGCCGGAGGACGAGCATCTGCCAAAATGCTGCTGAAATTCGGCATCATTTCGGCAGGTGCTTGTCCGCCACCACGGTCCTTCATCTGGCGCCTGCCAGACGAAAAAGGTTGGGGACCACTGCTCTAGGCTCTTGCACTTTGTCATTAGTTGCTCTTGCTTTCCTATTTCGTTGAATTTAGTCCTGCTCAGCCCGCTGCCAGCTGAGTCAATGGAACCCCAGGCTGACAGTGGGTTGAGTGGCTCAGCCGGGATCTCAGCCACTGGCCTGCTCAGCTGCTGCCAGCCTGGGGTTCCTTGGGGGTCCCAGGCCAGCAGTGGGTGCTGAGTGGCACCGGGGGCCGGGACCCTGGGTGCCAGTGGGGCAGCAGCCAGAACCCCAGAGCAGTGGCGGGCTGAGCTGCTCAGCTCGCCGTTGTGTGCCATCAAAAATCAGATCGCATGCCACCTTTGGCACGTGTGCCATAGGTTGCCGACCCCTGCTCTATACACTAGTAAGGAGATGAGCATATTACAGTTGTTGGAGGGCTCTATTTAGCAGTAACAGGGCTATAGGAAAGTCAGTTAACATTTTTTGTTTCTCTGATGAAAACTGGCCCACTCCCTTTCCCATACCAAACTTGTCACAAATAATTGTCAACAACTTAATTTTCTGTTTTTTTGGCTAAGATATTGATTTTTAAAAAAAATATTGAAATTGAATTCAGGATTGTTAGCAAGCATTTTTGGCAAAGTTGTTAAGTGACACTTTAAATGGCAACACAGTACTGCTTTCATGCTTGGCTCACCCCCCAGCCTGCTGGTCCAACAGCTGCAGTAGAAGAGGAGATAGGTGGAAAACTGCAGGACCCCAAAATCCATCTCTTGGGGTGCAGAGTAGCAACAGCAGCAGCAAATCCTCAGGTCCGATCACACGCCAATGGGCACGACCACCAGCCCAATGGACCATGGTAAAGTTAGAACAGCATCTGATCTCAGGGATGGGGCACCCATGGAGCCACAGCAGCTCATCCTGCCCTGTGCAGCTCCCCCCGGATGAGATGGATCACTGCCAGCCCAGGGGAGAGATGCGCTCCCCAGCTAGGGTGATCAGATCCAGATGTCCTGATTTTATAGGGCCAGTCCTGATATTTGGGGCTGTGTCTTATACAGGTACAAATTACCCCTATCTAGGGTGACCAGACAGCAAGTGTGAAAAATCAGGACGAGGGTGGGGTGGAATAGGAGCCTATATAAGAAAAAGACCCCAAAATTGGGACTGGCCCTATAAAATGGGACATCTGCTTACCCTACCCCAACCCCCTGTCCTGATTTTTCACACATGCTATCTGGCTATCCCCAGTCTAGCCCTGTGTGACCTTTCCAATCCTGGCTGCCTGCTGAGGAAGTGAGTTACTTTCACTTTCACTCCTCAGCAGGCAGCCAGCCAGCCTCCCCTCCCCCCCAGCACCTCACCAACCCAGTCCTGATGGAGGGGAGGGGGAAGAGAGGGGTGCTCTGTGGGGGGGGGGGGAAGGAAGAAACAGGTGGGTGCTCTGTGGGGCAGAAGAGAGAAGAATGGATGTTATGGGAGACAACAAAGGATACTGCCAGAGCCGCCGAGCCTGCCTCACCTCACGCCAGGGGAAAGAGTCACACTCACAGGTGATTTCCTTCCCCCACCCCTTCCCAGAGACACCAGCAGCCAATCCCCTCCCTCAGACTGTGCTGCATTCGGCTCCCTCTAGGACCCAGCAGCCCTGCTCTTACATGCTCCACTGCTTCCCGTTTGTTCAGGCGCTCACAGAGCGGTGCCCCAGGTGGCTGCCTATTCTACCTATGGCTAAGGACGGCCCTGGATGGGATTGTATTTGGGCAGCTAGCCCATCCCAGTGCTTACACGGGTTCTTCCCGTGTTCAGAATTAGGGATGGCTTTCAAAGCAGGAGAATATCAACATCAAAATGACTACATCACACATTTGTGTCCTGTTACAAGAAGCAAAGATACTTTTTCAATACACTGTAGAAACTACTCAGACCACAGACTTGTTCTGTCTGCCTGTTCCTACCCACTTCCCATAGTCTTTTCATTTCCAAGGTTTCTTTATTCTCTCTTTCTTGCCCTCAGCCATTACAGGGGTGCTCACCTCTCTCTTGCTCTCCACTTCCTTCTCATTCTCCCTCAGCTCAATTAGTCCATCCATTATTGTCCCTTACCTGTCATCCAGTACCAAGACCCATCAATCTAATATCCCCAACCAGATTTCCACTTATTTCAGCCCTATCAGTTCATCCACCTCTTTCCCTGATGTCCACAAGCCTCATTGAACAGTTCTTTTCATCATCCTGGACCCTCTATTAAGCGATCTGCTTCCCCAGACTAATCTAGTATCAGTCCCTGCTCAAGTCCTCAATGTATTCTGTGCTTCCCTTAGCCCATGCCTGCCCATCAGCAACCCCAATTCATCCTCTGGCCCCAGTCCAAGCTATACGGATGTAAGCAGAGTCAGGATAAGCTCTACCCTGACATCTGGTGGAAAGAATTTCAGAGAGTGTATTTGCATAGGCACGCCTACCCTATCCCAGACTGCCGAGCTGTGGGACTGCTTGGTGACAAATGACTCACCCTCAGTTGGGTGGTACTTGCTAGACAAGGGACATGGGTTCACTGTGGAATGTCAGAGTTGATTTTTTTTTATTCCCTCAAGAATCTAAATACAGGTTACTGAGCTGAACTCACTTTGGGCTAATGGTGCACTAGCACTGGGGCTCCCCCACTAAGAGCTGAGATCACTAAGAGTTGAAATCACTAAAGAGCTGAAATAACTGAGCTGAGAGCACTGAGTACTGTGCTAACTAGTGGGGGAGCCTGAGCCAGAGCAGCTGGTGGAGTGGAGCAGTTGCGGGGACGGCTGGAGCGGATCACGGGACAGCTGGTGGCAGCAGAGCGGCTGGCAGAGCGGAGTAGCTGTCGGACGGGTGGAGCGGCCCACAGAGCGAGCAGAGCCGAGCAGTTTGCAGAGCAGCTCATGGAGCAGAGCAGCTGGTGGAGCGGAGCAGTTTCTGAGGATGGCTGGAGGAGCAGAGTGGAGCAGCTGGTAAAGTGGAGCAGTTCGTGGAGAAGGCAGAAGCAGAACCCACGGAGATGCAGGGCAGTTGGCCCCGGACCACGTAAGGTGCCCTTTTCTACCCAGGCTGGGGGGATGGACCTCTACAGATAAACTCTCGAACTCTGGGGTGGCATTGACCAGAGACATTTGGGTTGTTGGACTTTGGGGTGATTGGACTTAAAACCCTAAAGGGAAAAAGGACAGTGCCAAACGTACTTGGAGGTGGGTTTTTGTTTATGGTTTGTATTATAACCCTGTTTGTGGTGTTTCTCCAATGGGATGCCGCATTGATTCCTTCCTTTATTAAAAAGATTTTGCTACACTCAGACTCTGTGCTTGTGAGAGGGGAAGTACTGCCTCCTAGAGGCGCCCAGGGGGGTGTGGTATGTGAGTGTCCCAGGTCACTGGGTGGGGGCTCGAGCCGGTTATGCATTGTGTTATTGAAACGGAACCCCTGGATACTGAACCCGGCCCTTGTTGCTGCCAACTCAGAGGGGCAGAAGGGTTACACGCATCCTTTCCCTAATTAATCAACTGTCTGCTCCCCCCTCATACCTTTCAATCAACTAATTCTCTTCACTCCTCCCCTCACAAACTCCCATTCAAATCCCTACCCCTACCTTTCATTTTCCCCTCAGCCTCCCCAGTTACTTCTCTGGCCTCCAAAACACATTCTGCTCCACCAAACCCATCAACCCATACTCTGACACCCCACAGCTCAATTATCCTCTGTAATGACCCACTCAGTAAGCGATACTTCCATACAGCATCATCCACCCAACCTTACCCCAACAGACTAATCACCTCCAGTAAGGTTTACACTGTGTTCCCCTTTCTCTAGTACCCACTCTTCCACAAAACTGATCATGTGGTTCTTCTCCCACACCCCCTTTGCAGCAAAACTGATGTCCTGTCCCCCTCCCACTTATTTGCATGGGGTCTTTACTCTCTGCCCCACTGGAAGTTCTCAGGCTCAATCTAAGATCTGCAGTTGTGTGAGGTGGGGAGGGGAACTATCCTGTGAGAGGTGTTCCCCTGCCTAGCCCTGGCAGAATCAATGGAGCATGTATCCTGCTCTCTATGCAGAGTCTCAGGGGTGTTCATTACTCAGCATGGGGACAGTCAGAGCAGCGTTCTCCTCTTCTTAACATATGGCGAAGCACCAGGCAATCAATGGAAGTCTGCTGAAAAGATGCAGCAGGCGAACCACAGAACAGTTGCAGCTCAAGGAGGTTTCACAAGATTTTGCATCAACTGGAGAGATGGGGTCTACATATACAAGCTTCTTACGTCCAGGGAAACCAGGACAGTAGGCAGACTGGCTGAGCAGTAAGGAACTGTACTTGGGAAACTGAACCAGTAGGTTTTCAGTTGCATAATCCAGAAATGGTACCTGAAACAAGTGAACCTCTTTGCAAGCAAATCTCTCCAACAGGAAAGATTCAGCATTTTGCTCCAGACATTGGCGTGCGTGCATATGCACACACACGCATGAAAAATAGATGTATTTTCATTCAAGTGGAGAGACCTGCATATACAAGCCTTGCAACAGTCCCCCCTCCCAAAAAGAAAATCAGACAAGATGAGGAAATTAGTGACCATTTCACAGTATTCTCATTTAGTATGAATGACAGTATCAAAATCCTCAGAATTCTGATTACTGCTGAGTAGCGGGTGTTGGAAAAAAAACTAATAAAAAGTTTTGTACTGGCACAATAAAAGGAATATAGAGCATTTTGTACAGTTAATTTTCATATTTGATTTCAAAAAGTTATTTCTGAATGTACTTGGAACTGATGCAGAAATTCCAATGCACCACAGAATTCAGGGGTCCCATGCTGCAGATATCAAAGGGTCCAACCACAGAATTTTGGTTCAGCATGCCACAGAGGACAAAGCTAACAGCAAACCTTCGTACAACAACTGACCTTATCTTGGATGCTAGAGATATGAGTGAGGAAAATAAAGAATGTATATGTAGCAAATGATGTTGTGAGGAGAGTTTTCCCTATGTACTTCACATTTTTAATAATATTCATTATTAATAAACTAAAAAATATTTCTGCTGCTCAATTAACTAGTAATTTGGCCAGTTCAAATCAAGCAGATGTTGTGTGGGGGTGGAAAGAAATATTTACACCGTGTCAGTATCTGGGCAAAATTTATCTGAATAATTTGGAAGTATGCAGAAACGTTCTCCAGATTTCTGAAAGGGCTGAACAGCCTTGGCATGACTGGGACAGAGAAGGCGGCTTCAAATAAATTATTTAACATACGTTCAACAAATTCTTTACTGTGAGGTCAGAGCTAGGTTCATACCAGTTCAAAATATCTCCCATTATAATGATATATCCTATACATTTCTTTTAGTCACACTAGCTAAAATATTGCTTCTATTCATTTCTAGGCTGCTGTTCCTTCAAAAAGAAGGATGGACTTCATTATAATTTTATTTTACGACAGCTGTAAATAAAAAGTATTAGGCTAGAAAGTTTCATTATTAGAACTGGTTCCACCAGTCTTTGACTGTCCTTAATGAAGCTTTACATTCAGATTTGACTCTCCAGAACAAAAATGTCACTCACAGAGGAATTACTGAATTATTGTTGAAATGTGGCAGTAAGACATTTATACTTGCACACTGAAAAGAGCTTCCTGTTCTTTGGCTTGTATTGTTAAATTACGTCTGCTGTGCAACAAAATGCAGACTAATGAGCATAAAAACGAAATGGTGCACATCTGCTTTTGTGTTTAGATTAGTGAATTATGAGGTGAGATAACGAAGAAAGAACTTGATTGTGAGTGAGATAGGTATTCTGTGTCTGAGAAGTTTTTGTTTATGATGATTCATAATCTCACAAAAAGGAGGAGTCTTCTATTCCATTATTCAGCCATACATATGCAACATAGATCAATTAAGAACAATAATTCTTGTTCACATTGCTCAGTCATTTAAATATACTGGGCCAGATTCTGATCTCAATCATACCAGAATAGAGTAACTCACCAAAGCAGTTCGTATTGGTATAACTGAGATCAAAATCTGGCTCAATATATAGATACAAATAAATCTGAAAGTGAATATTTGCAAATAAAGCATAATTTTTTCAGAGTTGGGGGAAGAGGCAGCGCAGAATTGTTAGTTATGGATGGGAGAAGTCAGGGTACTCTAGGATTTGGCAAGACCTTAGAATTCTTTTAAAATACTCTGTTTGGTGGAACATTTGAGAACATACACCTCTATCCCGACATAACGTGGTCCTCGCGAGCCAAAAAATCCTATTGTGTTATAGGTGAAACCATGTTATGTCGAACTTGCTTTGGCCTCGAGCATGTCCGTTATTAATAGTCAGCAAATAGCCCCGTCCCCTCTCTGAACCTCACCTACTTCCCACCCCGACTGACCCCTCAGAACCCCTGACCCATCCAACCCCTCATCCCTAATCACCCCCAGGACTCCCACACTGAGCCATGTGCTGCACTGGGACAGGGGTGCTAGGACCCAGGGACCTGGCATACGGAAGGTCTCACACCTACTCGACCACATCAGCTGGGGCAAACCCCACGGGGCGGGGTAGGGGGAACTGGCCTGGTGGCCGCTGCCCTATCTATGGAGCACACCCAGCCTGGTGCAGCAGCTGAGCCCGCGAGGGGGAGCAGGGCAGGCAGCCTTGCCCGAGGTGCCTGCGTGCGCCTGGTCCCTGCCTCATGCCCATGTGGTGCCAGGGTAGGGTGAGCCATCGGCGGGCGGCTCCTGCTGTGCATGCCTGCACTCAGCGTGTCTCTTTTCCTCTGCAGAGCCCCATGCAGCCTGTCTCCAGTGATGACGCCGTGGCCAGCTGCCTGTTGGAGTGCACAAAGCCCCTGACTGTGGGCAGGTAGAGTGGCGCACTATGGACCTGGAGAGCTCGTCTGGCGCTGCCTGCCACCAGGCCCACCAGGATGGGGGCACCTGCACAGCGCCATCTAGGACAGGCACCTCTCCCTGCCCTGGATCCGCAACTTCCCTGCATGGACCTGTCTTCCTCAACTTCTTGGCGCCAGCTGGAGCCTGTGTGACATTCCTCTGCACGGCAGCTCCCATTCTCAGGCTGTGGCTCCCCCTGCTCCCTATCCCCTGACCACTCCCCGAGACCCTCTGCATCTTATCAAACCCCTCGGCCCCAGCCCGGCACCCTTAACAAGCCGCTCAGAGCTGTGTGTTGGAGCCAGACATGCTGACGTGATGATCCATCACAGCTCGCAGTTCCGCCCCCCAGAGCGCTGTTTTACCGCGTTATATCCGAGTTTGTGTTATATTGGGTGATGTTATATCAGGGTAGAGGTGTATCTCAAATTCATTTTTATTCAGAATCCCCCCAACATGTTTTTTTCAAGCCAAATGGATCAGTTTACATCTTCTGGGATGAAATACAAACATGATTCTTTATTACATCTCTCTCCTTAGGCTGGGCAGATTATACACTTTGGAATTGGCCTTTCTCTATCTGAAGTCCCACTCTTACTTGGCCCTCTTTCACAACTGAGCCTGTGTTAGAACATTTCTAACACATATTCTCTAAAGAGATTGGGTCAGTCTTTTTTCCTGACAGGCATGCTACAAAACCAAGCAAAAGATTATATATTGGATGATTTGGTTAGCATGACTTGAATAATATCCTTCTATCCCTCTCCAATGTCCAAGGATACCATACCAGAACCTTGGAAGCAATCACCATGTTTAAACACAGTGGTCACTATATTATTTCAGTAGTACTGTGGACAAGTCCTTATTTGCAGATTCCATACAACCCACCAACCCATCTGTTTCCAAGGTTTATTTTTTTCTTCTGTACGGCCCTTTTCTTCCTCAGCTGTCAGGTTCTCTCCTTTGTTTCCTTTCTTAAAATGAGTTACTTCCATGGCAATTTCCTGCAATATCCTGGACAAATCTTATTGGATTAAGTTGAAGTATTTTTAATACAATGAATTCCTAAAATACAGATTTTTATGTATTATTGTAGGATCATATGTAATGTCTCTGGGGGTGGAGGAGGGACATGAGTAATGTAAAAAACTTGGGAAGCATTATGAGCTTCAAAGGACTATTTGAAACAATGTAAACCTCCGGTTCTACAAGAACTCAGACTTCTGACCATTCACCCTGAGTAGGGGACTTTTGCCTGCTGATCACCTGAGGACCAGACCAGAGCCCCTAGTTATATAAAGGAAGGACTCACAGATTGATGGAGTTCTGAGCTAACAGCTGTTATGAACTTGTGACCATGGAAGAAGCTCTTGGTGTGGCTTGAAGGACTGATCATCTGCCAGAGTCCTTGTTGGAACTGGAGTGATGTCTGCTACGCTTATTAGCATGCAAGTAAGTTCTTCTATTGATTTTAGTATGTTTTCTCTGTAATGCTTTCACTTTAAGAATAAGTGTGCCTGTTTACAAAAAGATGTGTGTAGGGGGTAGGGATAGCTCAGTGGTTTGAGCATTTGCCTGCTAAACCCAGGATTGTGAGTTCAATCCTTGAGGAGGCCCTTGAGGGATCTGGGGCAAAAATCTGTCTGGGGATTGGTCCTGCTTTGCACAGGGGGTTGGACTAGATGACCTCCTGAGGTCCCTTCCAATCCTGATATTCTTCGATTCTATGAATGTATACCTATGGACAATTACACTGTGTATAGCCTCTCAGCAAAGCAGGCATGCTTAGGCAGTCTGACTTGCTGGAGAATTCACAATGTAGGCAGCGAACTGTGCAGCATGGGAAAAACCAGGGGGGTGGGTTGAGCTAGAGAGAGACACCACAGAAAGGTGAGGTTATGACAGAGGACGTGGGAGCCTAGAGTGGATGCCCTTGCTGAATCAGATCAGGGGAATGCAGCTGCCCTGAACTCTAAGACCACCAGCACCCTGGAAGGAAATCCTATCTCCTTCAGATCTGAGTGTTAGAGAGGGACTATAAAGTTAGCTTGGGGACAGTAAGGTGGTGATACATGGGAAAACTTGTTTGGAGCAGCGGAAATCATAATGTTATCTCTGTGCTAAGCAGAGCAGTGACAACATAGGTGGGAAGAAAATCACTTCAGGGGAAGGAATACACTACAGGATAAAACAGAACATGTTACTACAAGGAATATAGCAAGAATCAGGAACTCCCCCTCTCGCCCCTCCCCCCCCAACACTATCTCTGAACCAGAGCAATTGAATTAAAAATTGGCAGAGTACATTAAGTGCCGCTTCATTCAAACATCAAGATGTGTATGCAATTAATTACAATCCAGCTTGCTTTCCTAATGTCTAGTTTATTTTGTGCTACAACCAAAAGCAGCATGTAAATGTACCTGAATCTTAGAAATGTTAAAAGCTCTATTGACAGGATGATTCTATGCCAAGCATGAAAGCACCACCTCAGGTAATTAGTGTTTTCTAGTATTGGTGACCAGATGGATATGACCTACAATATGACTCATTACTAGAGCTGAGCAAATAATGGATTTTTTTTCAGTTCAGGGGCCAAACGGCTGGGGTGGGGAGGGAGGGAATCTTGAACAATTCAAACTGCAATTAAAAACAAATTAGGCAAATAAAAAAAGTTAAAAAAATATTTTGTATCAACTGAAACATTTCCAGTTGACTCTACAATTTTGGGGAGTATTCAATTGATTTTGAGTCAATCTAAATAAAAACAAAGCCCCTTCATTTATATATGTTCATACCACTTGAGAAGAAGCGACACATGAGAACACAGTTAAGGATAGCATTGGCCTTACCTCAATTTTTTCCCATATAGTTTCATAATTGTCTTGGTGTTGTATATCTTGCATCAATTGTTGAATTAAAGCTGATTTATTTGAGGCAGAGGTCTCATTTTTCTCAGAGGACACAGTCACTATAGGCTTTCCTGACTTGTCTTCTATGTATTTTTTAATGCAAGATGCAGACACACAAAGCTCTTCATCTGAAAGAATGTCACTCAGAGGCCCAGATTCAATGCTGTCACCTAAAGAGGATACTATGTCACTTGAAGAGCTTGGTGAAACCCTACCCAAATTTTTGTGCTTCTTTTTAATCTGATATGTTGGATACATCTCGGAATCTGAGTTCATTTCTGACAGCTCCCAGTCATCAATGTTTTGAATGGTTTCTCCTCTGGGTTTCTGTGGCAGCAGTTTTGTTAAATTTTCTAATTTCAAAGCCAATACTTCAGTCTGTTTGAGGTGTGACGGAAGTGCTAAATATTCATCGGAACCATACCAGGCCTCAACAACTTTACCATTTGTATTATCATAACTTGGTGATGATAAGTAACTCTTCTTGCTCCTATTTCTTGGAAGAACAGGTGAGGAGGAGATAACAGGTCCTGAGCCAGTTGAAGATGCACTTTCTTGGCTATGAGTTGGTGAACTAGATTGTTCATTTTTACTTTGGGACTGGCCATTCAGTTCTCTCTGATTGCAGGTATCAGATGATGTGGAAGCAGAATCTGTTTTTGCACCTCCCATGGACTGAGAGTTACAGGAAGGAATTCCATTTTGTAGAGCTGAGCTCCCTTTTTTATTCACCTGCGTTGCTGAAGCTGTGTTAGATATACCCACAGGTGTCCCGCATGATGTCACCTTCTCAGGAGAATCATGTGATTTTTTGTGCCTTGGCTTTTCTTTCCAAATGTAAGAATTAGACTTACCTAGACTTATGGAATTTTCCTTAAAGTGATTGTTTATTGTGTACTCAAGGCTTCTATCACCTATTTTATGTAAGCAGTCATATGACTGACTGACAGCAGATGGACTGTCATTGTAAGATGATTGTAAAGCCAAGCAAAGCTTAGATCTGTCTGGTGGATCTAATAATGAGGGTGTACTTCTACTCATTTCAGTCTTTAAACTAAGAGAGGTGGGTTTTTTTACATCACTGACTTCCATATCATCTTTAAGCACCTCTTCTTTTAAAAACAGACCTCTTTTTGGCAATGTAGGCTGTGTGGGAGAATCCTCATTGTAGTTAAAGCAGTCTCTTATCGACCTCTTGGGAGTTGAGTTTTCACAGTGTGGATACTGTTTGCTTTTTGCACCAAGATGGTGCAATGGATTATATTCGTGTTTCTCTAAACTGGAAACTGGTTTTCTGTCATCTGATAAGATGCCATCTTCAAAGCCCGATCCTGTACGGAGAGGTGACTTCCCAGAAGGAGAAAACAGTGAAAGCTCAGATGATGTGTTGCTGTCTTTGCTTTTTCCCTTATCTTCTGTTGAAAGAGGTAAATGAGTTTCTTTCACATTAATGGCTTCATTGCACTTGGAAACAATGGAATCAGTTGCTACTGCAAGTAATCCTACACTTTTGATAAGCTCTGGAAAGTCTTTTTCCATCTCCCTGTGGTTCCAAGATTCAAGTGGTTTTGCATTAGCTTGACTGGAGGTCATGTCACTCAGGGCTCCAAGCAAATCCTCACTCGGGCTGTAGTCAGACAGTTCAAATGCAGTAATACCACAATCCAGGGACAAGTAATTTTGAGAGCACTTGATAGTTAACTGTCCTGAGTCATCCACTTCGGTTAAAGAGTCAAGACGGTCCTGAAACAAAATAAAAAATAAAGACCGTTTAAAAAGGGATTTCACTTTTAGTACTATTAGTAACTATTCACTAGATGAATTCTTAAATCCAGTATACTAAAGGTCACAAATCCAACTAGTGGCAATGTATTCTTATCTACAGTCTAGAAAAGCAGTTGTTATTGAACTGTCAAAGAGCTTTGTACAGTACATTGTGAGTGAGTGAACTGTTCTACAGTATTTGGGAATAAAAGCACAGCAGAATGGCCAAGTGTTAATCTGCACGTAGAAATGTTTAACTCCTACGTGATATCACCCTGCAAATTGTAACTATCCTGAAGAGATACTGCTCACCATTGTCATGGCATGGGTATGATTGTTATTGTGTTTACAACTAAGGGCTGGTCTACACTTTTGGGGGGGGATCGATCTAAGATACGCAACTTCAGCTATGTGAATAGCGTAGCTGAAGTCGAAGTATCTTAGATCAAGTTACCTACCGTCCTCATGGCGCAGGATCGACGTCTGCGGCTCCCCCTGTTGACTCTGCTACTGCCGTTCACGTTGGTGGAGTTCCGGAGTCAACAGGAGTGCGTTCGGGGATTGATATATCGCGTCTAGATGAGACGCGATATATCGATCCCCGAGAAATTGATTGCTACCCGCCGATACAGCTGGTAGTGAAGACGTACCCTAAAAATCCAAGTCTCTGTCATACTCATCCACAGAGAAACCAATGCAAGAGGGAAGAGGAACCCCGAAACTCCACAAAATGGACGTCATTGAATCTCTCAGTGCTAGTCACCTTGAACGGGAGGGGATTTGTGGGGTCAGAGTGGGCAAGGGATGGAAAGCATCTGTGTCCAAACCTGGTGAAATCTGTGATTTCTGAAACCCATGGATACAGAAATATCCACATAAGAGTGCTGCTCCTCCAAGTCACTCCACAGGCCTCCTACTGATTGTCAGCAGGGATCTTCCAGATGCCAACTTGCCATTGGCAGAGTTTGCCCACATTTCCACAGTAGCAGCTGCCGACTGCACCTAGCTTCATACAGCATTAACTCCTGATGATGTATCCACTGGGACAGCCACAAGGTTAGCTGAGGACAGTACTGCTACCAGAAGCTGTGTCTGTGTCTACAATACCCTTCTTCCACACCCTCCAGCCACAATCCCCTAAATATCAGTCCTCCCTTTCTCAGAAGCTGAGAGAACAATCCTGATGGAGCACTAAGATTTTAAGCGTCCAGACAAATTTGCGTATAAAAAAATATTTAAGAGTGTTCTGAAACTTAAGTGGAGCAGGCAAAAAAGGGAAAGATTTTAGGATCTAGAAGCAGCCTGACATACTAGCAGTCACAAAATTACATTTGGTTTACAATTTGTTATTTACACCTTGTTTTATACCTAATTTAGGGTTCCAGCATCTAGGCAGGAGTCAGCTATCTCCCAATTTCAATGTATATATTCAAATTTGAATAAATACCTCAAAATCATAGGTCCAAATTCTGTTCTTATTTACTCTACTCTATATCAGGTGTAACTCCATTGAAGTCCACTATTTAGATCAGTAAAGATGATAAATCACTCCTGCTAGGTAAAATTACAAAAAGAAACTAAAAAAGCCATGAAAACAAACATTTGCTCAAGTGCTGGCATTAAAGTGCAACGTACTATTTAAAACATGCCATCATGTCTCCGCCTCACAGTAAAAGCTATTTCAACAAATGACCCCCATTAATAGTCAAAACAGCTGCAGTCTCAACAAAAGAGTAGCCTCATGATTTGCTTCCTACCTTGAATACTGCACAATACTAGTTTTGGAGTCCCTTAATCAATAAAGACACAGCGATTCAATCATTAAATTGTTAGGTCCACAACAAATAACGCTTGTGTTAGCCAAATAAATAAATAAATAAAACAATAATAAACACTTAAAAACCTTTAAGTTAAAATGTTTTTTGTAGAAAATTGGTTTGGAAGATTTTTATCTGTAACCTAAATCTGTGGACTTTTCTTAAAATCTTTTATTGTGTGCGTTCCTGTCATGTGAAGGGCCAATTCAATGAATGGTAAGTCATGAAACTGGTGTGCCTGCATTATTTATGAACAATGTTGTATAAAGTCATTAAAATATGTATGATGAGGAGGTCAAAGAGCAATATTAACTAGCTTAAAATGTATAAAGCAACTGCTGGAAACATACTCAAATGTTTAGGGTGGGAAATAGGTATCATGCTTGTGTGGTTCCATGCTATCATTAGTAGAACCCTGCAAATCTGCGGATATGCACTTTATATCTGTGGATGTGGCTATCTGCTTGATATCCATGGATGCAGATATCTGCGGACCATGTTTGCGGATCGTGGATCGGCTGCAGATACAAATTTTGTATCCGCACAAGGCTCTAATCATTAGTCATCCATTTTCTTAAGCAATGTTTAATTTTTAGTTTTAAAAAACAACAAATCACTGCAACTTAAAACATTTTGCCTTTCTTTACAACCGATCAGCAATAGCAATCTAAGGTCTCGCAATATAGAAAAAAATAATCTCTTAATGGGATACCATTAACCTGGAAATCCCATTCCACTCTGTAAAATTAGTACCTACTATTGTTACATGCAATCCTTATCATACTGACAGACAGGACCGGCTCTACTGTTTTTGCTGCCCCAAGCAGTGCGCCGAATACCACTGCAGATGGCGGAGGTAGTCCGTGTGCCATTAGGGCGGCACACACATTTCCGCGGTGGCAGCAATTCAGTGGCAGCTTCTGCCTTCAGCCGAAAGACAGAAGCCGTGCTGCCGCAGACAGCTGAACATAGAAGCTGCCGCTGAATTTCCTCCACCACAGAAACGCGCATGCTGCCCTAATGGCACATGGACGGCCCTCGCCGTCCGCGGTGGCAATTCGGCATGCAGCTTGGGGGCAAAAACACACGGGTTGCCAGCCCTTGCAGATTGCCGCCCCAAGCACCTGCTTGGGATGCTGGTGCCTGGAGCCAGCCCTGCTGACAGAAATCACAGAAGTAACTTATTGGTCTCTATTATCTTATTTATTTACTTGTCTTATGGATTTGATAGCATTTTAGGTATAGCAGGGTCACTGCTTTGTTGATGGTTATTTGCACTTCCTGTCTTGTTATGGAAGTACAGACTAGTATGGCCACTGCCCAGGTAGAGGCCGCTACCCCTTTAAAAAAGTCTCATTCTGGCCTCCCTCAAGCTCAGTCTAGGCAAACACAATAAGTGGCTTTTGTGAAGCCCAAATGTATGTAGTAAGATCACAGAGCTGGTCTGCTGCAACCAAACCCTTGATGGCCCTATTTACAGTCCTGGATCATCTCTCCCTGGGTAGGTGGGAAGAGTCCTAAGCATCTCAAAGGCCCCTTCTGGCTACTCAGGTTGCAGACTCTTCTCTAAGGGGAAAAATCTTCCCCTCAGCCAGGCTCATTCTTTCTGAGGGGGCAGTTTCTATAGCAGATGTAATCAGATCCAGTTGGGGCACTTCCGGCTTCTTAGTGCAGGAATTAAATTCTTCCTTAGGCCTGGAGATCATAGCTACAGAAACCCTTACCACACTCGCGCCTCAGCATCATGGCTTCACTCCCATTCACTCCTCTGGATGTGCTCATGGGCATGCCTTTCCTTAGAACTTGCAAGAAAGTGTTCAAAGCTGAAACTGAATTTGAAATAGCAGCAGGTATGTGTACAGACAGGAAGGGGGCGGGAGAAAAAAACGTGGCCCTGGACATGTTTGATAGTATTGGTTTTAAGACCCCCTTCCTCTGTTGCAAAGACTTTTATATACATCAGCCACAGAGTAGAGAAACTTTTACAATTTCTTATGAAATATCTTCATACTTTATCAGAAACTTGTATTATCTGAAATTAATCCATTTAATACATTATAAGCCCCAAAGGAACCATTCTGATCAACTAGTTTGACCTCCTGCATAACACAGGCCATAGAATTTCATTGTATAAAGCCCATTAAAAAAAATTGAGCTAGAGTATATCTTTTAGAAAAACATCGAATCCTGATTTTAGGGCTTCAAGTGATGGAGAATCCATCACATTTCTTGCTAAGTTGTTTACGTGGTTAATTACCCTCATTATTAAAACTGTGCACCTTATTTCTATTTCAAAAACATTTGAGTTGACAAGGTCTCTTTAAATCAATTAAGTAACCATACTTACTGAGCAAAAGGCAATCCAGTTAAGTGCATCTATATTAATAAGCCTATTAAATTGGTACAAACTTTGCTTGCATTAGAAGAAAGTGTGATTGGAGTTGGGCTGCAGGGATGTTGCTAACACAAATAGCAGTTTGTAGACAACACTTTCAAAAGGAAACTTTAATGTGGCCTGTGAAACTGTGGATAAAATTTTCCATGCCGAAGGTTTGCGACTACAAAGACAAATTCCATGTTCTGGTTTACACATGCAAATGAACTTTTCACATACAGATCTAGAGTTGAGCCTGAGTTCAAAGTTCTGATTTGGATACGAACTTCTAAATTACAGGGTGACTAGATCAGATGTTTGAGGTCAAAAGCACCTCTGCACCAATCTGAGTGTATCTGTGGGGAAAATGTTAGGCTCGTGGGAAATATTGCCTGCTATTTTAAAGGATGTTTTTGAAAAGTTGGTCCTATGATCCTACCCTTATTTGAATCTGGTTCAACCACAATGGATGTCATCTGAAGAAACTTAAGATGACAACATCTATTCCATTAGCCTCAAGTATATTTGGCTGCATTGGCAATCTTTGTATGAAGTACAAACCACCCTAGCAATTTTTAAACTAGTAGCTGGGTAGATGAGTTTTAATTCTCTAGTATGACTAGGGATTAATGTTACAAAAGTAAATGACTATTTATTTCTCATACCTCTTTTGTCTCCTCAGAAAATGCTTGCAGAATATCAGTCTGCCTGGTGTAGTTTCCATTGGCATCCTGTAGTCCCTGTAGGATGCGTTCCCTCAGAACCAGAACAGAAACACGTAGCTGGTGCCAGAGAAGCTGCACTGTATGTATATCAACTATCACGTTGACAGAGTAAGACAGAAGCTTCAGGGAAAACTCTGTCTCTAACAGAGCATGAATTTGTTCAACGTGATCAGATATATCTTCACATATATCCTGTAAGAGAAAAGAAAAATATACTTTTAGCTATAGGCATAGGCTCTATAAAGGATCATCTCTGCTTTTTGGCTAACGCAGAAAATGCGATTTTAGATAGGAAGAATAATGTAATACATACATACAGGATTCTCTTTTTTATTTATAGCAATGCTACAACAACTGAACAAGCAGCTGTCCTATTTGGCAGGAGTGTTCACTGAGTACAGAGATAGCATAAAATAAGTAAAGATGGCACAACAAGATCATATGAATCATAGATAGAAAAACAGCACTATGAAGATGACATCTTAAACCATAGCGATTACAATGGAAGTATTAAGATGGACCCAACTGATCTCTATTCTTGATTTTTTTTTTAAAATCAGAATGTAAATAATTTGATTTGTGCCATTCCCAACAAAATAGGTATAAACAGAGTTGCCATTTTAAATCAGTAAGAATCTAGATATATACACAGTATTTTATGCAGCAAAGAAAGGGTTAAGTCATCAGCAAGCTGATCAGGTATATTAATGTGAGTAGAAGACATCCTATGATGTCCAATTAAAGATTTACCCTTTTGCTTACTGGAACAACTTCCAGTAAATAATACAGCACAATAGATTTCACTGACTCTAAACTACAGATTAATGGCACATTCATTGTGAAAGACTCATTTAGAGAGTTTATCTGGACTAGGATTTAAAGGTGCATTGTCAGAATGCGGCAAGCAAAAAGGCAAATGTAGACAAATCAGTGAGTACTTTTAACATAAGCAGTGTTGAACTCCTTTGCTAACAGGAGTTATGAGTATGCATTGCCTTGTCTGGACTTTTAGAACAGGTTAGTTAGCTTCTAACACAGGAGTGGGCAAACTTTTTGGCCTAAGGGCCAAATCTGGATATGGAGATTGTATGGTGGGCCATGAATGCTCACAAAATTGGAGGTTGGGGTGTAGGAGGGGATGAGGTGGGGGCTCTGGGGTGGGACTGGGCAGGAGGAGTTGGGGATGCAGGAGGGTGCTTCAGGCTGGGACTGAGGGGTTTGGAGGGCAGGAGGAGGATCAGGGCTGGGTCAGGGGGTTGGGGCATGGGGGGTGGTCAGGGGTGCAGGCTCCGGGTGGCGTTTACCTCAAGCAGCTCCCGGAAGCAGCGGCATGTCCCCTCTCCGGCTCCTACATGAAGGCACAGCCAGGCGGCTCTGCGTGCTGTCCCATCTGCAGATGCCGTCCCTGCAGCTCCCATTGGCTGTGGTTCCTGGCCAATGGGAGCTGCGGAGGTGGCGCTTGGCGCAGGGGCAGCATGCAGAGCCCTCTCGCTGCCCCTATACATAGGAGCTGGGGGGTGGGGGCTTGCTGCTGCTTGCGGGAGCCGCACTGAGTGGGGCAAGCCCTTGACACTGCTCCCTGGCTGGAGTGCCAGAGCAGGGCAAGCCCCGGACCCCAGTCCCTGGCGAGAGCTCGAGCACCAGATTAAAATGTCTAAAGGGCTGGATGGGGCCCCTGGGCCATAGTTTGCCCACTCCTGTTCTAACACCATGCCTTTAAATCTGGTCAAGATAAATCCAGATTTCAGAGTTAGGATTCAGAGGGATGTGGGTAAAATTAAGCAATCATGATCAAACACAGGATTGGTTTGGTCTGAAATGCTTGCAAGGTGAGTGTGGTGGGGAACTGTCAAACCAGCCCACATGGACAGGGGCAAAAGAATGTGACCCAGGAGACTGCCAGCGTTTTCAGATGCAGGCGGTTTGGTGATCACACACAAGGATATCCGGTACAATTTACTGGAGCTTTTTAGGGATGGAGTGTACTTGCTGGATGCGGAGGCTGACACTTGGCTAAGAGGCCTTAAGGATTGGATTCAGGAGGAAACAGATACCAGGTCGCGTGGGTGGAGGTGATTGCTGAGGCCCCCAGGGGCCAGTATCTTATGCAGATAAAGGCTAAAAAACTAGCTCCCAGACGTAAATGAGACCTGGAATTTTAGTTTGTGGATCTTGTACCTGTAAGGGGAGACCTGAAATCGTCATAGACTAAGGGTCCCTCTTGGTATCACCCACACCCACATGCATGAGTGGAAGGTTAGAGGACTCAGAAGTGAGCTGGAGTCTTAGGGGGTAGGCAGAAGGGTGTAACCCAAATTATTGGATCTATAGTGGGAGTCCTGTAACCCTGCACTGGAACCAGTTAAACATTTGGTATGTGAGATGGTAGGTATATACCACCCTTACCCAACGTTAATTAAGTAACAGTCTGCTAAGTTACAGACAGTGCCATTCCACTGTCTGTCTTTCATTCAACTGTGTGTTCTAAGCAAATTAGATTAGGAAACATCCCAATTTTTGCAGCATGTCAGACTTGCACCTAATCAAAACAGTTGTCTTGGGACCTGGTATTTATTTTGGTCTTCATTCATATTTTTGTTTTAATAGTAGCATAGTGATGTAAGGAGGCAAAGCAGAGCCTTTCTGCATTGACAGTATGTAAAATCATCTGTATCAGTTTAGATCTGATGTTTATAATTTAAAGTAAAGCTAACTTCACAATGGTGTTAGGTGCATGGGGAAATAACGTGGGCACTATTTAAAATATTTTTATAACAATATTAATAAATGAAACCAAATTGCCTTGAACTGTATTAAAAATTGCTTTAAGTAGCAATCAATAGCTCAGTATTAGCCCTTGAGAAACAATTAAGGTTAGAATACTGTCAACAGCAACTGGGACTATGTTATTGTAATAGCTGGCTCGGGCCTAAATAAAACCTTCTATGGGCAATACCCACAGAAAGGTCAGAGAGTAGCATAAGGCCTCCTGGAGTTTCAAGGAACATGGTTTCTCGGCTGCCTTGGAGTGGAGATAATTTCTGTTCTGCTTTATGCTCAGCTATCTTGTTCTATCATCTGGCAACCATATTCACAACAGTACAAAAAAAAATAGATTGACCGACTATACTGGGAGTTGCAAATGCTTAGAATCTCTGAAAACTGGGTTGAATGTTTCCAGTTTGGCAAAACAAATACCATTGCTACTGTACCAATGCCAGGCCAAAGTAACTAAAAACTTAAAGGTTGATCCAAAACCAAGACTCCCAGGGAATTAATAGGCTAATCCAAAACTTCTGTTTTAGGTCTTGTCTACATATATATTTGCATCACTTTAACTCAAGGTATGTTTTCAAACCAATTTAAATAAATTGGGGCAAGTTTGCAGGTATGTATTCTGAACTCTTTCATGCAGATAAGGCATATTGGTTTTAACTTAAGGTATGGTTTAAATTGATGTAGCTAAACTCATAGGTGCTGGAACTAGGGGTGCAGCCATACCCTCTGGCTTGAAGTGGTTTCCATTATATACAGGGTTTACAGTTTGGTCCAATGGCTCTCAGCACCCCCACTATACAAATTGTTCGAGACCCCTGGTTAAACTTATGCAAAATTTTGTATAGACACTTTTATTCCATTATATATCATGCTTGTTTGGTTAAGTTCAGGTCAATTAGGAACCGATTTATGCTAAACCAAAACAAGCTACTTTTAAACCAAAATGAGTGTCCACACAGTGTCATGGTATAATCCTCACTCTGAGCCTTAGTGTCCAAAAGATGGGGTACCAGCATGAATTCCTCTAAGCTTAATTACCAGCTTAGAACCTGTAGCGCTGCCACCAACCAGGAATTTCAGTGCCTGGTACACTCTGGTCCCCCCAAGACCTTGCCCGGGGACCCCCAAGACCCAGATCCTCTGGATCTTAACACAAGGAAAGTAAACCCTTTCCCTCACCGTTGCCTCTCCCAGGCTTCCCCTCCCTGGGTTACCCTGGAAGATCACTGTGATTCAAACTCCTTGAATCTTAAACAGAGAGGAAAATGCACCTTCCCCCCATCTTCTCTCTTCCCCTCCCAGATTCTCCCTGAGAGAGACAGTAATCCTAACACAGAGAGAAATTAGCCTCTCTCTCTTCCCCTTCCCTCCTTTCTCCCCACCAATTCCCTGGTGAATCCAGACCCAGTCCCCTGGGGTCTCACCAGAATAAAAAAAACAATCAGGTTCTTAAAAAAGAAAAGCGTTTAATTAAAGAAAGAAAAACAATAAAAATTATCTTTGTAAATTGAAGATGGGATATGTACAGGTTCTTTCAGCTACAGACACCGGGAATACCCTCCCAGCCTAAGTATTCAAGTACAAATTAAAATCCTTTCAGCAAAATATAAATTTGAACTCCTTCCAGCCAAATACACATTTGCAAATAAAGAAAACAAACATAAGCCTAACTCGCTTTATTTACCTAGTACTCGCTATTCTGAACTTATAAGAGCCTGTATCAGGGAGATTGGAGAGAAACCTGGTTGCACATCTGGTCCCTCTGAGCCCCCAGAGTGAACAACAACCAAAAAACTAACAGCACACACAAAACTTCCCTCTCTCAAGATTTGAAAGTATCCTGTCCTCTGATTGGTCCTCTGGTCAGGTGACAGCCAGGCTCACTGTTCTTGTTAACCCTTTCCAGGCAAACGAGATATGAAGCACTTTTGTTTTATTAACTCTTACTTACCTGTTTATGACACACAGTCTTTGCACCAGTTTAACTAAACTGATTTCAAATTATACCTTAAATTAAGCGGTGCAAGTTTCTCAGTTAAACCCTAATAAGGGCTGGTCTAAGAACAGTTTAATTTGATTTAGGGCTTGTCTACAAGGGAAGGTTGCGCAGATTTAATTTCAAGCAGCCTAGAATGGCTGCAGGGAAAGCAGCCAATCAGAGGGGCTGCTGGAGTGGCCAGTCAGGGGACGGGAGAGCCATATAAAAAGCGGCAGCAGAGCCAGAGCAGTCAGTTGCTGCCTGGATCTGGAAGAGAGAGGACCAGGTTTCTGGCTGGCTAGAAGAGCAGCACGTCCATGGCTGAGCCCAGGGAGGGCTACTGAAGACCAGCAGAGCTAAGATGGAGCTCCTGGCTGTTTGCGGGGACTGAGCAAGGACTGAGCCCAGAACCTACCCAGACCAAGTGAGGGTACTGTGATTGAAGGATTAAAATCTATGTGCATTTTATATAACAACCTGGTATATGGATTGTGCCAGCTCTTTCTCAGATCCAAAGTCCAGTGTTTGGTCAAGAGACCAGAGGCCTAGCAAATAGTGATTAGTTAAGAGAAAGCTGGGGTAACCAAATAATCTTGTTTTGCTAAAATAGGCCTGGTCAGCAAATTGCCAGGTGTTGGAGCTAAGAACTAAATAATGGTCTCTTATTCAGAGTTGCAAATTGAACAAAGGATCCCTGTTCCTATTGTGTCAGTCTCTTCTGTAGGGAACATTCTTCCCACAGATCCAGCCTTGAGTTTATGAAAAGTTGGCACATGTCAGTATAAGATATGGCATCCTTCCACCTCCCTTCCCAAGGACCAGTGCCTGCCATAAGACATAAAGGGGACAATCTTTATTGTCATATACTTTTACTGTTTCTTTGCTTTAACCCCTAGGAATGTACCTGTTGGACAATTAAAGGAGTTGCTCCATTCCTATGGACCCCAAATCAGAATTCAACATATATATTTTATACAAATAACATTTTATCAAAGTATTAATTAAATGTTAACTTGCTAACTTGAGACCATGGGCGGAGACATCATGTAACCTTTTAACCATGCTAATGTGCTATCTTGTTTTTCTGCAAAACCTATCCCGGGGTGTGGAACTGCCTACCCCGTCACTTTCCTCCACCCATGGAAAATCTATATATTCTATTGTAATCAATTGATTGACAGCGTCTCTGAGCCTAATAGGCCAGGTGACACTCCCCCAGTTCCTATGCTTGGCCTCTACACAATGTGGATTTATGTCCTTCAGTCTGGGGGCTCGTCCGGGATACAAATTTGTGAGTTGACTGAGGATCTGAGACTGAAATCCAAAAAGAGGAGGGTATGTTTACTTTACCACCTCATTAGGCCAGGGATAGAAGTCTCTCATCCCCTTTCAGACACATCTTTTTTCCTTTTTCAATGTGTGTGAAGGACCTTAGACATGTGTAGTCCAAGCAAAGGGGTTGAATAAGGGTACCACTTGGGAGGGAAGACTTGTGCAAGAGGGTCATGTACTGTTTAAACAACTAAGGGGTGTGTTACGGAGGACTTGGATAACCCACCAGCAAGCGATTGGCTGTGAGTTAAGCCCAGGATTGGCTGGGTACGCAAGCGGTAGGCAGTGCAAATTGGTGATCCATTTCCTCATTGCACGTAACATTGCAAGTCCTAGGGGAGTGCCCCTCCCCAGGCATGTGACATACATACTTTTGAATAGCACAAAGTCTCCAACCAGTAAGTCCGGCACGCATGTGTAACTGAAGACACACAAGGTATTAAAAAGGTCGGGAGACGTCCTCATAAAATTCAGGGCTGTGGAGAGTTGAGACCATAGCATAAAAAGGGGGAAAAGTAACTCCTCATAATAGGCTGACAAGCATTTGGGGGAAAGGCGCAATTTCCCTTCAAGGTCAGCAGCCGGGGTGATGAAATACCCATGGCATCAAAAAGGAGAGGCAATATTTTGTCCTCGAGAGTAATTTGGAATATAAACATGTCAAAACTCAGCAGGCAGCAGCTAAAAAAGCAAACTACTCTGCAGCCGGACCAGAGACAGATCTGGTTACTTGGTGGAATCATCAGAAAAGTGACAAAACAGACAAAGCAGTAATAGTTTTATTGGATATTCTTAACATAAAGGAGAAAGAAACTGCAACTTTAAGATCTCAAAACCAGGCTCTGAAAGATAAGAGCCTGTGCTCTAAAATATGTAACTGTCTGGAGATTGGAAAAAATCCCAGAGAAAAAGAATCACCATGCCTGGGACACACCTCCAGACTGGGAGGAGGAGAGCATACTCCTGGCATTTGCCAGCCAGCTGCTCCACCGATTAACTATCTGTGAGAAAACTCAGCAGCAAAAAGCAAAGGGAAGGAATCAGAATCTCCTTCATACACTTCTTCGCATGACAGGCCAAATTTAAGCACCCAAAGAGATAAAGGAGCACCACAAGGTTTAATTGCCCCAGGGAGCAAGTACAGCGTATGGCTCCAATCAAAATACAGCTAAGGAGGTTCAGAAATGTTAATGTGGAGGGTGAACCAGTAAGGGGACTTAGAACAGAAACAACTGAAATCTACTGTCCCTTCACTCCCAGGAAAAACAGGCACTACTGTCTGGTTTACCCGAACTCAAGCATGATAACAAAAGTACTGAAGTTCTGGAACAAGCTGGATGGCCTGATTGAAATACATGGCCTCCATAGGAAGGTAGCAGCAACCACACCCTCTGAGGAAATTGTAGCAGCTCACGCAATCAGAACCACTACCTGCTTCACCTGCAATAAGCCTGGACATCTGGCATGTGACTGTAAAAACAACAAAATCAAAACATGCAGTAATTGTAAAAGGAGCTCGAGGGAGTAATCAACCCCAGAGCTAGCTGCACTGAATGGGCTGAAGGGTCCAAACAGGAAAGATCATCTCAAAATATAGCCATAATTGCCAATAATAAGATAATAATATGGGTGGGGGGAGAGTCCAGTAGAAACCCTGTGTTCCCTTCACCCTGAAGTGTGGACAACAGATAAACAACAGTGTGGACTAGTAAACATAAAGCCTATATCTGTAGAAGGACCAACTCACAAAGCCCACAGGCAGGACCAGAAGTCGTGGAGGCAGTTAAAAATATAGTCACTAATTTGGAATCTAGAGGGGTGATTAGAAAAACCACCTCCACAACTAATTCCCCAATTTGGCCCGTCAGTAAGCCAGATAGGACCTGGAGGTTAACTATACACTACCCCCACCTTAACTGGGTGACTCCAAAGGCACATCCTATTGTGGCAAGCCCTGCCACTATTCTGAATTTGTTAACACCAGGACACTCAGTATTTTCAGTCCTGGATGTAGCTAATGGATTTTGGAGTATTCCCCTTGCAAAAGAGAGTCAGGAAAAATTTGCATTTACAGTAGGAAACCAGCAGTACACTTGGACTCGAGTACCTCAGGGGTTCCATAATTCTCCCTCTATCTTCCACAGGGCAATGGCAGAAGTAATAGCGGAGTGCCTTTGGAAGGGGATACTGTGATACTACATTATGTAAATGATTTGCTAATTGCCAGTTCAAATAAAAAGAACCATTTAAAAACCCTAAACAGACTGTTCATGTATCTTCGTGAGGCAGGATTTAAATTAAGCCCAAAGAAAACTCAGTTGCAACAGCAGCAGGTCTTATACCTTAGGATATAATACATCACAGGGAGAAAAGGCACTCACACTAGACAGAAAGCAGGCAATTTTTAGAGTTAAAAAAAACACGCACAGTTAAGGAAGTCTGGAAGGTCCTGGGACTCCTTAATTTCTGTAGAACCTACATACTGGAGTACTCAGAAATGGTGGAACCAATTCAACTCTCACTAGAGGGGGAAAGCCTGCAAATGAGTTAGTAATATGGGGCACAGAACAAGAAGAGGCATTTATATAAATAAAACAGGCTTTAGCCTCCGCCCCCAGCCTGGGCTTACCCGATATGGGAAAGCCGTTCCACCCTTACTGCAACCACAGTGGGACCCACTACTCAGCTGTGCTAACCCAGCTTCACAGAGACAGACAATGTCCGGAAGCATATATCTATCTACCATAAGACCCCCTGTACCCCAGGGATTACCGGAGTGTGTAGCAGCTCTAGACTGTGCTACGTGGGCTGTGAAAGCTTGTGAATCATACACTCTCAGAGAAGTTAGTGCTCCATACACCCCATACACTTACTGATCTCCTCGACACTGGGCGACTAAGATCTGTAACAGATGCCCACAGGAGTCAGTGGGACTCAACATTGTGCTTGCAAAACCCTAACTTCTTCATAGTAAGAGACAAGGGAATAAATGTAGCCGAATGTCTGAACATAGAGGGAGAGGTACACGAATGTCTTATAGATAGAGAAGAGGAAGTATTGAAAAGAATTAAAGAAAAGTCATTAGAGAATCCAGATATAGTTTTGTATAAGCAGCAAAGAATCCTGTGGCACCTTATAGACTAACAGACGTTTTGAAGCATGAGCTTTCGTGGGTGAATACCCACTTTGTCGGATGCAAGTAGTTTTGTATGTAGATGGATCAAGCAAGTATGAGTATGGAGTGCCACACACCGAATGTGCAGTGGTACTCAGTAATGGGACAGTGATAGTGTCAGGTCAGATGGAAGGATCAAAGTCAGCCCAAGAAGCAGAGTTAACAGCCCTCACAGAAGCTTTGAGAGTGGGGGAAGGCAAGAAGCTCACTGTATACACAGATAGCAGATATGCATTTGGAGTAGTGCATGACTACATGGACGTGTGGTCACGCAGGGGTTTTATAACAACAATTGGCAAGCCAATTAATAATATGAAAGCAGTTCAAAGACTAACAGAAGCTGCCAAACTACCATCAGAACTAGCAGTGGTAAAGATAAAAGCACACAATAAGATCTCAAGTGAGGAACAAAAAGGAAATTATTGGGCAGATAAACATGCCAAAGAAATTGCCCAAGCAAGTCCTATTAAGGTTTGCGCAGCTAGAGTGCCAGAAAAGGAAGTGAATTAAAAAAAAAATCTGTATGCAACCATAAGCCCAGAAGAGACAAGTAAATTGGAAGAACAAGGCTGTGCGTATAAAAATCACCTTTGGTATGGGCCGGGGAGGAGAAGCAGGTAGCCCCGGAGTGCATACGGGCTCAACTGCTCCATGCCATCCACTCTCCAGCTCATCTGGGGTGGAAACAAATGAGGGCTGCCCTGGAATACTGATGGTGGTCAGCCATAAAAAAAGATGCTTTACAATTTCTCAAAAGATGTGTGACGTGTGCACAAATGAATGTGGGGAAAAGGTGCCTCTAAATCACCAACCACAACCGGAGGGACCGTGGCAAAATTTGCAAATTGATTTTACTGGACAGTTGCCACAAAGCAGAGAGTACATTTACATTTTGGTAATTATTGACACTTTTATCCGTTGGGTAGAGGCATTCCCAACCAAGAACTGTACTGCTACAATAGTAGCTTGAATCCTAGCAGAAGAAATAATACCCAGATGGGGTTTGCCACTGTCAATAGACTGACCAAGAAACTCACTTTAGAGAGCGAGTAATGTAGGAGGCATGTAAGGCATTAGAAATAAAGCAAAAATTCCATATACCACACCACCCTGAAAGCTCGGGAATGGTGAAAAGAATGAACAGAACAATAAAAACAGCCTTAACAAACACAGTACTGGATATAGGAGAAGGATGGGCTCGTATGCTTCCTGCTGTGTTGTATCAAATCAGGGGCAGCCCAAATAGGCTGACTCAACTGACACCCTCTGAGCTAATAACAGGAAGAGCAATGCGAATGCCTAGCACTGTGATCCTCCCTGCGGGGGGGTTGGGGCTTTTTGCAGACAGGCTGCAGAACTACATCAAGGTATTGGACAGAGAGTTGAAGGATTTATACAACCAAGTGAAGGAAAACCAAACCCAGCTGGATCATAATAGCAGTCTGGACAAACCTGCATTTGAAGTTGGGGATATGGTAATGTGTCACATTTACCCAAAGGTTAAAGAAATTTTAAAGCCAAGATGGCAAGGCTCTACGAGGGTTCTTCTGACTACTAATACGTATGCAAAGATTGGGAGGGAAATTGAAAATATTTTGGCGTCACCAAAATCAGTTAAAATTGTTTAAATCAGCATCTGTCAATACTAACAATGTTTCCACAGATGTCTCCACAGGTAAACAATAAGAGGTGAAAGAGAAAGGACTGAAGGGTGACCAGGACAACCAGAATGACCATGGGGAGGCTTCTGCTGTGGCTCCTGCCATCCCTGTGGTGCATAAGGAAGAACACAGATAGTGTGCCATGTGTGAAGGGGACTAAAAAGTCTTGGGCTATCCCTCATTTAAACATAGTTACATGGCATATTGCCACGATGGCCTGGGAGGAAAAACACAGACCTCAATACTGGAATTTGTATGGGATTTTGTGGAAAAAAACCCCCCAACACTCATGAAAGATTATGTGCCAATTATACTGACATGGTACCAGCTGAGGTTGGGCCTGCTGAATCAGGATGGGGCTTACCACTTAAAGCATGGATGGAGGTAACCCCAAAGGCATGGCATACATTTGTTAAACTGTGGCCCAAGTTAAAATGTCCATGACTGGTAACAATTAACCAGGTTATCAGAGTCAGAGTGGAACCACCCGACTGTGTGTCATGCCCTGAACAAATCCCTGTTCCAAAACCAGGATTAATAATGATAGGACCAGTCCTACCGGTCCTCACTTGGGTGGTATTCCATACTTACAAGCTTGAGGTGCGTATTCCTTTAGAGGAAGTGAATAAACAGTGTGCAAAGTTCAGGCCTCAAATGAGTAGAAACATTACTAGCCTAAAAAACCAAATTGGTGAGTGCTTAACTAGACAGAAGAGGGGATGACTAGATACCCTTGCAGAAAGGTTTGGTGCAGAAAATTCTGTGTACATGCCCATATAATGTTCTAAAGAATCTATCTAGGTTCAAAGTGGCCATTACTGAGAAACTGGTACACACAGAGCTGGTCCAGATGAACGGTACCTACTGGTGTGTGACTGCCCAGAACCACTCCATTGAGCTAAATGGAAAGCCCTGCTCCTTGAGACATCCATCCGTGTGCATGACAGTCCCTCGAAGGTCAACTCTGACTGTTGACAGGATGTGGCTCCACCGTACTCCGCCAATGATGGGTAACCTAACATGGGATCTGGAATGGCACTACGGCAGTAAGTATCTAAAGGAGGGTCTACAGGCCCTGCAGGCGAAGATCGAGGAGTTGGTGGCCGAGTCCCAGAGGCCTATTGGGGAAGGTCATCTGAAGTACACTCAGATAGGGGAAACTGTGGACCAGGCCGATGTGAAGTTCTCAAAGGCAATGAACCAGGCAGTGCTGGTTAAAGCGATGATTATGGGTGATGCCATCTCAGGTGACAAGGTCCCCTGGGCATGAATCTGGGTGCTATTTTATCAAATTATGTGGGGAGTTTCTATCCTGACATTCTTGATGGTACTGGTGCTTTACTGGCAACTCAGCAGTAGGCTGGGTACATTAAAATTGGTATATTTGACCTGGCGGGTTAGGGAAACCTAGGGTCAAGAAGAGGGACCGAAGGGTTAAAATCCATGTGCATTTTATATAACAACCTAGTATATGGATTGTGCCAGCTCTTTCTCAGACCCAAAGTCCAGAGTTTGGTCAAGAGACCAGAGGCCTAGCAAATAGTGATTAGTTAAGAGAAAGCTGGGGTAACCAAATAATCTTGTTTTGCTAAAATAGGCCTGGTCAGCAAATTGCCAGGTGTTGGAGCTAAGAACTAAATAATGGTCTCTTATTCAGAGTTGCAAATTGAACAAAGGATCCCTGTTCCTATTGTGTCAGTCTCTTCTGTAGGGAACATTCTTCCCACAGATCCAACCTTGAGTTTATGAAAAGTTGGCACATGTCAATATAAGATATGGCATCCTTCCGCCTCCCTTCCCAGGGACCAGTGCCTGCCTTAAGACATAAAGGGAACAATCTTTATTGTCATATACTTTCACTGTTTCTTTGCTTTAACCCCTAGGAATGTACCTGTTGGACAATTAAAGGAGTTGCTCCATTCCTATGGACCCCAAATCAGAATTCAACATATATATTTTATACTAATAACATTTTATCAAAGTATTAATTAAATGTTAACTTGCTAACTTGAGACCATGGGCGGAGACATTATGTAACCTTTTAACCATTGGCTAATGTGCTATCTTGTTTTGCTGCAAAACTTATCCTGGGGTGTGGAACTGCCTACCCCGTCACTTTCCTCTGCCCATGGAAAATCTATATATTCTATTGTAATCAATTGATTGACAGTGTCTCTGAGCCTAACAAGCCAGGTGACCCTCCGCCAGCACTGTGTGTAATAAACTCCTATGCTTGGCCTCTACACAGTGTGGATTTATGTCCTTCAGTGATGGGCCCTGTTGGACTGTTATAGAGAGCAGTGTCTCCAGGAAGGAAGCCTTGGTGGAAGATAAAGATGGTATACCCTGGAGGGGGCTTGTTTGTCCTGTTCCACCTACAGTGTATGTGACTTGGCCAGAGAGCTGAGTCACTGAAGACCCGCTGAAGAAACCATCAGACCAGGGAGGAGGGGGAGCTCCAGAGGTGGGTGCCACCTTGTTCCAAGAACTAAGAAACAGCAGACTAACGCCCAACCAGAAGGGGGCACTCACAAAAGGCAGGTGCCAACCCATTACAAAATCTATTTCTCAATATGTACATACATATAAATGTGAATTTTGTAATCTAGTTAGGAATTCATAAAACAGTCAGCAGAGAAGTGATGCTCAGAGCATGTAACATAAATGTAACTTGGATGCATCCTTTCAACTGAAATTCCTGTATGCTATTATGAAGCAGAATGAAATTAAAGCAACTCTTACACTTACTGTATAGCAAAAGAAGAAAATATAAAAACCAGTTCAGGAACAGTTAAAAATATTTTCAACTTATTTTTTTTTATCTAAAGAAAGCCCAAATTCTGATAATTTAAAATTGTAATGAAAATTAAACCTTATAAAACTTCCCCCCAGATGTAAGGAAGAATTAATTTATATTGACAGGATATTTAGCTTTTTTGGCAGGCTTGAAATAATGTATTGAAAATGTGCCAATGAATCCAGAGCATACTAACCATAATGCAGTCAGAACTGTTTAGAACCATATTTCACACAAGATATTTCCTTAAGAGCTACCTTTCTTTTTATTCAGGCCACCAGCTTGCATTGGTTTCAAGGTTTTGAACTAGAGCTTTACACAACCTAACAAAACTTTTGGTCCCTATATGCAATTTCTAGCATGACTAAACACTTCAGAAATTTGTGCACATTTGAGCAGAAGCAGAGTTTGTCTTGCTTGTTTGTTTTGGTTTTGTTTAAAAATTCATTAAAAAGATTTACATTTTCCTTGAATGGTCAAAAAAAATCAAAAACTCTTTATTAAAGCTAAGCTACAGGCTACCCCGAGCAGAGCCACAGCCAAATGATACATGTACTAACAAGGTAACTAACTCAGTCTACTTCCCCCTGATGTATCGGACAACGCTTGTTGCCTGGCTATACCAAAAGAAAGACAGGAGACATTTGACATGGGTTTAATCAGGCCACAACTTTAGATTCTGGGACTGCCTGGCAGATAGAAACGTACAGTGCAGGTAACCCTATGTTTTTTCTGTAATTACCCAGAGGCTCCCACCAGCTCCCCCTCTTTTTCCATCCAGGCCCCTCCCGCAAATCCATTGCTGGGACCTGACCATCCACCACCCCTTGAAGAAGAGTTAAGGTGGGCTATAAGAATGGGGGATTGGCTCCCACCCATAGCTGTCACAAGAGTCCCCAATCAACCCCCATTTGCTCCTGTAATGAACACCTCTTTTAAGTCTTTTTCCAAGTCATTTATCTGGTCACTGTATATCTTTCCTATGGAGCACCAGCACTGGACATTCGCCACAAGGAGGTGCCAGCAATTAGCTTGGCTGCCTCCTCCCCAACCCAGTGGGTTTCCCAGACATCTTTTACTGCTCCTCTCCCTCCCCACCCCGGCCCCATTTATACTGGCTGAAACAAATGGACTCCAAAGCTTTACAGGGAAATCCTATACTCCTTGAATAACTTGGTGCCTGAGGATACCCAAATTGCTGAGACTTTTATGACCCCAGATTTGGCCACCCTCCTGTTAGAATCTGTCAAGTCTTGTCCACCAGGGTGGTGCCCCACAGCTCTCAGCCAGACCATGCATGAATGCATGTCTGACAACACGGATCTGCATCCACATGGAGCTCACCGCCACCCGTTTAGCAGGAAAATTTGAAACACGATTCCTTTCACTCTTGATCTGCCCCTGCACTGCTTACAGTCCTGCCTCCACAGGGAGCCAAGCAAAATTGCTCCAAGCCATTTCCTGCACTTAGCGGGGGGCGGGGGGGATGAGGAGGGGGAAGTGGGGGACACTCCCTGTCCTTGTGGCCCTACTGGGGGAATGAATGAGACTGCAGGCTGCCTTGCTAGCCATACCTTCCTCCCCTTGTGGAGCTACTCTCCCGTGGTGGCTGCTTCACCCTGCCCCAGCCAAAGGAAGGGAGAAATTGCTCCCCTTTCTTACTGTTTCGCTTCCATGTGGAAGACTTGCATTTTCCTTGAGAACAGTCAAAAAAATCAAACTCTCTTTAAAGCTAAGCTACAGACTACCCAGAGCACAGCCACAGCCAAATGATACATGATGTATGAACAAGATAATTAACTCTGTCTACTTCCTTCCCCCCGTGTATCAACACACACCTATTTCAAGGACAGTGAGAATCTGGAGCATCACCTATTCTGATTGCTCGTTGCCATGTAAATATGACAAAAGAACAGGGATCCAAAAGCCTGTGTGACATTTTTTACTATAATAAAATACTTAATAGCAGATTGTTTAGATTAAAAAGTAATGTCTAGAATGTAGAGACTATAGTAGCAATTCCAAAATTATCCAAATAGTGACAACAATTTCTTTACAACAGCCGATATCTGGATGCAGCAGTAATTTGAGGAAACTCCAGGATTGTATTTAGCACCTTCTGTAGTGCTTTATGAAATTTCAAGAAGACACTGAAATGTCACCAATAAATTATACATTAAGAATGTGAACAGGCTGTTAATTTTCAAGAGACAATCAAGGTCTGTTGTCTTGCCCTGCTAAGACAACAGGAGATAAGACATGAATTTACAAAGATTATTCAAGTTCTAGTGGCACTTTTGCGCTGTGAATATACCGTACGGATCCACAAGAATAAGAACTCAGCTTACTACATTTTCAGATACAATTTACAAATTCTGCTGGGGAGACATGAAGGTTAAGAGGAAATTCTGACTATTGCAAAGTAAACTGCTATAAAAGAAGGAACCTTTTAGAAGTCACAGCAAGCAACAGGACTCCAGATATTTAAACCATTACAACTTCTCCATGTCTCAGACAACTCATTTATATATAACTACTATGGTTGAGAGGACACCTTCGTGAGCCACAACAACAGTAGTGCTCCCGTGTTGTAATGTGTGTGTGGTGGTGGTGGTGCATATCAAGGGGTGCAACGTGCTACAACCCTTTACAAAGCACAATATGCTCCTCAAACACACACTTCTTTGCATCCAGAAAGCTCCACTGGCTAGCACTTTGGGGACAGAGCCATAGCCTCACCCCTTCTTGTGTATGGGGAGGTGTAAGGCATAGAGCCTCTGCTCTTGCTCTCTGCCCAAAGCTAAGGTTTGGTGCATCTAATGTGGCCTCACAAGTATTCTTACTCTTCCTACCCACTTGTGTAGCCACATTATACTAGGCCACAATCTAGCCCAAAATATTGAGACACAGATACAGAGCATGGTGTTATGTATATCATTACTAATATTCTTTGGGAAGAAAGAAACACCAGGAGAGAATATTTAATGGCAATGGTGAATGGCACACCAAAAAATGATAGGTAGATTAGGTAAAATGTATATTTTTATAATACTTTTGATTTGTCTGCTGAAATTGTCCCCACAATTTCCACATACACTGAAATGATACACAACCTCCAAATGAAAAACAAACACAATTTCATGTCAAGAACTGTTAACTGATTTCTCAATGAACAATTTAAAAGAGGATTTTAACCAATTAGAAGTTATTGACTTATGGATAGATCAGTGTTAAGGTAAGGCTTTTGTTTTCAATTCACAAACTGTACTGTAGAATTATTTTCTGTGGAATTTCTCAGGGTACAAGGGTTGTATCCATTAGACTGCCAGCTGCCCACTTCACTCAGTCTTGCAGACAGCTGACCTTGTAATTCACAGTTGTTACCATCCATTAGCTAGGCCACAGCCCTCCATGTTAACTAAAATAGCTTGCAATGCAAACACTGCTGCAAACAAAGAAATTGTGCACAAACATACATTCAGGTTTATTAGAATCTAGGGTTTGATAAGAAGTTTTAAACATTTTTTCACTGTAGCATTCTTGTGCCTACAGATAGACATGTGTATGTATGTGATATCTAGTGAAAGATTAAATGTTCTGGCGTTAACAACAGTGACAGATGCAACTGAACTGTGGTCTTATGTTCTTTGATCTCACAGTAAAACCTCAGTAAAAGAAATCGGATATTCTTCATTTAGCAGGACTAGCTTTGCTTACATGCAAAACAAATTCATGATTTAAGAAACTAACAATATGATCTTTACTTATACAAATATTTTAAAATGACTTCGAGATTCCAACCTGCACATCAAATTCCATTTAGAAAAAATGCATATCTGCCAAAGAAAAACAGATTTTTTTTTAAATTACTTCGAAAGTAGGCATTAAACTCACTCCCTGTACTGCAGAGTCATTTTCTTCTAGAGTAATACAAAGAAAGTGTTTCTTCACTATACAAATGGGCTTAATAGCTATTTGTATGGTACTGTTTCTCAAAGACATATTTTGTATCCTTTTTACCATCTCTTCCTGTCTCAGGTGAGCATATGCATACTCTATTGTATTGATTGAAGATAATCTTTTTCTTGTATTGTAGATTATGTTTGGTGAAGTCCTTGAAAAATTCTAAAACTGAGAAAAGAATACTTATTGGATGATATGTTTTTCTTTTAGTGCACACAGTAATTGTAGCCAAAGGAAATAACCGTTCAGCGCAAAGTACAGAGCTTGAGTAAGCGGGTGTAACTCCCATGGAAGTCTCTGGGCCAAATTCTGCTGTGACATAAATTGAGATACAAATTACACATCAGGCGCAAGTTAGTCAGAAAATTAGGGTATTTGATAAAGTGTTGTAACTTGTACCAACGTGACATGTAGGGGCCTTAGAAAATGAGTGCAATTTACAGTTTGAGGTGTGCAAGTGTAGATGTGGCAGGAAAGGTAAGAATATGGGACTTCCATTGAAAACACTGAGAACTTTGACAATAACTTTTCTGGGCCAAAAAAATGAAATCTCCGCCCGCTATGTCTGTGCTACACCCCTTTGTTTGTGTGTAAATTATACTTTTTTGCACAATGAAAGCTAAATGTGCACATTATGCTACTTTATCACACTTGCACGACAAATTTACAGCAAACATGCAACTCTGAGACCACCCTTTACATCATTTCAAAGTTTGACCATTACAGTATACATACTATGAATTTGACTATTGAATTAAGAATTTTGATTATTGCTAGGATTCTCAGAAACTTTCATAGAAATTGGCAAGGCTATTTGACAGATGTGTGTTTTCCCTGTATAAAAAGAGTGATGCATTTTTCTAAACTGTCTTGATTTTGGAAGAATTACTTCAGTAGAAATTGTCAGATGTGTTAGAAGTAGGGTGACCAGATGTCCAGATTTTATAGGGACAATCCTGATTTTTGGGTCTCTCTCTTATATAGGCTCCTATTAACCCCAGCCCCTGTCTTGATTTTTCACATTTGCTGTCTGGTCACCCGAATTAGAAGGTTAGTTGTGCTGGGAGGCTGGCAAGAACAGATAATTCCTTTTATCTTATGCAAACTTGCTGCTGCACAGAGCTTAAAGAAATACAGCATTATGAAGCCAAACACAAAAGTCCCTGCCATAAGAACAAAATTCACATTGATCTGAAACTCTGTGGTTCATTTATTTTTTAAATGGACTACATTTGAGCAGTTTATTGATGTCTAATGTGGCATTCTGCTATTTAAATAGGTTTATATTTGTCACTTGAAAACTCATTGTTTCAAAGCTGAAAAGATGGCAAAGAAGATCATTTGAATTTCAACAAGATGGGATGTTTGGCTTCAGAATGCCCCATATTCAGCCAGGCCCAAAAATGTTCAGACATTTATCTCACTGAAGGTTTCAGGATACAACACATGCCCAGGAATTAACAATGAAATGTGTTAGGTAACTTTACTTTGTGTACCTTAACATGGACCCACATTCATTTAAATGTTATAGTTTTCTAAATATTTGAAAATGGTACTTGTATACAAAAATATTACAAGCTGTATAGAAGAAAAAAGTGATAATACAAATATTCAATGCTTTCCAAAAATGTGCTTTATATACAACTGTATGGCACAAAAATGCTGAACTTAAGTTTTTGGAAAAAGGCAAGAAGAGAACCATGGGAATTGTGTGCCTGCTTTCAGCACCTTGTCATGGTGTCAGCAGTCTGTCACAATATGCCTGGGTCAAGAACATCCGTCTGCTTAGAATTCTGCTTGTCTGAAAATCATTCAAACAGGCAACATTGGAATGTTCTGCATACAGCCATGTTACAAGTACAGAGGCAAGTACCAAATAAACAAGACAAGTACATTTCAAGACTTGCATTCATACTTGGACTCTGATAGCAATTGTATTGTCTTGCACTATGCATTTAGTGTGATCACTTGGAAAATGAGAATTGATGATGATGATGTGGCTTTAAGGTCATCATACATTATTTATCTACCACATTGAAATGCAAGAGCAAGGACCAGTTTGAATAGTCTTAAAATATTTTATAGATGCCTTCATACAACACTTTCGTCTTCCTGTAAAAATGCAAGGACTTCCTGAATCACCACAAATACCTTTTAATTTTTGTAACCCTGCCTAACTTTTCCTTGCGCACTGCACTCCAAACATTTGATGATAGTAGCAAACAGCATTCTCTATACATTCAAGCTTTCAATACACTGAAAAATTTGTGAGGGAGCAAATGGAACAAACCCGAAAAACATGACAAACCTATATGAGATATAAAATATGACTTGCATCTAAGAAAAGTTTGGTACATCTCCTACTGATTTGGCCAGAACTAGGCTCCTTTTGGTGTCAGCACGTAGAGTTGTCGATTGTCCATGAAGGTCCCGATTAAAATCCTAACTACCCTGACATGCAGGACACACACAAATGTACTTCCAGCTATTATATGGGGAACTCTGCAACAATGGATTAGGTATACTGCTGTGTCTGGCTACCAATAGGCAGACACCTCACCTTCCCCTCCACCCCACCCCATCAGATTTAATCTGAAGAATTTTAAAAGTATGCTCGGGGGCTAGGTGACAAGGCTGACGTAGTCTGTGGAATAACTATAAGGACTCTTCACAAGCAATATTACTGGTGTAACATGTCTCTCACCATTGCTTATACAAGTAGAGCTATACATGTAGTTATTCTGAAGCTTTTCCAGTCTGGCAGAGACTCTTCAGGAAGACACTCTTTACTACTAAATTCAGTAGAATCCAATAGTGTTTTAACTGCTGGTCAGCTGCCCCGAGTGGAAGAGTTCCAGTCTGATGGAATGAGAGAGATTTCTGGGAGAGGCAGCTTCAGCTTTGAAATAATGAAGTTTCAAGTAACAAATAAAAAATATAAGCCTAGTTAAACAGCAGAATGTTGCATTAGTCGTCAACATACACACACACGTTTCAAATCCATGTGAATGTAGTTCTCCTGGCAGGGACCTCTGTCATGTGTCATGTAAAAGACATTGTCTATTTATTGTGCCATATGAATAATAATGATTCCAAATCTCTTGCACTACAGCATACTTAGAGCATAGCTGAGAGAGTTTCTGATGAGTGGATTGACAGGAAAAGAAAGATTTTTAAAAGATCTGTTTAGTCTTCCATATTCCCCTCTCCTATTTCCATTTTTAATCTCAGATCTGTGGTAGGCTTTGTTTTTGTCTTCTCACTACTACTTCTCTCTAATTCCTGCTGCTTCTTGCAGATTAAAAAAACAAAACCTAAACAAGGCCAAATTATAACCTCCCAGCACAGTAGAAAGTTGGTGACTCTGGAAAGGAGAACAGATTATCATCATTTTCTGTTTGGGACCCAAGGTCTTGAACCAATGTCCACAGGCCTCGGAGAGCTGCCACTCACTGACTGGCTAATGGTCATCAGAATTAGGACCTGAACTCTGACAAATGAGTCCTGGGAGCCAATTGGTGGAATACTAGAGGTCCTGATTGGTTCACAGCTCCTGTTGAAATGCAGCACAGCAACAGGAAGCTCTCCATAGCTGGTGGCTATCCAGCCAGAACTGGGTTAACTCGCTTAGGGCTGCTTCTCTAGCAATATCTGATTATGCTGCTGATCTTCTGGTAACCAGACCCTGCTTGCCTCCTGACATTCAGTTTGCCCTCTGGACTCCTGGTAGTGGATCCGGCCTGACTCCAGACCCCTGCTCTAACTGCTAGGTCAGACCGCCCATGTCCCAGTCATGACAATTTGCATGGACCACATAGGCCACAGAAGCGGTCTCGGGACCAGCAAAATGGACCTGGCTAATGCTTCAGAAGCACCAGACACACTTGAGTTGGCCAGCTGCCTTCAGAGGACAACTGACCCCTGCAGGGCGATGTCATCCAGCTGAGCCTGGAGAACCAGCTATTCCAAGTCAGAGTTGAATGCCCAAAATGCCAGACTCCAGGCATTGATCAGGCAGCCCTGTTCCCTGATACAGCTGCCAGAACAATTTGATGGTAATTGCCAGAAATTCCGGGGTTTTATAAACCAGTGCCGCCTCCTGTTCATGAGCCACCCACAGTTCAATATTACTGATTGTGCAAAGTTGAGCCTGGTCATCAGCCTGCTGTCCTGGGAAGCCTTAGACTGGGCTTCCCCTTCTTGGAGTGTGACAGCCCAGTACTGTCTTCCTCCAAGGCATGTCAGTACTATTTAATGATCTGCACTGAACTCAAAAAGTGGAGGCTGCCCTAAGGAAGCACCAACAGAGGCTGAGAACTGTTGCCTCCTGTGCCGCACAATTCTGCCACCTTACATACGACACAGACTGGAACAAGGCAGCACAAATGTAATGGTTCCAGTGGGGCCCACAAGAAGGATATTAAAGACAAGTTAGCCAGGGAGGGAGGCCCATGAGTGTGGATATCCTCATGGATCTTGCAGCCCATTTCGATAAATGGTTATGAGAGCAAAGAGGAAAAAATGGGGGTCTTGCAACTCTCCAATCCAGGTACTGTGATCCTTTCACCAGTGCCTCCTGCAGAGCCAATGTAGGTGGATGTGGGTAGTCGAGGACTCACCCCCATAGAAAAGGAATGATGATGCCAATACAATCTCTGTTTCTGCTGCAGTGAGTCAAGTTGCTCCATTTCTGCATGTCTGATATGATCTCCAGGGAAAAGAGTCCCTCGCATTTCAGTCTTGACTGGATCACATCTGGAGCCCCACCCAAGGCCTCCTCACTTGCAGGTGCCAATCCATTTCCACATACCTGGGGCATCCCTGAAAAATCTCATCCTACCAACCCTCATTGACTCAGGCACAGCTGACAATCCGTTCATTTGGTGGCAAGCACAGGAAGTCTGTTTTACACCAGAGTTTTGTAGACAGCACTGTTGGGGATCACATCTGTACCTCAAGAGGTTCAGAAGATGTCAGCTATCCAGGCAGAACCTTCCACTGAAGCTGCATCTGAACTTCCTTCAAAAATAGCAAATAGCAACTGATGTTTTTGAAAAGAAGAATGTGGAAACTGTACCTCCACATCAGGACTATGACTGGCCCATAGAACTGCAGCCAGGAGCAAAAATATCCTTGTCAGAACCAAGAGTACCTCCAGGAGAACCTGGCCCAAGGGTTTATCTACAAGTTGTTCTCGCCAGCTGGGAGTCCACATGTCTCTTCTCTGCTTACCATCTGTAGTCCAATGGCCAAAGGAAAAGAGCCAATCAAATTCTTGAGCAGTATCTGTGACAGTACATCAATCACCACTAGGATGATTGGTCTTCATTTCTGCCTTATGCAGAATTTGCCTACAACAACACAGACAATGTGTCTACAGGTCAAAGCCCCACCCCCTTTTGAAAAAAATCAATGGGTACAAACCCCAATTCCACCCACAATTACTTGTGTCTTCTTCCAACTCAGCTGCCTCATATGTGAAAGAGTAGATTCATTGGGCCCAAGAAGAAATGACAGGACATCTGGAAAATCCAAGAGCAGACTATAAATGGCATGCAGGCCAGCATCAACAGCAAGGCCAACCTACTCAGTGCGACAAATTTTGTGGAGAGCCAGACCATATCTCCACACAGACAGACCTATTCACAAACTGGACTTTCAATTCCTTGGCCCTTTTAAGACCCGGCAGCAGGTTAATCCAGTCACCTTTGAACTACAGCTGTCTTACTCTTTGAAGATTCACCCAGTGTTTCATGTACCACTTTTGAAACCCTAGACAGAAAACCTTTTCCCTCACTGGACCCAACTATCTCCTCTACTGGTACAGGGCCACGAGGAATGTGTGGTTCACAAAATCCTGGATTCTAAATGTAAGCGTGGTGGGCTATGGTATCTTGTTGACTCTTAGGGATATGGCCTTGATGAGTGCACCTGGAAACTTGTGGAAAATATACATGCCCCCACACTTGTGCAAGGGTTCCATAAATATCACCCTGAAAAGCCTGGTCCCATGTTGCCCTGAGGTCACCCCTTGGGGAGGGAGTGATATCAGGGCCTGCAGGTCTTGAACCAAGATCTACAGGGCTTTTGTGGGCTCTGGCACTCAGACTGGGGCTCAGTTGTCCCTGCTCCACCTATGCTCCATCCACCCCCACTGGGCCTCTTTCCTCTGAGGCCCCACCCACTACTTGCACAGAGGGGAGGGGGCAGACAGCAGCAAGCATGGGAGAGGGATGGAAAGGAGTGAGCGGTAGGCAGGGCCTTGGAACAGAGCGCAGGCAGAGCTGGGGGATGAGGCCATGCTCTAGGTGCCAGGGCCCCTTCTGAGTGTGGGCCCAGCATCATTGTAAGCCCAGCATTGCACAGGGCTCTTTGGATCTAATAAGTTTCAACCTGTCATTCAGTGACCTGCTAACTGAACTCTAACTGAGAATCACAGCCCTGGGAACGGACTTGTGGAATACTTGGAGCCCTGATTGTTTCAGAGCTCCTACAGAAACGCAGCACTGGAACAGGAAGCTGTCCCTGCTTAGGACTGCTTCCTCCACAATACCTGCTCCAACTGTTTGCTACTGATCTCCTGGGAACTTGACCCTCCCAACCCCTGACACTCAGTTTGCCTTCTGGCCTGCCTCGGACTCTGACCTTCTGGTATCTAACAGCCCTGACTCCCGACCCCCGCTCTAACTACTCAGTCAGATTGCCCATGTCCCAGTTATGAAAGTCTCAGATTGCAAAAATGTGACCTGTGTTTTTGTAATGACTAATGATATTAGTTTTTAGGGTGACAATCAGAAAACATTTAGACTATAACATCTTTGCACTGACTTTTTAATATTAATTTTCTAACTCTGCATAACTCAGGTATAAAGCACCTTTATCTAAGCCATGATTTTGAAATATGACAACACCGCAAGCCTCTTTGTAGGAGTGATGGGGATTAAAGGAAATCACTGTACAGTTGACCTTGTAAACTTATGTTTAAAAAGCTCTAAAATTAAGCTACTTTAAGCTTCAACTGAAAACTACAGTAACTGCATCCTCCTTCATCTACCTGTGCTTCCCCAGAAATAGTCACCTAGTTCAGATGCCCTGGAAGGCTGTAAACTAGAGTCAGTCAAAAGTTTCAACTGTTGCAAGCAGTCCCGCTGAGGTTCATGAAGGGAACTTTATTGTGTCCAAGGAAGAACAAAAGGGTAAATGTGCAAAAGAGCTCCTGACAAAAGGAGATCCCAGTATAGATTAAAAGTATATAATAGTTTCTTTACTCTATGAGTTTATAGATAATAATCAGCTAAAATGGAGTAATTTAAAAAAAAAATTCTATTGTGCCCAAAATTAGACTTCCACATCTCAGTGGAGGACTAAGATGACTTGGGACATTTCTGATCTACCTGTCTCAACTATCTATTATTATTGCAGAACTGATACTTGTACAGTGGGAAGCTTAGTGATGTCTGAGTGTGATTCTATTGTGTGTAATTATTTAAAAGAAAAAGTGAGAGTGTGGGAGAAATGAGTTAAGGTTTGTGTTTTCAAATAAAGAGACATTTCCTTGAGAAACTGATTTTACATTAGATTTCTGTCCAGTTGGAAAATTGTTGGAAGAGCAGACTAAAAAAGCATTGAAAATATGCAAATAGCATACAGTGAGATTAACTTAGCTCAAAGGAAACTGTATTCCAGTTCTGCCTGAATTTAGCATTGAGTAAGGAGTACTTGAGTTTAACAATTTTAAATGATTAAAATAAGTAAATAATTATACTTATTTTGATTATTAATCATTTTTGTTTTCTGATGTTTCTTATTTCACTTCAAATATCATCCTTAATATTTAGGTACAATTGCATAACACGCTAACGAGAGTCATGGATACTGGTCATCATTCAGTGAACCCTAATCAACGTTCAGTCTTCCAGCTGAAGTCAGTGGGAGTGTCATAAACAGATAGTTAAGGGTTAATAGCACAGAAGTACTTCATGTCTCTTTTGCCTGTAAAGGGTTAACAAGATCAGTGAGCCAGGCTGTCACCTGACCAGAGGACCAATCAGGGGACAGGATACTTTCAAATCTTGAGGGAGGGAAGTTTTTGTGTGTGCTGTTAGAATTTGCTTGTTGTTCACTTTGGGGGCTCAAAGGGACCGGATGTGCAACCAGGTTTCTCTCCAATCTCTCCAATACAGGCTCTTATAAGTTTAAAATAGTGAGTACTGGATAGATAAGGCGAGCTAAGCTTATGCTTGTTTTCTTTATTTGCAAATGTGTATTTGGCTGGGAGGAGTTTAAATGTGTATTTGGTTGGAAGGATTTTAATTTGGTACTTGTATACTTAGGCTGGGAGGGTATTTCCAGTGTCTATAGCTGAAAGACTCTGTACCTATTCCATCTTAAATTTACAAAGATAATTTTTACCTTTGTTCTTTCTTTAATTAAAAGCTTTTCTTGTTTAAGAACGTGATTGTTTTTTTTTTATTATTCTGGTGAGAACCCAGGGGACTGGGTCTGGATTCACCAGGAACTTGAGGAGAAAGGAGGGAAGGGGGAGAGAAAGGTTAATTTTCTCTCTCTGTTAGGATTACTTTCTCTCTTAGGGAGAATCTGGGAGGGAGAGAGAGAAGGAGGAGGGGAGGTAAATTTTCCTCTCTGGTTAAAGATTCAAGGACTTTGAATCACAGTAATCTTCCAGGGTAACCCAGGGAGGGGAAGCCTGGGAGAGGCAACGGTGAGGGAAAGGGTTTACTTTCCTTGTGTTAAGATCCAGAGGGTCTGGGTCTTGGAGGTTCCCGGGCAAGGTTTTGGGGGGACCAGAGTGTACCAGGCACTGTAATTCCTGGTTGGTGGCAGCGCTACAGGTTCTAGGCTGGTGATTGAGCTTAGAGAAATTCATGCTGGTACCCCATCTTTTGGACGCTAAGGTTCAGAGTGGGGAATTATACCATGACAGGGAGTTTTGCCATTAACTTAAACTCCAGCATGATTGGTCATATGCTATCAAATTGAAAGCAAGACCAATAGTTCTAACACACAACTTTTCTGAGGGACTCCAATTGTAGCAACACTAGCTATACAACCATGAAATCTAGGTCAGGAGTCGAAGAATTACATCCTGGGGGGATTTTGTATTTTTTTCCCCACTCCATTTATTCAACGTATTTGAAAATTTTAAAAGCTGTATTATTCAGGACATTTTCTAACTGAATAGCAATTTTAATGATCTGCAGAAAAAGAAAATCAAAGGTTTGAATAGTTCTCTTCTCTCCTGATATGCAGCATTTTGAATACTATGTGCTCCTTCATTTTATGGTTTGTGTGCTCCAGCAACAAGTGGAAAATTCAGGGGAGACCAAAAGGAGGAAGGTTTTAAAAATAAAACTTTTTATTTAACTTTCAAAGATAAATACACAGATTTCGAATGCTTTGCATGGATTCTTTCTCAGCAGAGTATCACTTCAATGCATCTTCAAGAAGCTTATGCTACTGAACATAGATCAGGTACATACGATCTCTAACTACAGTACAATTCTTTCTTTGTCCTTGTGATCAGGGCTGGTGCAAGGATGTTTTGCGCCCTACGCGAAAACTTCCACCTTTTGCCCTCCCCCCCAACCCCGGACCCCGCCCTGAGGTGCCCCCCCGTGGCAGCTCCCCCCTGAGGCACCCCTCTGCCCCAGCTCACCCCTGCTCTGTGCACGAGCACCCCAAGCACGCTGTCGCTGCTTCACTTCTCCTGCCTCCCAGGCTTGCGGTGCCTAATCTGATTGGAGAAGTGAAGCCGCTCAGCCCTGCCCCGCCTCCTCCCCGAGCTCGCCGTGGCTGCTTCACTTCTCCCGCCTCGACGTGCTTGGGGAGGAGGTGGGGCAGGGGTGAGCTGGGGCAGGGTGTTCCCATGCGTGCCTTCCCTGCCCCATTACTTGCTGCAGGCGGCCCCCTCTGTCCTCCCCCGCTCCAGCTCCCTCCACCTAAATGCTGGCGGCAACCAGGGCGGCCGAAGATCCAGCTGCTGCAGTTGCTGCTGAAGAAAACTGCGCCCCCAAATCCTAATGCCCTAGGCGACTGGTCGCCTAAATGGTTGCACTGGCCCTGCTTGTGATGCTGTATGGAATCTGGGGGACACTTGAAGATATTATGAATATCAATAATGTAAAATTGCAATTAGTTGTGCCAGATATGCCATGTAAAGTATCTGCAAAAATGTTATAATTTGCCAAATATGATAATCTAATTTATGTGTTTGTATCACCTTTGTATTATAAGTTATGTATGGTATGTCTGTAGTTCCAAACTTGTGCTGTGCATCTGGGTGACACCCCCAGACAGATTGGCATTAACACTGCCTAGCCTGCTTGACAACCCATTTAGGGACATCAGCTATACAACTGACTCATGAGGGCTTGGCTACACTGGAGAGTTGCAGCACTGGTGAGGGGGTTACAGCACTGCAACTCAGGATGTGGCCACACTTGCAAAGCACAGCCAGCGCTGCAACTCCCTGGTTGCAGCGCTGGCTGTACACCTGGTCTGCCTCAGGTGTAGTGATTCCAGCGCTGGTGATGCAGCGCTGGTCAGCAAGTGTGGACACCACCAGAGCTTTTATTGGCCTCCGGGGTATAAGGAGGTATCCCAGAATTCCTGTCCACAACAAACCAGAAGAATGGCTGAACTCCAATCTCCTCTTAGCTACTTGCTAAAAAACAAACACAGCTGCTCTGTGCTCCAGCGAGCGAGCCAGCAAAGGCAGGAGAATTGCTTTGGAATGTTCAAAGCTGTTTGCTTGAGGAGAGAGGGGGGAGGGGTAATGTTGAGCAACTTTTTATGTGGTCTGATGGCTATTTAGGAGTGCATAATTAGCATTTAGTGAATAAGAGACAGGTGGGGGAAAGGTCAAAACTTTTAAAATGATTGAAGGTAGGCACTGTGTATCTTCCAGTCCTTACAACTTGCAAGGCAGGGAGCTGAGAACAGTGTCAGCTCCAAAAATCCACTCTCTCTGTCCCCCCCACGCTCCCTGTCACATTCCACCCCACCCCCCTCTTTTGAAAAGCACGTTGCAGCCACTTGAATGCTGGGATAGCTGCCCACAGTGCACCACTCCCAACAGCGCTGCAAATGCTGCAAATGTGGCCACACTGCAGCTCTGGTAGCTGTCAGTGTGGCCACACTGCAGCGCTGGCCCTACACAGCTGTACGAACACAGCTGTAACTACCAGCGCTGCAGAACTGTAAGTGTAGCCATGGCCTCATTGAGAGAAGGCAAGGGATACACCTTATGACTCAGCAAGGCATGGAGGAGCATGCCTATGGACAGAACTCTCTGGCTTCCAGGCCAGGTGCTGGGCAGCTTGTGTTTGGAACAAAGGAAATCAAGCTGCATGACAAAAGGCTATAAACAGTCTTGGGAATATCTGCTCTTCCTTTTGTAGCCTGCCCTGACCTTGACATTTCCACTGAGGACTGCCCTAGGCACACTGTGTCATAGTCCTCTCCCTTATAACTAGCAATTCAAATGATAATCAAAATGGCCGGTAGGCAAACTCCTGTCAGCCACAACTGTATTAGTTAACCAGCATCCCTTAGTATAAATTAACTTATAGCAAGAAAAGATCCCAAGGCCTGTACAAACAATTACTTCACCATATTAACATAGGACAATGGGGGCTACAATGTTCTGATTGAGTAGATATGGGACTCTCTCATGTCATAATCTGGAACATCAAAGGTAAGGAAGGCAAAACCAGTTTCTATCCCTCACCCATATATCACAACTCCTTTTTTAGGTTAGAAATGGGATGAATTTCTCCAAATTCCTATTATTTTTCATCTTTAATTGCGAGTCTTTGCAATTCCAGGTTCCAGATAGAAAGGGAGTGCCAAAATACCTCAAGCTAGAAATAGAAGTCAAAACAGGTTTTCTTGATTAAGGACCGAATTCCAGGAAATCTCATAAGAAAGCCCATTTTTACTAGATTTTAAGCCCACTTTTGCAGACTGAAAAATCTAAACTGAACTCAACTCTGAACTGTAAAATCTGTCCCTAATTTGGGCAAAACTAAATCAAATCCTTCAAAAATATTTAAGAGTCTTTCTGGAAGATTCCTGGCCCTTCAACATGGATAGCTGAAGCAGAATCCTGATTAAATACCCTGAATCTCAAAGAGTCCAGGAAAAGGAGGAGGCACAGTAAGCATGAATGCTCCTAACTGGAGCAAAGCAGTAGGAAATTTATTTATAAAGTGCACCTCTCCCCTCTTTAAATGTAAAACAACTATAGAGAAATTTCACTAAGTGACAGTGTTAGCTCAAAAGAACTGCAAAAGAAAGCACCTCCACAAACCACAGCAACAACTCAAAACTCCCCCAGAGGAGAGAAGAGCCTAAGTGATTAAGCAGGCCTTGCAAAATGCCCTGAAGGTTAAAAAAAAAAAATTAGATAGGACTCTTCAGTCAATATTTTAAAAAGTGGAAGTCAAAAGTGAGGAAATCAGAAAGGAGCATAAACTCTGGCAAATGAAGTGTAAAAATATAATTAGGAAGACCAAAAAAAATTTGAAAAATAGCTAGCCAAAGACTGAAAAAATAATAGCAAAAAAAATTTTTAAGTACATCAGAAGCAAGAAGCCTGCTAAACAACCAGTGGGGCCACTGGATGATCAAGATGCTAAAGGAGCGCTCAAGGATGACAAGGCCATTGCAGAGAAACTAAATTAATTCTTTACATCAATCAGCCTTTGTGGCTGAGGATGTGAGGGAGATTCCCAAACCTGAGCCAGTCTTTCTAGGTGACAAATCTGAAGAACTGTCCTAGACTGAGGTGTTATTACAGGAGGTTTTGGAACAAATTGATAAATTAAACAGTAATAAATCACAAGGACCACATGATATTCATCCAAGAGTTCTGAGAGAACTCAAATGTGAAATTGCAGAACTGCTAACTGTGGTCTGTAACCTATCATTTAAATTAGCTTCTGTACCAGATGACAGGAGGATAGCTAGTGTGACAACGATTTTTTAAAAGGGCTCCGAAGTGACCCCAGCAATTAAAGGCCGGAAAGTCTGACTTCAGTACCAGGCAAACTGGTTGAAACTATAGTAAAGAACAAAGTCAGCAGACACATGGATGAACGTAATTTGTTGGGGGAAAAGTCAACATATTTTTTGTAAAGGGAAATCATGCCTCACCAATCTACTAGAATTCTTTGAGGATGTGGACAAAGGGGATCCAGTGGATATAGTTTACTTATATTTTCAGGAAGCCTTTGACAAGGTCTTTCATCAAAGGCTCTGAAGCAAAGTGAACTGTCATGGGATAAGAGGGAAGGTGCTCTCATAAATTGGTGACTGGTTAAATGATAGAAAACAAAGAGTAGGAATAAATGGTCAGTTTTCAGAATGGAGAGAGATAAATAGTTGTGTCACCCAGGGGTCTGTACTGGGAGCAGTTCTATTCATAAATGATCTGGAAAAAGGGGTAAATAGTGAGGTGGCAAAATTTGCAGATGATACAAAACTACTGGTGTGGGGGATAGACCGGAGAATCACACTGTCGCCAGGAAAAGGCAAGTCTACGTGATTGGAGACTCTTTACTGAGAAGAATAGACAGGCCTGTAACTAGACCTGATCGGGAGAACAGAAGGGTGTGCTGTCTGCCAGGGGCTAAGATACAGGATGTGGACCTGAGGCTGAATAGGATCCTAGCGGGAGCGGGAAAGAATCCGTTGATTGTCCTTCATGTGGGAACGAATGATACGGCTAGTTACTCGCTGGACTGTATCAAGGAGGACTATGCCAGACTGGGGAAGATGCTCAAAGAAATCGAGGCTCAGGTGATCTTCAGTGGGATTCTGCCGGTTCCTAGAGCAGGGCGACGAAGGAGTGACAAGATTATGGCGATCAACAGATGGCTCAGGCACTGGTGTTATAAGGAGGGCTTTGGGATGTACGGTCATTGGGAAGCGTTTACGGATAGACAACTGTTCGCTCAGGATGGACTTCATCTAAGTAAGGAGGGAAATAGAATTCTAGGATGGAGGCTCGCCAACCTCATCAAGAGAGCTTTAAACTAGGAAGTTGGGGGAGATGGTTGGGAGATGTTCAGGAGATCTCCATGCCGGAATATAACCTGGAGAGGGAAGTAAACAAAGTGAGAGGGGATACCCTTGTGGACCAAAGAATTGATCCAAGGAGGAATAGTGGAGTAGAAACCAGAGTAACGGTTGATGCTGGTGGTAGAAGGTCTGTGCACGACGGGGGAAAGAATGTCACTGACGCCAAACGCCAAAAATTAAAATGTCTGTACACTAATGCGAGGAGCCTAGGTAACAAGATGGAGGAACTGGAGCTACTGGTGCAGGAAGTGAAATCGGATATTATAGGGATAACAGAAACCTGGTGGAATAGTACTCATGACTGGAGTACAGGTATTGAAGGCTATGTGCTGTTTAGAAAAGACAGGAAGAAAGGCAAAGGTGGTGGAGTAGCCTTGTACATCAATGATGAGATTAACTATAATGAAATAAGAAGCGATGGAATGGATAAGACAGAGTCTGTCTGGGCAAAAATCACACTGGGTAAAAAAGCAACTAGAGCTTCCCCTGAGATAGTGCTTGGGGTGTGCTATAGACCACCGGGATCTGATTTGGATATGGATAGAGACCTCTTTAATGTCTTTAATGAAGTAAACACAAAGGGGAAATGTGTGATTATGGGAGACTTCAACTTCCCGGATATAGACTGGAGGACGAGTGCTTGCAAGAATAATAGGGGTCAGATTTTTCTCGATGTGATAGCAGATGGATTTCTTCATCAAGTAGTTGAAGTACCTACGAGAGGGGATGCCATTTTAGATTTGGTTTTGGTGAGCAGTGAGGACCTCGTAGAAGAAATGGTGGTAGGGGACAACCTTGGTTCGAGTGATCATGAGCTGATTCAGTTCAAACTAGGATGGAAGGATAAACAAATGTAGATCTGGGATTAGGGTTTTTGACTTCTCGAGGGCTAATTTTAAAGAGTTAAGGAAATTAGTTAGGGAAGTGGATTGGACGGAGGAACTTGTGGATTTAAATTCGGAGGAGGCCTGGAATTACTTTAAGTCGAAGCTGCGGAAATTGTCGGAAGCCTGCATCCCAAGAAAGGGGAAAAAAACCATGGGCAGGAGTTGTAGGCCAAGCTGGATGAGCAAGCAACTCAGAGAGGGGATTAGAAAAAAGCAGAAAGCTTACAGGGAGTGGAAGAAAGGCGGGATTAGCAAGGGAAGCTACCTTGGTGAGGTCAGAACATGTAGGGATAAAGTGAGGAAGGCTAAAAGCTGCATTGAACTGGACCTTGCAAAGGGAATCAAAACCAATAGTAAAAGGTTCTACAGCCACATAAATACGAAGAAAACAAAGAAAGAAGTGAGGCCGCTATACACTGAGGATGGAATGGAGGTTAAGGATAACCTAGGCATGGCCCAATATCTAAATAAGTACTTTGCCTCAGTTTTTAATAAGACTAGTGAGGAGTTTAGCGATGATGGAGGGATGATAAATGGGAATGTGGATATGGAGATGGATATTACCGCAACTGAGGTAGAGGCCAAACTTGAACAGCTTAATGGGACAAAATCGGAGGGCCTGGACAATCTCCATCTGAGGATATTAAAGGAACTGGCGCATGAAATTGCGAGCTCGTTAGTGAGAATTTTTAAGCAATCGATAAACTCGGGGGTTGTGCCGTACGACTGGAGGATTGCTAACGTAGTTCCTATTTTTAAGAAAGGGAATAAAAGTGATCTGGGTAATTATAGGCCTGTTAGCTTGACGTCTGTAGTATGTAAGGTCTTGGAAAAAATTTTAAGGGAGAAAGTAGTTAAGGACATAGAGGTCAATGGTAATTGGGACGAATTGCAACATGGATTTACTAAAGGTAGATCGTGCCAAACCAATCTGATCTCCTTCTTTGAGAAGGTGACGGATTACTTAGATAAAGGAAATGCGGTAGATATAATTTACCTCGATTTCAGTAAGGCGTTTGACACGGTTCCACATGGGGAACTGTTAGTTAAATTGGAAAAGATGGGGATGAATATGAAAGTTGTAAGGTGGATAAGGAACTGGTTAAAGGGGAGACTCCAGCGGGTCGTATTGAAGGGTGAACTGTCAGGCTGGAAGGAGGTCACTAGTGGAGTCCCTCAAGGATCGGTTTTGGGACCGATCTTATTTAACCTTTTTATTACTGACCTTGGCACAAAGAGCGGGAATGTGCTAATAAAGTTTGTGGATGACACAAAGCTGGGGGGTATTGCTAACACGGAGAAGGAAAGGGATACTATTCAGGAAGATCTGGACCACCTTGTAAACTGGAGTAATAGTAATAGGATGAAATACAATAGTGAAAAGTGCAAGGTCATGCACTTAGGGATTAATAAGAAATTAAGATATACGTTGGGGACGCATCAGTTGGAAGCGACAGAGGAGGAGAAGGATCTTGGGGTATTGGTTGATAGCAGGATGACTATGAGCCGCCAATGCGATACGGCTGTTAAAAAAGCAAATGCGATTTTAGGATGCATCAGGCGAGGTATTTCCAGCAAGGATAAGGTGGTGTTAGTACCGTTATAAAAGGTGCTGGTGAGACCCCATCTGGAATATTGTGTGCAGTTCTGGTGTCCCATGTTCAAGAAGGATGAATTCAAACTGGAACAGGTCCAGAGACGGGCTACTAGGATGATCCGAGGAATGGAAAACCTGCCTTATGAAAGGAGACTCAAAGAGCTTGGCTTGTTTAGCCTGGCCAAAAGAAGGCTGCGGGGGGATATGCTTGCTCTATATAAATATATCAGGGGGGTTAACATTAGGGAGGGAGAGGAATTATTTAAGTTTAGTACTAATGTAGGCACGAGGATGAATGGGTACAAACTGGATATAAGGAAGTTTAGACTTGAAATTAGACGAAGGTTTCTAACCATTAGGGAAGTGAAGTTCTGGAACAGCCTTCCGAGGGAAGTAGTGGGGGCAAAAGACTTTTCTGGCTTTAAGACTAAGCTTGATAAGTATATGGAGGGGATGTTATGATAGGATAGTTTAATTTGGGCAACTGATCTTGGATTATCACCAGATAAGTCTGCTCAATGGTCTGCGGGGAGATGTTGGATGGGATGGGAACTGAGTTACTGCAGAGAATTCCTTCTTGGGTGCTGGCTGGTGAGTCTTGCCCACATGCTCAGGGTTTAGCTGATTGCCATATTTGGGGTCGGGAAGGAATTTTCCTCCAGGGCGGACTGGCAGGGACCGTGGAGGTTTTTCGCCTTCCCCTGCAGCGTGGGGCATGGGTCGCTTGCTGGTGGATTCTCTGCAGCTTGAGGTCTTCAAACCAATTTTGAGGATTTCAATAACTCAGTCCTGGGTTATAAAAGTGGATGGGTAGGGTTCTGTGGCCTGCCTTGTGCAGGAGGTCAGACTAGATGATCATATTGGTCCCTTCTGACCTATGAGTCTATGAGTCTACTCAAGATAGCAGTCTGCTTGGGATGTAACTTAGAGCTACAAAAGGATCTCTCAAAACCGGGTGACTGGGCAACAAAATGGCAGATGAAAATCAACGCTGATAAACGCAAATTAATGCACACTGGAAAACATAATCCCAACTATACATATAAAATGATGGCATCTAAATTATCTGTTAGCACTCAAGAATGAGATCTTGGAATCACTGTGAATAATTCTCTGAAAACATCCACTCAATATGCAGCAGCGGTCAAAAAAGCTAACAGAATGCTGGGAACCATTAAGAAATAGATAGATATAGGATAGAAAATATCATGTTGTCTCTATATAAATCCATGCTATGCCCACATCTTGAATACTGCATGCAGATGTGGTTGTCCCATCTCAAAAAAGATATACTGGAATTGGAAAAGGTTTGGAAAAGGGCAACAATAATTATTAGAGGTCTGTAACGGCTTCGGTATGAGGAGAGATAAATAAAACTGGGACTTTTCAGCTTGGAAAAGAGACGACAAGAGGGAATATGATAGAGGTCTATAAAATCATGACAGGTGTGGAGAAAGTAAATAAGGAAGTGTTATTTACTCCTTCTCATAACACAAGAACTAGGGGTCACCAAATGAAATTAATAGGCAGCAAGTTTAAAACAAACACACAGTCAACCTGTCGAACTCCTTGCCAGAAGATGTTGAGAAGTCCAAGACACTAACAGGTTTTTTTAAAAAAAGAACTAGATAAGTTCATGCAGTATAGGTCCATCAATGGCTATTAGCTAGGATAGGCAGAGATGGTTTCTCCCTAGCCTCTGTTTGCCAGAAGCTGAGAATGAGTGACAAGGGGATGGATCACTTGATTACCTGTTCTGTTCTTTCACTCTGGGGCACCTGGCATTGGCCACTGTTGGAAGACTGGATACTGGGCTAGATGGCCTTTGGTCTGACCCAGTATGGCTGTTATGATGTTCAATAAGGTAAACAAATTTTAGTGTGGAGGCCTACCTTTCCTGCGCACACTGTCTAGAGTCTCCATGGAGACTGCCACTGAGAGTCACCCAGCTGATCTCCTATAGCAGGATGGAGCATAAAAAGAAAAATGCTCTTTAAAACAGACACAACACTTATAGGAATTTATTGATCAAAATCAACACCTTTAGTATCATGGGGAAAACAAACGAGAAATCAATGCAGATTACAAAACAGTGATATAATAGGCACCTTGAGAGGAAACACCTCTGAGGAAGTTGAGTTTTGTACTAGCTGAAATTTTTGAGCAGACTATTAGTGAAGCCCTTATGGACAAAAAGCATGAATTGATCTCATCATCATCATCATCATTATATATGAAAGGTCACAACTTTCTTAACAAGGAAAGATGAAAGGAAAACTCATGGTTATAATGCCTGGGCTACTGAGGATCCAAACAGATCTCTAAACTGTAAAGCTTGTGAAAAGTCAGTGACATCTGTTTACTCAGCTGAGGGGTTATCACTTCCCCTATCCGCTGTGAATGTTTTCCTATTTCACTGGCATCACCCCTACCTTATACAAATTGATCATCAGCCAACTAGCTCCCATTCAAACCTAACTTCCGCTAAACTTCAGGAAAGAAAAAAGATCTTAGTCCAATGCAAAACCTTTAAAAATCAAGAACATTCTCACAGCAAACTAAAAGTTCCTGCACTCTCTTTCTGAATAAGTACATTTGCAGAGAGAACAGACACTGCTGAATGGTTTATCTCAAAACCTTAAGGTCTCCAAGGGCCAGGTACTCATGCAACATCTTGAACTGAATTGTTGGGTACAAGAGATGAGGACACTGAGAACTGAAATAAAACATATCAGGTCCTTCTAAAGGCATAAAGCTTGGATAATAGTTTGAAAAGAGCTCTCTTAATTGCTATTAATGTAATTATAATTAGGGACCATTTATTGTCCATCAATGACATGTTACATGTAATTTAGTGAGTTGGCTGCTAACAAGGTGATAAGATCTATATTTGTTGGTAGAGTTAACTATGTTTAGTTTATGGTTTCTTAAATCTTAACTAAATATGACTCTTTACACTAAGACAAACACGGTGGGTGAGCTAATATCTTTTGTTGGACCAACTTCTGTTGGCAAAAAAGACAAGCTTTCAAGCTCCACAGAGCTCTTCTTCACATCTGGGATGACCTGAAGAGTTCTGTGGAGCTTGAAAGCTGGTCTCTTTCAACAACAGAAGTTGATCAAATACAAGATATTATCTCAACTGTCTTGTCTCTCATATATCCTAGGACCAACAAGGCTACAACAACACTGCAAACAGTCTTTAAAATATAGTTCAAAGTTTTAACCAGAGCAATGTAATAATAATACTGCGTCTATTTCTAATTATACTGTGACATCTAAACAGTTAGTTGAGTGATGTCATAGGGCTTTTTGAGTTGTGAGCATTTAAATTTCACCTGGGAGGAAAAAAATACTAGTAAAGAGCGATAGTCTCTTGCTGAAATGCATAAACCACATTCTGAGATGGAATGGCTTAAAAAGAGGGCAAACTTTTTGTGCCCCTTTCTTTCCTACTCAAATTATTGCAGCGATTGCAAAAACTTGATATTATCCAAAATATCAGAGAGAGAATGAAAGATTTTGACAACTCTCACTATACAAAAAAGGATTCATCTATAGAGAAAAAGATCAATTGGTTTTGCAAGTTAAAATTACAGTGCATAAGGGAATAAAATGCATAATACTGAACAAATAAATTTAGGGCATCAAATTCTACTTTAAAAGTAAACAAGGATTTGCAGAACAAGAAAGCATTTAAGGTCTTGGAGTGGGAAAGGTCTGCAAAACCTGCTATTAAATAGCTTTGAGACAGTATCAACATTTTGTAAAATATTTCACATTAACAGTGTCCTACCTGAATTGTACTGGAAGAAAGGATTTTCAGTCATCAGCTTTGCAAAAATGTAACTGTTCCATTTTCTTTCTTCAGCTAAAGCAGTTACTCCCAATCAGTTATTCAGCAAACACATGCCCATTTAAAAGTCAGACAATTAAGCCACAGACTGTGTGTGACCCAAGCCATTTTCAGTGCTGAGTCAAATGCTTATGCTTAACATGGAGGAAATTTCAAATATATCAAATGATCTGCTGCCAGTACCTGTGCTATTGTGCAGATCAAGTTTAGGCCAGTCTACTCGTCCTCGATGTGTTCCAAATTACCGTAGTAGTTTCCCAGTCATGCAGTTCTCTGACTCCTAACTGGAATTTCCAGAGACACTTGCAGCTTGTAATTAAGCAAGGTTATTTTAGGCACTGACCTAAGTTCCAGTAGAATGTTAGCTGTATCCACCGAGATAGCAAGAGAGAATTTAATCTAAGTCAGTCACTCGGTTACCTTGCAAAGCTGATGTAGGACAGTATTAAATCTGTAGTTCATGAATATCAAAGTAAATATTTCATCCCTGGTTTGATTTTAATATTTTAACTTCCAGGAAAAAAAAACCTGTTGACTTAAAACGAGGCAGTTTAGAATTTGTTTTAGGATATAACTGATCATATGCTTGGAACAAGTATATTAATAGGAGAAGTTGTAACTTCCCTAATGGAGTGACTCAGATGGTACAAAACAATATGAAACAGACATTAGCAGCTGCCTTTCTAATGTTTTTATTTGTACCACACTATATCGTAGTCTCAATGGGAATGAGGAATCGCTTGAAAAGCTGAACTTTATTACAATTTCTCCTAGTTACTCCTTAACTTCCCTGGGCTCTCCTTTCTGTACACTGCTCTACCAAACCTGGCTTTCCCCTGAACTCCTTTTGGATTGGGCTTCTTTACTTTAAACAGTTTGACAGTTAACATTTAAAGGCTCAGTCATGCCCCAGAGCTCACTGATCACTGCTTCTGATTCACCTATTTTTCTTCCCAACTCAGCTTTCCTCCCCAAACCCTTGCTCTTAGGGTAGAGCGAGGTTGCTGGTCTCCCAGGAAGAACCACACCAAACAGCACTGTCACTGGTCCAGATTAAAATGAAAGCTGTAGTTCCAATCTTTCCCCTTTGAACAAAACTCTCAATTTATTAAATAGTTTTAAACATACATCTCCTACATGATGAATATCACTATACTCAGCATAAACAAATACTAGTACTGAAAACATAGCCTGATTCTTCCATAGCCCTACAAATATACTGATATTTAATCCTAGCATCCCAAAGCCACCTCCAAATGCAAGACAAGCTCTGGCACCCTACTCTAACATTAGCGTCACCTGGACTTCAAATTCCAGACCTGAATGGATGCGAGAGTTGTGACATGTAAACTGCAGGATATGCATAAACATAGTGTACTCAAATATGTCATTTAAATTTGCACTGAATAAACCTTTTTAAAAGAAAGCTACTTCTGATGAGCAGTATTGACAGATTTAGTGGTATAAAAAAAGCTATGAGTGGGGAAAGGGGAGAAATCACTTGAGAGAAACACCTACTTTATAATTCAGAGCCCTTGACTTCTAAGCCACAGACCTGAACCTGGCCTAGCACAATGGTAACCCAAAGTCTTAGACTGGATGATGGCCTGGTGACTGCCGTAAAGTGATTTTGATAGTCTCATATCAGTTCCTAGTGGTCATGTGCCTACATCAGAAAAAACCATTACATTTCATACTCCTGGCACCTGTGTTGGCAAACTTAGCAAAGGCCAAAGATGAATTGGCCATAGTAGCTGAACTTCCTTTACAACCCTACAGGTGGTCCCTCCAGATTTTTGTTGAGTCATTTTAGCAAAGTAGGATGGAGAAGCTTGTACCCTCAAGTCCTATTAGTTAGAACAAGACATGTCCAAAGATCAGTTCGGGTTCATTATCACCAAAACATCTTCAAGTAACCCTATGTCTCTCATTGAACAATGATGATCTGACTCACCCCTAATTCAAAACTTGTCAACTTCCATGGCATATGAATAAAAACAGAAGTGGTAAGACACACTTCTCCAATTAAACAGCACTCACACATAGCTTTCCACACTTCATCTTCACACTCAGGGTGAATAACTTTTAAGGAGAGGGGAAAGAGCATCAAAATTCACCATATATTGGGAATAGCAAGATACGGCCTGCTTGCTGCTCACTTAATACTCAATAGCAAATAGCAATGTCTCAGAAGAGAAAGCAAACTGTATCTCTATAGTTAAACTGCATCCTGCAACAATAAAGCAATACACACAGTAATACACAGGTTCCCATTTTTACTTCTTCCCTAAATAGTTTTAAAAACTCCTTCCATTGCTGGAGGACATTAAGATGAAACTAGATTCAAAATCAAATGTAATTTAAAAATGTCACTCTTCATTCAATGAGTTGAACTTCACAATTACTGCATTGTGGAACGTGCAAGTACTGAACAGTCTTCCCTACTACTTAACATCTCAGTGCAAGAAACAGCTCCACTTGTCCTGATTTTCAAGTCTTCAGAAAGCTGAACTGAACATTTTGAACTCAGCTTGTTTTCCATGTCATTGATTTGATTGACACTTTGTCATCTCAGTATTCTCAGAACAACATTTACAAAATCATTTCTTAATTTCCTGTACAGTAGAACCTCAGAGTTACAAACACCAGAGTTACGAACTGACTGGTCAACCACATTCCTCATTTGCAATCAGGCAGCACCAGACACACACGTACAAAAGCAAATACAGTACTGTTTTAAAACGTAAATACTAAAAAGTAAAGGGAAAGTTTAAAAAAAATTTGATAAACTAAGGAAACTTTTTCTGTGCTTGTTTCATTTAAATTAAGATGTTTAAATGCAGTATTTTTCTTCTGCAAATTAAAGTTTCAAAGTTGTAGTACGTCAATGTTCAGTTGTAAAGTTTTGAAAGAACTATAACGTTTTGTTCATAGTTATGAACAACCTTCCTTCCCGAGATGTTCATAACCCAGAGGCTCTACTGTAATTGTAAACCAAGGGTTTCAAATCTATTGCAGTCATAGCAGTTTGAATTTCATCTAGACCGTTGCTAATCTCCACTGAGTTCTCACTAAGTAAACCAAACAAATCTATTTATCTAGATTTCTACTACACCCCACTTATCACTGCACCATCTGAATATCATTATCCCTGGGTGGTGTGTACCAGGAATCAGAGAAGCCTGCTTTTTCTCCCACTCCTCCTCCACAGTGGATACTAAAGAGCAAAATATCAAATCTTCAGTCAGTTCAGGACTATTTTACAGCAATATCATTCCCTTAATTTCTGTAATAAAATCATCAAAAGTCATCCAACTGCAAAATAAAAACAGAACTCTGCTTAGAAACTGTTCACTTTTCCCTTATTATGTTTCAAAAGTTCATTTTTAGATTTTTCTTTGCCTATCCAGAGACAAATCTGCGGGTGCATTGTAAGAAATTCAACAAATTGTTTCTTTAACCATCTTCATTTTTAAATCATTTTCTGAGGCATTGCTTCTATTATTTGTAACACACAGAGCATCCCCCCCAAAATCAAACTTTAAAAAGTATGTTCATGAGAAATTCTATTAAAATAAAATACCACTGTTTAACCAAGGAGGCACTGAATGTGAGAGATACATAGAAAACATTCATGTTTTCCCAAAAACTGTTTGAAAGGCTCTTCACCTGTCAAATTCCAATGACATCTCCCTCCAAACCCCTTGGAAAAGCTTAACTTAAGCAAAGAAAACTTCAGATGAATGTACTGAAGGATTCTGGTAATCACAGGCACTGTAAACCTATTTGTTTCCACCTAAAAATTCTGGGAATGCATCGCACACAAACTTAAAAGGTATTAAATGCCTCAGTGCGAGTAATTAAAGCAATTGGCTACAAGCTGACAGTTAAAGTTTTACCACATGGTACAATTTAAAGTAAAATATGATGACCAGATTTAGATCTCAAAAAAGAATCACGAGGTCAGCAGTTGGAGTTTTTGAATGAACTGGCCACGCACATACCATTGCCTGAGACAGTAAACAGTGGTCATAAGCAATATGACAGGCATTGCAACAAGTACAGTACCTCAGCATACACATACTTCCTCTGAAATCCAAGCTTAAGGGCAGATATATTACTGTAATCAATACTGTGCTGAATACTTTCAGAACAGCATCTTCGTAATAAAAGATTTCTTATGTAACACCCAAACAAAATTATTTGTAGACATCATGAATCAACTGGCTTGCTACAGCTGGATGCTATGACCACACGCACGCACGCACACACGCACACACACACGTGACCAGATTTCCTATTTTTATAGGGACAGTCCTGGTTATGGGGACTTTTTCTTATTTAGGCGCCTATTACCCCCCACCCGTCTTGTTTTTTCACAGTTGCTATCTGGTCACCCTAAAACACACACACATTAAAGCCCCCTAAGAAGGAATTTAATCTAAAACATGAATGTTTATTCTTTCTGAATTATTTTTCTCCAAATAAACTAAAATTTCATATGTAAATGCGTCTGTATTCCATTGCAGTTAAATTCTAAAATATATAAAACAGCACATTAGTATTTAAGCACTACAAGTTGTACTTTATTAAAATAAGGGTAACATTACTGGAGTTTAAAGTAACTGAGAATCATGGAATCAACATTAGGGAAGCAAAATGCTTTATAAATGGCCAAACTGTGACTACTGACTTTGGAAGTGGGGGCAAGGATCCTCTCTCTCCCCGCTCATCCTTGACCACGGTAGTGTTCCCAGGTTTGGGTTCAGAGATTATGTCCTCCAGTGTACTGTTTGTGCTGTGCTTGCTTACACTAAGGGGGGAAAAAAATCATATGATTTCCTCTCTCCTGTGACAAAGCTCTGTCCTTGTCTCCATGGGTCCTGCATTTCCGGGTGGATTTCAATAGCCTCAGAGGCTCACCGTGACCCTCCATGTAGCCCTTCTCTCTCTAGAGGCAAGGGTCACAGCGTACTGCACCATTTTCATCATAAGCCAGCAAGGGAGGTGAGGAGAATCTACCCTCCCTTGCACAGTCTCTGTTGTCTCCCAGTCTCAGTGATTAATCGGGGGGCAAAGGAGGGAGCCCAGGCCTGCCCTCTACTCCAGGCTCCAGCCCAGGAACCCTAATAGTATCAGTTATGGTAGCTGACTTTTTAGAAAACAAGACACATACAACTGGGCCACTTCACCACAGCAGCCCCCACTTCCTCAAGATCCACTTCACCCTTACCCCGGGGCCTCCTACTTTGTGCCTGATATGGTTTATATTGCTCAGTCTTTCCAACAACACAATTTCCTCCTACAACTCCTGACGCGCTCCCACCTGACTACCTGGGAGGCTTTTAACTAGTTTCTGCCAGCCCGATTAGCTTCAGACATCCCAATCAATCTAGCTATCCTCCCTGTCTTCTCGAAAGATCTTAATTGGCCCCAGATGTCTTAATTGACCTGGAACAGCTGCCATTTGCTTATCCTGGTAACAAGGATTTGTTTAGCCTGTGGCTAATATATCTATCTCCCATTACTTTACCATAGCCATCTGGCCATGCCCTGTCACACTTCCCTAGACTCTTCACAAAAATGATGCATGTATCTCAAACTTACACCAGAGTGCAAAGTTTTAAATGAATAAATACTATATCTTGAGCAGAAAAAACCTCTACTTTCATCTAATAGTCAGTGTTGTGACTTTAAATGGTAGTTAATTTATAAAAAATAATCTAGGTTTTGGAGAATAAATTAATACTGATCTGTCAGATGAAATTCCTGTCCTACACACGTTATACTCCTGTTCTGACAGAGACGTTCCTGGACCTCTAAGCAGAACATAAATAAACAAAATGCAAGTGGTGTACATGAAGTCCGTTCTAAGATATAAAACAAAACAAAGGAAGAATGAGCATTATTTTTTTCACGTACAATAGTGGCACTATGCAATAGGATAGCAACAGGATCCATTAGCCTCTCCTTTCTCAGGTCCAGGCCTGAGAAGGGCTGAGCAACTGCAAGTCTACACCACTCAGGACCAGGTCTCTCACTCTGCCTTGAAATTTGATTAATCTCTGTCTAGTATTAAGATGCAATACTAATGGTATGCATGGTACACTCCTTACGGCATTTAGAGGACATACACTCCATGCACCCTTAGCACAGGTATAAATCGAAATGTAGACAGTAAGGCACTGCTTAGGGAAATAAAGACATACTTGAACCCTGTGGGTATGTACCCTACATGGCTCTCTACAGGCCCAAGCAATGCCTCCCCTGTCTACAGTTCCGTTTATAGCAGCGTAGTGTCCTGCTTCCTCCCTGCCATGAGAGCATCTCTCTCCACCATACGGAAAGGCTCCAGCAGCAAAGAAAAGCTCTGGCAGAAGGGAGCCAAAAGAAAGGCTCCAAAAACTCACTGCTGCAGAGCCTTTCCTCACTGTCTCCTGCTTAGGCACCAACTTCCTCTCTACCAGGGGTGTTCTCAACCCCCAGGCCCTCCCCAACTCCTCCCCTTCCTCCAAGCTCCCGCCTCACCTCTTTCTGTGCCTGGCCCTGCCCGCACTCCACACCTTCACCCAAGGCCCCACCCCACCCCTTCCTGAACCCACTTCATGCCTACCCTCAAAGCCCCACCCCTGCTCCACCTCTTTCTGCACCTTCTCCCACTCCACCCCTGCCCTCAAGGCTCTGCCCCTTCCTACCTCCACTTCACCCCTGCCCCCAAGGCCCCAGCCCACCAGCAACCAAGCTCCCCCTGCCACCCCCACAGCACCCTGGAGTCAACATGTATGGCCTCCTGCTTGCCAGAGCCTTTCACTGATGTGTGTAGCTACACATCACAGTGTGGATGTAGCTTGCTTTTCACTGGTGTGTGACTACACCCATCCTATACACCACAACTAGTGGTGTGCCCTAAAAACCTATTGCACATATCCTGTATATACTATTATTTAGTACTTTATTTCCTGGTGATGTGCTTGCTGTAGGTGAGCTATAGGTGAGAGTGAAGTGAGGAGGGCTGGTAGTCTATTGAAGTTTTTTTTCCCCCTCTCTCTCTCTCAAACACAGAGGCATGTAAAAGCTTTATAAAATGTATAAATTAACACATTCAGTTGAAAATAAGGTTGCCCAAATAAATGTAAAGAAAAAGACAAAATGTTATACTAATTTTAAGATACCTTTGTCTTGAAATTCTGAGTTGTGTGATGAAACATATACGAACTGCATAAGTTTATGTACATGCTGTGCCTACCATCCATACAATAAATACTGTATATTAGGAAGATAAGATGATTTCATAGTTCTGGGTGGATTCCATAACTAATGTTTTGGGCCAGGCAAACAGTTCTTGGCACACAAGAGGGGATACATTTTCAGTGAGGTATCCTGAAAATGGAAAAGTGGACTGACATTGAGGAAAATGACTTGGAACCGAACTAGTGAGCATGGTGAATGAGTCATGTGTTTTTCTTAAAACACCTATACTTTCAGAATGTGATTAAGGTACCAAAGTTCAGTGAGATGGCAGGCATGACTAATTTGCATAATTATGGGTTGATTAGTGGGTTTTAAATAGATTTAATGGGTTACTTTATTAGATTTATTAATATGAAATGTTTGTCAGAGATGTCTCCAGTTTATTAGACACTGTATAGTTTCTGAAATCAGAAATTTATTTTTAATTTTTTTCCCCATTGATCAATCATTTTTTTGTAATCAGTGTGCAAGGCAAACAATATACCATTTGCTTAGGCTTGAGTTCCTATGTTATTCTTGTGCTGTGTCTTGACACTAGGGCACAGTACACTGTATTATTACAAATTCACATTATTGATGTCACTGACACCTTGGGTGAAATTAATCAGTCATGTGCAATGAATCTGATCCTTATATTTTTAACAAATATTGAGTTGGACACTGTGAGGGTGAATTTTTACTACCGTGTCTGATAAGTACAGTTTTTATATACATGTTCTATTTTGTTTTAAAGTCTTGTTTTGTGTTTGACACACATCATTTAATTAGATTTTGCATGATGCCTCTTCAAGACTGCAGTAGCATATAGCGAGTGTCAGACAGGTGATGTGGTACTGATTTGCTTTCTGAAGATGAAAATAACTTTTATTTGTTTTTGAAAGTTCACAAGTTCAAAAAGCAGTATAGCTGATTTTATTGCATTGGAGATGACACAATCAATCTCTACCACCAGATGCTACACAAAGTCAACTCACTCAATTTGTGGAAAGAAAGCAGTTGGTTCAGCTGTGACCAGTTGGTTCAGCTGGTTCACCTGCATGATCAATTCACCCCAACTGTGGAGAAGAACTAATTGGTTCTCAATATGTGCTGTTAGGACCAACTCTGAATCAATGTTAATACAGGATCAAAATTTGATGAGGGACAAAGTTTCATGCTTCAGAGGGTTTTCCAACTAACTGACATACTTTTTGTTACAAGGTTTCTTATACCATCCTCTGCAGTATCTGGTATTAGCAACTAAAGGAGCTAGACAGTGGGTTAGATGGACCGCCGACCTGATCCAGTCTGGCAGTTCTTATGTTCCTATTTGAAGGATAGCAACACAGAGAAGAAAAATTTCTTTGATCCAAAACCAGGATGGTTTATCACCCAAATCCTACCTAGAGATGGGACCTGCTACATATTTTTTTTATTTCTTTGAGAAACACAGTGTGAGAAAATGAATCCATCTGGATGCACGGAGAAATTTCATAGGCATTAAGACATTCTTTCAGTAAATGAAATACCTTGGAGTTTTCATTACTGACACTGAAACAGATCTTTTCAGGAACTAAATTAATCTTTTTAGTTCGAGTCTGTTACGTATCCCCTTGTCACTGTATATCTTCCATTTACACCTAGCACAGACTGAAAATGATGAGAACCGGGAGGTTTAATATTTTTACTTTAAACAGGGCTGTTCAAAATTTATAGTTTTCTGCTTTAGTGAGGAGCTCATGGAAAACTGATGAAGATGCAGATTTCACCTACACTTTTCCAACATGGTATTATGTTAAAAGAAATCTTCAAACTTGTTATCACTATAAAAATCTGAGTTGACATTTTAAGAGGTATCCATTATAATAGCATGTTACTAACTGGAGCCAGACATGTGTGGGTTACCATTTCATCATTCTTTTAAAAGAGCAAAAGCTGAGTAAAGTACTTCAGTAAAATTCCTTTTCCAAACTGCATTTTTAATATTTCATATTGATTAACTATCCAGACACATATGACAGTTTCAGCTTATGCCCTTATGGATTTAATCAAGAAACAAACACTCTAAATATGGTCTTCCATAGGAAATGAAAAACTGGTTAAAACTGGCTTTCACTAGTCCTATTCCAAGAGACTGATTATCACATTCCAGACATTTCTAGGCAATGAAATTACATCATTCTAAATTTTTTTTAATGGAAACAGCTGTTACATCCAATATTCATGACCTTTAAGCTTTCAATATCAAATTATTCAGCTGTTCTTTCAGTTCATCTGAGTAGCTATGAAATGGAGCCACACAAAACAAACAGTTTTACGCGGTGTTTAACTGAAAGTACCTTGTTTCTTCTACTTTTCTGTGAACCAATAAGTGCAGGAGAAACATGATATACAGAATGTTTAGCACCAAAGTCCTGGTTCTTATCAGAGGTGCAGAAGACTGTTTAAGGACCTCTCTCATCATTCTCACTAGCACTTAATATGCACAACTGTAAGTATATAAGCTTGCTCTGTCTCATCAATTCCTTATTAAACTCCATTGTTAAAGAAATTGAGTCCACCTTATGAGCATTTCATTGCTTAATGGTTTGCAGTGAAGAAAACACTGAATATCTACAGATGAAAGGATCAGTTTTCCATGCTTCTATATTTAGAGGATCATTAACTTATTAAAGGAAGTTAACAAAATCCTTTATGGAGTATTTAATTCATAATGGTATTTCAGACACTCAACTTTAGCATGTTAAATGCAATATGCTACCAGTACGTTCTAATTTCAACATCAGAACCTTTCCTAGCAAAATTGTTTTATAGTACTGTAAATCTAACTATAGAATTCAAAAGCAAACGAATCCATTTCAATTAAAAATAAGAAATGGAAAAAATAATAATAAAACTATGCCAATAACCAGGCAAATTATGCCTTTGGAAAGACATGGAGGACTAAGGTCGCAGAAAACAGCTGTGCCTTGAGGAAATTAGGAGACCTTCCTGACTTTACTATCCCTTTTTGCTGTGTGTTTTAGGTAAAATCACTTAGGGCTGGTCCAGACTGGGGGGGGGGGGAATCGATCTTACATACGCAACTTCAGCTACGTGAATAACGTAGCTGAAGTCGAATATCTAAGATCTGATTACTCACCCGTCCAGACGGCACGGGATCGATGTTCGCGGCTCTCCGTGTCGATTCCAGAACTCCGTTGGGGTTGATGGAGTTCCGGAATCGATATAAGCGTGCTCGGGGATCGATTTTAACCCACCGATACGGCGGGTAGTCTGGACTTGGCCTTAGCTTCCTTCTGTCTGCTCTCCAGTTACCTCAGCAGTGCGATGGGAATCCTGCATACCTAGCCTTTGAAAAGGGCTTGAGCTCTATGGTGAAAAGTACTAAAAATGCACAACACAATGATAATTAGTTTAGCTAGTAATTTGTGCAGAACTGGAAGATCGGTGATCTGCTATCCCAAGGGAAACCCCTCAGATTATGTATCATCAATGCATAAGTACTTTCCCTTTGGGACGCTCCCTGAGCAGATTTCAGAGTAGCAGCTGTGTTGGTCTGTATCTACGAAAAGAACAGGAGTATTTGTGGCACCTTAGAGACTAAAACTGGGCAGATGCTCCTTTTACCCATCGACAGTGTGGCCAGTTCGGCGTAGCTGTGCCACCATTTTTCTCATATAAAGTACTATAAAAATGAGAACTATTATATACACAGACTCTTAATAAAAACATAAATATACATTACATACAAAGGCATACACCTTCCTTATCAGGGCTGAAGCTGCTTGAAGCACTTCAGGATCAACATTTAAGTTTGTAAGACTTCGTATATTAGATGTGATGTATCAGTGATAAATTGCTTTCAGACAGAACTGACATTTAAAAAAAATCCAGAAAAATGACTTTACTGTTGCTGCTACAAAAACATGTAGGTGTGATAACAGCTAAGCATTTGTGGTATTATTTTTGCATAAGGAGAAGCTGACAGGAAATTCCTTCTGCTTTTCTCAAAACACTAGATGGTGCTGTGCTACAATTACAGTCCAAATCTACTTGGTTTTATAAGAAGCCAAAGTTAAAATGTCTCAGCCTTTTTAAATTTGAAATTATATAAATACTTTAGTAACAGGCTACAATTTTTTACAACAACGCTAAGCACTGAGGGAATAGCACTGTATTTGCATTTACTGAAGTTTTCTTATGGTTTGTTTATTAACAGAAGGTTTTATTTCACATCTAAGAAACCAAGAAAAATACTGTAGTCAGCGTACATACACAATGAGATACACTTAATTATGTAAACAACAAAGAATATTTGGGAACCAATAATGTGGTTTAAACATAAAACGTATCCTGAAAGAAAATCTTACAACAGTATTCTAAAATGCAAAACCTGAAGACAGCAAAAATATTTTTCTCATAGAAATACGTTACAATTTTTAACCATTGTTTTGTTTTGTAATATAAATCCAAACAATATTTTTATCCTTGATTGTGCAATCCTGTAAACATGGGTTTAACTTTGCACACGAGTGGTCTCATTGAGTTCAATGGGGCTACTTCCCCTGCACAGGTTACACGTGCACCATTATTTGTCTGCAAATGTTGTTTCACTCAGAATTCCTGCCCTAATGTAGTGGTTTCATACTTGCTCACTCAGGCTCTGATTCTACATACTGCTCAGTATCGATAGGCCCCTAGACCCTCATGGAGCTCCACTGACTTCAGTGAGGCTCTTGCAGGCAGAAGGGGCCGTCCCAGGGAACAGCTTGCAGGATTGGGTCCTAGCACAGTAAACTTGGAACTTTTTCTAAAATTTCAGCTTGATAAAGGGTGGTGAAAGGTCCTTGCAGACTTCTTATACACTTGTCTCCTGATTCATTTTCTCTATTAAAAAAATGATCAACTCCTTTTCTATCAACAGAAACAATTGCAATTCTTTTATGTAGGGACAGATTTTCCAAATGGCATAGGCACAAATATACAGGGCTGCCTGGGGGGGGGGGCAAATGGGGCAATTTGCCCCAGGCCCTGGGCCCCGCAGGGGCCCCCACAAGAGTTTTTTTGGGGCCCCTGGAGCGGGGTCCTTCACTCCAGGGGCCCTGGAAAACTCTCACGGAGCCCAGGACCTGGCATTTCGGTGGCGGGTCCTGCTTCGGCGGTAATTTGGCAGTGGGGGGGTCCTTCCGCCGCGGGTCATTGGGGCATTTTGGCAGTGGGTCCCAGAGCGGAAGGACCCCCCCACCGCTGAATTACCACTAAAGCGGGGGACGCCTCCGCTGCCAAAGACCCCAGGCCCCCTGAATCCTCTGGGCGGCCCTGCAAATATACATACAAGTGTAGGGAGCCAATCATGCACCCAATGTGCACATGGATTTACAAAGATTGCTTGTCAATTTGTAATAATTGTCCCAGCCCTGAGTGGCTTCAACCACGTGGAAGTCAATGAGAGTAGAAGGTGCTCAGCACCTAGTAGGATCGGCATAAATACCTAGTTTGTGTCTACCCTGCAGTAGGGAGGTATGACTGCAACACATGTAGTTTTACCAGAGCTAGCTTTGATATTGCTAAATTAAAGCCAGTTTGCATAACAATCGCAGTGAAGCCACAGCAGCATGGGTGGCAGTTGCTTGAGTATCTACCTGTGCTACCACATTTGCTGCTGCAGCTTCACTGCTATTGTTATTCAAGCAAGCTAGATCAAAGCTAGCTCAGGTATCCATAGGTTTGGTTACCACTGAAACAGCCTGGAGCAATCATGCTGTAAACTCTTCGGGGCAGGGATCTTGCCTACATCCATGTCTGTACAGAGCCGGAGAAGTACAAATGCAATGTGCATGCACAATTGTATATATTTGCCTGTCTTGGATGATCAGACCCTAAGGCTACATAACCAAAAGAAATCTACATAGTCAGCCCAAATATTTTATATCATTTTTAAGCCGAAGAGCATATTAAAATAAATTCTTTTTATCACACCTTATTTTAAATCTTTTATAGTTCTAGCAAATGCAGAAGCAGTCTATCAGTGGAGAAAGGCAGAGCGTGATGCAACTGCTTGTTCTGCAATTTTTATTGTGCTCTGCTGTTTCCCTAATTCTCCATCTCTAATGCAGTAAGTATTTCTTAAATGTGTGCTCTGATATGCAGCTTCCCTCTCCTCAGGATGTGCCACTGGTCCAAAGAGGGATGGAGCTGCTTTCTGAAGTGGCAATTCAGCTTGGTGGGGGAAGAGGACTTGGCAGCAAGGTTAATGGGCACCGATGAAGCACTAAGGTGACCAGATGAGAGGAAGAAAATATTGGGACACAAATTGGGGGGGCAGTAAAGAATCCTGTGGCACCTTATAGACTAACAGACGCACTACATGCATCTGAGGAAGTGGGTATTCACCCACGAAAGCTCATGCTCCAAAACGTCTGTTAGTCTATAAGGTGCCACAGGATTCTTTGCTGCTTTTACAGATCCAGACTAACACGGCTACCCCTCTGAAAGTTGTGGGGGGAGGTCCGCTAGCGGAGGGGAAAAAAACGAATGCTGCCAGAGGAGCAAAAACACAAAAACAAAAACCAGTGCTGCCGGCGGAGCAAAATATCGGGACAAACACCTAAATATTGGGACATCTGGTAACTCTCTGAAGCACAAACAGGAAAGGGAGAAGTGAAGGAGATGGGGAAGTGGTAGAAGAGTTGGAAGCAAACCAGAGGTCAAGGAGAAAACGGAGAATGTTACGAGAGAAGAAAAGAAAATGTTTGGGGCAGAAAAATGAAGGGGGAAAGAGAAAGGCAGTTAGACATGAAGAGAAGGATGAGGAAATAAAGATGAGATAGAAAGAAAAGAAAAGAGTCTGATGTACAGCCTGAGCCCATAGAATCCCTACATAAGCCCACACACCCCTCGTATGTGAAAACAGATCTCAGTCAGCAATTTTAAGACATACCCAAATATTATTCCTGCAGAAAATCTTCAGGCAGCCTGTACTATCACCAAATATTAACTATTGCTCTATAACTATCATTTGATAACTTGCTTGACTTTCCTGTACTAAACATCATGGCAGCAGAGAGAACCCAGTTAGACACTGAGTAATTATGGGTACAACATTATTTCACATACAGATATAGTATAGAAGCCACAGAATACTAGGATAATAGTGCTTTGAAATGCAATGTGACCACTTGGAAGTCTGTGTATCCAAAGGGGACGGTATGACATTACCTATTCATAACTGTACAACCAGAAACAGGGCAGAGAAAAGAGGGAATCTTAAAGGTCAATGCACTCAGTTATCACCAGGGCAATAGAAAATAGCAGGCCACCCCAATAGGCCTGTCTGGCAAACATCAAAAGCTGTGATAGCAGAAAAGAAAAAAAAATCTGGAGTATTCTTCATTCCCTCCACAAGAAATGTGAAAAAAATCCCTATCTGTGAATCATTTTAATCCATGTTTCTTTCAATGAAAATGATGGTACACTATTCATAATCTCAGACACAGGGGTTTTTCTTATTCTGAAAAGGGATTATCTCCTCTACTCATGTCTGCTTTCCTTATTTAACCTTGTATTAAAACCTCAAGCTGAACAGCTGGCTAAGATTCATGAACAGTTTCGATGCCTAACCTCAGCTTTGTAAAGAAAATTATGTTGGGTGCATGTTTATGCATATGTGTGCATGCCTGTGTGAATCCATATATACAGGCACATTTTTAAATGCAACACACCACCGCATTCACAAATGTTTATCCTAATTACTTAACAAATTTAACAACTGCAAAAAGAGATGCATTATTCCGATATGAAAACACACACTATAAAAGTAAATTGTGCTGGGCGGGCAAGAGTGCCGCAAGAGGTCTATGTATATAACTACTAATATTGTACAAGGAAAAGAATGTGTGCAAGACTATTCTGTCTGGGTGGCTTCACCAGGTGCCTAAACTTTACCAGGAAGGTCCTACAAACACTGTACTAAAGTATTCCCAATGACCTCACTAAGGAAGCATTTCCCCCCTAGGTTTCATTTCATTTCTAAACACAAGCATATTTACATTTCATGGGCATAACAAACTCAGTTATCAACCCTTCTTGATTTGGGGGGAAAGCAAACATCTGCATGCTCAGCAGGGAGTCATTCAGCCCCATTCTGTTCTTAGCCTGTTTGCGCATCCTGTTCAAGGACTTCAGTGCTGCTCTAATCCCTAAGTTTCTATACTTATGCCTGCCCCAGTGCACTGCTAAACAATTGATGCTCTTTATCTGTCTGCAATATCATCTCAGTTACTTGAACTATTCTTTCATTTTCTAATCCATTTCTTCTCAAAAACTCAGTTAATTCTTACACCTCAAGTCCTCTTGTTTTCTGTGGCTTTACAGTTTTCAATCACCACCTCATTTAGGGATTTCAAACCACAAGCTAATTTAAACAGTATCATGTGTCTCCACGCCCAGTGAATACCACACCTATATTCCTGACTTGGTCTTTGCAACGTTCACTGTATTTTACACTCAGCTATCTATAGGCCCAAGGGACTCCTCTCAGTGTTCCCAATTCTCATGGAGTTAGCATGAGTCCAATGATAGCTGGTGTTTTTCTTAGAACTGCAGCTGCAGGAAGTTGTTTTATTAGCTGAGAGTCTAAGCTTTTGTTTTATTTTTTAAGTTTCAAGTCCTCAGGGTTGCAGATAATAGCTTAAAAACGTGAACCCTAAAGGCTCAAATCCCAGAAGATAAATAAATAATAAATTTGGGATTCTTTGTAAGTCTCATGATTTTTAAGGCAATCTTATGATTTTTAGGGCATAGCTGGCTCATGATTTCTGAATGATTGAGCTGGCAATACTGTCTTGGCAGCTGAGTACTACAGGGATGAAGAGACCACCTCCCAAGGCCACCCTTCCACAGTAGGGACTGTGGGGAGTTGTAGAGGAGCTATTATGCTTGCTCGACACAAATGAGGAACTCTTACCTTTCACTTGTCTCTCTCCTACCTTGGGAGTCATTTCTGGTGCCTCCACTATGGCTAATACCTTTTATCATATAAAAGCTTGCTCATTTTGTAATTCTTATCTTCCAAGGGCTTATGCTCATCAGCTAACTTCAGAGAGACCTCTGCTTTCATGCCAGCCCAGAAAGAGAGGGATGCTGAGCACTGTGATGATTTCCAGAAAGAAAACCTGGGACAGCTGTGTAGCAGAGAAGGGGTACAGGAATTGGATGAAATATGTTCTCCTGTATCTTAGCAACAGTAAGAGTTGATCAATATCCTGACTCCTTTCTGTCTCAACCCTCCACACGTGTTGCCTTGGCTCTCTCAGCTCCTCTATTCCATCCTTCCTACTGTCCCAACCCCCTCCACACCTACTGTCCTGGTCCATCCACTCTGCCACCTCCCAGTACCCCAGTCCTCCAGCCAACTTTCACTACCACAACCAGATCTACAGTGGGAGCACACACACTTTGGTCTGGCTGCCTACAGAACCTACTTGAGGACATGAACTACTTACAGATACATTTATTTCCTCATCTCCTCATACAAGATGATGTCACTTCACTACCTGACAACCCTACTCCTGCCAACATAGAGCCACCAAAATTGGTGAGCTCCCCTTTCTACTTTATTGTACTTTAACCTCTGGTTATGTTAGTGAATATAAATGTGAGCAGCGTAGTTGTGTTTGTCCTTTGAGGTTACACTCAATATTGTACGGTTCAAAACACACTTTGTCAAGTGAGGAGCCTGTTTGTTTAGTGAATGTTCTGAAGTTTTAAACGGAGCAGCCCCCCCAATATCCCTGAAGGGTCAGAATCCAATTACTGAATTATAGATAAACTTGATGTTATAATGCCTCTCTGTATTCACACCCTACACACTACTGTAATAATCTTTGCACAAGGGATGCTTTGCGAAGTATCATTTGAAAACTGACAACTTGCTGATCAGTAAAATCTGGGACTGGGAGTGTGTGGGGTCACCTTAAAGCATAACAAGACTGGTGGGAGCTAGAGTGAAACCCAAGTGTTACACACTTGTAGGCTGCAGTTACACACAAATACTCAGGGTGTGACTTGCAAGCTGGAAAACTGTTTGTTAGCAGCTCTGGTGGAAGCTACTATCAGCAAAGTATTTGTAAAACACTCATGGTTGGAGGGCAGGAGCGACAGCCTCTCACTGATGTAGATTGCACCCCAGTATGTCACAGGCAGCAGTGCAGACTAACCATGGATGAGAAGTGATAGTGATGAACAGAGACGAGGAATAAGTGGAAATTTGAACATTAACAGCAGCAATGAATGTATTTATTTTAAAGCACTGCAAATTATGCAGGCAAATACATACTGTGATGGATAGAAAGCTATGTTTTCAACTTTTGTGTTTTAAGAATGCCAAAACACTACTTCAATGGAATCTAGGCTTAAAATCATCAATTGTATGAGCATTATCCTGCACAACTTGTAATCTGGCATTATGCAGCATCCAGTAGGATTAGCAATAGCTGTACATTTTGGTTTTTAGGCTGCCTTTACTGCAGAAAGGATGTTTGTTTCCTCACATGTATTGTTGAACTGTTACCTAATTTGTGATCCAGAGCAAACATGCTCATCAGAACACAGCCAGATTACTGCTGCACCAAAATGTTAGATTGCATTTAGTAATTTAATTACATTCCCTTAGAATCATGTGGCCAACTCTACTATAAAGATGGCTCTGCTACAGCAGCTAATTGGATAAGAAACATACAGTCCACACAAAGTCACAATATGCATTTTCTCAGTGAATTCACATTATGGCCTAGAAGAAGTGAATTAAGGTAAAAAAGGAAAACATAACTATTAGGTCTCTAGTTGAAGGATGCTGTTTCATACTTTGGACCAAATTATAAAATGGTGTCAAAAATTTGGACTAATATGGACATGAATTCATTGTTACATTATAACATTAGACTACATCAAGTTTCTTTTAAAAAACAAATTTAAGTATTTTTGTCCTTAAAACAGTAAAGCCCTAATTCTGCAATTAACTCCGTGTATACTGGGGCTCACCAGGATTAGGTCCTATGGGTATATCTGAGAAAGCAGTTCTAATAGTTAGCATATGGAATTGGTAGAGAGGAATTTTGAGTTCTAATCCTAGCTCTGCCACTTACTGTACATGCAATCCAGAGTAAATCACTTAATCGCTTTTTCTGTAAAATCAATACTTACCTACCTGAGGTTTTGCTAGGTGTAATTAAATGCAGTAATGTATGCAAAATGCTTTAAGGTTTTCAGATCAAGATTGCTACATCTGTACAGGTAAAGTATGCATTAGGGGTCAGCAACCTTTCAGAAGTGGTGTGCTGAGACTTCATTTATTCACTATAATTTAAGGTTTCACGTGCCAGTAATACATTTTAACATTTTTAGAAGGTCTCTTCCAATAAGTCTATAATATATAACTAAACTATTGTTGTATGTAATGTAAATAAGGTTTTTAAAATGTTTAAGAAGCTTCATTTAAAATTAAATTAAAATGCAGAGTCCCCTGGACCAGTGGCCAGGACCCACGCAGTGTGAGTGCCACTGAAAATCAGCTTGCGTGCCGCCATTGGCATGCGTGCCATAGGTTGCCTATCCCTGGGATATATTAACAACATTGGTGAGGCTCCTTCATATAAAAACCTGGGAAGAACAAAGCAGTCTGAGAAAGAAGTTAGTTTCTCTCCTTCAAGGTTTTGAGTCCAAGCTTCTCTTTTTGCTCCTGTCTCTCATCTCACTACGTATGAATGATGCAATCCAACCATTACCTGACTCTACTACATTAAAAACGATACTTGATATTACAGGTTTCTTCACCTTATTCCCTCATGCCTTGCCCATTTCTCTTTGTAATCTGATACAAAATGATAATTTTACATTTTTCAGGACTACTCAGTGCATCATTCCCACTAGCATCTTATTTAACCTGTTTGTGAAAATTTGTGAGGAAGGGACCATGGAGGATCTGACCAACAGCCAGGCACATTTGCCCTTTTCTGCTCCATGTGGCAAAGGGCAGGATAGGGCCCAGCTGTGTTGCCTAATTGCTCTCTTTATACCTAACCTATAACTTTTCTTTCTTTGCCATTGCTCTTTGTTCAAGCTTTAAGTTCCCTCATTTGTACTGTTGTCTTGAAGGTATTTATATACTGATCCTATCTTCTCAAGTTATTGTTTTTTATTCTATGTGAAAACAGCTACCTGTTTTACTGGTATAGATTATCCTCCAAGGTTCAGATCATTCTTGTTACTCTTCTGTGTCCTCTAGTTATTTTTTTAAATATATTTTCTAAACTGCAGGACTACAAATGCACAAAATATTCCTGGTGTGGGCACACCAGATTTAAACAGAGCAATCTTATCACCTTCATTTTATAGTGATCTTCCAGTAGATATGCATTTGAGAATGAGATTAGATTCCAGTTTCACAATGGTAATGCACTGTGAGCTCATATTTATTTACTACATCTCCCTAGAAACTGAGGCTTTCTAAACAGCAGTCTCCCATACAGTTTGTATCTGTGCTATTGATGTTCTCTCCCTACAATCATGAGTTTACATTTATTAGTATTGAATTTCATCCTGATACATGCTCTCTGCCAACCTGTAGTTAACTGTGTGTGTGCTAGCCTTTCAGTTTAGTTTTACCAGCAAATCTGATTGAGTTTGAATGTATACCTTCTAGTTTTTATACTGAAAATATCCCATATGGGTTCCAATACTGACCACTCAAGTAATGCAAATAATGTCCTTAAAGAGGCACCGTCATGTCAATTTTAGGCTCAAAATTTAGATTTTTTTTTTTTAACAATCTAGCATTTTCCATAATCTAATATCAATGGGAATATTTCCATATTTGTATTATTAATATACATGGAGACAGTTTATTTTAAAGGCATAATAATCCCCTGCATTATTTGCAGCCCAAATATTGCCATCTGTCAATGTATGAAAACCAGAAATTGAAAGGGATTAGAAACTGACTATAAATCAAAATGAAATTAACCACTTTAACAATATTGCCCAAAGTGAATGGCATGCACAAAATAAACGGTAAAAAGTTTTTAAAATTCTTTCAGGTTTAATAATATGTGTTATTAGCAATATAACTAAGGAAGTTACAGACATATACACACACACTATATATACACACACACATATTATATATATATATAAAGTAACTATTTTAACCTAAGCATGTCCCTTTTATATGATTTCTCACTTGAAGATGACAGTTAAGTCCTTGGGCAGATTTCTTTATAGGTTCTAATAAGAACTATTCCTATGATGCCCCAGCCCACAGAAGTCAGTGGATGCTCAGCACCTCTGGCTTTAGAGGCCCCACTTTAGGCATCCAAAGTTGAAGGGGGAGACAGTGTAAAAGAAGGAATTAGCCTCTTGCTCTCAGTCCACCAGACCATACTGCTTTTCTTCTGCTATTGAGCTGATTTTCTTTGGGACCAGAGGTCACTGACTGCTCAGTAAAGGAGCTGACACGTTAGGCAGTTGGCTTATAGTAAGCTTGCGGCAATGCAACCATTAGTGATAGTCTCGGCAGCACTAACTTAGAAAGGAAAAGTGCTTTAAACTTTATTAAGCCACAGAAAGCCAAGATCCTCTGAGGGGCTACAAAGACTGCCTCTGATACCCACGCTCAGTTGTATGCAAACACAAGCAGCCTTCTCCATAAAGAAATCGGAAATACTTTTAGCTATGCTAATTGGTTATCAGTTGCTTGATTTGGAAAACCAACTACAAAAATCAAGAATTTTATGGGAAGATCGGTTCCACTGGTGAAACGTTCTTCAAATGATTAACCAGATGGATGAGAATTTTATTGTAAGGATACTTGTTATGGCCTCTGAGAGACTACTATCATACGGATATTTAAAAATCACAAATACAGAACATGTACACACTTGTAAGAAAAAAAACGAACAAGTATGACGTTCAAAATACTGAAACGTTCATGTTGCATTTCCATCCTCCGGCTGCATTATCCTATACCTTGAGAATTCTTGGAAGTCATTTCTGGTGCCTCCACTATGGACTGCACATGGACTCCTCCTGAGGGTCAAAATGACAGTCTGAACCTCTACATTGAATGCTTCCGCCGACGTGCACAGGCAGAAATTGTGGAAAAAACAACATCGGTTGCCTCATTACCTAAGTCGTGCAGAATGCAATGCCATCCACAGCCTCAGAAACCACCCAGACATTATCATCAAAGAGTCTAATAAAGGAGGTGCTGTTGTCATCATGAACAGGTCTGACTACCAAAAGGAGGCTGCCAGACAACTCTCCAACACCAAATTCTACAGGCCACTTCCCTCAGATCCCATTGAGGAATACACTAAGAAACTGCAACATCTACTCAGGACACTCCCTACATTAACACCGGAACAAATCAACACACCCTTAGAGCCCCGACCAGGGTTGTTCTATCTACTATCCAAGATCCACAAACCTGGAAATCCTGGATGCCCCATCATCTCGGGCATTGGCACTCTCACTGAAGGACTGTCTGGATATGTGGACTCTCTACTCAGACCCTATGCCACCAGCACTCCCAGCTATCTCCGTGACACCACTGATTTCCTGAGGAAACTACAAAGCATTGGTGACCTTCCAGAAAACACCATCCTAGCCACCATGGATGTAGAGGCTCTCTACACGAACATCCCACACACAGATGGAATACAAGCTGTCAGGAACAGTATCCCTGATGATGCCACAGCACAACTGGCTGCTGAGCTCTGTCTCTATCCTCACACACAACTATTTCAAATTTGATGACAATATATATCTCCAGATCAGTGGCACCGCTATGGGCACCCGCATGGCCCCACAATATGCCAATATTTTTATGGCCGACCTAGAACAACGCTTCCTCAGCTCTCGTCCACTCACGCCCCTTCTCTACCTACGCTACATTGATGACATCTTCATCATCTGGACCCATGGGAAGGAGTCTCTGGAAAAATTCCACCGCGATTTCAACAGCTTCCACCCCACCATCAACCTCAGCCTGGACCAGTCTACATAGGAGGTCCACTTCCTAGACACCACGGTGCAAATAAGTGATGGTCACATTACCACCACCCTATACCGAAAACCTACGGACCGCTATGCCTACCTTCATGCCTCCAGCTTCCATCCCGGGCACATCACACGATCCATTGTCTACAGCCAAGCACTGAGGTACAACCGCATCTGCTCTAACCCCTCAGAGAGAGACCAACACCTACAAAATCTCCACCAAGCATTCTCAAAACTACAATACCTGCACGAGGAAATAAGGAAACAGATCAACAAAGCCAGACGTGTACCCAGAAGCCTTGTACTGCAAGAGAAACCCAGGAAAGAAACCAACAGGACTCCACTGGCCATCACATACAGTCCCCAGCTAAAACCTCTCCAACGCATCATCAGGGATTTACAACCCATCCTGGACAATGATCCCACACTTTCACAGGCCTTGGGTGGCAGGCCAGTCCTTGCCCGGCAGGCCAGTCCTTGCCCACAGGCAACCTGCCAACCTGAAACATATTCTCACCAGCAACTGCACACTGCACCATAGTAACTCTAGCTCAGGAACCAATCCATGCAACAAACCTCGATGCCAACTCTGCCCCAATATCTACACCAGCGACACCATCACAGGACCTTACCAGATCAGCCACACCATCACCAGTTCATTCACCTGCACCTCCACCAATGTAATATACGCTATCATATGCCAGCAATGCCCCTCTGCTATGTACATTGGCCAAACTGGACAGTCGCTGAGAAAAAGGATAAATGGACACAAATCAGATATTAGGAATGGCAATATACAAAAACCTGTAGGAGAGCACTTCAACCTCCCTGGCCACACTATAGCAGACGTTAAGGTGGCCATCCTGCAGCAAAAAAACTTCAGGACCAGACTTCAAAGAGAAACCGCTGAGCTTCAGTTCATCTGCAAGTTTGACACCATCAGCTCAGGATTAAACAAAGGCTGTGAATGGCTTGCCAATTACAAAACCAGTTTCTCCTCCCTTGGTTTTCACACCTCAACTGCTAGAATAGGGCCTCATCCTCCCTGATTGAACTACCTCATTATCTCTAGCTTGCCTGCATATATATATACCTGCCCCTGGAAATTTCCACTACATGCATGTGACGAAGTGGGTATTCACCCACAAAAGCTCATGCTCCAAAACGTCTGTTAGTCTATAATGTGCCACAGGATTCTTTGCTGCTTTTACAGATCCAGACTAACACGGCTACCCCTCTGATACTTATCACAATACCATTTCCTTTCTGAACTATGGTTAGACTTGAACACATCCCCAAAGATAAAAAGCCTGAGAGCTTTTATTTAGTATTGAATGCTTTATCTTCTACCATATATAAAAAAATAAACAGTACTAAATTTGATTTTCTTGACAAAATCCCAGTGCTGCTACTATTTTGGTTAGCAGAGCAAAATTTCTTATTGGCACCCCACCTTCAGGATAAAAATATAATATTTTTAAATTGAAAATAAGTTGACTTTAATTTGGCTTATTCATACCATCAGTATAATTATATTTTTAACTTTTGTTAAGAAATTTTCACAATGAAAGGAGCTAGTACTACAACATTCATATATTCTCAACAAATTACAGCCCCTGGTGAGATCTTTGATGAATTAAACCGCATGATGACTTAACACAACAGCATTTTTTCATCATACCAAAGAGCTCCTTATGCCCAGTAAACATATTTGTCTTTAAAAGTCAGATTCTGACAAAGACATTAACTGAAAGACTGCCCTGTAGAATTGGAGTAGGCAACACTAGTGCAGAGTCTAATGCTTACTGTAACTCACACACATACAATGTCCGTGATTAGAATATATTAGACTTCAGGGTAGAAAGATACCTGCTTCCTTGCCTTATCTCCCAGCCTCCCTTTCCCATTCCACAGAAAACAGACTCCCTGATTGCTCGCCTCCTGGCAGTCTACCTGATCCCCAAACCATTGCCTTAGGAAAACCTCAGGTCCCCAGTACTAATGCAGCTGCGCTGTTTATTCCTATGACCTTTCCATCCACCCTCTGCTGCTGTTGGACCAGGCTGCACCCATTCTCGGTCCAAATGCTCCACTTCTTTCTCTAATAGCAGCTTTCCTCATAACATTTTTGTAGGCAACTCAAATATTGGCTCATAATCCATGTCATTGTAACCAGGCCCAATTCAGCAAGGCAGTGGTCAACACAGAAAGGTGGACAGTGCAATAAGACCCAATAGGACCCAACGGAAATGTTTGGGGAGATATTGGTGCAGGGAGATGGTATCTTGGCAGTTGCATCGTGTCTAAACTATCTGTGTATGTATATGGTCCCATCTCCATAGTATCCACATCTCCCAAATATTTAAAAATATAAACAAATCAAAACTCTTCCTTCCTTTCTAGTCTGTTGGAAAAGTAACTTCAGTAGTTCATAGTTTGGCCTTTGTGAAAAAGCTTACTCTGGAAATAGGGTTGTCAACTTTCTATTCCCTGAAAACCGAAGACCTCTGCCCTGCCCTTCCCCCAAGACCCCAGAAGAACATGATATTTAAATTTAAATTTCAAGACAGTACAGGAGCAAATGGGGCATTTTTTTTTAAGTCAGAATATTTTAAGATAAAAAAACCCCACCTTTGTTGTAAAGGATGAATTAAGATACAAGTCTATTTTGATTAGATGTTCAAATGAAACACTAGCACACCTGTTATACTGTGGAAGAAGTTAATTGGGAGGGCTGAGATGGTGATCAGCCAGGTGTGTGCAGGACAGTCTGGCCAGGTCTGTGTCTCAATTATTCTAGCTGTAAAATGGGGACAATGATGTTTACCCTAGACAGAATCTGAAAATATACAAGATGTAAAATGTCTGGAGCCCAAAATATAGTTGGCAGGCATAAGTGTGGGAATCAGTAGAGCTGGGCTCTGATCCTTGTTCTCGCACAAACTTGTCCATTATTGGTAGGCCTTAGGGCATGGCTACACTTGCAGAAGTAGAGTGCTGGGAGTTAAACCAGCCTTCAGAGACCACCACAGGGAAAACATCGCCGTGTATTTATACTCTTAGCTATAAGAGCACTGGTGTGGCCACATTAGCAGCTCTTGCAATGCCACAAAGAGCAATGCATTGTGGTAGCTATCCCAGTGTTCAAATAGCTGCAACATGCTTTTCAAACACAAGGGGTGGAGTAGAGTGTAATAGAGAGTGTGTTGTGTGTGTGTGGGAGAGTGGGTTTTTGGGGTGCTGAGAGTGTGTCAGCATGTTGTGTTGTAAGTTCAGACCCCACTCCCTCTACGCCTCTCTTTCACACACTCACAGCAAGCAACATTCCACACTATGGTTTGCTTTGTCCAGGAGCAGATAAGCATGCTGACTGTCAGAAACAGAACTTTGAAAGCCAATTTCAAAACAATGACAAGAGTGGCCACTTGACGTAAGGGGATTATGGGATGTTTCCAGAGGCCGCTCAAAGCACAGTAATGCAACACCTCATTCACGCTGACACTGGGGTGTTTCAGCTGAGGTACAACAAGCGGTATCTTTTCGTGGAGGTGGATTACCAGGAGCACTCCAGCTGCAGAGTCCAGGCGCTCTAAGTGCCTTGCCAGTGTGGACAGGTCGGGAGTTAGGGCACCTGGGGTTGCTTTAATGCACTCTAACTTGCAAGTATAGCCATGCCCTAAATCTTTCTAAGCCTCAGTTTCTCCTCAGTAAAAAGAAGTCAATGATAAATACCAACTTTAGAATTAAAGGGCTTAAGCCTACTAGCATTTTCCAAGTAAGAAGTTCTATCAAGTGAGTGGAGGGATTCACATGCATAAAGGGAGCAGGATTTGACGTAATGTTTGTTTAGTGCTATACAAGTACAAAGTATTCAAGCCAGACAGTGGGATAGGTGGGACTAGAACTGAGGAATGCCTGGCTTCCAGTCTTGTGCTTGACCTAGACTATGTGTTTTTGGAGAGGCCACACCTCCTCCTCCAGCAATTTTTAAATTCACAATTGCAGTTCTTCACAAACTATAGCTTTTTGTGGCTTTGCATGCTTCATTATGACTAATTTTCATGCTCAGTTGTGATTGTTACAAGGCTAGATTCTGCCATCTTTGCTCAGGTTGACCAGAACCTTATTTCACAAGCACTCCCACTGAAACCAATAAGGTATTACTCAACACACGTAGAGATAACAAATATCTGTCTCATAGCAGTCACTGATTCCCATTAAAGAGGAGACAAATTTCTTCTATAGACCCCATTTTGAGTTACTTGTAGCTTTTTGAAATAAAATTCTTTTTAGGATGAGAACGTCTAGCCTTGATTTCAACCAAACGGAGTATAGTGGGGGTGGTGGTGTGTGTGATTGTGCATATGAGCACGTGTGAGAGAGAGAAAAATTGAGCTGGACAGATTCAGGAATTTTAGAGGAATAAGCGTGGTGAAAAAAAAGTAGCTCCAATATGCCCCAGTTAGAAGAGCCGCAGTTGCATAATTCAAACATGAATGAAGAAAACTGGACACTTGTCTGCCCTTTGTTGTTGATAGTAGAAAAGAAGCTGGATTAGGAAGCTGGCTGCTTTATCAAACTTTTCTTTTTTCTGAATTGTTGTTGCTTATTTTTTTGTTCCCTTGTTTTTATTTGGAAACTGTGACCAATTTTGCTTTGGCAAGTAATTCACTTAAGTGGAAGTACTTTAAGTTGTTCATCCATGACCATAATACATTTTTGATTAACACTGTCTGGAACTAGAAACAGTCTTGTCTGTATAGAAAGAAAAACAATTCAGGTTTGAAAAAAGCTGGTTCAACTCTTTTTAATGTTTTGTTTAAAGATAACATGTTCATGAATGGGTGACAGTTTCCGTTGTTTTGTGAGGCTTTTCTTCCCCATTTGTTGTTTGCAGTGCCCTCCTTCTAGGGAACGGGTAGAAAATAAAGATGCTGTCACTGAAGGACAAGTTAAAAAACAAAGGTATTTGTCTTTCCTTAACCCTTTCCCCATTTTCTTTTCTTTATTTTCCCTTAATAACCAGGAAAAGTAAACACAAACTTAATATTAATACTGAGGTTGAGAAATCAAGCACATGGGAGCAAAAGATTTCCAACGTAAGGTTCACTATTTCACTCTGTTCACAAATAATATTTTATATCATTCTTTGCTTTGTTAACTATGTAGATATTAAAGAACTTTCTGAAAAGTGACTTTAGAAATGACATTGTGGGATTCCATTTTTATCTTCTCCTAATTTTGTATCAAACTTGCTCAGTTTGTAAGTACAAGTACACAGTTTTAACTGCTGGCCCTGCAAATTCAGCCTGGCCTCCCAAATAATCACCACTAATAGCTCTACAGGCCAGATTGGACTTCTGTTATATCTATTGAACCTTACAATACCCACATTGTGCCCTCATTGACACCCGTTCAAACTCACTGACGGCAATGGGTTTGCACAAGTATAACTGATTAGAACTTAAACAATTCTATGGATGCAGAAGTACAAAAATATTCCAGTTCACTCAATCTTAACTATATGAGCTCTGCAGTACCAGAAGGAATAAAAAGAAAAATATTTTTATCACTGGAGAACAGGATGAAGTGATTTCAGTCAAGGCTATTTAAATCAATGGGGTTGTTTTAAAATACTTGTATTTAAATTAGACTGACGCTTTATAAAACTAATTTCAAAGTTTGTATTATAAAAACAATGAGGAGTCCAGTGGCACCTTAATGACTAAACAGCTTTATTTAGGCATAAGCTTTCATGGGTAAAAAACCCACTTCTTTAGATGCAAAGTTATTATAATGAATTAAAACATAAATGCTACATTTAAAATGCCATTACTGGTAGAGTATCTTATTTTAATTTTATTAAAAAACTGCTATAGGAAAGAAACAAAATTATGAAAATTAATGACCTGATCCTGCAAACAAATACTTAAGCAAGCATGTTACATTACTCAGATGAATGGACTTCAGTGGGACTATTCATGTGCTTAAAGTTAAAGTATGTGCAGCATCAGACACATAAATTGTATTTGTATTGACATTTTTTCTTAGCACTGTAACATCTTTGTTAACAGTGAAGCAATTTTCTTTTGAAGTGAAAATGTAAGTTAAGGCTCCTGTGGTCAAATTTTCAAAAGTCCCTAAGTGACTGAAGAACCTAAATCCCATTTTCAAATGTGACTTGGGCACTTACAAGACTAAGACTCATGGAAAGTCAATGAAAACTGAAGGTGAATTAAGTGTTTTACCTGCTCTGACCAAACTTGCATTAGGTGAACATGACAATTTTGGATGTCATAATTAGTTCATGAACTATCTACCTCCTTACTAAACAAAGCTATGTAGATACTTTTACAACACTGAACAATGATCACTGATGGAAACTGACACTAATCTTGGAAGATATTTTTTAAAATATTCTATGTATCTTTAATGTGTATATATTTATATGTAGACTAGAAAGGATTCCATTTTTAATCAGTAAATGTTGGTAAACATCAATTTCACCATACACACACCAACAGCCAAAAATATTCCATTGATAATAGTCAAATTTTACAGCTAGGCAAAGAAAGATAAATGCTGCTTGAAACCTTACTAGAGTTTGATTTAAGGATACTTACTTTGTATATTTTGGCATATGATGTTGACAATTTGTGTTTTAATAGGTATAAACTTTAACTTTTTGAATCTCCATAATGGTCTGACCCTCTATAATTTCCTGCAACTAATTTTTTTTAAATCAATAATCTAAAAAATACTTTAAAATAATCAATATTATCCATTGGAATTTAAAAAAAAATCAAATTCTGCCAACCTTAGCTACAGACCTAAGGTTTGTTTTTCTGTGGAAATGTTTACCAAAAGAACAGCTTGAGCTGTGGCCAAGGAAACTATTATTGTAGTCATCTGTAGTTACTGCAACCATTATCTATTACCATGTGCATTGCCAATAAGTCAGAGTCTGAACTTCATGAGAATGTCAAGAAAATGTGTACATAGCTGTTTGCTGTCTGATGCTGCCGTAGTACAACACGTTAAAATTGAGTTACAAAATCACATCTTTCCACAACAAATATATCACACTGAGCAAGACTGTACAAACACAATGAAAATCCAAAGACTTTACATGCTGAGCAACTTCGTAAAAATATATTTTTGGACCATAATGTAGGCAGCCATTGTGTTCCCCAGCACTGCTGCTTCTCCATTTTATCCTTTTCTAGATGTTATTTTTAAAAAGTTTGTCGTCAGATCATTGAGAATTGCTAAGAACTGAGCTCAGTCACAACACTCTGACAAAGAGGCCAATTACTTCCTTTGAAATTGTATGTGAATTTTAGTGTTTCTAAAAGTGTGGGGATAACAAAAGCAGCAGGTTCAGCTTCTAAATTTAACTCTGCCAGTGTACGTTAATCCCAAAACACAGAACCTTGTGCTGATTTGTACTATAAAGTTGCTCATGAGTTCCTGGCGTATTTATTTTTCAAGAGCATTAACCATTTGATTTGAATCAAACGAACGTATACAAAAACTACAGACATTGCAAACAGGGTAGGAGAAAATCCAAACTGGCTCAAATTATGTCCACACAGATCCTGTCCGGCCAAGCACTTAAGCAGTACTTCCAGCACACAGTAATCCAATTGAAGTTAATGGAGCTGCTCTTATGCACTTGGCTAAATGCTTAGCTGGAATGTGCCCCTCTTATGCAAAGAAAAAAAAAAAGTACATAAATACATTACATAAGCTATAGCATGATGTTCAATATTGTGAAAGCATGTTGGAAAAGAAAAAAAATGTAACAACAACATTATGATGTTTATTACCATGCTGGCTGCAAATCATAGTTCCAGTTAGGCTTTTTACAATACATTAAGTTGTCCAGTTAACTAAACACCGAACTGAATAGTTCTGAATGAAATTATAGTTCATAATATAGTTCATAATGCTTCAGATTATGTAGCCTTACCAATTTTCACAAATTTTCCATGAATATGCACGAAAAAGTAAAACATGACTCGGGTGGGGCAGCTGCCCGATAGAGGGAGAAGCGGTTAAAAGCAGCACAAGGGAGGCTGCACAGCCCACTGACCAGGAAAGGGTTTATTGAGCCCACTGTAAGGGAGTTTCTTGACCAGCTTTATTTAGGAATTATTTCCAAAGAAAATACGTACCAAGTTACGTATATATTATACAGACAGCACAGTTGTCAGAAGCATCATCAGGAGATTGGAAGATAACATTGCAGATTATCATGAGTTTTTTGTCTTGAATAGGATTGGATTAGGGAGGGAGGACAGCTCTGGGGAGCCATGTTGTAGCCTCTTAATTTCTGGAGAGAACTGTTTATTAAACACTGGTGTGTGTATGTGTAGAGAGGTTGTAGGAGGGTAGATCATGTGCCAGGATAATTTCAAGAGGACTGCTAGGTCAAGCTGCTGCTATCCTCTAGTCTACCAGGGTTTCTTTGGGGATGGTAGCATGCTCAGCTCAGCACAGATACAGACACAGAGCAAGTACACAGTCTACTCTTGACTGGAACCATGAAGCTCAGAAGCACTTGCATGGCTACTAGCCTACTGTGCTCTGTGTATTTTTGAGGAGGGGAGGTGCAGGCCCACTACCTCCTCTGGAAGATGGGTGACAAATAGACCGGGACACCTCCTAGAAGAGGCAGTAAGGGAGCAGCCAGTTTGCAACTTCTGAAGACTGTGGAGCACAGGAGTTAGGGAAGATGCCCGGTCAAGGTGAAGCAGGATCCAATTTTCACTTTCAAATACTGTAAGCAAAAACTGATATTTATCACATTATGGATCCAGCTGGACACAAAAGCTTGAAGACAAATTCTGATCTGGTGTTCCAAATCAGAATGCCCCCAGATGGTCTATAATGCATTTGGGTATTCCACAGTAAATAGCTTACAACACTGCATTATCAGTAATGTCAGATGTAAGGTAGGATTTCAAAACCTAGTCAACATTAGCCTAATTTTGACTTCAGTGGGAGCAGTCATAGAAATCCTATTGACTCCAACAGAAGCAGAATTAGGCCAGTGCTTTAAAACACTCTTCCTCCTAGTGCTTTGTACTCTGAAGGACATTTGAATCTCTTGCTGGGTAGCCACGAAAGTGTATCATGTGCCAGTTTCTCAGGCTTGAAATGGTGCATGGAGTGATTATTCCATAATTATTAGGAATAGTCACAAACTTTCTACCATGATTACATTTTCAAGGCCATTTTCATAGTAAAATTGGCTTGAAGATTTCTTTTGAATAAAATCTGAACCTAGCTTTTATATTTACATAACCCCAGAAGTCATGGGGCTGGAAAGGGGTGATGATGCCATGGCCAAGTACTTCACATATCCCATAGTCCCATTCCATCTGTGACTCTAGGCCAGGGGTGGCCAACCTGTGGCTCTGGAGCCACATGTGTTTCTTCAGAAGTTAATATGCAGCTCCTTGTATAGGCACTGACTCCAGGGCTGGAGCTACATGTGCCAACTGTCCAATGTGCTGCGGGGTGGGGGGAGAGGGGCTCAATGCTCAACCCCTTGCTCTGCCACAAGCCCTGCCCTCACTCCACCTCTTCCTGCACCGTCCCCTGAGCCTACTGTGCCCTCGCTCTCCCCCTCTCCCCCCGAGCCTCCTGCATGCCACAAAACAGCTGATCCGGAGGGAGAGAGGCACTGATCAGCAGGACTGCTGGTGAGTGGGAGGCACTGGGAGATGGAGCTGATGTGGGGATGCTGATGAATTACTGTTGCTCTTTGGCAATGTTCATTGGTAAATTCTGGCTCCTTTCTCAGGCTCAGGTTGGCCACCCCTGGCCTAGGCCTAGGAAACTCTTCAAAAGGAACCTGGTTCTTAAATCAGAGAAAAACCATAATATATGGTAATACAACTAGCATTACTAACATTGCCCAGTATATGCAATCTTAAACTACACAGCACTTCAGCAACTGACTACATATTAAATGAACCTGCTCACTACTGGAGATTACTGCTCCACCTCTGGAATTTTTTTTTGTACTAGTTTCACATGTCTCCTTTAAAATAAATCTACTTGCCATCACTCAACAACATAAAGATCCACATTTTCAAACATCCATTTGTAAACCCCATTGTATCTGCACACACTCATCATGGGAGTTGTGTCCAGCTGTTTACTTTCTCTGAGGAAACTGAGGCGCAGAGGCTGGAATTTTCAGAAGGGCTCAACTCCCACTTCAGTGGCCAAATTTCTTGAAGAGTTCAGCATATTGAATGCTGCGCTCTTTCGAAAATGCTGAGTTTTTTACAAAAAACCCCTCTCATATCTACCTCTCTGCTCCAGACATGTCTCTTTCTGTGCAAACTAAGGCCTTGATCTGTATCTCTGACATCTCATGGGAATCCAGTCATCACCTCAAGCTATCATGGCTAAAATATAGCTCTTGATCTCCCACACTTCTCAAGCCAACCCTGCAACCTCCTTTCTTGATCACTGTGGACAACACCAAGATCCTGCTTGTCATTCCAGACAGTAATCTGGACATCATTATTGACTTGGACTTCCCTCTCTCACCTAACATGCAAGCTATGTCTAAATCTTGCCAACAACTCCAAGATGAGGCCTTTGATATACATCCACACAGCTAAAAACCTCTTGTCCAGGTTCTCATCATCTTCTGTCTTGATTACTGCAATATCCTTTTCCCTGGCCTTGACATGTGCAGTCTTGCATTAGATCAATTCTTGAATCCCTCCACTGGCCCCTCTTTCTGTATTACATCAAACATAAGACACTTCTCTTTGCTTTCAAGGTTGTCCATGGCCTATCCCCACCCTGCCAGTTGTCTTTCATTCACTATCGACATATTGACTCCTAGTTGCAATCAGCCTATAATGCCAGCCTCCATTGACCGTTGTTAACTTAGCATGAATGTGCCTTCATGCTTTCTCCCACACTGCACCTCACATTGAGATGAGCTTCCTGTAAACATCTGCAAAGGTACTTCCTTGTTGTCCTTCAACCCCCTCCTCCAAACTCTTTTTCCATGATTTCTACAAAAAACTTGACCACTGATGTGCTGAGACCACTGCCTCTCCTTCTGACTCCTATTGTTTCCTTGTACTGCCCCCATCTGTATCCATTCATTCTCTCCTGTTTTATAGTTTGAGTGTAAACTCTTTGTTGCTGGAATTCTTTTTGTTCTGTGTTTGTACAGCGCCTAGCACAATGGGGTCCTGGTCTATGTCTCTGGATCCTAGGTGCTACAATAATACAAATAAGGAGAAGAACCTTGGAGTATTCGTTGATCACAGGATGACTATGAGCCAGCAATGTGATATGGCCGTTAAAAAAGCTAATGCAGTTTTAGGATGCATCAGGCGATGTATTTCCAGCAAAGATAAGGAGGTGTTAGTACCGTTATATAAGGCACTGGTGAGACCTCATCTGGAATATTGTGTTCAGTTCTGGTCTCCCATATTTAAGAAGGATGAATTCAAACTGGAACAAGTTCAGAGACGGGCTACTAGGATGATCCGAGGAATGGAAAACCCGTTTAATGAAAGGAGACTCAAAGAGCTTGGCTTGTTTAGCCTAACCAAAAGAAGGTTGAGGGGGGATATGCTTGCTCTTTATAAATATATCAGAGGGATTAATATTAGGGAGGGAGAGGAATTATTTAAGCTTAGTACCAATGTAGACACAAGAACAAATGGGTATAAACTGGACACTAGGAAGTTTAGACTTGAAATTAGACGAAGGTTTCTAACCATTAGAGGAGTGAAGTTCTGGAACAGCCTTCCAAGGGGAGTAGTGGGGGCAAAAGACATATCTGGCTTTAAGACTAAGCTTGATAAGTTTATGGAAGGGATGGTACGATGGGATAGCTTAATTTTGGCAATTGATCTTTGATTATCAGCAGGTAAGTATGCCCAGTGGTCTGTGATGGAATGGGATCTGAGTTACTGCAGAGAATTCTTTCCTGAGTGCTGGCTGGTGGGTCTTGCCCACATGCTCAGGGTTTAGCTGATCGCCATGTTTGGGGTTGGGAAGGAATTTTCCTCCGGGGCAGATTGGCAGGGGCCCTGGAGGTTTTTCGCCTTCCTCTGCAGTGTGGGGCATGGGTCACTTGCTGGTGGATTCTCTGCAGCTTGAGGTCTTCAAATCACAATTTGAAGACTTCAATAACTCAGACATAGGTTAGGGGTTTATTATAGAAGTGGATGGGTAGGGTTCTGTGGCCTGCTTTGTGCAGGAGGTCAGACTAGATGATCATATTGGTCCCTTCTGACCCTAACGTCTATGAGTCTATGAGTCTCCCAACTGTTTGTTGTTAGATGGTAGATATCAGACTAACAAAAAACAAAAATAAAAAAAAATCAAGTCTGAATAAAAGTGACTTGTTGCTTCCTTGGCATCTGTGATATCAGAATATTATAGTTGAGCACAGTTCTCAAGGAAAACAAGCTATACAAGACCTGAATTTCTAATATTAAAAAAACCAAAAACAAAACCAAAACAAAAAACACCACACTTTTCCTGGCCTCCTTAATACATCAAAGTAGTAAAAAAAGGAATGCAACCTTCCTTCCCCTTTTGTAAGACACTTTTAAGGTCACATATACATAGCTTTGTATATGGGAATCATTACACCAGGAATTCTCAAACTTTTTTTTTTTAAATAGTGTAGACCTCATATTAATAAAGAGATTGTCTCATGGAACATGTTGCCTCCACATTGATGACTGTATGGACCACCCCCCCTTGCTGATCATGTACGATCCCTGTGACAAATATAGTAACTACTTAGATGGAAAGTATCTAATGACTTTTTGCCATCCTTTTGCATTCAGAAAGGCGAAGAACTAGCAATATGTCACCACCCCACTCTGAGGGTATACCACTGGTCCACGGAACACAATTTGGGAACATTTACTTTAAGGAATAATACACCTTTGGGGGGTAGAGAGAGATTTTCTATACAAGAGCATCCCACTTTTTAGCCACCAGTTTCAACTTTACCCTTTTCCTCATTCAATTCAAAACAACTCTGGCAGAGACAGCTGGGCTTCTCCTAGATGATTCACAAGGGGCACTGCAGTGGGTTGTGAGGCACTCTGCCTCTTCAGGGGTTAAACATGTTTCCTTTGCAGTGATGCCTATGTTTGCTTGCCCGAGATGCCAGAGGCAAAAAATGAAAACCAGTTCCCTCTGTGGTGTTAGTAATCTTTTAATTTTTTCAAGGCTTCCTAAAGTTCTAGTCTTATACTAAACGTGTACTGAAAACCATAATGCAGAGTGCCAAAGAATCCTAGCTTTGCATAATGTATTATCACAGGCCTCAGAACTCTGAAGACAGCTCAATCTGAAGAGATAAAGTTCATTTGCTATTTTTGGAGGTTGTTTTGGGTCTTCAAAGACATGCTTAATCTGCTGTGGCAGACCAAGCCATGCACACAAGCACTTCCATCCATACAGAATGTTCTCTTATACTTTACCCTGTATTTCTTTAAAAATATCTTAAAAATTAACTTGAAATTTAAAACAATGTGACACACTGTAAATGATTTATTTAAAGAAGACCTGTTATAGAATTGTTTTTGTATGTCCATGTATGTTAATGCAATTTTGTTCTCAAAAATAAACTTGCTGTTTATAAATCTGATTACATAATCCTTACCAAGGCCCAGAACCTGCAAAGTTTTACATACGCCTAACATGATGCACATGAGTAGTCCCATTTCCAATCAAACATGGATGTAAATTTCTGCAGGACTAGGGGCAAGGACTGGAGAACCACTATAGGAGTGGTCACTGGGGGACTACAGGAGATAGAATGCATGCTGGTACATAATCTTGAGAACTTTAGGGCCTGATTCAGGGCCCACTGAACTCACTAGGAATCTTTTCATTAACTCCAGTGGGCTTTGGGACAGGTCCTCAGTGCTAGGTTAGTACCCATTCAGTTTGGACATGTTGAATACATCTGATAGTATATTTGTAGATTCTTTAATGCAATAAACCTGAGTGCTACACTTTTCCCCTAGAAAAGGATGCTGTTTGGTTTATTTTTTGGGAGAGGAGTCGTCACATGCAATTTTTGACATGCTTTTCTCAGCACATGCCAGCAGCTGACTGTAGGGAGTTTCTTGAACTTATAAAGCTGAAATGTGGCTGGTATGAAATAAAAATTTTATCTTACCTTTAGCTGCACGAGATGTACATCCACATGTTTGCTGTCTGAGTCCTGTTGGACGGAATAGGTCAGATCCCTGACTCTTTCGGATGTCATCCGGAGCCATGTTTCAATTTCAGGCAGATGGAGAACAATCTTCCAGTCTGCCCCTGTGTGGAGAGGGGGAGGCTTTTCATACTGTTGGTCAGAATCAAGCTCCTTCATTGCATCTTCTTCACCATCTTGCTCTACAGTGGGAGTCATGTTTATGATCATGGGGGATGCATCAGTAGCCATGGGATCCAGTTCTTGTGACCTCATGGGGCTAAATGCAACATCCATGGCTAAAATAGGAAAATCGAAACCATAATTCTTTCCAAAACAGCTGCAAAGAAAAAAAGAAAGATTACAGTTACAAGACAAAATCTTAGACTAAAGTATTCATAAGATAAGAAATAAGCTTGATCACTAGAGATAAAAATATACATGGCATTCTGAGTGGCTTCTTCATTATACAAATCCTCTCTCATTAACAACTTCAGGAATAAACTGAATGATTAGTTACTAATTTACCTATGAGGTTTAACCTCCTTAAATGGGAAGACTAACAATTGTCACATTTCCTTATTTCTAGAAAATCAGCACTCTAAAAATCAATTTATGATTTTCATACTGGATGAAACTTTCTGATGTATTCTACTTTAATATAAATACAACACTTAAGATATTGTGAATAATCCCCTGCAATTCTTGTTTGTTGTCAAAGTATTGTATATTTGGATTTAAATTAAAGGTTCCACTCTCATAGCTCAGTTCTTCCACCTAATTAATCCAGGGAGAAAGTGAATGGTGCAGTTTTGGTATCACAGTCTTCTCCATGGATACAAACTCTGATATTATCAAAACTGGTTTAATGTAACATCAAATAGAAGGCAAAGATAGATTGTGACAGATGAGGTTATTCATAAATCACAGTTACCCAGAGCATCAGTAAGATACACTGAAAAATGGTAAAATATATTGGTACTTATCTCATGTTAACCACATATGGGAGTCCCTCTTTAAACCGTTAAGCACAGGAAACATTTAATCCTGTTACAGCAAATTTTCTTCTGGCTTGACTATGGAACAGTTTCACTGGGGTTACACTGTGTATCATTTTGTATATTTAAAACAAAAACACAGTTTCACTGAAATTTTCTTTTAAAGCATTTTTGCTTTGACCTTATAGACTCATAGACTCATAGAACTGGAAGGGACCTCGAGAGGTCATCGAGTCCAGTCCCCTGCCCTCATGGCAGGACCAAATACTGTCTAGACCATCCCTAACAGACATTTATCTAACCTACTCTTAAATATCTCCAGAAATGGAGATTCCACAATTTCCCTAGGCAATCTATTCCAGTGTTTAACTACCCTGACAGTAAGGAACTTTTTCCTAATGTCCAACCTAAATCTCCCTTGCTGCAGTTTAAGCCCATTGCTTCTTGTTCTATCATTGGAGGCTAAGGTGAATAAGTTTTCTCCCTCCTCCTGATGACACCCTTTTAGATACCTGAAAACTGCTATCATGTCCCCTCTCAGTCTTCTCTTTTCCAAACTAAACAAACCCAATTCCTTCAGCCTTCCTTCATAGGTCATGTTCTCAAGACCTTTAGTCATTCTTGTTGCTCTTCTCTGGACCCTCTCCAATTTCTCCACATCTTTCTTGAAATGCGGTGCCCAGAACTGGACACAATACTCCAGTTGAGGCCTAACCAGCGCAGAGTAGAGCGGAAGAATGACTTCTCGTGTCTTGTTTACAACACACCTGTTAATGCATCCCAGAATCATGTTTGTTTTTTTTGCAACAGTATCATACTGTTGACTCATATTAAGCTTGTGATCCACTATGACCCCTAGATCTCTTTCTGCCATACTCTTCCCTAGACAGTCTCTTCCCATTCTGTATGTGTGAAACTGATTGTTCCTTCCTAGGTGGAGCACTTTGCATTTATCTTTATTGAACTTCATCCTGTTTACCTCAGACCATTTCTCCAATTTGTTCAGATCATTTTGAATTTTGACCCTGTCCTCCAAAGCAGTTGCAATCCCTCCCAGTTTGGTATCGTCCACAAACTTAATAAGCGTACTTTCTATGCCAACATCTAAATCGTTGATGAAGATATTGAACAGAACCGGTTCCAAAACAGACCCCTGCGGAACCCCTCTTGTTATACCTTTCCAGCAGGATTGGGAACCATTAACAACTACTCTCTGAGTACGGTTATCCAGACAGTTATGCACCCACCTTATAGTAGCACCCACCTTATAGTACCACCTTACTCTACTTTCAAACAGAAGCGGATGGTGCAGTAAAGCATTATCCAAGAAAACACGAGCCAGGATGTCAGCACGAGGCCCTGCATAAGGCAAAATACCTTAGCATTCTGAAAATCTTCATTAGTAGTGTGATTCCTGAACTTCTTCAAAATTAGATCTGAATTTTATGAGATAGAAACACCTCTACCATGGCACTCTATTAAAGCTAATACAAGGCACTGTCCCCTCCACAAAACATTTATGGTGTTCTGCAGCACAACAAAGCCACATTCAATACATTTGTATAAAACAGTTTAACGAGACTGGTTGCATTTGAAGATGTCTCATAGCCATTTTGTCTATCCATCGGATGCTACAGGGCTTAAAACTACTTTTTATTATTTTTTTTCTTGCTTTATAGAAATTATAGGAGTAGTCACTAGCTGCAGTACAGTGAGGCTCAATGCCACAGTGCTTACTTGGGCAATATTCCAGTTTCTCCAGCCTGAATTTTTCCTGAGTGAGGATTGCAGTTCAGCACATAGGTCTTCAGTTTAGAAAGGGTAAGCAACTTTACCATGCTTCAAACACTGAATTGTCGTGTTTGAGTATTTAATGTGGCGCTCCCGGCATCAAGAGACTCCCATGACATGCAGCCAGAGTACCAAAGTACCATCTATGACAATCAGGGGCGGCTCTAGGTATTTTGCACCCCCAAGCACAGCAGGCAGGCTGCCTTCGGCGGCTTGCCTGCAGGAGGTCCCCGGTCCCGCGGATTCAGCGGCACACCTGCGGGAGGTCTGCCAAAGCCAAGGGACCAGAGGACCCTCCGCAGGCATGCCGCTGAAGGCAACCTGCCTGCCACCCTCGCGGCGACCGGGAAGGTGCCTCCCATGCTTGCTGCCCCAGGCACGGGCTTGGCATGCTGGTGGCTGGAGCCGCCCTGATGACAATCGTCCAGTCCATTTCCTCTACAGCCCTAATGATGTGGTACAGTTTTGGTAGGCAGTCAGGCCAGAAAACATAACATCTATGCTATTTTGCTTCGATCTCTCACTCTACCACTATTTTACTAAGCCACAGTCTGTGTAATCATCAGCCGTGCATATAACTGAATTTGCAGCTGCCATTAGCTTTGTAAATGTTTAACTAGGTTGACTTTAAAACAGATGATAAAATCAGGAAGAGAGAACCAAAGAAGATTCTCAAACCTCTGAGTTACAGTACAACTTTTAATACAAATTCCCTATTACCCATTCAGAAATTAAATCATACGTATTTTAGCAGCACTGCAGCAAGACTGTATGAAAATAGTTACAAACATATCCTCAAAATGCTGATCACTTTTCAAATCCATCTGTTCTTTACACAATTTTCAGCTTAAACACTCAAAGCGCATTTTATTAGACAAATCTTTCCATTTGTAAAGTTCCAACTCTAATGTATACTGTATCAGAATAGACTGTTTTTAATAGACAACACAACTTTATTATTTTAAGCACTCTCTCAATGTTATTTCCTCCTGACCAGTGAAATTTTGATGGTGCCCACTGTATCCATATTTCTCTAAGTTTACCATTACCAAATAAGCATGCTTTCTAGACAAATTAGTTACTCCTCCTTCATTAAATGATGCAGGTGCACAGGAAATGCAGGACAGGCCTAATGGCTGTTCCACATACAACTAGTTCTCCATGCAGACTCTGGAAGGGTTTTTTTATTATTATTTTTATTGTGGTACATCTCCAATAACAGCACTAGAGCAACAATCAAAAAATTAAAGCATGAGTCCACTGAAGCAAACAAAACCATGCTGCATGCAGAGTGCACCTCCAGCTGCAGGGGGAGAGTTTGTAATCAGCAGCCTTTAGGAACCCACTAACCTGCTTTTTGTGCCCATACACTTGACCCTGCAGTCTGGCTTCTCCAACATTATAGCAAACAGCACCATCATTCTAGTGGTGTTAAAGTCCATCAAATCCTTTCCTTTCCACAAAGAAGACAGTGTTAAACTGTAAAATATGTGCTTGTAAAAGATTTCTTACAAACATAACACATACCATGGATTCTCATTAACAAGGCCTAGGGATGCTCTGTCTTTCTAAAAGCTCACAATGCTTGAAAGGAGACACTGTTGCAGACAGAAATTACTGACGCTGAACACTAATACATGTGATTCATTATATTGTTTCTTGGCAAATCAAAATGCATCACAATCCATCTTTACAGCCACAAAAGAAAGCTGAAAAGATCTCTTGCTCTCTCTCAGAGAATTGGCATCAAAATAATGTACTCACTGCACTGTTATCCTTAATATCAATATAGGACCAGTAAACTCCACTGTAAGTATGACCTTGATTCATGTATGTATGTTTGATTTGAAAGGAAACTCTTGAAGTTCTTGCTGAAGAACAGTGTTGTTACATAGCTCTATTGGAATCATACTAAATAATAACCCCCAACGCGTGTCCAGTCACAGTAAAAAAAACTTTGCAAATCAAGCTGTTTTAAGCAATTTGAGAACCAGAACACTTGCCAAAATCAGAATTACCATCAAAAGTAGTTCCTTTTTTGGTAGGCTAAGCACTTACAGTCAAAGTGAGGAAGCTTTTGTGTTCCTAACTAAGCAACTTCATAACTGGATAGTTCAATCATTCATGATATCCTGTTAATGCACTACTGTGCGAAGCCAATCAAAGCTAGATAAAAGCATTCTTGTTTGTCAGCTGGGATGTTGCCTTGTCCAATTCAGAGTTCTATTTGGTGATAGTTTTAGTTCCAATATCCTGCTAATGTTGTAGTCGATATATATTATATCTGATCCAAAATATTTCACATGCTGGAAAAAGACCCAGCAAGAGGAAAAAAAGAAGAGTGCACCATATAAAGCTGTGGTATCCACTGTATAAAACCATTTGTGTGGGGTAAGATTTAAATGACTATGTTAAATAATATATGTGGGGCTAAATTTGTCATTTTCCCTTTTTTCATTCTGACTCCCTTGATAGGGCACAGGATCTGATTAACAGGAACTCCTGAACTGAAGTAAGCAGTGTGTCTTGGTTAACTTTAAATGGCAATCTTTCCTAATTTTTATTTTCATAGATATCAAAGCATTAAATGGCTGAACTGTTCTTTTCCAAATTCAACTTTTTATTTTAAAACATGGGACTTAAAACGTTTTCTTTTTAGCCACAGGAAAAAACAGTAAGAATTAATCTAAAATTGCACGAAAGAAGTTGAGAGAAAGCTTGTTATAAATTCAACTTTATCTTTTGAACTTCATACTTTTGAAATATAAGATGGCCAGTTTACCAATTAGAGTAATTTACAGCTGTGGGAGTTTAGACCAAAATTTTCAAACCTTGATGCCTGAGGGTGGGAACCTAGATATGCAATACTATTTTCAGAGTTGCTGTCACTGGGTGCTAACTAGATTTTCAAATGTTGGCCTTAGACTTAATTTTGCTGCTTACTGACTTTACTGTGGCAGGCACAAATGGAGACTGAAGGGAAAATAATGATAAGTACCATATGGAAATGACATGCATTCTGTAGTTGATACCAAGATCTCTTATACAAAATTTCCTTGTGCAAGAAGGGGAGAAGAAGATATATATTTCTTCCTAACCAGGGTATCTGTCAATCACACATCTATAGCATTCAAGAATTAGGGTTATTGAGAATTATAAACATTGAGAGCCCAGTGTTGCATTTCTTGTGCACCCATAACACAATGCACTCAGTGATAGTTCTGGGTGTGCAAGCAATCCAGTACTGGGTTCTAAACAGTGTCACAGTACCCTTCTGAACTGAGTCTTACTATGCCCAAGACAGATGAGTCAGCATCTTAAGTATCACGTATCAGAGGGTAGCCGTGTTAGTCTGGATCTGTAAAAGCAGCAAAGAATCCTGTGGCACCTTATAGACTAACAGACGTTTTGGAGCATGAGCTTTCGTGGGTGAATACCCACTTCCTCAGATGCATCTGAGGAAGTGGGTATTCACCCACGAAAGCTCATGCTCCAAAACATCTTAAGTATGATTTTTGGCTAATATGTTTGTACAAAAGAAACCACAACAAACACAAGTCAAGCACCAGTGTCGCTTTCAATTTTAGAGATAAACTTCCTGAGTCCATTGAAAGGATGCAATAATTATAAACCACATGTTGTAGCTATTGGCTAGAATTATTTCTAGTGGGGGGAAAATACAGCAACAGATTAAATTATTTTGAAAGAATCATTCTGCGCTATGATTACTCTTTTATATATAATGTGTGTATGTGCATGCGCGCGCACTCATGCACACATATATCCCTTTACTAAGTGCATTAAGTCTAACAGATGGCTGATTACCTTCCACAATCACATAGGCAAGCCCCCTTTCTCATGATTTTCCACTCAAACACTGACGCTTTCATGCAAAGCACAGAATTTGCATGTCAGCCATAATACAGTTCAATCAATCATCGAAAGTCTTCTCTCACTCGTTCTGCCCTCTGATTATTCAGATTCTCCTGGTTTATAAGACACAACCCAAGTTCACTCAGCCAGCCATCACATCATCCATGTTTTCCTGCAAGAGCAGCTGGTTCCTGTCAAACAAGGATTCATTAAGTATTTTAAGTCATACAGTGGACCAGACATTGATCAATGGTGCAGACACTGGGTTGAATGAATGTTAATGAGCTCTAATTCTTTTTCTCTCACTGTCACATATTGTCAAAATCAGCTGCAAGCATTATACAGCCACCTATCTGTCAGGAAAACAATTCATTTTCTTCTCCACAGTGGTCAAAAACAGGCTGAAAGTAATTCATTAAATAACTATGCCTGGTTGCTGACTTTGAAATCTAATGATGCAAAAATTTCAACAACAGAATTAAAGTAGCTCAGTGCTGTTTGTTTTAGTATCCAGCCAATGTGTTTATCCCACACCAAACTGTCTCCTACACCTTCCTAGAATCAAAAACCCCAACTAGCCTTTATGCCAGGGGTCCACAACCTATGGCACACATGCTAAAGACGCACACAAGCCGATTTTTAACGGCACACTGCTGCTTGCCAGGGTCCCGGCCGCTGGCCCTGCTCAGCCCGCTGCCGAACCCAGGCCAGCCCAGCCTGCTCTTCTCCACCCCCTGCTCTTTTCTGCTGGGGCAGGGGGCAGAAGCTTGGTCCTGCTGCTGCAGGGCAGCCTCCACCAGCAGCCAAGCTCCCTCCTCCCCCGCCTCTTCCCCCAGCATGCTGGGTTCCTGCCCCTCTTCCACTCCCTCTCAGCGGCTGAACAGCGGATAGCCCTGGAGAGGGAGGGGAAGTAGTGAAGCTGGAACTGCAGCCGCAGCGTGTTCACTGCTCCGGAGAAGAGGCAGAGGCGGAGCATAACCCCTGCAGCCCCCTACTGTGAGCCACTCAGGGCAGGGGCCTGGGAGCATCCCCACAACTCCAGCCCACACCCCCAGCCCCCTGCCCTAACTCCTGAACCGCCACGCCTCCCCATCCCTCTGCCCTGAGCCCTGCATCCTCCACACCCCTCAGACCCCTGCCCTGACCCCTGTACCCCCCAACCCCAGCCCTGACTCTGGCACCCCCTCCAACAGACCCAGCTCCCCCACACTCCATGCCCTGACTCCTGCACCCTCCTTACACACCCCCACACTCCTGCCCTGACTCCTGCACCCTCCCCACACATACCCAGCCCCCCCCACCTGCTGCCCTGACTCTTGCACTCCCCACATCCTCACCCTGAGCACCAAACGGAAGCTCTTGCACCCCCCCCCCCCCCACATTTGCACCTGCACTTCTCATACCAAATGGGAGCTGCCCAGGTAAGTGCTCTACACCCAAACCTCCTGCCCCAACCCTGAGCCCCCTCCTTCATTCTAGCTCCCGGCCAGACCCTACACCCCAACCCCCAGCCTGCTCCTTAACCCCCAGCCCTGAGCTCAGTGCACCTCCACCTTCAGCTCAGTCCAGAGAGGAAGAGAATGGGTAAAACCAGGGAGAAGGTAGGTACCCACTCTATGTGGGCAAGGCCAGGACCTCAGACTGGTAGTGGGCTGAACGGGGCCGGCAGCCAGGACCCTGGCTGGCAGGAGCTAGTAGACGGAACCCCAGCCTGGCAGCGAGTGGAGTGGCAGCAGGCTGAGTGGCTCGGCCCACTGCCAGTCTGGGGTCCCTGCCACCAGTCCCGCTCAGCCTGCTGCTGGCCTAGGTGAATGGAACCCCAGGCCAGCAGCGGGCTGGCGGCATAAGGTCCACATATTAATTTTATTTTAAATAAAACTTAAACATTTTGAAAACCTTGTTTACTTTACAAGTGACAATAGTTTAGTTATATAATATAAAGACATAGAGACCTTTTAAAAAACGTTAAAATGTATTACTGGCATGCAAAACCTTAAATTGAAGTGAATAAATGAAGACTTGGCACAGCACTTCTTAAAGGCTGCCGACCCCTGCTCTATGCAAATATTAAAACCTCCAACTTTCCCCTGTCAAAGTTAGACTCAGGGCTCACAGTTTGTCAGATCACTCTGTTTTATTAGCAGACCGCTCTGCTAATACCACCAGATAATGTGAGCACCATGCAAGATACAAACTATCTTATTTATACAGATAAAAGGGCAAGCACTTAACAAGATAACAAAGGAAGCAGAATCTGATAAGTTTTCCTGGGCTAGGCATGCATATCATATATCCTTACTAACTATTACCGATCTTCTGTTAATGTTTCGCCATTAGCACCCTTATTTATGCCGAATGTTTCTTTTCCTGGCACCTGTATTTCAACATTTCTTATTTCTGCTTAAAGATACATACAATGTTTCTTTAATCCATTCTTATTTTTACAATATAATTCATTCTACTTTCACACCCCGATGAACTCTACAGTAGATGTGTTTCAATACCAAATTCTGCAGCACATAGAAAATTAAAAATATAAAAGCAGTGTGAAATAAATTGAATTTGCCACAACAGACTAGACAAAATAACTGAACTGAAAAGAGGGGTCAAAATTTTAAATTCAGCCTTAATGGTGACTCCATTTTGTGCCTGCAATTTAATAGGTTTGTTGATTTTAACAGATTTTAATGCCAGAAGGAACTAATACAATTATCTAGTCTGACCTCCTGCATAACATAGGCCAAAGAATTATACCCAGTAATTCCAGTATCAAGCAGGAAAAATGATGTTAATTACACTTGGAATTTTCAAAACCACTAAAAATTGGCCTAACTTGCCTTCCATTAAATCAACAGTAAAATTCCCCAGGACTTTAAGGGGAGCAAAACCAAGCCAATGCTGAGTACTTGTGAAAATCTCACCCTAGATGTTAAGTACCAAATTATGCCTGCAAATCAAGTATTAAGAAATCTGAAATGACCAGCCATGCACTTTGACATCTGCGATCTCCCACTGTTGCTTGTGAAACATGAAAAGTTTATACTCACAAGGCAAAGAATCGCTTATTCTCACTAGGACTAAATAAGAAATTAATTGAGTAAATCTGGGTAAATCCAGCTTCTAGTGCAATCAGAAATCATCAGTTTAGGGCCATGATATCCACAGACTTCCACTGTTGCCTTTTGTCACCACTTGGGCCAGTTCCCCTCTCTGCATGGTCATCAACCTATTGTGAGTGAACTTAATTCCTGGATCCCATATGCTTCTAAACACCCCTGGATCTGGGAAGTGAACGGTCATGTTCCTATCTCTGGGTCTCTGAGGCCCACTTCCAGGTACAGATCTCATGTCTGCATCCTGCCTTAGGACATCCAGATTGTAGAGCCCCATATTCAATACCCTGGAACGGGCAGCCTCAGCCTTCTCAAGCTCTCAGCTGCTTAGACAAGTTGCTCCAGAGTTCACCTGCCTGTGAAAGCTGTGGTTTCTTGATTAACTCTTTCAGGGACAAGCTGGCAGGGAAGCAAGGACCACAGGCTTTGAATAAAAGTTTCTTTACAACAGTCATTTTACTCTTAAAGAAAGCACACTCAAGAGTTACGGATCTCTGAAAAAGAACACACAGTCCTGAATGCAGCACCCAGAGTCTTGGACTCACTTCCCCACAACCCCGTCAGCTATGGGTTTGGACAGCATCCTTAGGCTAGGCAACCCTCAGCCTGGAGTTCTTAAAATGTTGCAGTGATTTTGCCCTTTGCTTAGAGAAGCATCCATCTCTTAAAACTGTATCTGTCCGCTTTTTGCCTATGTGCTTTCAGATGAGGAAGTTCCAGGCTTCAGCTCTCCCAGTCAGCTTCTGTGCAGTGTGTCATTCAAACTCAATGGCCCTATTGATAAAGACCTGTTGTTCAAGTAGGAAATAGTTCAATGTTGATAGCTCTAGATTGCTCTGTGCCAGCTTCTCAGACATGCTCATTCAACAAGGTGACAAGCTCCTACTACAAATGCTCTAACTCAGGGGTCAGCCACCTTTCAGAAGTGTTGTGCTGAGTCTTCATTTATTCACTCTAATTTAAGGTTTCGCGTGCCAGTAATACACTTTAACATTGTTAGAAGGTCTCTTTCTATAAGTCTGTAATATATAACTAAACTATTGTTGTATGTAAAGTAAATAAGGTTTTTAAAATGTCTAAGAAGCTTCGTTTAAAGTTAAATTAAATTAAAATGCAGAGCCCCCCGTACTGGTGGCCAGGACCCAGACAATGTGAGTGCGACTGAAAATCAGCTCGCGTGCCATAGGTTGCCGACCCCCGCTCTCATCAATAATGGAGGTTACAGCACAATGTAAGTGTTACTCTCCAAAACGGAGGTTACATTAGAAGTTGGGAGCCTTGAAACGAAATTGCCTTCACAAAACAAGATGTAGTTCACAGTTTACCTTAGCTAGACCCTTATTGGTCACAGTGTTCACAGAGACTTACTTTATCCTGTCACTTCCTTTCCACACAGGCATTTCCCTGACATCCTTCCCATCTTCCTAGGCCCTGCTCACTCACTCCCTTCCTTCTAGGACTAGGTGATCTGCTCCATGGCGGAGGACCTCCATAGGGGATGGGAATGGAATACTGCAGGACATTTATAGTGCAAAGTGGAGTCTCAAACTTACCAGCGCAAATCCATCCTCCCTTCATTCTATCCCAGAATCACTATGGTCACAGTGGTCTGTGTGAAATAAGGTTGGTGGTCTAAGTATTGGCACACCTCACTAAAGTCATCATTTCACTAGTTAACACCTTTACTGGCAATGAGAAAAGTTTGCACAGTATCAGATTTTGCCAGTGCCTATGAAACCCATGTGGGGAAGGGAACAGGTAACTCCTCATGTCGCCACAGCTCAAGAAATCTCAACTCTTCTGTATGTGGGACCTAAGTACCATATGCTACAATGCAGCTGTGTGTGAAATAGTACATTAAATATATACATTCAAAGTTCATATCATTTTACACTCCCACTTGGGGGAAAGGCAAGGAGAAAAACCAGAAATTGAGACCATTAATTAGCTCTCACAACAGACTGAGGAATAATTTCTACTCTACAGTAGGTGTTCACATTGAAGAAAGATTTGAAATAACAGTGTTCACAGGAAGCTGGACTGGTTAATTTTAGTAACTATTTTTCCTACCCATGTCTCTCTCAATGGAAATTCCTCTTCCTCACTTTGCTCTGTAGAGAAGAGCGAGTGAAAAACAACATGGAGAGAAAAGATTAATTTTAAAAGTGGGCTTACACAAATTAGTGACTTCACATTATCCCAGCAGTACATCAGCATCCTTTAACACCTACCTTGAGGCATTTGTTGTCCTAAATTTCCCCTCCCAAGTGTTGGCAATACATGAATGTATAGTGGCATGTTGCATTTGTACCCCCCCCATCCAAGACATATATTCTTATAATTCTTGCACAAGTGGCCAGTATCAGTATGTAAACTGCAATCACAGCTTGATTTCCACTTGCCAGCTATCAAATACAGAAACAATCAATCAATCAGGTGGTGGACATTCCAAAATAAAGATTGTCCTACTGGCAGGAGGTGGCCTCCTGGGTTCCAAAGCCGCCTCCAATGAAAAAGGATAAAAAGCCTTTCAGTTTGGAAGGTGATAAATCAGGTTTCAGTTCAGAGGTATCACAGACACCTATAGTTATATTTCAAACTGGATTTTCAAGTCTGTAATTTGCACAGATGCAGCAAAAATTGGTTCATAATATGAAGGGGTTTTAAAAAGTCAAATTATAAACTGTATGAAGTTAACGGGAATCCTGCACAGGACTTCCAAGAAATGTAAGTCCCACCAATGTAACACAGGGCCAGAATAAACCGAAGAGATGTAAGACATTTTCAACATCTGTGATGCTAAGATCATACTATGCCCTCATACAGGACTGGCACTAGGGGTTTGAGCACCCTAGGCGCACGGCAATTTCGCCGCCCTGCGCGCTGGTCCCGCGGCTCCGGTGGAGCTGCCACAGTCATGCCTGCGGGTGGTCCACCGGAGCCACGCGAGGAGCCGACCGTCCGCAGGCACGACTGCGGCAGCTTCACCGGAGCCGCGGACCAGCGGACCCTCCGCAGGCACCACTGCGGCAGCTCCACCGGAGCTGCCTGCCTACCCCTTCGGCAAAACGGTGCCCACCAATTATTCTGGCGCCCTAGATGATTGCCTAGGCTGCCTAAATGGTAGCACCGGCCCTGCCCTCATATCCCTCCTTCAAAGTAACCTGTGCTCATGACAAAGATGAGCAGATAATGTTCTATAGTGGTTATAGTAAGGGAGTTGGAATATGGTCTTCTTGGTTCTCTCTCACTTTGCTGCTGACAGGCTGTGTCATATCAAGCAAGTCATACCCTTTGTGTGTCTGTTTTCTTATCTTGAAAGTTGGAACAATAGAACATGTCTACTTTACAGGGGTGTCGTGAAACGTAAGTAATGTTTATAGAGTGCTTTGAGATCCTCAGATTAAAGGTGCTACAGAAAGAAAATGTATTTATATTGCTCCTTAATAGTTTTCTGGAATGCATTAACGCTGAAGGTAAGTATACCAAAGGTTCCAGAAAGTTTTACAGCTATTTTGGTTGTACAGTAGGTCATGTCTAAATGAGAAGTTAGTGAACCGCAAGCTGGTGTGTAAGTCTACAGTGTTCCAGGGTGCCACACTCTAACTGTCCATGTGGTCCTGCTGCTGGTCACTAACATTTCCCTACATTGTGCACTAGGGAACTTTTACTGTCAGCAGCAAGGTCCCTTGAGACAGTTAGTTCACAGTTTGCTGGAGCACTGTGCACTAACTTTAAACAAGCCCTTTGTCATAGTTTCAGGGCACTTACACCTGTGGACCACCAAGGCCACCTGCTTTAGGCTTCCAGCTCCAGGCCGTCATCTCTCTGGCACAAAGACTTGAGTCTCATTCCCTCCCGGTAGGGGATTTTAAGGCCGCACAGCTCCTTTCCTTACACTGTGCTATTCCTAGCAAGCCATACTGCCTTAAAGGACCAGTGTCTGTGCTTTTCTTCTTCTATGAAAGCTATGACTAGTATATCATCCACAGTTGTAAGTTACCACTCAGCTCCTTCTAAGCAAGAATATTTATTTTTAAGGTAAAAGCATTACAGAGAAAACATTAAAACAATAAAAGAACCTACACACATGCTAAAAAGCTAACAAGAGATCACCCCCAATCCAGTGTAGGGCTCTGATGGCTGTCAGTCACTAATTTGAAGGGGTCTGAGCTCATCTATCACCAGCCTAACAAATCAACAGAAAGACTAAAGGGAAAAGCTGTGGCAACAGCTTTGTTGAAAAAAACAACCACCATAAGGGCAAAACTGGGATGATGGCTTCACAGACTCACACCTTTGATTTCCTGTTTTATTGTCTCATCCATGCCACAGAAAGTCCAAACTTCAAAATTTACCATCTAAAGAAGTGAATGTCATCAGACAATAAGTCAGAAATCTGGAGGCTCCATAGTCACAGATGAGACATTTTCTTAATATCTTTTCTTTGCTATCAAGAATAATTCATTCCTGCTGCAGAACAAGAAAACAATTAGCTATCTGCAACTGTCTGTAAAAGCAATTTGTTCACAGTTGCTATCAATCAGAACTTCCTTTTGAGAAAAATACAGCTAACAGTTTTAAAATATTCCGCCTACCTTTAATCATGCAAGACCTAGTTTTCAAAGACTCACACAACAAGGTGATCTACACAAGATAGATTTGTGTGTATTTTTTATATATCTATCTCACACATATATACACACACACATATATACACACACACATCCCTCTACCCCGATATAATGCTGTCCTCGGGAGCCAAAAAAATCTTACCGCGTTGTAGGTGAAACCACATTATATCGAACTTGCTTAGATCTGCAGGAGTGCGCATCCCCGCCCCCCCGGAGCGCTGCTTTACTGCGTTATATCCGAATTCGTGTTATATCGGTTTGCAGTTCTTCCCCTACACGCACACATAATTGGAAGAATGCACGTTTTCTGGTGCAAATCCAGCTACATCTGTAATAATAAGATTTATGATGCATGTGTAAACTCTAGAGCTAGAAGGCTTAGAGGCACGGAACACTTAAATCCCACTAAAGAAAAAGGATGGAAAAGTTAGCACTAGCCAGCAACATTCGCATGGTGAATCATGCAAATGATGCTTGCTATAGCTAGGTTTCCCCTCTCTTTGATTTAAAGGGAGCAGCAAGTTTCACTTAGTGTTTTGTTGTTTTAGCTGGAATTTGTCTACGTTCTGACTGTGTAAGTGATAATAGATTGTTATTATACTCATACCAGGGCACAGGAATTGTTTAAGACATGCCCTGAAGTAGGTGGGTTACCATGGCTTTACAGGTGTTGGACTTTGGTTTGGGAATAGGATTCAATTTCAATAAGGAGTGGGCTCTGGACTAGAGACCAGGAGCTTTATCCTAGAGAGCAGGTGTAACCCACTGGTGAATGTGTGTTACAAGACCCTCTCTGTGCCAGTCCACAAGGAGTTGTCACAGCCCCTGAGTACAGGGCCTTGGCTCTTTGGCTCAAACTGTATCAGCTCATACTTTTATCTCTGGAAGGCCTTAAGGTGCTGGCCATGAGTGTGGCCACCACACAGGTGCTCTGTCCAAATCCTGTTCTGCTGCTGGTTCTCACCTGGAGATTCTGAACTCTGCAGGACTGGACCAAACCAGCGGTAGTAGCATGGATCTGACTTGGCAAGTGGTGATGATGCAGAGCTGACTTCACAGTACTCCAACCGACAGTGGGACAAAGCTGAGCTTCACCACAGGGCCTGACCAGACTGTCAACAGCAGAAAAGATACCACAGAAGTGAACCAGACAGTTTCCCATTGGAGTAAAGCCTGGGGGGACGAAGTGAATGTCTCTGGACTGGAGCAGACAACGAGAGAAGAGACATTCCATGGTGCTTCCGCCTCACTTCCACTGGGTCTAACTTGACCTGTGAGTAAGGCTAAGATTTTGTCATGGTTACTTTTAGAAAAAGTCTGGACATGTCATGGGCAATAACCAAAAATTCACAGAAACTGTGGCCTGTCTGTGACTTTTGCTGCTGCGGCTCCCTGGTTTCCAGCACTACTGTGGTGGCTGGGAGCTGTGGGGTTCCCCTTTCGCCCATGGCAGCTGGGAGCTGCAGGGTGACCATATCTCCCAAAGAGAACACTGATTCCCTGACTTCCATGACCTCCGAGAACATAAACATAGCCTTACCTATGAGTAGTGTTTTAGGTGGGTGGGGACTGTTTGTGACTAAGACTTCTGAACCACAACAACCCAGATAATTAATAAATTGGAATGATTTGTTGCCCATGCTCCTGACAGTCATTGGGTTTTTCTCATTTGACTGTATAAGAATCTCTTCCCCCTCACACACATAGTTCTTGCATTACTTTTGTTTATTTTATTCCTTTCTTCCCCCAACCCCAAATAAAATGTGCTTCCATGTTTCCAAGAACACCTGCGTGCTTGCAAATGGGGAAGAATCACCTTGAAAGGTGACCAGGGGATTTATATTTTAAATTTCCCAGGGCCACAGATAGGAATAGTTCTGGATGAGGGCTTAAATCCTAGTTTATTTTATTTTAGGAAACTTCTCATCCATGTGGAAATGCTGTTTTTGTGTATGAAGTGTCTTTTGTAAAGCAATGTGATTTTTGCATGCAAAACTGTTGGCTCAAATGTAAAAAGTAATATAATATTTATAGGTTCTCCTTGTGATTTTTTTTCCATATTCCAACAAACTGATATATTTGAAGCTGGGAATAATCATACACTCAGAGTGCAAAAAGAAAATCTCTTAAGCAGACTGACAGTTCATTAAATTAAGTTATAATATTCACAAGTACATATTTTCCAAATGGCTAATGGCTGCTAATTCAGCTTCATATTGGAAAAGTCATAGAAACTAAAATTATCAAGAGAGAACACAGAATGGTGGGATGGGGTATCAAGTAGGACTGGTCAAAATTTTTCCATCAAAACTGTTTTTCAATAGAAAATTCCCCCTCCAAAAAGTGTCTGCTTTCTGGGGAAATTTTCAACTTTTCATCAAAAGCCTGAATGCCCCCCCCCAAATAAAATATTTTGATTCTGAAATGCTGCCACTATGACTCATGGGAGTTGTAGTTCAATTGTTTCATACTTTCATTCTCCTCTGTTGGACAGATTACCTCCCATGATGTAATAGCTCTCCTCACCAAGAGGAGAGGCAGCAGGTGCATCATGGGAGATGTAGTTTTACCAGGAAGGCTGATCTATAGAGTAGAACAGGAGCATGAGGAAACAAATACAATTCTACCAAGGCACTATGGAAGCATTTCAGAACCCAAATATACTGCATTTCAGCTGACATTTAGGATTTGGATTGTTGTGTAAAACTCAATTTCCCATGGATGTTTAATTTTCAAAGTTTTCCAAGGAACCCCTCCCCCATACATATCTTCTGATTAGCTGTAGTATGACAGTTTTATTAGCCTGTCTTTGGGATGGTAACATTATTCCCAAACAGTGTAGCCATAAGTGAGTCGTGCAGATCATCCCAAACAAGTGTTGATAAAAACATCTATATCACACCCTCATGTTTTTTATTTATGCAGGCCCCATATACTCTGCGATTCTAAGACAGGATCTGTCCTTCTTGGAGAATATTCCTCTAGAACCCAAGTTCTCAAATTAAAAAATCTTATTCTTATGGTTAATAAGAAAACCTTCCAAATGCCTAGTGAGTGTAAACTGATACAATGATGTATGTGTGAGTATGCAAACAAGCTGAAAAAAATAGCTCCAAGAGCTTTGACCTGCCCTATTCATCTCAAGGAGATATCAACTTAAAAATCTAATGATGCTAATTTCAGTGTCAGCATAGTTAACACTCTTTGCTGATCATTTAACATCCAGTTACCAGGCTTCATTTTGCTCTCCCAATAACTTAACGCTTCTGTCATTACATTTATTTCAGTGAAAATGGAATCAGATAACCTGTGTTTATCTTAAAGCCAATCTGCCTTCTACATCTCCTCAGCTGACAAAGACCCAACTATCTGCACTCCTTGCAACAGCCAAAATATCCTCCTTCTTCGAATAACCTCTATAAAACAGACATGCACCTTCTAGTCAAAATTCTGCAGTATGAATTTTAGAAAGATACTATATATAGTGATCTTATTCATTTTTATCTTTAATTTCAATAAAATTTCAATATTTTAATTTACCTAAAGCTGCTGCAAAATGCCTCCTTCAGTGAAATGCTACACCATACTTACAAGTGTGGTGCAGAATTTAGCTTCAGATTGCATCAAACTACCTATGGCCTTATATATGTGTCACATTTTACAGCAATGCTTTTTGAGGAATTTTTAGGTTTTTATTAGTAATGAATTTATTTTCTCTTTACCTACAAAGCCAGGTGTTCATAGTACTAGGAGTTCTACTATAAAAGAGTTCTGAGGGAGAAGATATATGCATCAAATGCAATTTCTACTCCTGGGGGAATTCTGCACCAAAATATTAAAAATTCTGCACCAAAAAAAAAAAAAATTCTACAATGGATGGAGAATTGGAATGGGGAGCATTGGAGGAAATCCCCGAACTTCCTTTGTCTAATAGTAATGTAGCTAGATTTGACCCTTATTTCTACTTATTAGTCAACAAATATATGCAGCCATATGCTCGTGTGTTACATCATGGGCAACCGAAGAGCAAGTGAGGGCTCAGGAATCAAAGTCACAATTTATATTGGCTATTGACCATCTTCAGAAAAGTTAACACACAGTTCCTGGAGCACATTTTGATAGGAATTTTTTTCAGTCCAAAAAATTAGGCCAGTTCTAATCACTGAAGCATGATAAGCATTTATTAGAGCATACTGTACTTTACACCACTCTAGCAATGTAAAGGAGCCTTAAAACTTTTACCCGTTTCTTACTCTTTGGGGAATTCACAAAGACAACGGGAACAATTCACTAAGCAGGCAGGCTTCTACATTCTGCTCTGCCTGAGGAGACAGAGCCTGCCCCACACCTACCTCCTCAGAAACACCCCAAAGCTCTGCATCTTCATGCCGATTGTGCCATAATAGGGAGCAAGACAAAGTATCTCTTTCTCACACATGCATGACAGCCTAGCCCCACCATGGTGATCTTCATCTCTACTAGCTGCTCCAAGCACCTGAACTAATGTGCTTGAGCTGCTGGAGAGGAGGGCATGACTGCTCTTGTGGCTTCCCTTTGCTTCCCAATCAGAAGTCATTTTTCTGCAGGGAAGCAAAGAAATCTGTGGGTTACATTAATTCTGCATATGTGCAGTGATGCAGAATTCCCCCAGGAATAAATAATTTCAGATACCTCTAAAAAGTTACCTAAAATAGCATTTCCTTGGATAGTTTAATGTTGTGATCTGAAGGTTTGCTCCCACTGGAGTCAACAATAAATCTCCCATTGATTTCAACCAGAGTAGAAATCGGCTAACAGAGTACCTTTGAAAATCATCTCTTAAATCCATCTTAGGCCCAAGGTTTAGCATCCGTCATTCTGTACTTCCAATAAGGCTAAATTTGTGGAAAAGCAACAATTTATATATTTATATGACTGTTTGAAGCTGCTCAGAGATGTGGACAGTAGTATTTGTGGAGATGAATCAGTAGGCAGAGTGCACGTGAAGCAGTCATACATACATGATAAATGTAATTTGTTGTATGGCTACCACCACAGATGCTATGAAGGCCCTTAACTTACCAACTGTCTTAAGTAACAAAATATGTGCACTTGACATAAATCTTTCCATTATTCACAATAGTTCCTATAGTAATTATAGGTAAGTTCAAGGAAATACTAAACACACTGAGGCATTTATCTTAAGGAAAACTGACACAATAAGGTCCATCACTATATGTAGGAATATTAAGGCAGATACTAATTTCTAGTTTAGATATTCATATTCCTGCTCCTTCTGGTTCTCAACCAAAGCAATACTTCTTTATCAGATATAATTATGATAATTGCTTAAACAATAACACCACAAGGTGGGTAGAACTGATCTGCATTCACTGCAGTACAGCACATGATATGAAGATAAACCGTAGGGATTTGTACATCTCTGGAGTTTTACTTCAGTCATTCTCAGCATTTAGCCAATCTGTGAGGTGTGAAATTGATTCAGATTTGTTTTTTACTTCACTTCTGGGCATTTAGTCAAATATCATAATGGATGCCAGTCCTGAGAGCCAAAACAAATCTCAAAAGAAATGCCCAAAAGAGTAGCTTTAGCTCAGCAACTTAAAGCAAGGTCCATTTTAAACTACTAAAGTATTTACTATGGCATTCAAAATATTTGCCAGGAAATAAATGTGATACAATTTAGACAAAATATAATTATTCTAAAATAATCAAAGATGTATGCAACGTTGAATGTAGTGTTAGACAGAAATCCTCCTGGACTATTGGAAGATGAAAGTTAAAGTCGTGCCATGTGTCAGGACCAGAAAAATTCACTCATCCACAGCAAAGGGCAAAATATTTCACTCAATTGCCATGAATGCCTGAAAATATAATTTTCCATTCAAAAGAATTTACGTTTATAATCCTTATGGTTGATAAAATAACTTTCTAAAAATGAACTGAATATAAACCAATGCAATGATTTCCTCTTAAGTCCCCACAGTTCCACAGCCTCTGTTCTTAGTCAGAGCTTTGCCAAGCTGCAGCAGAGTGAAAACTGACTGTAGTCTTGCAATTTTAATTTGCTGCAATTCAGAACCCAGTGGACTGTGTGAAAGTGACAAGCAACGGGTCAATGCCCCCACCCCAGCCTCAGAAGTGGATGTGACTTTTCTGGGCCAGGAGGGGAAAGAAAACCCTCAACCTCTTTTAAGATGTATACCTCCTGCCCTGCTTGTGGGCATGCAGTCCCTTCATAGTCTTGAGGAGGCAGGGGGCACTCTGGGCTGATTGGTGGGAGTCAACATACAGCAAAGCCTATTGCCTCCCGTGCAGTTAGTGGGAAGTTTTATGAGCAGAGAATCAGAGCTCTTTCGAGGCACAACACTCATTGAAAAGCTAGGCTTGGAAATTGTGAATAAGGAAACTGTCTCCTGTTTGCTCCTACTATGTTCAGGGACACGGAACTTTATATTCTTTGCGAACAAACAGGATTGCACCAAAGAAATACCTGACTCCCATAATTAATTTATCCTCCTAATGGAAACAACCTTGCAAGGCCCCAAATATTGGCTAACTGCTTGGGCAAAGGGGCAATAGGAAGGATGACCTGCACCATACAAGTTATGCCAGATAGTTCCCAGATGTGTTACTTAATAAAAGTTGCAGCCTAGTTAAACCATATTCCTGGTGTCTGGTCTTTCTTCCTGCAGTATCCACAATTTTGCTTTGCTGCTTGGTAAAGCCATGAACAGCAGCAGAAGCAGGGAACTGAGCTATTTGTCAGTGGGGAGACAAAACCAGAGTTTGGGAGAGGAGAACAACAGTGTAGATATTCACTTTGCAGAAACAACCCTTTGCAGAGACCCACCCCTTTAGGATCAACAGCGCTCGACATATGCCATGAACAAACAGATACAGATGGCAATCCTAGCACTTTCCCCTTTTGCCAGCAGGTGTGGGGTGAAACATTTTTTGTAGAGCTGGTTAAAAAATGGTAGTATTTTCCATGAAAAATCTGAAAGAATTAAAAAACTAGGAGAGGGAGAAATGAACAGGATAATTCAGAAAAGGGAAACATAGTACTGAGATTGGGTGGGGGGTGAGAATGGGAGAAGAAAGGAGATGCAGATTATATAGGGGAAGTAGTACAGAACATCAAAAGAGAGAAATAGTGGTGAAGGGAGAGTGAAGGAAAGAAAATCACTGAAGTCAACTCAGGAAAAATGGAGACCTTGATCTATTATAAGGAAGAAAAAAAAGTGGAGTAAAGACAAGAGAAGACAAAGTAAAACAAAGCAAGAGATGATATGTAGGCCAGTAAATATACACACATTTCAGTGAGTTCTACAGTCGGTCAAAAACTATTTAATGACTGTGCTATTTGGCAGTTTTTTCCTGCTAGTCCATGTGCCCTGTTATATTTATTAAAACATAAAAATGAATTAAATAGTAAGTAGACAGACAATGTATTTTACAATAAAATAAACTACATAATAAACTGTCCATAACTGCCTTATTCCTATAATTCACAGGGAAGGGGGCATGACAGCATAGGGATTTCATCCTGTCTAATAGGTGAAGGATAAATTTTCAATTCCAGGCACAAACTGTAGGAAAGGCAATTTTCCTTGGAGTTACCAAAGTCTGATATGATGTTGAAGCATGACCCTTCTTAATACCCCTCTTCTTCTAATGGGTACCGCACAAGCTAATACTACTTTAAAAAGGAACAGAAAATTCTGTCTTAAATAAGTTCCTCACTCAAAGCAAAAGGCAGACTGCATCATGGCTGAATGGGGGTTTTCTGTCCATTAGGTAGAGAAAAACAATACAAACACTTCACTGTGTGGATCAGAAATGGTGCTGTCCTATGACAGTTTCAGAAATTGCTTAAGCCTGAAATAAATTATTTGTGATAGACAATGTGATAAGTTAATAACATTTCCCAGCTTGGTCTTTCAGCCACTGATCAAAATTCTCCACAAAGAATGAAATTTCCTATAGTATGTCACGTGTCAGTCTCAGTTGTCAGGAGCATGACAATGTTGCAACACCTCTAGCTGTTCACGGTGCTGTCATTCAGTCACAGGCTGAAGGAGGAGAGGAAGAACAGAGAGGCATTGTAGTCTAGATGATACAAGACTGCACTTGTAGAAGACATGGGTTCTATTCTATTCCTTGTTCTGCCACTGATTTTAAAGAAGTCAATTCACCTTTCTATGACCGTTTCCCCTCCCATCTCAGATTTAATCTACATCAAATTTTGATAGAAAAATATTCATAAAGGATGCATGGCAGTGCTCTTTACTGTCCATCAGTTACAGTAATTTCTGAATACACTAATGGCAAATGGTCCTAATCAGACTGAGATGGAAGAGAGAACCTTAATAAATGCAAAAAAGTCATTGGGGAGGGGAAGTTTTGGATTTGACAAATGTAAGATTCTGCTTTTCTATTAAACTTAATGGGAATTTCACTGAAAGCAAATGATTCAGGCCAGTTCCGCTGTTTACAGAAACATTATTTGGAGTCCTTTCTTCCCCTTCTCTTTTACATTTATTATTTTCCTTCTCTTCCTTATCCACTCCTCTCATCAGCTCTTCCTCCTCTACCCTCAGTGCTGATTTATATTCATCCACTGTCTTCAGTAAATATTGCTCCCTCTTCAGTCTCTCACTATCCATTTTGCCTGTCTTTGATCACACTCCTGTTCACCCTATATTTTGCACTTATACTTCTAGTCCTTCCAGGACCCCCAGTTCATCAGTGCCCACTATTTTCAGTCCCTTCTTCTCAATCTTTCCTTCTTCAACTTCAGTAACTCAGACATTAAATTTCCTTCACTTCACACTCACTCCTTTCTTGACTCCTTCCCCCTCACCCTTTGCCACCCCAAAGTTACTTAAACTGGTAATTGAGAACCAAGGTCTCTCCTCAATTGCTGTGATCTCCCTGGTCAAACAGCACACAATCTTATGGACTCTCACACCCACAATCCCTGCTGACGAGTTTCTGTCTTCTTGCCTAGCTACCTATCAGCCTCAATGCCCTGGAGTTATGTTGACAGCGCTCCAGGCACCTGCATCAGAGCTCTGAATTCTCTGTTCAAGAAGGTTCACTAGCATGAAGGAGAAAAGGCTGTACAGTGTTAGTCTCACTGCTAATTATTTTTCTTATAAAAAGGTAAGCTCATCAGGGCAGGGAGAGTCTCTTATTCTATGTTTATACAACACTTAGCCCACTTGGGGGGTCCCAATCCAGAATAGGGGCCCTAGGCACTAATGTAAAACAAATAATATTAGCAACTCTGCTTCAGAAAACCTGTAGGTTTCTAGGGACTCACCTGCCCCAACCCCTTCTCATTCACCATCTTTTGGATCTCTTGAGAGCCCTGTATGGGTTATAGAACAGCAAGACAGAGCCACCCTTTCCCATGTAGCTGGGGGCAGATCAGCATGCAAAGTTTCTCATCCCTGCAAGGACTGATGGAGTATAATCTGTTTGGGGTTTTTTTGTAACTGGGCTTGAAATGTTAAAAAAAATAACCAGCATTTTCTTTACTTTGTTTGTAATAGTTTCCAGGCAGAAATAATACCACCACCATGCACTTATGGCATACAGTACTTTTAATCTGAAAATATCTAGGTGCCTTAACTCTGAAGCATCACAATTTCCTTGCAAAGTGGATAAGTATAAGACTGTCCATTAGAAACACTGTATAATATCTAAAATATACTGTATTTAGATAAATCCTTTCCTGCTTATGTGGATTTCCTCAGTAATATGTAAGCTAGCAATGCTTACTCCTGGGGGACTTCTGTGCCAAAGAGTTAAAAATTCTGCACACAATATTTTAAAATTCTGCATATTTTATTTGTCAAAACAGCAGTATAAAATCACGCCCATTTTGTTGTTGTATTTCAAAATCCCTGTCAGCAACTATGTCTGTAACAATCCAGACACACAAAAAATTCCCCCCAGGAGTAGAGGATTAAAGAAACCCCTATGACAACTCAGTTCCTGTTTCTCTGCCCCCCCTCCTCCACTTAGCCCAACCAGAGGACCAGACACCCACACCACCTTCCCCCAGACCTCCCCCTGCCCAGGGCACCCTCTAGCATAGACACTTGCACCCCAAGCCCAGCCATGCGACATTCCTAAGCCTAGACACTCACCCCCCCAACCCCCATCCCCTAGATCCCAGGGACACAGAGGGAAAACCAACCTGATGCTGGGTCCCAGGCTTGTATGGAGTTTCCTGCACACTGTCTCTTTCTTCAAGGGTATGCCAGGAACTTCAACTGCCAGGAACCCTTCAGCTTCTCCTCTCCCTCCCCATCTTGCCAGCAGTGTCTTCTATTGTAGAACCTCATAGTTATGAACACCTTGGGAATGGAGGTTGCTTGTAACTCTGAACGAAACGTTGTGGTTGTTCTTTCAAAAGTTTACAACTGAACACTGACTTAATACAGCTTTGAAACTTTACTAAGAAGAAAAACTATTTTAAAAATAAAGAGAAAGCAACATTTATGTTTAACACAGTACTGTACTGTGTTTGGTTTGGGGTTTTGGTCTCTGCTGCTGCCTGATTGTGTACTTCTGGTTCCAAATGAGGTGTGTGATTGACTGGTCAGTTTGTAACTCTGGTGTTCAGAACTGAGGTTCTACTGTATTTGCAAGCTAGGGAACTGGGCTAGTTGTGGCCAGAAGCTCTGGCCAGAGTGCACTTAAGTGTTATCAACATAACACTGACAGAATAGCTGTGTAGCATTATAGTCACTTTTTGCTGTTTTCTTCATAAGTGAAGTTACTTCTTCAGCAAAGACTATAGAATAATTTTCTTCTACAGAGAACTCCACAAAACAATTGCCCACTTTCAAATGGCTGCCATCTCATATTGTTCTCAATAGGAGTGAGACTAGGTTGCCCTAAGCAAAGATGATTCCCCCTCTCCCCTGAACTGTTTCAAATCAGCCATCCTCTCCCACTGTTTCCAAAGAGAGTGAAGCCAAGCTGCCTCTAGAGACATGGTGGTTGTATAGGCTCTCATTGGTCTGTAGTTATTTGTATTGCCTCTTTTCCCACAGTGCTGAATCGGATTTTATTTTAAAGTTTCCATTATGAGAAAATTGTGAGGAAACAGCAAGTGTCCTGTAAATATCAAATTGACAACCACTAAATCTAGATGGTGAATTGCAAACATTTCTGATATACCTTAAGTGAAATGAATGTGCTTTGTATTCCCAAAATTTACTATGTTACAACAGGTGTAACTACAGGAAGCCTTCCTCTTGCTTTGATCAAATCTATGCAGCAGATAGTATACAGAAGTTGTTATCATTTACTGCATTTCAGAGTTGCAGTTATCTTTTATTTTAACATTTTAATTCCTTATGTCTGTCTTATTTAGATTTTTAACCTAGTTCAGGCTCCAATCCAATTAAGTATTTAAAACTTTGTGTAACTTTTAAGGACATGAGTTATCCAATTGAAGTCACGCATGTGAAAGTTGTATGTGCGCTTCACTGCCTAGTCAGATAGAGTTTGAGTTAGTTAAGGGAGAGATTCTTAAAAGCACTCAGCACTGGCCTAACTTGACTGCCATGGGTTTCAGTAGGAGCTTTACCATTGACATCAGTGAGAACAGAGTTAGGGCAACGTAGAGCGCTTTTGAAAACACCATCTGAAGTTTGCTATAGACAAATACAGAATGATTCAATTCCTGGGTATGGAGTTCAGAAGTTAATAACTGGTGATTTATTATACAAATTATTTGGTTCCTGAGAGAGGTTTTGATCAAATTAGGAGGAGGGTTCAATTAATTAGTGATTCCTGTGTACAGGAATATAGTAATAAAAATATGATAGTCATTACCCAATATTTGATCTAGGGAAGCAATTGGTTGGGGTTTCTTTTTGCATTTCGTTTTATCAAAGATACAGTACTTGTGGCAGAGTGAGAAATAGCTCTTTTCCAGGCTATTACATGCTATGCTTGTACTGTAAAGAGAACTATAACTATTAAGACCAATTAGTAGCTTTAATAATGAAAAATAGCTAAAAGTGAAAGAATGAGAATTAAGAGAACAGTGGATTCTTGAAGGATTCTCCTGTATACACTCTAGAAGGATTTTTTTAAAAATCAGTAATAAAATATTCAACTTTAGTTGCAATAAATCATACAGAATTGTGTTGCTCTTTCCAAATACAGTACAGCTTTAACCTAAATAGCCTAATCTGTGATTTTGTTTATAATTGTTTTGAAGATTCTCCATGTAATTCTCTTCAAGGTCAGTCATTTCTGTGTTTAGATTGCAACAGTAACATTACATTTGTCTAGAGCACACAGTGCTTGAAGTCTCATTAATTTTTTATAAAAAGCTTTCTTCTCCCTTCTCTCTTGCCCCACTCATTTCCATTTGAATTGAGTTGGCTCCTTGCCACTAAAATTACAGCTCAGGACAAAGATCTTCCAAAGTCTAGCTGCAAAATCAAAATACCAAGTATTTTTTTAAAGTGTGACTGGCTTCTTTTATTCTCCCAGTGGTAACAATCTGTTAGGCGCACATCATGCATATTGTACCCCAGCCCCAAACTGCTTTTACCATACGCTACTTTCTGCTCCATCACCCTTGGCCCCAAATCTCTTCCAAGACATATGGTCAATTGACTCTCCCTGCAGAGCCCAGATAGCTTCATGAAAGTACTGTTGGTCCAAGTTTCCATTTGGGTTTCACCCAGCACAAAATGAGATTTTATATAGAGACTCTTGATCCAGCTAGAAACTTCCAGTCCCTGATCTTAAAAGGATTACTTTTCCAGTGATTCTTGCTATAATTATCACTCTGCCTATAAATTAGTAACAAAAATATATTGCATTATGGAGATCTCTTTCTTCTGCTAGCAACTTCTTAACTTTGCCCCTGCCTCTCAATTCTCTACATTTTCTTTGGTTGGGGATTTGCTGCCTCTTCAAAGTAGAGCTGTTTTTCTGCTCAACCTCCTGCAGAACTGATTGCTTAACATGCAGCATTAAAGAAGTGCAAACTGAATACATATAAGAGCCCTTCAACTTAATTCAGTTTGAAATATTATTCAGGAAAGATGATGAGAACAGTAGAATATGCAGATTTTTGTTAAGTTGTGTATAATATCTTTGAATATAAAGCTGGGAACATTTACTTCATGTTACAAAGCTGCTGAATGGTCTGTCAAGACCATTTTTCATAGTGACTTTGATATCTTTTTCATAAATCTCAAGAAGTTCCTAGATCAGTTACACTCTGGTCCTGGAGAAAAGCAAGTAGTCAGTGGAAAGGAGGAATAGGGAGTGGAAATCATCAAGACAATGTTATAGCAATAAACAAACCAGGAAGGAGGGAAACTACTGGACGATGGGATCTTCTGAATGGCCTGGCAACAAATCTAAAAATGATTTACGTAACTTTTCATCATTTTTATACTATATAATGTATTTTGTGTTGGATATACAGATGCATATGACTTGTCTGAATTACATTAAATCAATCACACTTATTTTACAGATCAGTCGCAAATATTCAGATATTTTTGTTAAATAGTCATGTATGTTTGAATGATTTAGTCAAGTGCAAAGAGTTAGACATCTGGGCAGGTTTTAGGGGTATTATTCAACAAAACTATTTGAATAAAATTAGATGTTATGAATAGCATCAAATTTTATTTAAATATCCGTTTCTCATGTATTTTAGTTTATTTTCAAGTTTATTACATTTGGTACAAGAATTAGAAGAAGAGGCTGTCTACCCAAGGGTCTAGATGCCCTCCCATATAGCACAAAACAAAAGAAAATTAAATAGCCAAAATAACAGAAAATCCTCTGCCCACTTGCAGATCTATCCCCATTAAAGCTATCACCATGATGAACTGCCATACACTAACTAAACCATTTTTAAAAGGTTATTTTAAATGTCTTAATGTAATGCTTTCAACTTCCATAGTTAATCTATCTAGTTGGGAATCTTCCAACAAAATGTTTTTTCATTGGAAAATGCCAATTCATGCAAACGGAAACTTTTCATGGAAACATAGCAGTTTCAATTCATATTTCTTTCAGGTGGTGTCTCAGGTCCAGAATGGAGTTTCTGGACTGAGACACAGACACATTCCAGAATTGTCGAGAACCTGGTGGTTAGGGCCCTCAGCAGGGAACCTTCTTGATTCAGAGCAAGGACTCGATTGTGTGTTTCCCACATCCCAGGTAAGTGTTCTAACCACCAATTTACTGGCTTCTCTAGAATTTCTCTTCTTGTGTTATTTTGTGAAAAATTTCAGAAGGCTTCATTTTAAACCAATTTTGAAATCTAAAATATTTTCATAAAACAGAATTATTGTTTTCCAGCCAGCCCTAACAGTTGACAGAAGGCTACCAAAAGAAGAAGCCTGGCCAATGCATCAGATTAGAACAACTGAAAGGATTAAAGTAGTATAAATTCAAAACACCTATAATCTGTCAGAATATGGGATGAAATGCTAGCTCAACTGAAGTTAATGACAAAATTCCCATCCTATTCAATGGAATCAAGATTTCGCACAGGGTGTCTAAGCTCCTCTGAAAGGGCTCGATCCTACTCCATGTCTTCAATTAGAGCATGAGCAGGCAGACAGTGCACAGAGGACATAGATTGAGTCCGTGCAAAATCCACTCTTCTTAATAAAGGAACTAAGCCATATATTTGGAATTCAGCAATGTTCTTGTACTCTTGCTATGCGTTATGTATCCCTACTAAAGGTATGTCTACATTAAAAACTTAAGGTCAATTTACTGAGATGGTTCACGTCCACACTACCCTCCTGCATCCTCACCAGGAGTGCATCCATCAACCTAAGAAAGGCAGTGTGTGTAGGGGGCCCGAGAGCCTGGGCTCTCAGCTTGATACAATGTCCCGCCCAGAGCCCGGGCTCTCAGCTTGATACAGTGTCCCGCCCAGAGCCCGGCAGCCCCCCCAGGCTCTCAGCCCTGTGCAGTTTCCTACCTGGAGCCTGGGTTGCAGCAGAGCTTCCAGTAGGGAGTGGGAATCCAGGACTCTGAGGGCAGCCCAGCTCCAAGCAAGTAGCCTAGGCAGTAGCCCAGCTGGGAGCAGGGAACTGGGAGGGCAGCCGGACTCTAGCTGGAGGCCCCCACCCACCCTGGGGTAACATTATTAGCTGTGAGCAGCTTTCTGTTTAATTTCACGACTCCAGCATGGAACCATAAAATTGACAAGAACAACTGCCAACAACTGACGTAACTAATCCGCAGTGTCTACACGGACACTCTGTTGCCCTAACTACAATGACATAAGCCCTATTCCTCTCATGAAGGAGGAGTTATGTTGGTGTAGTAGGACACTTACATCAGAGGGAGCAATGCTGTAGGGTGTATTTAAATCTGTCATATAGACCAAGCCTCACAGACAACAAACACCAAGCAGCAAAAGAATTTAACAGATTTGGAGGAAAGAAATGACCTTTATATTTTTCCTCACATGTAAATGAAACTATTGCCAAAATATGGCTTCAAGTCAGAACTTTATTATTAGGCACTTGAAGCTTGGACATGCAAGGTGTTGAGTACTTCTGTGCTGAGCATCCTAAACTCTGAGTGATTTCATATAACCATCCCTTTTTGACTCAAGTGGTTAGTCGCATTTTGGAGACCTGGGAATGTTCCAGTAGGGAGTAAAAACTGGTAATAATCAGGCATTTCTTTGGTGCAACCATATTTACAAGGAATATTCAAAGTCTTGCTTCTCTGACTGCAGAAGAAACCAAGATGGAAAAAAAAGTAGCTGTTTCCCATCTTGCAGCCCCAGTCCTCGTTAGCCAACAGACCCTGAAGTTCTCTCGAGCTTTTCCCAGGTCACACTGTGCTGACAGGATACTGCTTGGCTTTCTTGCTTTTTTGCCTCTGCCTCTCCCTCTATTCTCCATTTCTGTGTGTTCTCTCAGACACCCACGCACACATCTGGTCACAATACCCAGTGGAACATTCCCCACTCACATGGTGCTAATTTCTGTGCAGACTCTATTGGATCTTGTTTTAGGTGTGGCCCCTTAATGGTCTCTTACAACTATTTTAAATGAAGAGCAAATTCACACATCATTAGGAATAAGGTTTTAACTCAACCCATAGCCAAGTTTCACCCAGTTCATTGTAATAAACTAGACTTTCTAAAGTTTGGGGCACCATTCCCATGACTCCTAGTTCATTTATTGACTTCATTTCTGGTGTGGATTTCAATTTCCAGAACTCAAAACATGTAGGAATTTTCTCTTAGGAAAGAGGACAACAATAGTTCTATTAAGATTCTGTACTCCCATATGATCATGGAGACCTGAACTAGTATTTTCTACTAACTAAAGGACTGTAGCTTCATTCTTTACAGGAGGAAGTTTTTTTCCCCCCTTTTCTACACTACACCTTGTGCCAAAACTGCTTTGCTGCAGAGCCTTCTATTGTATTAAATTAACAGATTTATTTGGGCATAAGCTTTCATGGGTAAAAAAAACCCAAAACAACTTCAGATGCAAGATGTTGGGTTTTTTACCCACAAAAGTTTATGCCCAAATAAATCTGTTAGTATTTAAGGTGCCATCGGACTCCTTGGTGTTTTTGTGGATACATACTAACCCGGCTACCCCCCGATACTTGACACAATGCAAGATGTCCCTTTGTGAGGTCTATGGTCCCTTGAGGCAGAGCAGTGCCTGGAACTCCTGTCAGTCAGTTGGGACCCAACCAGAGGCCTTTTGGAAGATGTGCTCAGTTAAAACACAAAAAAAGTTATGCTTTAGTCAAAAACAAGTTGTTGGGCTCAATATTAGGGTAAATGAAATGGTCTGTGATACACAGTAGGTCAGACTAGCTGATCTAATGTCCTTTCTGTCCTTAAACTCTGTGAATCACTTTGGCCACAAAAAAGGCATCACACCACTGGTTTTCAGCTGCTGAATTAGAAGTCAAAAGGCTCTGTACCTGATCTTCAGAACCTTGAAGCCATTCATTCTACCAGGACACGTTTATTTTCTCAGCAGCACAGCCTTTTGTGCTAACAGGTTTGAAATGTGTCTGATCATCTTCTAGTCTTGAGAATTCTTTTTAAATATTCTTTTCACTGCTGTGCTAAGCATGTAACACCATTTCACTCCCAACTCTCTGCCATTCATTTAGATATAAACAAAAACAAAGAGGCTGAAGTAGGTCATTGGTAAATGCACATCTGCATAAACAGGATGAATTGGAATTCCCAGAGGAGTTAAAAAGAGGGTTGGGCCTATCAGGGAATCTAGAGGGTTTAATACAGTTGTTCAGAAAAATTACTTAATTCTCTGTACACTGTTGCCCTTTAGAAGATAGTAGTTCAATAGCTTCCAACCACTGCAGAATATAGATGATGGTTGCATTCACAGCAAAATCATGTATACTTCAAAACCCACTATTTATGCAAACAGATTTCAGAATCAGTTTGAGCAGTGTGGTCAAATGTGCAGTGGCTACTCTATTCAAAGGGCCATCAATTAAACAAGGTACACCATCTTACACTAGTTTAATGTGGCCTACTGAGGAACTTGGTTCCTCTCAGGCCTGATCCACACTACGCTGTTAAACCGATTTTAACAGCGTTAAATCGATTTAAGGCTGCACCCGTCCACACTACAATGCACTTTAAATCGATTTAAAAAGCTCTTTAAATCAATTTCTGTACTCCTCCCCAACGAGAGGAGTAACGCTAAAATCGATATTAACATATCGATTTAGGGTTAGTGTGGCCGCAAATCAAAGTTATTGGCCTCCGGGCGGTATCCCACAGTGCACCAGTGGCCGCTCTGGACAGGTAACAGAACTCTAATGCACTGGCCAGGTATACAGGAAAAGCCTCGCGAACTTTTGAATTGCATTTCCTCTTTGGCCAGCGTGGAGCTTTCATCAGCACAGGTGACCACGCAGAGCTCATCAGCGCAGGTAACAATGCAGTCTCCTGAGAATAGAAAAAGAGCACCAGCATGGACCGCAGGAGAGGTACTGGATCTTATCGCTATATGGGGAGAGGATTCTGTGCTAACAGAACTCTGTTCCAAAAGACAAAATGAAAAAACTTCTGAAAAAATTTCCAATACCATGAGGGAGAGAGGCCACACCAGGGACTCAGTGCAGTGCAGAGTGAAAGTGAAAGAGCTCAGACAAGCCTACCAGAAAACCAAAGCAGCAAACGGAAGATCCGGATCAGGGCCAAAAACATGTCGCTTCTACGCTGAGCTGCATGCAATTTTAGGGGGCTGCGCCACCACTACCCCCCCCTTGTCCGTGGAGGTGGTGGGTGTTATAATCTCAACCATGGATGAGGATTCAGCAGAGGGGGAAGATGACGAGGAGGAAGAGCTTGCAGAGCGCACACAGCACTCCATTCTCCTCAACATCCAGGAGCTTTTTGTGACCCAGACGGAATTACCCTCCCAGCCCTCCCAAGCCACTAGCCCAGACAGTGAAGCCATGGAAGTGACCTCTGGTGAGTGTACCTTTGTAAATATAAAACATAGTTTAAAAGCAAGCGTTTTTTAATGATTGATTTGCCATGAGGGCTTGACATGCATTAGCAGGCATTAAAGTTACTGGAACAGTTTGTTAACATGTCTGGGGATGGAGCGGAAATCCTCCAGGGACATCTCCATGAAGCGCTCCTGGAGATACTCCAAAAGCCTTGGCAGAAGGTTTCTGGGCAAGGCAGCCTTGTTCCGTCCACCATGGTAGGACACTTTACCACGCCATGCATGTAGCAAGTAATCGGGTATCATTGCATGACAAAGCCTAGCTGCGTATGGTCCCGGTGATTGCAGGCATTCAAGAAACATCAGTTCTTTATCTCGCTCTGTTATCCTCAGCAGAGTGATATCATTCATGGTAACCTGGTTGAAATTAAGGAATTTTATTAAGGGGACAGAGATGGCCATTCCTACTGGGCTGCTTGCCTGTTGCTTAAAAGAAATCCTCCCTTGCAGGTAGCCAAGCGGGAGGAGGGGAGGGGGTTAATGGTGCTGAGCTTTTTAGCGTTTGGCCAGCAGGAATCTTCCCAGCTACCAGCCACGCGGTGGTGGGGGGGGGAGGAGAAAGGGGGGTGATTAGCAGTGATCTTCCATTATACCAGCCATGCGGTGGGGGGAGGGGTAAAGCAATTCTAGAGAATTGGATTGGGTTAGGGTTTGGCATCTGCTGCTTGTTAAGAGCAAAGAAGCAGCACATGGAGAAGCTATATGCCTCTTTATATGCCTTACCATGACCGCATGCAAGCTGAATTGTGATGCCCAGACCTGCGTCAGTGTTGATCTGTTACACCAGAGCCGCAGGCACTTAATACTAAAAGAATCCAAATGCGACCTTGTAGTGAAATCGCATGTGCTATGTAAGGTGAATAGTGTTGTTCACTGTGAAAGAGTATAACCATTGCTATGTGAAATGTATCTTTTATAATCCTTCTATCACTATTTTCCCCCACTCATGCAGCTGCAAATTTTTCAAGCCTCCCTACTCCATCCCAAAGGCTAGCTCAGATAAGGCGGAGGAAGAAGAGGACACAAGATGAAATGTTCACAGAAATCATGGAAGTAACCCGCAATGAAAGAGCTCATCTGGGGGAGTGGAAGGACATGGTAGCAAAGTACAGGAAAGATGCCAGTGAACGTGAGGACAGGAGGGACCAACGTGAAGATAGGAGGGACGCTCGAGATGAGAGGTGGCGGCAGGAAGATCAGAGGTGTAGGCAGGAAGATCAGCGGTGGCGGAATGCAATGCTGGAGCTGCTGCATGATCAAACTGACATCCTCCGACGTCTGGTGGATCTTCAGGAGGAGCAGCGGGGTCACAGAGTGCTGCTGCAGCCCATGTTTAACCACCCTCAGTGCTCACCACGTTCCATATCTTCCACACCCAGACATGTAAGAACGCGTGGAGGAAGGCTTTCTGCACCCACCCACTCCACCCGCGTGGACAGTCCAACCAAAAGGCTGTCATTACATTCAAATGTGCTTAATGGCCTTTTCCTTTCCTCCTATCCTCCTCCCAACCCACTCCTGGGATACCTTGTTATTTCTCTTACTCCTTTTATAATTACATGCTTTTTAAACGAAGGTGGAGGGTGGGTTGCTTACAGGGAATGACTTTTAATAAAGAATACATGTTTTTTAAACGATAGTAACTTTATTTCCATAAGCGAGCTGTAATTGAAGGGGGAGGGTGGGTTGCTTACAGGAGTCAATAAAAGGGGGGGCGGGTTCATGAAGGGGAAACAAACAGCAGTCACACCGTATCCTGGCCCGTGATGAAACTTGTTTTCAAGGCTTCTCTGATGCGCACCGCTTCCTGGTGTGCTCTTCTAATCGCCCTGGTGTCTGGCTGTGCATAGTCAGCAGCCAGGTGATTTGCCTCAGCCTCCCACCCCCCCATAAAGGTCTCCCCCTTACTTTCACAGAGATTGTGGAGCACACAGCAAGCAGCAATAACAAAGGGGACATTGGTTTGGCTGAGGTCTGAGCGAGTGAGTAACGTTCTCCAGCGGGCTTTTAAACGGCCAAATGCACATTCTACCACCATCCTGCACTTGCTCAGCCTATAGTTGAACAGCTCCTGACCTCTGTCCAGGCTGCCTGTGTATGGCTTCATAAGCCATGGCATCAAGGGGTAGGCTGGGTCACCCAGGATAACGACAGGTATTTCAACATCCCCAACTGTTATTTTCTGGTCCGGGAAGTAAGTCCCTTGCTGCAGCCATTTAAACAGAATGGTGCTTCTGAAGACGCGAGCGTCATGAACCCTTCCTGGCCATCCCACGTGGATGTTGGTGAAACGTCTCTTGTGATCCACCAGTGCTTGCAGCACCATTGAAAAGTACCCCTTGCGGTTTATGTACTGGGTGCCCTGGTGCTCCGGTGCCAAGATAGGGATATGGGTTCCATCTATCGCCCCCTCCCCCACCAGTTAGGGAATCTCATTGCAGCAAAGCCATCCACTATGACCTGCATGTTTCCCCAGAGTCACCACCTTTCGTAGCAGCAGCTTAATGATTGCTTTGGCTACTTGCAACACAGCAGCCCCCACAGTAGATTTTCCCACTCCAAATTGATTCCCGACTGACCGGTAGCTGTCTGGCATTGCAAGCTTCCAGAGGGCTATTGCCACTCGCTTCTCCACTGTGAGGGCTGCTCTCATCTGGGTATTATGGCATTTCAGGGCAGGGGAAAGCAAGTCACAAAGTTCAAAGAAAGTGCTCTTACGCATGCGAAAGTTTTGCGGCCACTGCAAATTGTCCCACACCTGCAGAACTATGCGGTCCCACCAGTCTGTGCTTGTTTCCCGGGTCCAAAATCGGCATTCAATGGGTAGAACATCCCCCATTACCAGCAGGAGCTCCAAAGCGCGGGGGCCCGCAGTTAGGGAGAAATCAGTGTCCATGTCCTCATCACTCTCGTCGCCGCGCTGCCGTAGCTGCCTCCTCCTCTCCTGCGTTTGCAGTCCATGGTTCACCATGGACAACACGAGAATGCGTGAGGTGTTTACAACGTCCACGATTGTGCTATTGAGCTGAGCAGGGTCCATGCTTGCTGTGCTATGGCATTTGCTCAGTTCACCCAGGAAAATAGGGGCGAAATGGCTGTCTGCTGCTTTCAGGAAGGGAGGGGTGAGGCTGTACCCAGAACCACCCAGGACAATGATTTTTACCCCATAAGGCACTGGGGTATTAACCCAGAATTCCAAGGGTCAGGGAAGACTGCGGGAACTATGGGATAGCTACGGGATAGCTACCCACAGTGCAACGCTCCGGAAATCCATGCTAGCCTCGGACCATGGACGCACACTGCCGAATTAATGTGCCTAGTGTGGATGCGTAAAATCGACTTTATAATACCTGTTTTATAAAACCGGTTTAAGTTAATTCGAAATTATGCTGTAGTGTAGACGTACCCTCAGAGGGAACTACTGCTTCAAGAGAAGGTACCTATTGTAAATCACTGGGAAATAGGCTCTATTTATTCAGTGTGACAGGAACTAATAATTCCCCTGGCGCATCTTTTGCAAAGACATGCATTCTGACAGAGGAAGGAAAATACAGAAAATAAATAGATACAAGAGCTCTATCAAAAGGTAGAAAAGGAAAGGAATAGAAGGGAATCAGTAAGAGGACAAAAAAGGAGAGTTCATGACCTAAATAAACATAACATATGCAAAGACATAAGTAACATTAGCAATAATCCCACAGCTAATTCTGCAGTTGCTGAAGAGTTACCATATGCCTGCAGATATCTACATCTGAGAAAGACTAACAGGGTGGCATGCATTTCTTGTGAGATCCCCCATGTCAACTGTGTGCATGCCTGCAGTTTTTTCTCCGTTCACGCTGCCTCCTGTTGGCCACTGCGCTTGGCAGGTGGGTCTTTGGTGACTCAGCCCTCCAGCCGAGTTACACACAGTCCATATGCAAAACAAAGAAACCCATTCTGGGGTACACAGTCCAAGATGTCCTGCAGCCCTGCCTAGGCACAGTCTTCTAACAGTCCAAAAAAGGCCCATCATGGTACCCTCTTCATTGCCATCAACCTGCAGCCTTCCCTGGGCTCAGTTTCCTAACTAGTCCAACAGGGGCCTATCGCATTATCCCCTCAGTTAGTGCATCTGATTGTAGCCCTCCCTAGACCCAGTCTTCAACTAGCCTAGCAGGGCCCATCACAGTACCCTCGGTTGGTCTGGCTAGGAACTTTGCAACCTGCTCTGGTATTGAGCTGTGCACAGATGGCTTCTTCCCTGGGGACTCCTTGCCTTTACTTGAGTCCTCAGTGATTCCAGATTTCCTGCTGAGGCACCCCTCTTTGTCTCAGTTCTCTGATCACAGCTCCCCGTTAAGTCAGTCCCACTGCAGCCCCCTTCCCTGGGGTACCACAGTTCTAATTCCCTTCCTTAGGGCTTAGCCACTTCCCCAGTGGCTGGTGAGGGGGACCTGCTCCCAGCCACCGCTCTGGGTCCTAACCCAGGGTCCCTTTAAATACAGCAGCCTCATGCTACATCCCTTTACTAATTGATGTTTACCTGGGCCACTTACCTGCAACCAGCCAGAAGCTCCTTCCTCACTTCCTCGGTCCCTGCCAGTAACTACCTGCTTATTCCTGGCAGCCATTCTATTCTTAGAATGGATCCCAGCATCTATTCTTGGGCTCCCTCTGTCCCTGCCAGCAAACTGACCTTATTCTTTATGAGCCTGCTGGACATGGATTAGTTGTGCCCTGCAGCCTCTTTCCTGATTGGATGCATCACATGCAACCTCTATAGGCAGCTTGGAGGATCCTCTTCATTGCTCTTTACCTGAGGTGAGCATGGCAGGACCTTGAGGCCTCCAGCTGGGAGTCTCTGGATGTAGTCCACCCCATCACAGACTAAAGGATTTTCTTTAATTTAAGTCTACAATTTCAGAAATGTTTCCACAAAACTGAAAAGTTTCAAATGAACATTGATAATGATTTGAATAAGCATTGCAACATATTCTGTAGTTACAGCAAGTATTTGCATATAGTCAGAGATTAGTGAATGCTGGATTTCTCTCCGGTAAGCCTTTGTGAAGATTTTCCATTTGACAAAGAACTAGCTGTTCCACCTCTACTGCTGCTAATTTCAGATACAAAAAAAGAGATGTAAGCTTGTGTGTGTGTGTGTGTGTGTGTGTGTGTGTGTGTGTGTGTGTGTGTGTAAGGATCTGAGAGCAGCAAGTCTGCAAATAGTAACTGTGAATCCTCCATGTTATTGTTGTCAGTCTACCACTATCATACATTATAGCCTCAGTGTAATCCACTTTAGGATGAGGAACTTATTTCTACAGTGCGTGAATGACACAGATTTGTTTCACTTAGCATCCCAATAAAAAACAACGAAGTGTGACTCAATAGTCAAAGTCTCTGACTCTGCCTCAGTGGGAAATAAGCAATGTACAGTATTTTAGTAAAAAGTCATCCTTCTGATCAACTGCCATTACCACACTTTTAGTTTGAAAAACATTGGATTTGGGGCTGTCAATTGTTAATGAAGTTTAATACACATAAATGTACATTCATGGAGAACCTCTTGACACGCAGATCTTGGGGGACATAATACAGTCTTATGTTTTAATTAGAAACATTTGTTTTGGGTCAGGTAGGAACACAAATTCCTAGCTGAAATTTATCTCAGCCTCTGTAATCTGGAAGTCTAGCCGGTACCTTAACAGACACAAGATCTTACAAGTGCTCCTCAAAGATAGTCCTGGATCTGGCCGAAACAAAAATACCTCTCAGCTGTTCATGATCTTTTGATAGGTCAACTTCTAGTCAAAAATCAATCACCACCACCACTTTTAATTAGTATAATAGTAGTGCAGTGGTCCCTAACCTTTTCGTCTGGCAGGCGCCAGACCAAGGACTGTGGCGGCAGTGGAGCATCCATCGAAATGCCGCCAAATTTCTGTGGCATTTCGGCGGTGACGCCTCTCAACAATTTCACTTGTCAGTGACAAGCGGTGTCATTGAGAAGCGTCGCTGCCAAAATGCCACAGAAATTCGGCAGCATTTCGGCGGATGTTCCAAATGCGCCGGCGCATTTAGATGTCCCCGTGGGCGCCATGGTGCCCCGGGGCACTGCATTGGGGACCCCTGTAGTAGTGCTTAGAGACCCTAAAGAAGAACAGGCATCACTGTACCAGGCAACATACAAACGTATATTAAGAGAATGTTTGGGCTCAAAGAGCTTACAATGTAAAGCCTTTTGTTTGGTATAGGCCTAAGATCCTTGGCTGCAGGAGGGTGCAAACATTTGGCAGTTAAGGGAGACTCAACCTGTATGTAATACATGGCTGAATTTATTAAAAAGTTAACCTAATCACCAAACCTGAAATGTCTTTGAAAACTCAAGATAGATTTGCCATTTGATTGAATTTTTGCATTATTATTCTTTCTTCCACCTTCCCAAACTACTACAAGTATCAGTTGTTCATCTGCTGCTTCTATCACATCTTTATGTTGCTTGCCATTGGAATTTGCCAGCTATTTCTCATCTCATTTCCACATCTTAAGATCTATGGTATATTACATCTTGTTAGCACCACACTACCTTTTTACTGTTGTCAGCTGAAGGATACACTTAAAATGGCAGAACACTTTAGTGAAAATCCATGTAATATTTCCCATTCTGGATGCATGACTTGTTGCTAAAGTAACTGTAAAAGAAACGCATCTGCCTTAAGAAAATAGATGTTACTAATAACCTTGAAAACTGACATTTTATGACAAAAAGCTGGGCAAGAAAATACCTGCTACTTACCTACATGTACTTTACCGAACCATGAACCTATAATGTTATACCCAGAGGGCAGATTGTTCAGGAGGGATATTGCAGAACCAGTTAATTAGCTTTAAATGACTCAATACTGGAAGTATTTTCCCCTCTGTATCATGTGATGCCAAACCCATATTTAGGCAAAATATCTACTTTGACAGTCCCAATTTCAGAGGCATAAACCAAAATAGGCCAGATCACTTTTAAAAGGGGTTCAGCCTAATTCTGTGTTTGTGCCAGATTTTCCTGATGATGCTGAAGCAGGCTCCAATTTCACAGAATACCAGAGAGGCTAAAAAGTGCAATTACTTCACCTGCTTACATTTTCTATTCCAATCTCTTGCATTATCATCAATTTGCTACTCTCCTTCCCAAGCGTTTTTACTAGTGACATTGATTTTCAAATGGGCCCTAAAGAATGGACACTTATCTGAATTATCCATACTGGATATGGATATGGGCCAAACCAAAAATCTGAGATCTGACCACCACAATTTTTTTCCATTTTGTTTTACTATAGGAGTGAAGAACAAGGAATTATGGTACATTTGATATCATATGCGAGATCTGAATTTTGAGGATGGCTCCTATCTTTATAACGGGACAAGCCAAAACCCCTCAACTCCAAATGTAATGTGTTCAAAATCTGGATACGGGTGTTGTGGTTTGAACACATCCCTATTCCAAGCCTATAGGACCTAAAGATTGTGAGAGCTAGGTACCTAGATACCTTTAAAGATCTGGCCCATACAGCATTAAGGTGGCCAACCTTTTCCTAATATCACTGAAATTAAGATGTTGGCAATATAGAAACCAATCAGCCCTAAGCAGGAGAAGAAGAATGGAAAGGGAAAGGGAAAGGGAGACTGGATTAATTATCAGCTGCCACGGATGTGAGGTAGAACATGGCATCTTTACAAAGTGTTACTGGTTATCAGGATGATGCTGCACAAATGAGATGGTATATGACCGCTTATGGTAGAATTATCTAGAGACAGACTAGAAAAAAAGGTATTCAGTAGAAAACCCAAGTTGTTTTTAGCTATTTCTGTGAAGCAAATAGGGGACAGTCATGTAAGAGTTTAACCCTCTTTGTCTAAAGCTGCTTTTGTACCCTCGTGGTGGAAGCCAATACAAACGTGAGAAAGAAGAGTAAGAGTGTGCATTTCTTTAACAATTAGTTTCCATATATTTGTATTATACTTTAAAGCAGCAAATTTAGAATTAGGCTGCTATAATTCCATACTTGTTCTGCTAACTACACAAACCAATCAAAGTTTACTCTTGTGGTTTATGTTGTCACCTGCATCACTTTATGAAATTACAGTTTATAACCACATAAATAACAGATCCCCTTTTATTCCACCATACCTTGTCTGTGTTTAATGTTTAGACTTTATGAAATGCTTGTAGGATGCTGCATGCAGTAATCTCATTTATAACATCCGTACCCCATGTTATAAGGTTTCATTGACTGTTTGCTTGTAAACCTCTGTAATTGTGTAAGTAATCAAACAGGAAAGAAGTAATAAATCAATGTAAAATGCTGGCTTCTACAGACAGTGTTAAGCCCTGCCCACCAACGCGGCCCAATGAAATCAAATGAGCCATTGTGAAACATCACAGAGCAAAGACTGTGTGAATTCTCACACACACATACACTCATGAAGAGGAGACAAGGAAGTGAACTTGTCCCATCAGCCTGAACTCTAGGGGGAAGGAATAAAAATCCCTGACAAGAAGAAACCCAATCTCTCAGACGCTTTTCTTTGGGAGGGCAAGATTTCTAAGCTTAAACAAGGGAACCCCAGCTGCTTAGCCTGGGTTAGCCCTAGAGGACAAATAGAGGTTGCATATTACAGCAGCCTCTATTACTTCTTGGGCCATGTCTACACTTACAGTTTTGCAGCGCTGGTAGTTACAGCTGTGTTCGTACAGCTGTGTAGGGCCAGCGCTGCAGTGTGGCCACACTGACAGCTACCAGCGCTGCAGTGTGGCCACATTTGCAGCGCTGTTGGGAGTGGTGCATTGTGGGCAGCTATCCCACAGAGCACCTCGTCCCATTTTGGCACTGTGGCTTGTGGGAAGGGGAAGGAAGTGTGCGGGTCTTTCTGCTTCCTGTTCCAACGCCCCGTGGTGCTTTGCTACACATTCCGAGTGGTTTGGCGGCATTGTGAGTCTGCAGCACGATTTATGCGATTTTTGTTACAAATGGAGCCTGAGCTGCTGAGGACCTTGCTGATGAATGTTGCCAGCACATCACACATGGCAGTGGAGCTATTCCTTCAGCTGCAAAGTGACAGTGAGGAGTCAGACGATGATATTGAAACGCCTGACACTCAAGACACTCAATTGCTTGTGGCAGTAACAGACGTGCTTAGCACTGTGGAACGGCATCTTTGGGCTCGGGAAACCAGCACTCAGTGGTGGGATCACATCGTCCTGCAAGCATGGGATGACGAGCAGTGGCTGCAGAACTTTCAGATGAGAAAAGCCACTTTAATGGGACTGTGTGCTGAGCTCGCCCCTACCCTGCGGCACAGGGACACGAGATTGAGAGCTGCCCTGCCAGTGGAGAAGCGGGTGGCTATTGCAATCTGGAAGCTGGCAACTCCAGACAGCTACCGATCGGTGGCGAACCAGTTTGGAGTGGGGAAGTCCACCGTTGGAATGGTGCTGATGCAAGTTTGCACAGCCATTAATTGCACCCTGCTAAGAACTGTGACTCTGGGGAACGTGCAGGACATTGTGGATGGCTTTGCTCAAATGGGTTTCCTTAACTGTGGAGGGGCAATAGATGGGATGCATATTCCTATTCTGTCCCCACCACACCTGGCATCAGAGTACGTGAATCGCAAGGGGTATTTCTCCGTGGTTCTGCAAGTGCTTGTGGATCACCGTGGGCGTTTCACTGACATTTACTCAGAATGGCCTAGAAAGGTGCATGATGCACGCATCTTTCGGAACAGTGCCCTGTTCAGGAAGCTGAAGGCCGGGACTTTTTTCCCAGACTGCAAGATCACAGTAGGGGACGTCGAAATGCCTACTGTGATCCTTGGAGACTCCGCTTAACCCTTAATGCCATGGCTCATGAAACCATATACAGGGAAGCTTGACAGGAGCAAGGACCGGTTCAACTACAGGCTGAGCCGGTGCAGAATGACTGTGGAGTGTGCTTTTGGCCGTTTGAAAGGGCGCTGGAGGTGTCTTTATGGGAAGCTAGATTTGGGGGAAAGCAGCATCTCCGCTATTATATCCGCGTGCTGTACCCTCCATAATATTTGTGAAGGGAAGGGTGAAAGATTCAGTGAGGAATGGACCTCCGAGGTTCGACGCCTAGAGGATGAATTTGCACAGCCAGAGAGCAGGGCTACTAGAGAGGCCCAGGAAAGGGCTTCAAGGATTAGGGATGCCTTAAGGGAGCAATTTGATGCTGAGAGCCAACAGTAACGTTTGGTGCCTTTGCTGTGCTCCTTTCTACCTTGGGGTACAATATTTACCACTTCCTGCAATAATAAAACATATTTTAAAAGCCATAAAATCCTTTATTCAAAGTACGTACATAAAAGGCCAGGGGAGTTAGGGTGGTGGACTGTACATTCAGAGGTTTGAATATGTCCTGTTTGGATTACTGTTCAATGTCTGCTGCACTTCAGGATTACTATGCTGCAGAGTAATGGGGGTGGAGTGCACAGGGTAAGAATTGTAGTTATCAGGGCTGGTAGGTGATCGAACAGGTGTTGGGGGTAGCTGGGGGTAATAAGAAACTGGCTGCTGGAGAAAGGTGTTTTGTGCAAATACTGGGGAACAAGAAAGAGAGCTTTGGGCGGGGTGTGGGTTACCATGGTACAGATCTGCCTGCATGGCTACGAGAGACTCTAAAGAGTCAGTTTGGCGAGCCAGGTGGCTTATCAGGTGCTTTGAGGTTTTTTTGGTAGCCAATTCCTTTCTCCTGCTTTCTGTTTGCCTCCACTCATACATTTTCTCTCTCCATTCCTGCGTCTTCCTACTTTCTCTGTTGTAGTGAATCATAACTGCTTTGATCAATTCTTCTTTTGATTTTCGCAGATTTTTTCTCAAGTTCTGCAAGCGACGTGAGGCCGGTGATCCGGCTGCATTAGTCAAGGTCACTAAAAAAAAACAGATAGAAACATGTAATACACAGAGGCTACATTGTTTTTTATCACACAGTGAAGGAGTTTTTAGACTTTTTGTAGCATCCTTCCCACATACCTAACATAACACAGAGAGGCCAGGGAAGCGAAGGCATGGCGAGCAATGGGGTGAGTGTTTCTGCCCCGACTGCACCTGGGAGGGGGAATTGACCGATGGGTCACTGGGGTTTATCTGCACTGGGTACAGGAGGTAGCTGGTGTCCTTCACAGGGGACAGTAGTGAACAGGAAGATGGCGAGCTGCTGGCGGGGGGGGGGGCGGTCCGCGTAAATGCCGGCCTGCTGGTGAGGGGGCGGGAAACGCACTGCGGGGCTGGCTGCCTGCTGGAAAGGGGGGGGGAGAACCGTAGCACGCCGCGGGGCTGGCTGCCTGCTGGAAAGGGGGGGTGGAGACCGGGGCGCGCCGCAGGGCTGGCTACGTGCTGGAAGGGGGTGGGGAGACCGGAACGCACGGCGGGGCTGGGGGGGAACGCGAACCTGGCGCCCTGCACTCAAGTATCCCTAAATTCTCAACAGGGTTTCCTACTGCCAGATATATCACTGCTGCGTGTTACCTGGGAAGAGAGGGAGGGTCTTCTACAGCAATGTGGCTTCCACCCTGGCCCCTATGCAGCTTGCCTGTATGCAGCCATGGTCCCCCCACCCCTCGCTGCACAGTGGATCGGACGAGTTAGCCTGACCGGGACAAGGACCACGGTGGCTCTCCCTATAAACTTGTGAAAGCGCATTGCCCACACTCTGGCTGCAACTTTTCAAGAGATTACCGAGGCAGATTACAGAGACGTGATAGAGCAAATCAATGGGCTATTCCACGTTTAGGCATGCATGCAGGCAGCCATAACCCCAACCGTCCTCTCCCAAAACATAAAAATCTGCTTACCCCGAGCACGCTCCTCAGCTTCTTCCTCACCAGCAACTTCCAGCTGCTGCGACTGGCTAGCCTCCTCCTGGCTTGAGAATAGCTCCTGGCTGCATGCCTCCTGGGACTCCGGGGTGTCTCCTTCCACCCCAGTAGCCTGACTCTCGGCTTCCTCTACACCCTCTCCACACCTGGCTGAGCAAACAGGAAGGGGATTTTTCAAATTCCCGGGGCATTTAAAGGTGGGGTCAGCTGAGCCTAGGGTAGTGGAGTGTGCATGATTACCAGAGAGGCTTCTAAGGTATGCTGGGATACCTCCTTATACCCCAGAGGCCAATAAAAGTGCTGGTGGGCGTCCACACTTGCTGACCAGCGCTGGAATCCCTACACCCGAGGCTCAACCGGGTGTACAGCCAGCGCTGCAACCGGGGGTTGCAGCCCTGGCCATGCTTTGCAAGTGTGGACACATCCTAAGTTGCAGCGCTGTAACCCCCTCACCAGCGCTGCAACTCTCTAGTGTAGCCATGGCCTTGGAATCTAAGGCTCTAACTCATTTGTGAGAGTGTATTTACTTGCTTTCCGTGTAAATAACACTCATTCCTTTTTCTTAGGTCTGGTCTCCACTACAGACCTATGTTGGTATAACTACATCATTCAGGGGTGTGAAAAATCCACACCCATGAGCGACAGTTATACTGACCTTAACTCCCCTCATCCCCTGCCCCCCCCCTGCCCAGTCAATGGGAGCACTTCTCTTGTCAGCATAGCTACCGCCTCTTGGGGAGGTGGATTAACTACGCTGACTGGAGAGCTATTTCCTGTTGGCATATAGTGTCTTCACTTAAGAGCTGCAGCTGCATTTTATATGTAAACTTGTCCTTAGTTAATAAATCTTTAGTTAATTTGTGATAGGATTGGCTACAAGCTTTGTCTTTTGTGTAGGCTCTAAGGTGTAATTAACCTGGAATAAGTGACTAGTCCTTTTGGGACTAGGAGTAATCTGAATATTGTTATTTTTGATGTAAATGTCCATCTAGCACAAAGGAAAGTTTACCAGGGTGGCGAGATAGATGGAATACCCAGAGGAACTGCCTGTGATTCCATGTTATTTTGTGGATATATATCGTGCCTGATACTTGGTCAGTGAAATTTAAGTATACAACTCACACTCAGTTTGAGTTTTTTGTCCCTCTTCTTAACTCTCTGCCCTGAGGTTGGTACTAATGCTTCCTGAGCCACACCAGACAGCTTGACAGTGAAACCTAAAGTTCCTTATAGAGTACCACTATTTTTGTTTTGTAGTCTAGTCCTGTGCTCATTCAACCTAATTAACTTTTTATTACTCCACCCACTACTGCAGTACGCTACACTGGTGAATGTAATCAGTATCCCACAAGTGCATTTGAATATCCATATATTTAAACCAGTGAATGTATCATACACTCAGAACATAAGAACCTGCAGTAGGCTCAGAGAATTTAATAAATTCTAGCCTGTTAGACAATGTACTTCCAGTTGCGATATTATCACAACCTATTCTTGCTCTTGATTGTAAACTAACTTTGAGCCAAGTACTTTTTCTTTCTTCATGGAGAGGAGAATTAGATCCCAAAAAACAACAAAAGCACAGAAACATCAAAACAACAACAAATTTCTTAAATCAAACACTTTTCTAACCACCTAATGGTGAACTGCCAGAATTGCTCAATGAACAGTTTCTAATTGGTTGGAGGGGACTGTGAAACCATAAAGAACTCATACAGTAGTTAATTTTAGTCAACAGCATCTCATTTCCCTGATAAGTTACTTTAAATCATGTTATTTGCATACTTTTTTTATTTGATAACTAGTCCTATAACTGAAACAAGCAATACTGCTCTGCTCCTTCCTCTTTATACTTTCTACTCTCCCATGTTGCCCTGAACTTGTCACAAAGCAGTAGCAGAGGGAAGACTGTAATATCAAAGATGAATCAACTAATGGACAACTTTCCCCTGCTTTCTTCCCAAGTATCCACATAGAAGGTCAATCAATCAATAACATCTCCCTTTACCCAGCTTCTGAACACCTTCCTCCTTGATGCATGCTAGAGTCAGAACATGTAAGCCATTCATCACACTGTACCTCTTCTCCCTCCTCTTTTCTCCATTACTAAGGACAGCCTCCCATTCCATTCAGAATTCCATGGGCCACTATTGGCAATCAAAAACATCTCTATGGCAGCTACAGAAACTGCTTACATATAAAATTAACATTAATAAAAATGCATTAACTTCGGGCCACTTCTGACACAATCAGCACACAGCTACAGCCCACGTGACAGCCTCAGGGCCATACAACTAGTATTTATATTGTGTGGATGCCTAATACATAGAAATCAGCATACATGTCCCATAATTGTAAATAGGATGAGAATCACTGAACTCGGAGAACCAGAACCACAAGACCAACCAGCTCTTCGAGGACACCACTTCAGGGAAACACCGGCTCAAACTGCATCTTCTCTATTTTCCTGAAAGCTTGGGGTGAGTAAGAGACACAAGCACAGAACTCACAGCATGGGAGGCACAAGGGGCTTAGGGGACTTCATGCCACTTGTGTCGTCCAGGGCCTGGGATGCTCCAGGGGTTGGAGATGCCCCCAGCATAACCTCACCGCTTTGCAGGACCTAAGTTACAGCAGCCTCCCTAGATTATCCTATGGGCTGCAGCACTGCATGCTGTGGCCCTGCCCTGACATACCCATCCCATCCCCAGCTCCACCCATACAGTGTCCTGGGCAATGGCATACCCCCTACTCTGGGGCTTGCAAGAGTAGGGGACAGTGTTATAGCTCAGGAGACTGGGTCTTTCATCCTCAGAGCCTTCACCAAGAGAATCCTCCTTCGGTTAGATATGGAGGTCTTAGGGCCCATGCTACTCTAGCCATTTTAATGCTACATTTAGTTCTCACTTTCTTGTAAACTCTGATGTCTGCATATTTGTATGTGTCCAGTTGGTGAAAGTTGTTTGTTTTTAGTTCACTGTCCTGTTTCTGTATCATGAAAAGATTCTCTCAAACCGTTTGACGAGAGGACTTTCTGATTAATATTTTCACTATTATTATTTTTAGGCATTTTCTATTTTGTAAAGTTTGCTAAAAATGCAATGGCCAAAAAGAGAACCTTAAGTACAGTTTAAAATAGGATTATAAACTCTTCAGAGCAGGGAACGTGCCTTATTTTGTAAAGTGTCATTGAAAATTTATGGTCTGAATACATCAGGGGTCTTAAAGTCCTGGCCTGAGGGCCATCTGTGGCCCAAGAACCTCCCCACTGCGGGCCATGGAGGAGAGATGCATGCAGACACGCTGCCCAATGTCTGCTGCAGGCGCTGCCTGTCGCGGCTCCCATTGCCTGGGGGAGAGGGACAGAGAAACCATCAGCAGTCGCCAGGCACAGTCAGTCATGGAGACAACAGCATTAGCTGCCGGGCAGAGTCAGCCATGGAGGCAGCATCACTATTTCCACAATGAATATAAACAAGTCAAAATACTGAACACAACTATCTGAGGCACACCTTGCTGCAATCCTGAAGGTTTCAGTTGCTCAGTCACTGAGGCCAAACATCAACAAACTGACAAAACTGAAGGGTTGCCAGGTGTCTGGCAAACTCTAAAAACTCTTTGGCAGGTGAAGAATTGTTTAAAGTTGTATGACTTTTTTATTTCAAATTTCTTAGAAATAATAAAACTTACAACAAACATTTTCTTTTCTGACCACCATCTTCAGAGACATTATTGGCCCGCTGGGAGGATTTGAGGACTGGCACTGGCCCTAAGGTAAATTGAGTTTGAGACCCCGATATACATGATTTATTATAACATAAAAGTAAAGAAAACAGAATATACTTTGTCGATAAGCCAGAGTTAAACAACATGGGAACAATCTACAGGGCCTTCCCTTGATATTTTAACTCACATTAGGTAGCCTCTTATTGTACAAGTAGTCCCAGTGAAGTCAACAGGACTCTGGAGTAAGCCACTGCCCATTGCAAGTAAGGTTATCAGAAGCTACCCATAATGAGTGGTAAGAAGAGCAGAGCAAATAGTGACACAAAGGAAAAGGACAAATTTTGCAACCACAAACCCCACATTTGTCTGTGCAAACTGGGTAATGGATGCCCAGGTGCTTCATTTACACACACAAATTTAGACAGCAGTGCTGTGTGTTTAGACAAATCAAAGACTGTCTATAGTAACTTTTAGCAAAACCAAAGCTACATACAAACACAAACTGAATCACACAGGCTTACGGTTTAAAATAATCTGAAAAGAATCAAATTGTCAGACATTACTCAGTGTTTGTAAATTGGCCTATAATATGCTTTTAAAAAGAAATGACGCTCCTTGCTTTTGCAAAAAAAAGTTGAGTCAGCTTTCTTTCTCTGAAATGGACCCTTTATAAATAAAAGGGCTAATATTCTACCACTTAATGTTACTCATGATGAACATGCCTAAGAAGCTAGGAAAAAACAAAGAGAGACTGGTAATATTTGACTTCAGTTGGATAACTGGAATCAAGTTCTCATGGAACAGACTCATAGACTCTAGGACTGGAAGGGACCTCGAGAGGTCATCGAGTCCAGTCCCCTGGCCTCATGGCAGGACCAAATACTGTCTAGACCATCCATAATAGACATTTATCTAACCTACTCTTAAATATCTCCAGAAATGGAGATTCCACAACTTCCCTAGGCAATCTATTCCAGTGTTTAACTACCCTGACAGTTAGGAACATTTTCCTAATGTCCAACCTAAATCTCCCTTGCTGCAGTTTAAGCCCATTGCTTCTTGTTCTATCATTGGAGGCTAAGGTGAACAAGTTTTCTCCCTCCTCCTGATGACACCCTTTTAGATACCTGAAAACTGCTATCATGTCCCCTCTCAGTCTTCTCTTTTCCAAACTAAACAAACCCAATTCCTTCAGCCTTCCTTCATAGGTCATGTTCTCAAGACCTTTCATCATTCTTGTTGCTCTTCTCTGGACCCTCTCCAATTTCTCCACATCTTTCTTGAAATGCGGTGCCCAGAACTGGACACAATACTCCAGCTGAGGCCTGACCAGCGCAGAGTAAAGCGGAAGAATGACTTCTCGTGTCTTGTTTACAACACACCTGTTAATGCATCCCAGAATCATGTTTGCTTTTTTTGCAACAGTATCACACTGTAAAAGCAGCAAAGAATCCTGTGGCACCTTATAGACTAACAGACGTTTTAACAGACTAATAAACAGACTAATAACAGACTAATTATTAACAGACTAATAAACGTCTGTTAGTCTATAAGGTGCCACAGGATTCTTTGCTGCTTTTACAGATCCAGACTAACACGGCTACCCTCTGATAAGTATCACATTGTTGACTCATATTAAGCTTGTGGTCCACTATGACCCCTAGATCTCTTTCTGCCATACTCCTTCCCAGACAGTCTCTTCCCATTCTCTATGTGTGAAACTGATTGTTCCTTCCTAAGTGGAGCACTTTGCATTTATCTTTATTGAACTTCATCCTGTTTACCTCAGACCATTTCTCCAATTTGTCCAGATCATTTTGAATTTTGACCCTGTCCTCCCCAAAGCAGTTGCAATCCCTCCCAGTTTGGTATCGTCCGCAAACTTAATAAGCGTACTTTCTATGCCAACATCTAAATCGTTGATGAAGATATTGAACAGAACCGGTCCCAAAACAGACCCCTGCGGAACCCCACTTGTTATACCTTTCCAGCAGGATTGGGAGCCATTAACAACTACTCTCTGAGTACGGTTATCCAGCCAGTTATGCACCCACCTTATAGTAGCCCCATCTAAATTGTACTTTCCTAGTTTATCTATAAGAATATCATGCGAGACTGTATCAAATGCCTTACTAAAGTCTAGGTATATCACATCCACCGCTTCTCCCTTATCCACAAGGCTCGTTATCCTATCAAAGAACGCTATCAGATTAGTTTGACACGATTTGTTCTTTACAAATCCATGCTGGCTATTCCCTATCACCTTACCACTTTCCAAGTGTTTGCAGATGATTTCTTTAATTACCTGCTCCATTATCTTCCCTGGCACAGAAGTTAAACTAACTGGTCTGTAGTTTCCTGGGTTGTTTTTATTTCCCTTTTTATAGATGGGCACTATATTTACCCCCTTCCAGTCTTCTGGGATCTCCCCCGTCTCCCATGATTTCCCAAAGATAATAGCTAGAGGCTCAGATACCTCTTCTATTAACTCCTTGAGTATTCTAGGATGCATTTCATCAGGCCCTGGTGACTTGCAGGCATCTAACTTTTCTAAGTGATTTTTTTACTTGCTCTTTTTTTATTTTATCTTCTAAACCTACCCTCTTCCCGTAAGCATTCACTATACTAGACATTCCTAGACAATCACATCTTACACCCCCATTTTGTGCCCAAGGAGTTCAAACAAAGGAGTTACAGTCAAACAAAGACAAGACAAGACATGGATGTTGCATCCAATTTAAATTCAAATCCATTTTAAATCTGACTCAGTTTTGTAACAAGGAACAACAAAATAAAAGACTGACAGTGAACTAATTTGAACATACTAGGTTCTCAGCAGAAGACTTCTGTAAGGTATATTTGAACCAAAACATTACACTGCAATGTTAAAGTTTGCAGATAATATAAAAATTGGGGGCAATGTTAAATAATGAAGAGGACAAGTCACTGATTCAAAGTGATCTGGATTGCAAACTGGATGCAAGCAAATGTTTCTCAACGAGTTGAATGGTAGAGAAGGAGACAGCCATGGAAGAGGCCCAGGAAAGAACAGCACATGATGACTGCCCTATCATAGGGCAGGAGCATCATTTGACCATGATCAGTCCTTCATTCCTGTATTAGCCTTTTCACCAACATAATACTGAAGTGAATACAGAATTATGGTATAGGGCAATTTAGGCAATATCACTGTTACAGTATTTGTGCATAGTATGCATTAAGCACTAACAAAATTAATATACAGGGAAACCCGCTATAATGTGCCTCACAGTAACATGAATTTGGATATAACGCGATCATAAGGTGGCTCCGGCCGCCCCAAGCAAAAAAAAATAAAATAAATAAAATAAAATAAAAAAAGATAAAAAAAAGAAGCGGCCGGAGTGCCACGGAAGCGCACAAAAGAAAAAAGAAAAGAAAAAAACAGCCAGAGCACTGCCGAAGTGCGTATACACACACACACACACACCAGCCAGAGCGCTGCAGAAACAAATTAACTAAAAAACTTGGGTAAAAATTCTTTGCTAACTCTTGCTGAAACAGAGTGCTCTGTGGAAGGAGCACAATACATCTTCTCACAGAAGATTGCAAACATCTATTTTAGCAGTCAAGCACTATATATTATGCAAAAAAACTAGTAATGCACATGTTGAAGTAAAAATGAATGTCTGTGCAAAAACTGAAAAAGCATCTAAAACAGGTATATTTGTGCTAAAGCATTGGGGAAAATCAGAACAAAAACATAGCTTATGTTATAAGTCACTTGTTCACTCTTACATTGTAAATAAACTACATTACTCTGTGCATTAATTTGGGTTATTGAAAACAAATATAATGTTATGTTAACAAACAAGCTGTTTGAGGGTACATCTTTATTTAACCTTTGTCAGTGACAGAGAATCCACTGTGATCCTTGGTAAATTTTTAGGTCAAGATTGGATTTTTTCTCCTAAAAGAGATGCTCTAGGAATTAGTTTGGGCAAGGCCTATGGCCTATCTTACACAGGAGGTCAGACTAGATGATCACAATAGTTCTTTCTGGCCTTGGAATCTACAAATTTATAAAACTAGACATAAAACAGCTGATAGACCAAAAAATTCTTTGATGTTCTTTGTACGACCAAGAAATTCTTTGATGTTCTTTGTATTACAAAGAAGAAGAAGGAGTCAAACCACGCTAGTTTTACTCAGGTAAATAATAATCCTGTTGAAATTAATGGAACTATTTATAGGAGCAAGGTGAGCAGGATTTCACTGCAGTCATGTAGAGAGTTATTTAATTTGGCAAACAGTATTTGACTTCATGCAATTTTTTCAACTTTTCCTTCAATTATGCTTTGATATTTAAAGATGTGCATTATTACACTGAAACATAATTTGCATGATTTACAGAAATAGGATTTCATAAGTCATAAAAATTTAGTGTGATCGAGTCACTTTTTCACATTTCTTCTTTTTGATCTTTATGAACATAAATGGTGGACATCTAAAAGTTATCTTGATCCAAAGCTCATTGAAGCCAACACAAAGCTCCCACTGGCTTTAGGGGGCTCTGAATCAGACCCTGAAGTCTAGATTCTTAACAGGCAATTTAGGCATTGCTGCGCTCAGTGTTACAATGCTTAACTGATTCAAGAGCCTAAATCTCATTTTCAAAAGGGATTCAGGCACTATGGAGCTAAAATCCAATTGCCAGTTGATGGGAATTAGGCTCCAACTTGCCTAAATCGTTTCTGAAAATGAGATTTAGGCACCTAAATCAGTTAGGCATTGCAACACAGCAATGCCTAAATACTTTTAAAGGGGATAATTCACCAAAATCATAATCCTAATAAAGGCTAGGAAAAAATGTTATTAGCAGTTGTACAAGTAATTTATAAAACATGAATAGAGTCTATATTTTACAGAAGGTAGAAATTTAAGCTGTCTGTGGAAAATCTAGCTTTCAGTTAGGTCACTGATATGGATGATGCATTACAGCATGCAATTCCCACAACAACAACAACTATCTTACATAACAAGAACTATTTCAAGTTACATCAAAGCTTAAAATATGCTGACATTCCCAAACGACATTGGGAAAACTGATTCTGAAGAAGCAAAAAGTAAAATAAACTTAAATCTGTATTTTCATTTCCATATGTTTATATTAATGAGAGCCCTCTACTACTCTGCCCAGCTAGAAGTGCTTTTCAGTGCTAGGTAAGAAACATCTTTGTTCATCTCTGCAAAGAGAGTCGACACAAGGGAATCTTTAAAACCAATTGGCTTTATTTTTAAAATTTGTTAGGCATCTTGATAAAAACTAGCACAGGGCTTGACCCTACCAACCTGTGTGGATCCTCATTCACATGCAGCAGCCACTAAAGTCAATACATGAAATTCTGTCCCCTTTCAAGTCAATGGCAAAAACTTCCATTGACTTCATATGGGCAGGATTAAGGGTCTACACACATGTAATTTGTGTACAGCATCAAGTCCTTAAGCATTAAACTTTTCTTCCTTTTTTTCTTTCGCCCCATGTTGAAATGGTAGACTATTAGTTATTATTACTACCACTATCAACCAGATCCTTTCCTCTCTTACAAGTTATCCATTCTAAACTCCTCCTACCTTCTGGAAACAGCGGAAATTCTGGAATAAGGTCTGGTATTTGTGAGGTCATAAGGGAGGTGCATTGTATATGAGAATGATCATAAAAAATGAAAATGCTTAGTGTAATTTCTCATCTTCAAAAGGCTTTACAAATTTATAATTTCTAGAAACATGTTTTTTCTTAAAAATATTTTTGAATCTGCAATTATACTATAGCTTTAGCAGCAAAAATATTTTTAGTTTTTTAAGAGATACAAGTCAGATTTCCCTGTGCATATACTTAATCTGAGGAAGGACACAAGATGTTCCTTGCATGACACACTTGTGCCTTTAGTTTCAATGTATAGCACTCCAGACGATAGAAAATATTTAAAAAAAAAAAAACACAAAAAAAAACTAAGTTGTATTTTTAGCAATCCCATTGAAGCAGGATTTAGGGAAAAAATGAAAATACAGACTGACATATTGAAACATTACCCGTTGGCCATTCAGTTTGAGATTTTTCATTTGAAGCCATCTTTAAAAAAATAAATGTAAATTGAAAACTCACAGCAGTATGCCAGAGGCAATGATTTCCATAATCTTCTCCAATCTCTTTGAATCTTATTTTTAATCCATCCTAAAAATGTACGTGTGGACCCAGGGTGTAACTGATGCTAGATGCAAAGGGGAAATTTTTAAGCAGCGAGGCACACAAATCTGGTAACACATAAGGGTATTAGTGCATCTACCCAGGACCGGCGCTAGGGATTTGAGTGCCCTAGGGGCACGGCAATTTCGCCGCCCCGCGCGCTGGTCCTGCAGCTCCAGTGGAGCTGCTGCAGTCGTGCCTGCGGGAGGTCCACCGGAGCTGCGCGAGCAGCCGACCGTCCGCAGGCACAACTGCGGCATCTCCATCGGAGCCGCGGACCAGTGGACTCTCCGCAGGCAGGACTGCGGCAGGTCCATCAGAGCTGCCTGCCGCCCCCTCTGGCAAAATGCCACCCACCAATAATCCTGGAGCCCTAGGCGATTGCCTAGGCCGCCTAAATGCAAGCACCAGCCCTGCATCTACCTCTTAATCACCTAGAACATAAACCTCCAACTCCTATATGAATACGCATAATGGCATTGACTCAATACTTATTTTCATAGAAAATATCAGTACAATGAAGTCTTAAATGTTGCTGGTTTTGTATTTTTTAAATATTTTCAAATTTCAAGTCATTACCTGTGTATGAATCATTAACATAATTAAATAAAAAATCCATATCACCATCTCCCCCCATACTTCACTATAAAACTCTCCTTGAAATATTAGATCCATGTGTCTCTTATAATATCTAGGGATTCTAGTAAACAGAGGTGTTAAGTGATTCCTCCACCATATATACACACAGACTGCTCATCCATTGACATTTATGTCCAGTCAGAAAAGCAAAAAAGATAGAGCATCACCTTAACATGAAGAAATGGTGGGACATATAGTGAAAACCAACATAATCTTAAATAGACAGCAAGCAGAGAATAAAATTTGAGCTGTATGTGTGTGTGTTACAAAGAGGTCCACTCTTCTTTACATGGTGAAATGTTCATATTGGCAAGACAAGCAGTGGTGAAGAGCTTAATGTAAGAGCTGCCTTCACTGCTGGTGATAGATTGAACTCTCACATGAAAATATGTGGAAAGGGAGAACCTCTATAGTCTGTGTGTCACCAAAGATGTGCCTTTATCATGCCCTTGGGCATGGCTGCCTTAGGTCAATAAGGGACAGTGGGTGTGCCAAGACCCACACAAAGAAAGTTCAACCCTCATGATTTACAGGCCAGATATGAGTAGCTGCTGTCCCTCCCCAAATGGTTCCATTAACTCTTCATTACAGGCTCCATTGCTGCCATTGGTTTTCAGGCTGTTAGAGAGCTCTGGAACATACACATCTGCATAAATATACTAGATTCATCTGATTTCTCACCCATTCATATTGGATCCAAATTTTGTAAGCTTGATACATAATCAACTACAATACAGGAAAGTGAACTTTGTTATACCTTCTATGTAAGTTTCTGCTGGACAAATTTAAACAATTAGGAAAAATTTCAAATGGTTTGCTAGTACTATATAGCATACATCACCTGAGATGCATGATTCTCTATATAAAACATACAATTGAGTTTATCTTGCTTGTTAAATACTAAATAATGGGAGAATGAAAACACATTTTGGAGAACGAACTAGGTTCTCAAGTATATGTATGTAGCTACCACTTGTGCGTGTAGTCAAAGACAGAATTTGGCCCTAATTCTATATTATTTTCTACTCTAGATGAAATGGCGGTGATAGAAATTAAGTCATCACTGACTTGTACAATCAGGACCAAAGGTGTTCAAGTATTCTGAATTTTACATTGCAAATTTTCATGCAAGCATTCTCCCAAGACAAACAAAATTTACAGAACACCAACACTGAATTAATTTAATATGTTTTTGCCATTGCAAACAAAGGCCTTTGTGCTCATGTTTAAAGGAAGCCTAAAGAGGCTGCTGGGAAACACTTTAATCAAGTATGGCCCTAATCCAGGGGTGGGCAAACTTTTTGGCCTGAGGGCCACATTGGGTTTCGGAAATTATATGGAGGGCCAGTTAGGGGAGGGGTTTGTGGCCTGGCCCCTCCTCATCTCCCCCCCCCACCAGGGGCCCCTGCCCTATCCACCTGGCTGGAGCCAGCCACACTGTCACCACTGCGCAGCAAAGAGCACCAGGTCAGGCTGGACTCTGTAGCTGCTCTGCCCCAGAAGCTCACAGCCCTGCTGCCCAGAGCTTTGCGCCAGTGGAGGAGCGAGCTGAGGCCGTGGGGCAGGGGTGACAGCAGAGGAGGGGGTGGGGGCTAGCCTCCTGGCCAGGAGCTCAGGGCTGGGCAGGAGGGTCCTGCGGGCTGTAGTTTGCCCACCTCTGCCCTAATCCCATGCCACTGAAGTCAATGGGAGCTTTACTCGGGATGTGGTTATAAGACTTGATCTTACTCACTGAAATCAATGGTAAAGCATTAAGTCAGTAGGATGTTACTGTTCAGCACACTGTACACCAGGGAAACTGAAGGTCCCAAAGGACATAGGAGGGTGACACAATTACCTGGGGGAAAGGAGTACAGCTCCCCTTCTTAAAAAAAGTTTGAGTGTACTTACACTTCAGTCTGCATGATATGGGTCTTCTGAAATGTTTCGTATCCCTGAAAAGTGACAATTACCTGGATTTTCAGAGTGCTAATTTTGCTATTTGTACACTGTGCACGTGGGAAGTTTCTCTAGTACCTTTCATGTAATTCTGTGTTGTTCTGGCACTTGGTCTCTTTAAAACAGTATATTTGAGCTAGCTTGATCCTTATCAAATTTCTCTGATAAAAGGTAACTGCCTTTGAGAAGGTTTTTCTTGTTTCTTATAGTAACCAACATGATTTCCAATATCGAGTATATAAAATTATATTCATTTGTAATCTCCAGGGCAGCGGTCTCCAATCTTTTTTGATCGCGCACCCCTATCACTAAAAAATTTGAGCACGCACCCCATGCCACACTGCAGGGCCAGCTCTACCATTTTTGCTGCCCCAAGCAAAAGTCATTCAGACTCCCGCCCGAACTGCTGAAGCAGCGGTGCTCCTCATGCCACGCACCCCCAAAGGATCCTCTTGTGCATCCCACTTTGGAGACCACTGCTCTAGTGTAGCATTGTGTATGTTAAAATTATTTTATATGGCTGTATCACAACTGTAATACACAACACCATAAAAGTCCAATTGATAATACACAGTATACATACACATCGCTACACACTTGCCAACCACATTATATGTCCAGCCACACAGCACAATGAAAGTATACAACCAATGTACGTAAATAGAAAATGCCTCAGCATTTAAAGAGCAAATAAATCAAATGGTACCACTTACATGTACATCCCCACACAAAGTGTATATACATACACACATTATAATTGCTCTCTATTTTTTATATATTAAAATAGACACACAGAGCACAGAAAAACGTGACATCAAAAGAACATTCGGGTTTCTAAATCAAGCACTGAAAAGTTCGGAAATAAGGTTGCCTGTGAAATAATCTTTTATCCCTCGTGTGTATTCATGCAATTAAACACTATCATAATGATCATATACTATTTTTTCCACAGGAGCCCTGCCTCATTCATGCACAGAATGAACAGTGCTCACTTAATGAACCATTATTCAATAGTTTGTTTTATGCTCATTGCTTGCTGTGTGGCCCCCCATGCTTTATTTACTGAACAATAGTCATATCCTACTCCAAATACAGAATTGTTAGCTTTCTCATAGGACTTTTCTATGGCATTCATCACTATAGAAGCTGAGTACTTCACAAACCCTAATGAATTTATTTTCACAACACACCAAGGAGCTGGTATTACTACACTATCCCTATTTTACAGTTGGGGAACTGAGGCACAAAGAAATTAAGGTGCCCAGATTGAGATGCCTAGGTCCCCAATTGTTTAGCCTACTTTGAATATATAAAATGCTATATAATTCTAAGCAAATCTCCGGTTGTTTAAATTGCAATTCTGAGCGCTCAGCACTTCTGTAAAATTAAACACCCCACCCCACCCCTGGTATCAGGTTGGGCACCCACAAAATGAGGAATGCACAATTAGTAGTCAACTGTGAAAAGTGTAGTTTAATGGCTTGTCTATATGGTGAGTTACTGCACAGCAAGCCAGGGTATGAATATACAGCACAGTAATGTCCAATGTGCTACAGTGCAGTGAAAGTCAAAGGGTGGCTGAGCATGCTGCCATTTTTGCTGAAATTTTCAAAAAAAAAAAAAAAAAATCCAACCTGAGGTTGACACCTAGCATGGAAAATTTCATCCCAAATAGTTTTAAGTTTGAAGCAACTGAAAATAAGATCTTATAATGAGATGTGTCAGGAAAAAAAAAAAAAACTAACTATAGATAGTGCTGGAATCTTATCTATAATATGCATGCACACACACACACGTTTCTATATAAAATGTGTACAGATACAAACCTATAATTTTTTTTTATTACTGTAGCCATCCAAGCAAAAATTCAGACTATTAAACGGATTGGTTTCTTAACTTTTCTAGTAGATGGCCTTTATTTTTGCCTGACAGCACAATACACCTTTCAGCTAATACTTTCTGCATTACAAATATCCTGATCTGACCTATCTATTCCTGTTCTTTAACATTACAAAATAGCTACAAGATGAGGAAGATTACTCTATATAGCAAGATAATGGAAGGAAAAAAAGGAGGGATTTCTGGTAAAAGGACTTACAAAAAATACCTTTGCCAGTAGTTTACAGAATTTAAAGGATTCCTTTAAAGTAGACAGGAAATGTTCTAACAGAATTATGATAAGGAAAGAAAAAGCAAAAGGAGATCAGCTAGAAGTCAGATGGCTCTCTTCCTACAAAAATAAATATTTGATATTAAATCATAGAACCACAGGGTTAGAAGGGACTGCAAGGGTCATTTAGTCTAACCCCCTGCCAAGATGCAGGATTTGTGTCTAAACCATCCAAGACAAATAGCTATCCAGTCTCTTTTTGAAAACCTCTAGTGAAGGAACTTCCATTGTCCTACTGTTCTTATAGTTAGGAAGTTTTTCCTGAGATTTAATCTAAATCTGCTATGCTGTACTTTGAACCCATAGCCCCTTGTCCCACTCTCTGTAGCAAAAGAGAACAATTTTTCTCCATCTTTTTTATGGCAGCCTTTCAAGTATTTGAAGACCAGGATCATTCCACCTCATCCCCTTTTCCAAACCAAACATACCCAATTTCTTCAGCCATTGCTGATATGGTTTGCATTCCATCCCTTTGATCTCTTGTTCACTTGCCTCTGGATCCTTTCCAGTTTCTTTATATCCTTTCTATACCACAGTGACCAAAACTGGACACAGTGCTCTAGCTGAGGCCTAACCAGTACCAAGTAGAGCAGTACTATCACCTCCCATTACCTACATGCTATGCCTCTGTTAATGCAACCCATAATTGCATTTGCCTTCCCCCCGCCCTTCTTTTTCAACAGCATCACATTGTTGACTCATGTTGAGGTTTGTGATCCATCACAACTCCCAGTCCTTCTCAGCAGTGATGCTGCCAAGCCAGTTTTCCCCATTCTGTATGTGTGTGTTTGGTTTCTCTTCCTGAAGTGTAGCAACTAATATTTGTCTTTATTAAATGTCATTTTGTTGTCTATACTCTAGTTCTCCAATTTATCAAGATCCCTCTGAATTTTAGCTCTATCCTCCGAAGTGTTTGCAACCCATCCCAGCTTTACACCATCTGCAGATTTGATCAGTATGCTCTCTAGTCCTATATCCAGCTCATTAATAAAAATGTTAAACACTAGACCCAGATCACATCCCTGTGGAAACTCTGTGATAAATGAAGTGGGAGGACAGCTCCCTTTGATGGACACCCTGCCAGCCAGCTAGCTGTAAAATCCCTCTTGGTAGCTGTTCTTTACTTGCTTTACCTGTAAAGGGTTAAAAAGTCCCCCAGGTAAAGAAAAAAAAAGTGAGCACCTGACCAAAAGAGCCAATGGGAAGGCTAGAACTTTTTAAAATGGGAAAAAAAACTCTCTCTCTGTTGTTCTCTGGGCTGCAGGGACACGGAGCAGCAATGCTATAAGCAGGAATACTGTGTAAGGTTTGAACCAGGTATGAAAGTATTTTCCCTACCTAGAAGAAATAATTTGGATAGGGAATGCTTAGACAGACACTATCAGGTTTATTTCTTATTTTGGCTTGTGGATCTCCTCTGATGCTTTTGTTTGCTTGCAACCTTTAGCTTTCTTGGAGGTTCAGCTTAGTTAGGGTGCTTAATTTTTGGAATTGCTCTTTGAAAATCTAGCAAATGCTTAAGTTCTAGATGCATTGTCTTTTGGTTTTAATAAAATTTACCTTTTTAAGAAGGATTTGTATGTCCTAAGAGGTTTGTACATATGCTGTTTGATTAGCTGGTGGCCACAGCTAATTTCCTTTTGTTTCATTTCTCAGCTCTTCCCTGGAGGGTGTGTGTGTGTGTGTGGACTTGAAGTCCCAAGTGCTCCTTCCTGGGTTCAAAGGGGGGTTTTGCATTTGGGTTGTGGCAGCATTTACCAAGCCAAAAAGTCAGAAAAGCTGTAACCTTGGGAGTATAATACAAGCCTGGAGTGGCAAGTAGGAAGTTTTTTAAATCCTTGTACTTTAAAATTTTTTTTTTAAATCCACCTTCTGCACTCCAAGACCCAGAGTGCGGATTCAGCCCTGACAACCTCACTTGAAACTTTCTTCCAATCTGACATAATTCCATTAATACTTACTCTTTGTTTGCAGTAGTTTAACCAATTATATATCTACTTAATGGTAGTTCTACCAAGCCTGCATTTCTCCAGTTTACTTATTAGAATTTCATGTTGGATTATGTCAAAAACCTTGTGAAAGTCCAGGTATATTATATCCACTGCCTCCTCTTATCCACCAAACCAGTTACCTTGTTAAAGAAGGAAATCAAGCTGGTTTGACATGATTTGGTCTTAGTAAATCCATGCTAGCTGCTAGCGATCATACCTTCATACTCCAAATATTTGCAAATTGAATCTTTTACACATTGCTCTAGTAGCTTCCCAGGTATCAACATCAGGCTGATTGGTCTATTGTTTCACACCTCCTCCTTTTCCCCTTTTTTAAAGATAGGCATTACATTAGGACCTCTCCTGTCATCTGTGAGTTTGTACTTATTATTGCCAGTGGCACCAAGGCTTCTTCACTTAATTCCTTCAGCACCCTGGGATGAACATCAGGCCCTGCTGACTTGAATTCATTCAGATTAGTCAGAAGATCTCTCATGTGTTCTTTACTTATCCCAATCTGCATCTCTCCCTCTTTGACCATCACTAGCGAAGTAATCATAGACAATCCATGCATCAGAAACCTGTATTAGTTCCATCAAAGGTAATAAAATGCATCTGGCATTGGAACTTTTCAGTTCCAGGCTGCCAGCCAGATGACTAAAATCTTTAATTCTAGCCTAGGTCCTAACTTGAAATGATTCAGTTATTTCAGCCTAGATAGGGAGGAATGTAGCAAACAGCCCCCCTCATCACCAGTTCATGAAATCTATCTGTCCTCTGTGTTTGGGAAACTAGTTGTTGTAAAAATGGAAGGTGAATTGTAGTAATTCACCCAGCAATAAGTTAAATTTCAGAATGCTCAGAAACTATGGCTGCTGGTTGTCTTAGCAGAATCAAAGTTCGGATTCTAATCTTTCTCCAAGCTTCATTAGCATGCAACATTAAGACCCCATCCTGCCCACACTTAATTCCCAGCTCAGTGTGTGCTAGGATGGCTATCCTCATTGGTTGAATAGACTACTCATGGTAACAAGTACTCACATAGGTAGTATGTGCTTGTAGAAGCAGACCCCAAAACATGAAATATCTTGAAAGTCTCTCCTTTGAGATTTGCAGGATTTAAATTTTTGGATCAGAGCAGAAATGGTGAAAGAACAGCCTCTTATAGTACTTTAGAAAGTACCTTTCCCTTCCCAAATAAAATCAAAGTACAGAAACAGCTGTAAATGAGGAATCAGTTGGGGCTAAGGTTTGGGTTAGTAAATATTTTATATAAAGCACTTCATTTGTTCAGTATCTCTTCCCTTTAAAGAGGGTCATATTTTACATATGAAATGCCTAGTTAATGGCTATAAAGGTATATTTCAAAGCATCACCCATTTTTACTTACACTTATTATAATATCAGGACAAATACGGTAGTCATATTAGGACCAGCAGTTACCTAATTTTAATCTATTTAAAATCAAAACTTTGAACAGAGTGTAACAAAACACTTAGAGAAAATGAGATAAATGACCAGTTTTCCCTATAGTGCCTGGAGAGGCTAGATCACATGCCTGTTTTCTCTTAAAAAAAAATTGGAGGATATGAGGGTTGTTCATTTTGCATTTACTTGATATGCTGTTTTCTTAAACTTCATTAAATTATTTTATAATCACCACATTTTATATGCAGAAGGAATAAGATAAGTGCCTGGCACAAATTACAATTCTGAAACTAATCTAGTTACTAAGGGGAGAGAGAGAGAGAGAGAGAGAGAGAGAGAGAGAGAATATAGCAAGAATTTGTTCATTGAGTCAGAAAGTAGTACAGTGTAAACATCTCAACATTCATCTATGACACACTTGATAAAATGTTTAAATTTCTTCTTTAGCTACTAGTATATCCTCACACAAATTCAGAATATTTCCTTTTTACTTACACAGAATCTCTTTCTGACTTGTCTTTAGTTCACGCACTAGTTTTTTTAAGTCAGTGCCTTGTTTCTATAAATATATCTCAAATATAAATCATGAATATTTAGGAGCAAGTCTGAGTAAATCTCTCTCAGGTCTGGAATCAGATTCCTGCCAAAATTCTGAAAGATTAATAAATTTAGTTTTGATATAAAGATGGAAAATGTTATTTGCATCAGTTTCTAGAAGGTTGTAAATTTGTGAAGCAATCTGGGGCTTTCAAAGAGGGATGCTGTGAAGATTTTAGTGTATTCCAATAAATACAGAAAGTGATAAATTATAAATAACTTATTCACATTAGAGGTATAATTTTAACTAGTTAAGATTTAGTTAAAGTTAAAGTTATAGTTAAACTTAGAATCAAATGGTAGTCCATTGTCCTACTGCCTGGGTCAATAATGAAAGTGAATCTTTTACATCACAATTATTACTGTTTATGATTTCATACATTTCCTCTTAAAAGAAATATTCTTAAAAACCTCTCCAGATTTCTTGCCTTGATGAGGTCAATTTAACAAAAGTATTATGCATTCCCATTAATATCATAAAACCACAGCTGATGAATCATGAGTCACTTACAGATCTTATTTACAAGAGAAAAAATGAAATTAAAGACTATGTACAGATCTAATAGTTGTGTGTCATCTTTAAATTAGAGAACAACTCACAATAAATTCATAACAAGGAGGTTAAAATTACATGAACCAAAATAAGTCTAGATTGTGGTTTGTGTTTGGTTTTTTAAAGATCAGTTATTCTTATATCAGGATGAGAGAGGGAGCTTCAAATCCTGGTCCAAGTAAACATTTTTGGAAATAGTTCTACGTTTGTTTGCTGTGCAGTTACCTGAAGCCAACTGAACTACTCATTTATTGCCTTATCAGTAAATAGATTATTTTATTTATTGGCAAACCTTGAAGTAGGCATCATAGCTGTTGAAGAGCATTTATTTATTGCCCAAAGAAAAAAACAGTACTTATCTGTTAACTCCCATACAAAATTTGTAGAATAAAAGTGCACCTATATAATGCATGCTGAAGACAGAACAAATCTACTGTATTATTTATCCTACTTAGTTTAACAAGCAAAACCAAGCATTTTTCTTCATGCAACGGTTTTATTTGAAGTCTTGAACTGCTGATTTAAAGATCTTGTTTTACCAAACCCTTTGACCTATACTCAGGATTTTAAAGCAACATGCCATTTGATAATGTTCATCATTGTTCTAGTGACCTCATGGCATGTGGAAAGATTCTTTATAGCATACAGTAGTGCCTAGGTGATCATTAGTTAAATGGAGCCCCATGCTGGAAGAATGTTGCTGTTATTCTCAGAAGGGAACCCAACAAATTATATGAATAATTCATTGTTTTGAGCCTAAGTAGCATAATATAATATTTCAAAACAGGGAATGATGTGTTTTTGTTTTCCAGCATTTCAAAATTACAAAGCAAGTGCGAATGGTGAATTTTTTTGTTTTAAAATATCATATTCAAAAGTCACAAACCCAGGACTTCCAGTAACCTCTCTTTCTACTGAGTCTGATCAAGGAATCCTTAGAGAGCAATCCCATTCTCGCTCTGGCCCCTCTTCATAGCTACTGACAAAAATCAATGTGCCATAGATAAACAGATAAAACACACAGGGTAGTTTACAGTGCCAGATAAAAGTTTGAAACAAAAACTAAAGGACTTTTATTCAGAAAGACATTGACAATATTCCCAAACCTTGTTTTTCCCCCCTAAAATAAGAGGTAGAATGTCAGAAACAAGCTGCATCAATGCTCTTTCAAATTGTTCCTCGAACTCTTTACTCCATAGGTCCATAAAAAATGTCTTGAGAGGTACCCAAGATTACAAGGTTGGAAGGACGCCTGAATTGAAGGATTCCCTAGCATCTGGATGAAGCTGGACTCTGACCCTTAGTGTAAGGTTTACCATCACTATTGGGTTTATGTGCCACCTCTGAGGCACAAAACATCTTCCCCAACACATGGAAGACACGCAAGTCAGTGATTAGAACAAAAGGACTGAATGTCAAAAGAAATCAAACATTCTAACCTAGATGAATTGCTTGTATCTATCTGAACAAGTCACATGACTTCAGTCAAATCTACTTTAAAATTACACTTGTTTTTGAAATATTTTGGGGAATGAAGAAACTTTTGTTTGCACTTCTGCAACTCGGAAATATCTTTTTAGAGGGGAACTTAGTCTATCATATGGACTGTAGCTGCCATTTTGGGGAGAAAAAGGTCAATCTATTTTAATTTAGAAAAGTGACTACTTCACACTCCAAGAAGTGTATTTATACTGGATGGATTTAGTGTGCTTCCTCAGTAACCTTTTTAATACAATGGACTACAATAGTTGCATTGGAGGCAATAATCCTCCATTTAACATGCCCACCAATCTGTTTTGCCAATGACTCTGGCATCTAAAGATCTCAGTTCCAAAGAATATGGTGAGATGATATACTAACAGCTGTGATGGAGCTGCTATTGTTGTTCTTGATAAACATGTATTAAGGACTTATTCTTTAATCAAAGCTTATTGCCAAGACAGTACTATATGGCTGAAAGTATCAGGGGGTAGCCATGTTAGTCTGTATCCACAAAAAACATCTGAAGAAGTGAGGTTTTTTTACCCACGAAAGCTTATGCCCAAATAAATCTGTTGGTCTTTAAGGTGCCACCAGACTCCTTGTTGTTTATATGGGTGAAAGGCACACTAATGAGAGATGCAGATTTTAACTGCTAAGCCACTTACTCCCATCTGGTCCAGCTTGTTAGTGATCTAAAATCACTACCTTATGAAGTCTCATAAGCTAACTTACATACAATGAAAGGTCTCAGTCCAGTTATTAGTGGGGAAATGTTCACAACAAAAAAGTCAAAACACTCAGCAATCTCTCCAAAGAAAGAGAGAGCGCTTGCTGCAAAAGCATTATTGTGTAGGTGCTCATTCATTTTCTGTGCATTATACCAATAGAACATTTTGCTGCATCTTGAATTTTAGAACCTATGTAAAAGGAAGGAAAAAAAAGAGAAAGTGCTATATCTAACAGCACGTGAAATAAAGGGATGTTTGTTTGATGACTTATGCACATGTTAGCATGCAGCTTTCCTCTTCGGTATAGTCTTGGCGTTATCAGAAACAATGTAACATAGCGATTATCTGGTCATAGAGAAATGAGTCACAATCATGGTACATTGACAGGAGTGAGCATAAGATGGAGCACTGGTAGCTTTAAAGCAATGGTTAAGTTGTAGCCAGTTTGTGTCAGTAGTTACCTCATTCCCTCTCAGCCTGTTACATCCCACAGCCAGACTCTTCCTCTTCCCTTGCCCCTCCCACACTTCTCAACTTCTGCACTCTCCCTTTTTAATTCATCTCACTATCATCATATTCCCTCTACTCCTGCACTATATCTCCTTCCCCAAATGTTGTTTGGGTCCCAAGTGCTCCCCTGCACTGCTGTAAGCTCACTTCCTGCATCCTCCTTTGTGGAACAAACATATAACTTACATGTGAATACAACAAAAGCAGCGTACGTTTGAATGCAAGACCAGTATGTAAATCACGTACATTTACTAATATGAAAGTTTCACCTATTCCAGGTGTGTGTATGCTGCCACATGTATTAAAGACCACGATAAACTACCTATGCCATACACATTCACACATACCCATGCTCTTCCTGGTTTCCTAAAAGAGTGTTACCCAGTGTTGGTCTTTATTCTTCCTGACCATTTCATGAGAGACAGGAAGCACTTGAGAGGTGCACTGTGCAGTGTCCACCAGGAAAAGACAATGCACACCCCAGGGTTTTCAGTGAGTGCTGAAACAGTGAAGCAAAAGATGCAGGAGAGGACTTCTCTTATGGGAGAATCATCCTCCTCCCACCCCCACTGCCTCACCCCTATGGAAAGGGGGGAAATTTGAAGCCGTTTTGTGCCCTAATTGGGAGGGTTGTCCAAGTCTCACACCCCTATCTCCTTATTACACTAGTGGATGTTGGGCTGATGGAAGCAATAAACTCATGGATCTCAGACTAATGCAAACTTGGAGGCCACTGAGAGTCCAGAATTTCATGCACACAACCTTAATCAGCTCTCAGGCTGCTTGAGGTTCATAATATGCAAGGAGTCAGTCAATTGACCCAAATGGGAGGCACAGCTGCTCAACACCTCTGGTGGGTGCAAAGGATATCTTTATTTTAAAGTACTAACTCCAGGTATCCGAATTTGAAGCTTTTGGGTTCCCCCTGCCTTTGAAGTGGCTCTATGAACATTTTCTATAAATGGACAAGGCAGTAGCACAATACGATCTCTGGAATGCAGGCCCTTGTAATACCCACAATCTGCCACATGAACCGCCAGCACAGTACACTTCTCTACAGAGCTGCCTCAGACATTCCTTGTAGCTGAGGCCTGGCCTACTCTAGAAAATTACATCAGCTTAGCTATTTTGGTCAGGGGTCTGAAAAACCCACACCACTGAGTGGAGCAGTTAAACTGACCTAAACCCCCACGTAGACAGCACTAGGTCAATGGAGAATCCTTTAATTGACATAGGCTATATCTACACTACAAAATTATGCTGACCTAACTTACATCGGCATACAGCTACCGCAGTTATTAAATCATGTGTGCGCACGTGTGGCTCCTTGTGTTGGCAGTGCACATCCTCGTCAGGAGTGCAGTTCTATTGTCAGTTTGGGGCACTGTGGGACAGCCAATAACAATCTACGTAAGCAATACAGTGTCTACATGGACACTGCATCAACTTTATTACATCACCTGTGACTCTATACCCCTTGTGGAGGTGATGTTACTTAATCAGAGCAGGGAGGCGTATATGCCAGCAGGAGCCAAATTTAAGTGAAGACACTTCCACAGTTAGTTCAACACAAAGCAGCTCGTGTCGACCTAACTCTGTAGCATAAACCAGACGTGTGTATTATACAACACTTAATATGATATGGCGCAAATTCTGATAGGAGCATTTAGATGCAACCATAATCAGAAATAACTAAAAGCAATAATGCCAGGGCACACCACACATGTGGGAGTTATCTATAAAAATATTCATATTGGTGATATATGGAATATGCCAAATTGTATTTTGTTCAGTTTGTTTGGCTTTTGACTAAAATAATCCAACAACAAAAGAAATGCCATGCCTCGATGGCGGTCCCTCCAGAGTAGGGTTGAATTACCAGCAGATGGTGTCAGAAAGCTTGCATTGCTACTGCCCATGTTGTCTACCTAGTTTGTGTCTACCTAGTTTGTCACTAAATAGAACTTAAGTCTCAGGGCATTTACAAATAATTGTTGCACACATTTTAAAGAGAAGTTTGCTATCTTGCTGTTGGTTCAAAGAAACCATGAGAATACAAAGAAATCCTCAATATTCTCTGCAACAAGAATCCTTCCTCTAGAGATTCAGTGTTTGAAATCTTCAGACTCTTACAAGAAAAGTAAATGTAGAGACGAAAAAGGACAGACAAAATGTACAGTCATCGAAACCTTTCAAATTTAAATCCACTTGACCTAGATGTCTATCGTTGCTACTAAGGTCCTGACAGCCTTCCACCATGCAAAAAGCAGCATGAACTTTGTGGGAGATTCTTGTGGAATTTCCATGGTTTGATAGAGTTTGATGCTAGGCAAAGTTACTATTTTCCAACCCTGTAAAGCCACAATAACCCCTCCCCATTGTAATGCTTTTGCAGGATCTAGCGGCGTTCAGACTCATGGCATTTTGTTTTGATTAAAGATGAAACATGAAACTCCAGGGGGACTGGAATTAGGTCAACACTAAACTTTTGGAAAACCCACCCTTAGAGTCAGAATCTGTGTTACATCTCTAATAGGCACACCCAGAAGAAGCAACCCAGTCGAGGGAGGACCTTGGTGGATTTAAGCCACCCTGGTGCCCTCCGAATTCCAGGCTGCTTCAGGAGTGAGAGCAGCCTCCAGCTAATTTAGATAGCTCAGGGTAGATGTCTGAGTTAAAATTGCCTCCTTGGACTGTCCTGCAGGTAGCATGGCTGCCAAGAATCTCTCCAGTACTGTGTGCTGTGGTCCCTGCTTCAACTCCAGCCATGCTCACTTCAACAGGGCTTGCAAAGAGATTCTCAGAAGACATGATGCAGTTGTCATCCTAAAGTCCAGTATCGGAAGAATTCTTCTCTGGCCAAATCCAGGGATTTAAGAGCCTCTTTATGCCTCTCCAGGTCCTTTGCCCAGAGCAGAGGTGAGAATCCTACCCTTCAAATCTTATTTCTGAATTTGAGAAGCTTTAAATTGAGTTTTAACTTTTTTCATATTGTGCTTTTATGAGTCTTACATTATTTGATTCCAAGAAGCAAAGTTCATGACTGAGCTTCTATATATTAATTTTAAGAATGTTGTGGATCAAAGTGACCCGACTTTGGATGTCTTATTTGATGCGAATGACGACCTGTGGATTTGCCGCTCAAGTTTATGGTAAGTATTAGTGAAGGTGGGTGCACTGTCCTAGAAGATTGTGTGTTGATTTGTATGTGTTGAAGTGTGGGACTATGTGTATTTAGGGTTACTGTGAATGCCGGTTGTATGCATTTGTGTCTGGGAGTTATGCTGGGATTATTGTGTGTGTTAATCGTTGTGCTGATTTATGTGGGCGATGAATGAGGAGTATGTGCTGCGGTGAGGGGCTGTGTATGTTTGGGGCTATTGTGTGTGCTGGTTGTGTTTTGTGTCTGGGGTGATTGTGCATTAATTTGCATGGGTGGTGAATGATGGGTGTGAGCTGTGGTGAAGGGTGGTTTTGAAGTATTGTGGCAGCTGAGCCAAATAATTCACCACCTGTGCAAATTAGCTTTAGAGCAAGAATGGTGATTGGTTCAGTTAGTTACTCATAGTTACTCATGCTATCACAATAGTCTAGGACACTTGCCATGACTTGCTTTGCTGTAATTCATAAAATCAAAATGGGACAGTAATTGGTGATATTCTGAATAAAAAGAGCTCTCAACCATGCCTGTCCGTAGCTGTTTCCCAGGGCCAGTGTAACCATTTAGGCGACCACAGTGTTAGTTTGGGGGGGCACCATTTTCTTCAGCAGCGACTGCAGCAGCCGGATCTTTGGCTGCCCCTGTTGCCGCCGGCATTTAGGCGGAGGGAGCTGGGGCAGGGGAGCGCGAGGAGGGCTGCCTGCAGCAAGTAAGGGGAGGGGCGTGGCATGCAGGGGAACTCTCCACCCCAGCTCACCCCTGCCCCGCCTCCTCCCCGAGCACGCTGTGGCTGCTTCACTTCTCCCACCTCCCAGGCTTGCTGCGCCAGTCAGCTTAGACACCGCAAGCCTGGAGGGGTGGAAAGAAGTGAAGCAGCGACAGCGCACTCCTGGTGCTCGTACTCAGAGCAGGGGTGAGCTGGGGTGTGAGAGGGGGTGCCTCAGGGTGGAGGGTGGGGAGCTGCCACAAGTGGGGCACCTCAGGGCAGAGGGGGGGAGCTGCTGTGGTGGGGTGCCTCAGGGCAGAGGAGGGAGGGCGCAAGGTGGAAGTTTTGCCTAGGGCACAAAACATCCTTGCACCAGCCCTGCTGTTGCCATCACTTCACACTGACTTAGATTTTCTAGGCTTCAGAGTGAGAGACAGACTGGTGACAATCCTGGAATCTGGTTATATAGATATTTCTCAAAGTATTCCTTCATGGCTGAGATTCTTTTCTGTTTACAAGCAGAAGAGAAAGTATAAGTATAGAAAAATTATAATCATCATTTATATTGCACTAGTACCCATAGGCTATAGTATCAGGCTCTGTGATGCACAAAAACCATTCAGAAAGAACAAAAACTCAATCACCTCTTATCACCATTGAGGTATCCTTTGGCCTCAATAGCATTAGATGCTCTTCAAGCTGCTAATAAATTGTCCTATTTCTGTGCCACTCTTGTCTTTTCATATATTGCTTGATATACTTTTGTTCACTCTTGAAGTGCTGCAATCACATTTAAAATCAACTTGAATCTAACTAGATTCTGTAGTCTCTAAAACTACCTCCTCAGAAAAGCATCTTTAAAAGATGGAGAAGAAACAACGATTACAAATTATACCTGACAGTGCCAAAACCTTTGAAGGTATTTTGATTAAGGATAATGCTGTTCTTCATAGAGGAAAAAAAACTGTTTGTGAAAATATTAAATCATGTAGTGGTAGGATATTGGGATATTTCTGCTCATGTTGACTGCTCACATGTTGGTAAAAAAAAATTCCATTGTTTGAAACAATTTTTTAGAATTATTAAAGCATTTTCTATCCATTTAAAATGTTCCTCCACCAGCTTTTGATGAATATGATAATTATACTTTTCGTTTAGTAAGTTATATTGACTCAAGTCCAAAGAAAGAAAAAATTTACAATTTCCTGACCTAAATAGAGTTACCTGGCTGATTAAAGAAGTTATAAATCTGAGGGTTTTTTTTTTAAAAACAATGAGTAATACTTTTTCTTGTGACATTTAAAGTGAATGCAGCTGATTTTAAGAAGACAACAACATTTTTCTTAGATCATATCTAAATGACATGAACAAAGGACAGAGCAATGAGGATCTGGATGGAGAATCATGTCACAGATTTCTATCTTTTCACCATGATTTAAACAATTTCCATCCCACCATCAACATCAGTCTAGACCAATCCACACAAGCGGTCCATTTCCTTGACACTACTGTGCTAAGTGATACTCACATAAACACCACCCTATACCAGAAACCTACTGACTGTTATACTTACCTACATGCCTCCAGCTTCCATCCAGGACACACCACATAATCCATTGTCTACAGCCAAGCTCTAAGATACAACTGACAGAGCCAGAAGAGTACCCAGAAGTCACCTACAACAGGACAGGCCCAACAAAGAAAACAACAGAACGCCACTAGCCATTGCCTTCAGCCCCCAACTAAAACGTCTCCAGCACATCAAAGATCTACTGAAAGATGATCCCTCATTCTCACAGATCTTGGAGACAGACCTGTCCTTGCTTACAGACAGCCCCCCAACCTGAAGCAAATACTCGCCAGCAACCACACACCACAGAACAAGACCACTAACCCAGGAACCTATCCTTGCAACAAACTCCATTACCAACTCTGTCCACATATCTATTAAAGAGACACCACCATAGGACCTAATCACATCAGCCACGCCATCAGGGGCTCATTCACCTGCACATCTACCAATGTGATATGCCATCATGTGCCAGTAATGCCCCTCTGCAATGCACATTGGCCAAACCGGACAGACTCTATGAAAAAGAATAAATGGACACAAATCTGACATCAGGAATCATAACATTAAAAAACCTGTAGGAGAACACTTCAACCTCTCGGGTCACTCAGTAACAGACTTAAAGGTGGCAATATTGCAACAGAAAAGCTTCAAGAATAGATGCCAGCAGTTTCTCGTTGAACTCGTGCTGATGCTGTCCTTGCTTAGGTGCTTATGCAATGTACCTGGTAGTCCTTTTATCTAGATCTTCTAGTTGAGTTAGCTTGGCGGGGGATACTTTCAAGAGCAGAAGGAAAGGACCAGACTCAGTGGTGGTGTGTAAGAGGATGTAAATGCAACATTGGTAACTGGGCACAAGTGGGTCACATTTTTTCTCTCTCTCTCCAGCTACAGTGGCTGCATGCAGCTCATCAGTGCTGCTTCTGAACTGGTCTCAACAGGAGACATTATGTGCCTGGAAATAAAGGCCCCAACCTAGAACCTTTGTACCATATTTCTGTGGTATACTTCATGGCTAATGAGAAGACAACATGGTTTGCCATGGAGGGCCTAATCCAAAGGCCACTAAAACCAACAGAAAATGGAGGACACTAAAAGGTTTTGGTTTAAATGAGACATTTGTTATGTACCACTTGCATATATACTGTCAGACAAGAAGGACAGTGCCTTATGAAGTATACCACAGAAATATGGAACAAAGGTTCTAGGTTGGGGCCTTTATTTCCAGGCACCTAATGTCTCCTGTTGAGACAAGTTCAGAAGGAGCAGTGATGAGCTGAATGCAGCCATTGTAGCTGGGAAGAAAGAGAGAAACTGATGCATCTCCTTGAGAATATGAGGAGCCTCCTTTCCTAAAAGGAAAACTGCTCCTGACAACAGGCTCATATTAGGGTAGGGCCTCTCAAACTCTGAAAAGTGGCACTCAGTGGATTAATCTTTGGCTGTACAGAAGTGTAATGGCTAGTGAAAGTGTCTGCCACACTTTGTCAAATGTTGCGAATCTATGCATATATCAGCACTAACAGTTAATCAGGCTTGACTACATTGGCAGACAGGCCTCACTAGTGGAAGTTTCAGGTATGCCAAACCCTCTAGTTTTACATAGATTTTCCCCATGCTACGCCAGTGTCCCAGGAATAATATCCTGGAAATAATCAAGTTCTGCAGAGGCTGCATTTATATTGCAACGGAGCGTGGCTGCCTCTTCTCCAGCCAGCATTCCACTGGGTCACTTCTCTCGGTCCAACTGCAGCACCTTAACATCTATGTATGTGTAAAGCAAAAGTATTATTGACATTATCTTGTTCAAGGCTGTTTAGCTCCAGCTTGCCACTTCTCGCCTGGTCCTATAACTGATGGTTGTGGCAAATCCAAGTTAAAATTCTCTGTCATCAAACAGGAAGTCATGGCAGGGGAGGGAGTTTCATGTAGCCATACATTGCTTATTACTTCTCCTATTTCAATATTATGGTGCCAGAAGTGTGTCTTCTACCAAATCTCCACTGGGGAGAATGGGCCCATAGATTAAATATCCATCTAGTTTCTGCTTGTTCTGTGACCCACCCATCCCCCAGCTTTCATGACAAATGCTCTAGGTTCAGTCCCCCAGCACTCTGGCAAACAGAATTCCCATCTCCCTCAAGGAGGGAGAAGAAAAAGAGACCTGCAGAGGACAGGCCCACATTTCGCTCCATTCCTAGAAGGGGTTTCAGAGTTACAAAGAAAGGAAATAAATCCTCTAGGTGGGACCTAAGGATGAAATTGAAGTTAATATGCAAGGAGCAATGGGATAAAATTGAAGATCATCATTTAGGACAGTTCTGAAGTTACACTGAATATCACCTGCTTCCTAGGCCTGGTCTACACTATGACTTTAGGTCCAATTTAGCTGTGTTATCTCGATTTAAGCCTGGACCCGTCCACACGATGAAGCCCTTCCCCCCCCCCCCAACTTAAAGCACTCTTTAAATCGATTTCTTTACTCTGATGAGGGGATTAGCGCTGAAATCGGCCTTGTCGGGTCAAATTTGGGGTAGTGTAGACGCAATTTGACGGTATTGGCCTCCAGGAGCTCTCTCAGAGAGCTCCATTGTGACCACTATGGAGAGCTCTCAGCTCAGATGCCCTGGCCAAGTAGACAGGAAAAGGCCTGCGAACTTTTGAATTTCATTTCCTGTTTGGCCAGCGTGTTTGCAGAGCTCATCAGCATGATGTGCACATTGCCGGGGCACGTTGCCCGGTCTGTACTTTGTGAGAAGTCTATGACCATGTCCCTCTCGTCGCTGCGCTGCCATTGCCTCCTGGCCTGCTTTTGTGTGAAACAATTATCTGCTGTTGCTCTGATGGAGACTCCCATGTCTGCCCAGGCGCCCCTAACCGATCTCACCGAAGTCGGCTAAAAGAGCACCCAGGAAGTACTGATGTAACCCTTCTGCCCCTCTGAGTTGGCAGCAACAAGGGCTGAGTTCAGTATCCAGGGGTTCCGTTTCAATAAAAACACAATGCAAAACCGGCCCGAGCCCCCACCCGGTGACCTGGGACAATTACCTACGACCCCCTTGGGCGCCTCTAGGAGGCAATACTTCCCCTCTCACAAGCACAGAGTCCGAGTGTAGCAAAATCCTTTTAATAAAGGAGGGAAACAATGCGGCATCACATTAGAGAACCACCACAAACAGGTTTATAACACAAACCATAAGCAAAAACCCACCTCCAAGTACATTTGGCAATGTCTTTTCCCCCTTAGGGTCTTAAATCCAATCACCCCAAAGTCTAACAACAAGAGAGTCTCTGGTCAGTGCCACCCCAGAGTTCAAAAGTTTATCTGCAGAGTTTTACCCCCCCAGCCTGGGTGGAAATGGGGGGGGCACACACAGGGTGTAAAGGGGCACCTTATGTGGGCCAGGGCCAACTGCTCTGCCTCTCCATGGTGAAGGCTGCAGCAGAAGTCCACGACCAGCTCCACTACACCAGCTGTGCCGCTCCTCCAGCCAACCTGTGAGCCACTCCAGCCGTCCCCGCAAATCGCTCCACTCCGCTTACTGTTCCATGGGCTGCTCCAACATGCTGCAAACTGCTCCGCTCTGCCAGCCGCTTAGCGATAGATCTTCAGGCTCCCCCACTAGCTAACACAGCACTCAGTGCTCTCAGCTCAGTAAGCTTAGCTTTTTTAGTGATTTCAGTTTGTAGTAAGGGAGCCCCGGTGCTGATGCACCATTGGCCCAACGTGAATTTAGCTCAGCCGCCTCTAGATGATCTCCTAATGGAATCAAAATTAGCCCTACTCTTCAACAGTGGAGAGAGGAGGATGTGCAATTGGCGTTCCAGGCCCTCAAAAGGGGCCCATACCATCAAGTACACACACCAGTCCCCAACCTCTCTCATTTCAATGGGCACCCATTGTCTAGCAAGTGCTACTTAATGGATATTGAGACATCTTTGGCATAAAGCAGTCTCATAGTTCCTCATTCACATAATCAGGGTGACAACACTTTCTTTGTTATTGGGGCAGGAAGAATGAATTGGGGATCCCAGAGCTGTCAAAATGACCATCCCAGGTTGCCGTGGGCTATGCTAGGTGGGGTGGGTGTGCCAATCCAAATATCTGAAATTCCTTTCCACACTCCCTATAATTCACCATCAGATATCAGGGTAGAGCTCATCCTGACTCCGCTAATACTGAGGTACAACCACATCTGCTCTAACCCCTCAGACAGAGACCAACACCACAAAATCTCCACCATGCAATCTCAAAACTACAATACCCGCATGAGGAAATAAGGAAACAGATCAACAGAGCCAGACGTGTACCCAGAAGCCTCCTACTGCAAGACAAACCCAAGAAAAAAAACCAACAGGACTCCACGGGCCATCACATATAGTCCTCAGCTAAAACCCCTCCAACGCATAATCAGGAGTTTTAGCTGGGGATCTGTACGTGGACATCCTGGACAATGATCCCACACTTTCACAGGCCTTGGGTGGCAGGCCAGTCCTCGCCCACAGACAACCTGAAACATATTTCTCACCAGTAACTGCACACTGCACCATAGTAACTTTAGCTCAGGAACCAATCCATGCAACAAACCTCGATGCCAACTCTGCCCACATATCTACACCAGCCACACCATCACTGGTTCATTCACCTGCACGTCCACCAATGTAATATACGCCATAATATGCCAGCAATGCCCCTCTGCTATGTACATCGGCCAAACTGGACAGTCTCTACGGAAAAGGATAAATGGACACAAATCAGATATTAGGAATGGCAATATACAAAAACCTGTAGGAGAACACTTCAGTCTCCCTGGCCTCACAATAGCAGATGTTAAAGTGGCCATCGTGCAGCTAAAAAACTTCAGGACCAGACTTCAAAGAGAAACTGCTGAGCTTCAGTTCATCTGCAAATTTGACACCATCAGCTCAGGATTAAACAAAGAGACTGCGAATGGCTTGCCAACTACAAAACCAGTTTCTCCTCCCTTGGTTTTCATACCTCAGCTGCTAGAAGAGAGCCTCATCCTCCCTGATTGAACTAACCTCGTTATCTCCAGCCTGCTTCTTGCTTGCAATATATATATATATAGATATAGATATCTCTCTCTCACACACACACACACACCCCTACCTACCTGCCTGCCCCTGGAAATTTCCACTACATGCGTCCGACGAAGTGGGTATTCACCCACGAAAGCTCATGCTCCAAAACTTCTGTTAGTTTATAAGGTACCACAGGACTCTTTGCTGTTTTTACAGGAACATGACGACAATGGCTACCAATCGTAATGCACCGTCTGCTGCCCAAAGGCAATGAGCTTCTGCTGTGTAGTATTGCAGTCCCATATCTGCCAGCACCCAGCTACCCACAATGCAATGCTCCAGAAGTCAATGCTAGCCTCGGTACTGTGGATGCAGTCCGCTGACTTAATGCACTGAGAGCATTTTGTGTGGGGACACAATCGACTGTATAAAAACAATTTCTAAAAACAGACTTCTATAAATTTGACCTAATTTTGTCGTGTAGACATACCCCTAGACTTAGCAATCAGAAACCAAGGTTTACAAGATACTTAACAATGAAATAGGTTCCCTGAGTGAACCTTTAACACATGCATTTGGAGAACCAAACTTGTTTCCTTTTATCTTCAAATATGAATAGACATTCATAGCAGTTGCGGAAACTTTGTCTGACCGCCATTGGCAAAGCCTCTGCAGACACCAGAAATGCTCCAGTTCATTCTCAAAATTGACAACTTGTAAATTTAGCAAAAATAAACTAAAATCCAGATAGAACTGTGACCATAAAATCGCTAAGAAAACACAAAGTGAATTTTTGGAAGAGAACCAGTTTGTAACTTGATTAAGAACGTACAGAAGCATACCATGATTATTTAAACAAATCTGACCTTTACAACAGCATCTCTCTCATATCTGCTGTGTCACTGCTTTGGTAACAGTATACCAGACATGCTGAAAACTGCTATGTAACAGCCTAGTTTCTCAGAAGCTGCATTTCTATTCCTGTTGCAATATTAATGTGATTTATCGTTTTAACAGAATCTTGTTATATTTTTAAAAGAAAGTCAGCATGACTTAGTGTAAGAAGAATGTAACAAACACTTGCTTGTTGATAAAAAAATATGGGCAAAAAAGCGATTAGGACCTTACCTTCTCATGGGTGACAGCTGCAGACAGAGTAGATCTTATTATAGCTCAGACTGTAGGAAGGAGTAGCTGCAAAGATAGCTACCTTAGCTAGCCAATTTTTAAGATACCCTCTCCTGATGAATAGCTTACTCAGTAAAATACATTATAAGATTATAAATTTGTCATCCCAATCTGAATCTCAGTTCGTTTGCTTCTTGTCAGACATTTTATCCAAGTGTTGTGGGCACTATTTTATTACTACTACTATTGTTAGTGAATATTTCTATTGAGGTATCAGAGGGGTAGCCATGTTTGTTGCTCTTTACAGATCCAGACTAAGAGTCCTGTGACACTTTATAGATTAACAGATGTACTGGAGCATAAGTTTTTGTGGGTGAATACCCACTTCGTCAGACTCATGACAACGTGGGTATTCACCTACGAAAGGTTATGCTCCAATATATTTGTTAGTCTATAAGGTGCCACAGGACTCTTTGTTGCATTCCTATCGAGGTGTCTCTAAAGTATGTCTTTCAATTTCAGATTGAAGAGTTTTAGAAAAGAAGAGAGGGTTATTTTAATTATGAAACTGACTGGTACACCTACTCTTGACCTGTATTTACTCTAGAAGAAAAAGAAAATGTTGATCTAATAATAGTAAAAATCCATTCTTTAGATGAAATTCTAGTTATTGAAGTTCGTTCAACCCATCTCCAGGAGCTGTCCAAAATCTCAGGATGTCTTCTGCAGAGACATAGATGCAGTGTGTCTTCTACTCAACACTTTCTTTCTCAATAGGAGTTCTAAACATCCAAGGTTGCCCTTTGCAATACATATCATTTCCCCCCTCTTCTAATGAATATAACATTTCAATATACAATGTTTTTAAATCTAACTTGTTTAGCCATCTCTCCTACAAACCTTTCAATTCTCCTGGCAGTGAATATTCTATCACTATTATCACTGTCAGATATCAAAAGGGAAGTGCTTTCTATCTGATTATAGAACAGTAAATCAAAGATGTTAGTTTTATAATAGGTTAGCAAGAAAACACACTATTTCTCTACTGTGTGTTTCAAAACTAAATATATAAAATGGCCATTTTCAGCTAGCCAGGGGGATATCTCATCATCATAATCTGTTTAGTACTTAAACAACAAGCTTGGTCCTGTACAACACAACACCACACCTGCTCCCAATGAGTTTACACTCCAGAAGACTAACCTCAAAAAAAGGACACACTGGGAAGTACAGATTGGGGAGTAGAGGAAGGAAAGCTGAGATGAAAGTTGATCTTATGGTTTAAGTACTGTACTAGGATTTGAATGTTCCGAGTTCCTTTCCCAGCTCTGCCACCGACTTCCTGCTGGACCTTGGGCAAGTTACTATATCCATGTATCAGTTCCCCATATCTGACATTGGGATCATAATAATTCTTATCTTGCCAGTTTAGAGTATAATCTGTTCAGAACAGGGATAATCTTTTATTATGTGTATATGCACAACACCTAGCACAACAGATTTCAGCCTCAGTTATTGTGTTTAGGTACTAACAGAATACAAATAGCAGTAACCCCAGCATCCCCAGTATTCCCACCCAGAACTACTGTTGTAAATTCACTTCTTGTGGACTTCACAGAAGTGTGTTTTCATGAGGGATTTAAAGGAGGAGGTGCTTCAGAGGGATTGAACAGAACAGGCAATCACTGATGATCCATCCTCTATCACAGGGGTAGGCAACCTGCGGCACACAAGCTGATTTTCAGTGGCACTCACACTGCCTGGGTCCTGGCCATCAGTCTGGGGGAGCTCTGCATTTTAATTTAAAATGTTTAAGAAGCTTCATTTTAAAATTAAAAACCTTACTTACTTTACATGCCACAATAGTTTAGTTAGATATTATAGAGAGACGCCTTCTAAAAAGGTTAAAATGTATTACTGGCACGCAAAACCATAAATTAGAGTGAATAAATGAGGACTCGGCACACCACTTCTGAAAGGTTGCCGATCCCTGCTCCATCCTCTATTCCCTGGTTCCGGCAGTCAGAGGCTAGGGACTCCCAGAGCATGGGGTCAGGGGCAGCTCTGGGCATCAGCATGCCAAGTACGTGCTTCAGGCGGCAAGTCACTGGGGGCGCTCTGCCAGTCGCCGCGAGGGTAGCAGGCAGGCTGCCTTTGGCGGCTTGCCTGTGGAGGGTCCAGCGGACCCTCTACAGGCAAGCTGCCGAAGGCAACCTGCCTGCCAAGCTTGGGGCGGCAAAATGCCTAGAGCCGCCCCTGCATGGGGTTGCATCCCTGGCCATCCTATAATTTCTCATAGTAAAGGGAGAAATACAAAAAGGGCCAAGGGTAAGAAAGAGAAATACAAACAAACAGTCTGCTTAATAGCCAGTTACAGGCCTGCTTTATTGTAACCCAACAATGAGCTAGTACACAATATCATCAACTGACCACTCCCCAAGAGACTTCATGTCTGCATCCTACCCCTGAAACTATAACCATGTCCAGCTTACAACATGACCAGCAAAGGGTGTCTCTTAAAAGAACTTTTATAGTTACAAACTGGAAGCAGCACTAGAGCAGCCTGGGCTTATGCTCTTGGTTGGACACTCCCCCAACAGAACGTTAACGCTTCTATTAGTACAGACTAATGCTACAGAGCCTCTCTCTCTAAAAGTGTGTCAGCTCTCACAGGACTCTGCATCATGGGGGCTGGGAAGTCTGTCACATCGCGATTTCTAAAAGGATGGTTGCAGCTTCTCCTGCTGAAATATGCCTTTGTCCAAGTAAAACATGACAACATTTTAAAATGGAAGCTATTTTAAATACAAGCTGAATATACTTGATGTCTATGAGGAAATAGTTTGAATTGCTGCATCTTTGCTTTTAAAAAAAGTCAGGTATTTCTGTGTCTGCATTCTGCTTCACAAAACAGGCTGTTTTTTTAAAAAAAATTAACAATGAAGGTGCTGCAGTTCAAACTATGCTGCATTCTTTAGCATTTACCCCTACTTCAGAGCCCAGTCCTGGTATGGGGATGGGGGGGGGGAGGAGAGGAGAGAGGCAAGACAGGGGGTGTTGAAAGAACAGAAGGCGCTCGTCACAATTCCAGGAGACATGTAGCATTTTATAGGAACAGGCCCTAAAACATTAGCCAAGCCAGGTACATAACACCCAGCCTCAATTTTCTAAAGATCCACATTGCCTTTGGGATGCTGTGATTATTCCATGAATTGGTAACAAGTAGTTTACAAATGTAAAGCACCTTTTATCTCAAGGTTTCTAAGGCTACGTCCAGACTACCCGCCGTATCAGCGGGTTAAAATCGATTGCTCGGGGATCGATATATCGCGTCTAATCTAGACGCGATATATCGATCCCCGAGCGCGCTTATATCGATTCCGGAACTCCATCAACCCCAACGGAGTTCCGGAATCAACAGGGGGAGCCGCGAACATCGATTCCGCGCGGTGTGGACAGGTGAGTAATCCGATCTTAGATATTTGACTTCAGTTACGTTATTCACGTAGCTGAAGTTGCGTATCTAAGATCGATTTCCCCCCCCGTAGTGTGGACCAGCCCTTAGAGAACATCACGTCTATATTCATACACTCAGCCACTGAAATGCAGCCACTTCTAGGGTGGCAGATGGACCATACATTGTGCAATAGGTGGGAGAAAGAGAAGAAAAATTGGTCAAGGATCTCAGATAAAAGATTTACCCTGACGTGTGCCTTGAGAATTTCAGTGTCCATGCAGATCAGAGAGAGCTCATTTTTTCAAAATGTCTTGTCTGAGAGCCCCAGACATAGTAAACTGCAGAGTACTTAATTTTTTGACCTAGAAGAATAAAGAGCTGAGTCAGCCTCGCTGGGATTCAAACTTCCCAAGAGTCAAAGAATTTCAAACCCAATAGTTAGACCATTACACAGGGCAGGAAAAAGGTATAGTTTCTGCACTACCGGATTCTTCCCTTTCACCAGAGGCTTAATGGCAACCTGTGCCCGTAAGCCACAGCTTTTCCTAAGGCTTTTTAGCAACAAGCCATAATTTTATCCTGGTAAACAAGGCTCTATGAGCACCTAACATCTTGCTGTGTGCCCAATACCCCAGAAGGGATGTTATCTAATTTTAAAAAATAATACAATTCTGGTTAAATAAATTTACAAGACACACAGATTTGGTTAAATAGGTAAGCAAATACCATCTCCTTTATTTTAAGAGGAGAATTGAACCCATTACATATAATAAAGTTGAATATACTATAAAAAGGGCTAATGAATTAACACAAACGATGATCTGACCCTAGCATAAGAGAAATTCCAAGTGTTCTCTTGGTGCTTGTCTCTCTAGATATGCAGATTTAGCCATCCTTCAGGAATGCTGAAGACCAGCCCGCACCTTTGCCCTACACATTAACTGATCAAGAGCATGTGTGCCTGTTTAATAAGGAGGTGGCTGCCTGTACTGGCTCTCCTGGAAAGAGGAAAGCATGAGTATCCCAATGTCTCTGTCATTAATATGTCCATTTAAAAAAAGTGTATGAACATAGACCTTCATATAAGGGTGAAATGCCCCTCCCTGGAACTCAGCTTCCATATTCTTCTTCAACTGACAGGAGAATTCTGCTCTTAAAAGATTTTTCTCAAACCCCCAGAGATAATTAGTTTTAGGATGAACCCTTACAGTCAGCTTTGCCTCCCTGTATTATTAAACATTTTATCCTGAAACACGATATTCTAAATAAATGGCTAATATCAATGTCTCATGAGTGTACAGTATAACACATGGGGCATACAGTACAATGCAATACCAATTCAGCGTCTAATGTATAAGAGAAGCAGTGTATTACCAAGACTCCTTTATGAATTCACATGGAGCAATGATTTTCTTAAATACAAGGGCCTGAATCCCAACACTATTGACCAACTGCAGCTCCCAGTGAAGTCAATGGCACTCAGTACTTACAAAATTCAGGCCTCAAAGCCTGTCAGTAGTTTTTACATGGCTCAGTAATTAATTTTATATTATGGGTCAATAAATAGACATTAGGAGGGATTTTCAAAAGTGCCTATGTGACTTAAAGTCAGTAAGATTTGTGCTTCTAATAGAAATTGTGCCCATAAGACACTTATGAACTTTTGAAAAGGCCACCAATTCTGACTCAGCTTTGGGTTCTACTACTGAACATAACATTTGACCAATTCACTGCCAACCTCCTTTTCTAGTTTACACTCTGGCATAGGAGCCCATCCCTAATCAGTAGAAGACAGCCCTCTGCAAAAATAAAAAAAATCCAGGCATGGGAGCTTTGGAGCATCTTCCATTTTGATTCTGGGGCAGGGTGGAGAAGTCTGTTCTACATGTCAGACATGATAATTGTATTATGACTTGCTGACCCAAACATCTGACTAGTGTCAATCTTGTGACTATTGATTCTGGAGTTGGTCTGTCAGACTGTATGACTGCTGGGTTAGGAGGAGACAGATTGCCTGCACTCAGCTCCATGTTGCACAGCAATTGTAAAAATTAGTGTTCTATAAATCACATTCTTACGAAGACAAAGCTTGAGAAGTCAGTAAATCTGCAAGTGCTTTATGTGATACCTCTGTTTCTCACCACACCTCACTGTACAAGTGTACATGCAGAACTCTATCATTAATACAAGAGAATCCCTTCCCTTCCCCCCGCCCCCCACTCCATGTGCAGATATAGGCAGGATTTTTCATTTCCAGAACAGTCCAAATTCAGGCACTTAAAACAGATTCCATTAAGAATATCCCTGATTATTCATTTCAGGAATTATGAACAAAAGGAAACAATGGAAACAAAATTGAAAACACCCTGTAGGTTTGCTGCTTTTGATCCCTGCTGAAAACAGGTTTTATTGTTCTGATCATGTCATTATACCTTAAACAACCAGAATTGTGTTATTTCTAGTAAGTTTCTACAGCACAAGAGGCCAAGATTGTTGGGAAGGAAAATTTCTATTTCTTTAGACCACTCTTCCCAACTGGTGCCCCCCGCCACACCTGCCCTCCCGCACCCTCTAGGGCATATTAAATGAACAGTAAAACCTCACTAATTAAGATATTCAGCTGGATCTGAGATCAGTAGTGGCTGTGTTGCTCCAACAAGCCAGCATTGTCATACCAGCTTCTATGTCAGTGGGTGTTTCCAAAGCAAACAAACAATGGGTGGGGAGAAAGAGAGACAGAGAAGAGGAGGGAGAAGTAGAGGAAACAAAGCTTTGAAAAGCATAATTCTTTCAAGTTATTAGAAAAATCCTAAAAATCATTTGATATTTCACAGGACTTGGTTTCCCTAAACTATTTCCTGTCATTCATAGGAAAATCTAGTTCTGAAAAATTCTAGTGACAGTTCAAATCATTATATACAAAGTCTGAAGAACACATCTTATTATGTCCTAATAATGTCATGTACTCCGTCCAATCCTATGCCGCTTTTTCTCTCTACCAACCTTTAGTTACAGCCATGCTGATGATACATGTTAAGGCTATCACATAAATTGATCCCCAAAAGTTGTTAGCAAAAATGCATTATTCACCAGAATTTCCATAATTCAGCCACCAGCCAGACATCCTCCCTTCTTCTTCTTGCTAACTCATACCTTCTGAGTGTGCATATTGAACACCCAGTGATTCGACATTACTTCTTTTACATCGTAAACCACCACAATTCATTTTAACAATCACAGTAAGTAAAGCAATAGCACTGTGATAATGATTTACCTTTTTGTGTGTTTTGCAGTTTAACAAAAAAAGATATTATGATCAGACCACACTGGAAATAGTGTATATGATGCAGTGCAGACAGTCTAATTAAAACCTAGGAGCTCCATTTCAGCTAGTGCCAGATGAGACCATCATGCCTGTCCCTATGAAAAGCAATCTAATTACATGTACTGGTTTTATGCTTCATATTTAATGCTTTTTGGTCCTTTATATCTGAGGAACATCATTAAAAGATTAATGGTTGCTATTCCTCCCTGCTATACTTTTGAAATACATACTAAAGCTGAGCAACACAGAGCCAGAGACCACTCCCTAATTCCTAGTGGACATATTATTATTGATCAATTAAACTGACATGTGTCTGGTCTTTTCTTTGCTTCTAATCATCTACACATTCAAAAACAAAAACAAACAACCCCAAAGAATTAACATTGTTCTATCCAGGCCTGTCAGATTAACTTGGAAGTTAAGTAAAATCAACGTGGTTGCCAGAAGCAAGACCATGATATAAAATAGAAACCATTAGACATATTAAAGAGAGTTTCTAAATTTTGCAGGTATCACGTTATAATTCAGTCTCATAGACTCTGGTCCTAAAATATGTGCGTGTATTTTATATAAAAATTATTCCCCCATACTTGCAGAGGGAGCCATTACAATTTTTCATACTGTGTTTTATTCCTGTAATGAAAAGATCAACACTTGAAAAGCCTGAATCTTTGCTGCAATTGCAGTAAAAGGTGTAGCCAAAGAAGAGAGAGACTTGTTTTACATCTAATAAAGAGAATATCTTAGATCCACATTATGGTTTAGTAACAAAAAGAAGAAGGAAAGGAAGGAATTCAGTAATACAGCTGGAAGCTTTTGAAAGAAATACTTGATATAAAGGGATGATAGAATTCAAAACAAATTTTGTCTTGCTGTTTTGTTTTTAAAATACCAACTGCATAGTATAGAGCAGAACCACTTATCAAAGCAATACAGTGCCAACTGCTTATTCAGCATTGTGTAGCATTTTGTGTACTACCATATTATTGAAAACCCAGTGGAATTCAGTAATATTCACACGCACACCACAGAAGAGTTCATAAGTTAAAATAAGAGTGCTATAGAAAATATTAATCCTTCAATATAAGAAGGAGGGAAAGGATTATTCTACCTTTGCGACACTATAATTGTGAACAGCTGTATGTTCTATTTCAGAGAAAAATCATATTGTTATAACAGTAATTTAGATGTGAAATTCAGCTATATTCTGTAGAGGCCCTCAGGATATCACACACAAATACAGCAAAGATTATAATAAATATATTTCTGCCTGTCTGTGCCTCCTGTAGGCCTTTGTCTTAGCCTAACTGTCAGAAAAAGATATTTAGGCATGCAACATCTTTCTTCAAAACCCATTTTCACAAGGCAAATCCCACACATTCTAATTTTAGAAGAGATTCATAGAAAATCAGGAAAGCAGTGGTGCAATTAAAAACAAGCCTACATTTAGCACTTACCATCTCCTGTTCAAACCATTCTCTTTTGATGTTTACGGCACATCTGTGGGATGCAATACTAGGAGGTGTCTTGTGTGACCTGCTGCATGATGCTGTGACATCAGTTCAGATGATGCAGCTCATTATGGGAAAGACTGGTTGCCACGGCAACCAAGATGTGATAGGAATCCTTACTGCATTTCCAGGGGAGCCTAAGACAATGAGGAAGCCCTTTAAAGAAACAGACAAAATGCAAAAGGACTCAAAGTGCCACTCCATAAGATTATAGTACGTTTTCTTACTGAGTTCAAATTTAGATGGGAAGAAATTATTCCCCCGCTATGGTAACAAATGTAGACACACGAGTTTAACATTATTTCCATATAGGGCACTTAATTAACTATACATTCATTAATGACAAAATTTAATAAATTAATATTGTGTTTAATACACAAAGATGTTTCTTTTAGAAGAATTTCTGCCATTTTAATATTAAGCCTCTTGTAACATGAGCTGTTTAAAGGAATAAAAGGTGCCACTCTACCCCACATCAGATCTGAGATTCTTAGAAATTCTCCTTTCTGGTACTAAAAAGAAAACTGGATTAAAAACTTACACATTCTCAAACATTTTACGCTGTTAAATAAGTTACTGTGCTTTGTTTTTAAAGCAAAAACACATTTCTATTCACAAGAGAAGTTTCTAGTCAGCCAGGGAAAAACCTCCTTATGATTTTTCAGCTGTAGGCCAACCTGCAGTACCATCTGCATGCTGAGTAGCCTGGCTTTCTTCTGTCCATCAGGCAGACACACAAATGAAGATTTAGAAGGCTTGCCGGCAATCTGCATGCTTCCGGGTCCACTCTACCATGAGCCCCCTCCTCACAGCAACTGAAGGGAAACATTGAAAACAAAAGAACCTCCTCTTAATTTGCATAGGGCTTTGGATTGGTAGATCAGACTGTTAGAAATTACCTTCAGCACCTGGAATTCATCACCCCTCCCTTGCAATAGCTAAAATAGGGTTATCTGACACAAATATTAACTGAACATGTGAATATGAGAATTCACAACTGAAGGAAAACCAGCACATTTTTGGCTTTTTGCCAATTCTATTTGATGAGAAAGGCAGTTTTGCCAGATTCTTTCCCTTCCATGAAAATCCCTTTTTACATGGTAGAAAAGGACAAAATATCTGGACCTTGTAAGCTTTAGGCTTTCCCAAGGGGAAACAGAGGCCAGAGAGCCAAAGAGAATTTAGGCCCTAATGGTGTCCAATAAACTCTGGAACCAGTGTTGGGACCAGAGCTGTTTGACTCACTAGATCTCAAACTACACATAAGAAGTTCCTTTACTCATGATTTTAGATACTGTGTCATAGGCAATTAATAAAACCTATGTCAGAAAGGAAAAAAGCATCAACTGCTTGTAAAAAATACAAAGCCTCTTTCTACAATTAGGAATTCTCATGGCCCTTGTGACCTGTACTGGACCCTTGATGGCCCCAAGTACTTTCAGTGCTCTATTCATGCTTATAGAATCAGAACTGGAAGGGACTTTGAGATGTCATCTAGTCCAGTCCCCTGCAGTCATGGCAGGACTAAGTATTATCTAGACCATTAAGTTCTAACTTAACTCCATACTACTGCAGACAATGAACCCCAGCCCCAAGATACTCTCATGCTCCACTGAGACTGGTGTTCAGAATAAATGTTTGGACAGAAAATCTGTAAAGACGGTTCTGTCTGACCCAATCAGAACAATTTGGAAGATAAGATTTTCTCACTGTGGTCGGAACCAACAAGTGGTTCCGACCTGAAATCTATGGGTATAGAGTGACCAGAGAAAGAACGATTGTATTGAAAAAACTGAAACTGTGAGCCCTAAACACAAAGATGACTCAAGATACAAGTTCATGCTCACAAGATATTTTACAGTTCATTTTTATTTTTGGGTGTTTATCCAGAGAATTTTTAAATTACTTCCACAAAGTAAACAGACATTAACCACATAAAAATAGGATTTATATTGGTTTGGTACATTTAGTCTAGGAAATTGATTGAGTCTTTTCTAAGTATTTATAATGTGTGGATCACCATAGTATCAAAATAACTTAACATTCTAAAAGTTTAAGTAAAGGGATCTCTATTTTTCTCCTTCCAATTGCTATTTGGTAGAATTTTTTATTATTATTATTATTATTATTGTTACTACATGGAAAAAGTGAATTTTATATTTTCTTACGAAGGTGATGGGATTTAATTTATTCAAATTCATACAAATGGCTGAGTGGGAATGAACAACAAGCTGTCTGCCTAGTATGGCAACCTTTTCATGTGCCACCTTGAAGAATTTCTGGAAAAATGCACTTTGAAACCAGCGATATACTTGAGATACATCAATGATATTTTCATCCTCTGGACAGATGGTTTAAACTCCCTTTGGGATTTCTATCACAACTTCAACAACCACCACCTGTCCATTAACCTGCCTCTGGAAGACTTCCATACTAGCATTAACTTCCTGAACCTCACAATGAAATTCAGCAATGGAACCCTACAGACAACCATATACAAGAAACCCATGGATCACCATCCCTACTGTCAGATTCAATAACCACCCCAAATGCACCAAGAAATGTGTTATCTACAGCCACGCACTCAGTTAACACTCTGATATGCTCTGAGGAGAAAGTCTAAGATGTACACTTTAGCACACTCAAAAACTGCCTTCACCAAACAAGGACACTCCAGAGAAGTAGATCACATCACAGAATGAGCCAAATTCCAAGAGAACCACTTCAGTACAGAAATAAAACCCCTTCTGACCACACCCCCCCAGTTCTCATCTACCATCCCATACTTGAACCCATATAGGATATCAAACAACCTCAACCCATATTTGCTGGGAACCCCCATCCTGAAAGAAATTCTTTTCTGAACCCCCACTTCTGGCCTTCAATCAGTCCCCAACCTCTTCAAGCCCATCATCAGAAGCAGCTCATAGAACTACCCACAATGACTTCCAGATCTCTTTGTTGACTGGTAACAGCTAATTCAGATCCCACCATTTTATATGGGATTATGTTTTTCAATATGCATTACTTTGCATTTAACATTGAATTTCATCTGTCATTTTGTTGCCCAGCCACCCAGTTTTGAGAGATTTTTTGTAGCTCTTCAGTCTACTTGAGTAGTTTTGCACCATCTGCAAATTTTGCCACCTCACTGTTTACCCCTTTTTCCAGATAACTTATGCAAGTTAAATAGGACTGGGCCCAGTACAGACCCCTGGGGGACATCACTATTTGCCTCTCTCTGTTCTGAAATTGACCATTTCTACCTTTTGTTTCCTATCTATGAGAGAACCTTCCCTCATATCCCATGACAGCTTACTTTGCTTAAGAGTCTTTGGTGAGGGACCTTGTCAAAGGCTTTCTGATAATCTAAATATACTATATCCACTGGGATCAATACAGCTACAATTACACTGTACACACATGGGGGCCAAATTAAGGTTTGCACAGGCAGCTGTAACTCTAGCATTTCCAGAAGTTTGAGTGCTTGACATTGTAATCTTAGGCTATACCTACACTGCAGACCTTACAGTGGCACAGCTGTACCGCTGCAGTTACGCTGCTGTTAGCTCTCCCTGTAGCCACTCTGTGCTGGTGGGAGAGAGCTCTCCCACCAGCCTAATTAAACCACCCTTAATGAGCGGCAGTAGCTATATCATCAGGACAGTATCTCAGCCAACATAATAGCAGCAGTGTGGACTACATGGTCTGTGAAACTTATTTTGGTTGGGGCGGGGGAGGGTGTTCTTTTCATACCCTGACCAACAAAAGTTTTACCAATAAGCGTGTTAGTGTTGACAGCCTTAACATTGTAATGTCTTTTTCCTGACTGCAGTATTTACTATATGCCAGTGTGTATACACCTGCTTGGAGTATGAGATTCAACAACAACAACAAAAAAAAAAAACCACAAACATCTACTTAAGGGGAAAATCCTTACCCAGGTGTATAAGAGTCTCATTTTATACAAATATGTATGGAGCCCTTGCCAGGGAGATAATGATCCTATGAGAAATGCCCAATTCCCAACTAGATGAAAAGAAGCTCCCCCTTATCCGTGGAGCAGGCAGGACTTACAAGCTTTACCAGCTCCCACAACTACTGCTCTCCCAGTAGAGTCTACCAATATAGAAAAGAAGGAGAGTTGCAGGGATTGTACATTGTAAACTGCACAATGTTTTGTTACAGTAAAACAACCACTTTAGAAGCTTGGAATAAAGCACCCTAGCCAGGACTGACCTGTGTATTCAAAGCTAAGTCTTAAAAATTGCTCTTCATTTTGAGGGATGGGGAAGGTCATCTACCATACATAGTATGGTATACAAGTTTGTAACCAGATTGGAAATTGTCTTCCCTGCCTATGAAATCCAAATCATTTTAAACCACCATATTAAAGCAAAGCATAATTGTTCAGTAGCACACTCTTGAAAAGGTATACACATAGGACTATATACTCAAACCCTTCATAGCAAAACTGGTACCACATGACTGAAAGGATGTGTGGATCTGATCTGAAGGGGGCTTCAAGTTTTCCAGTTGCTCCATTTCCTCCCTAAATAGCAGTATTAAACCCTACACTAACTTAACCCATCACTGTGTAATAATGTAGGTACAGTTTATGTCTACCAATAGAACTATTTCAGTTCAATATACTTGATGGGAAATGCGTAGACACATTCCCTTCACTTCCCTTTAACATAAGGTTGCTTCCCCCCCAAAGAATTGCCTTAAATACCTGATAAAAATGAGTATAGCTTTTGACTTAAAGTAGTAACTAAAATGACTCACTCCAGCTATTAGTAGCCATTGTTTTTCTTTACTATCTAGTTCTGGATTGGCAGAACATACGGACCAATCACAAGTTAAACACAATATCTCCTTGCAGTTACACATTTCCTGTCTATAAGCAAAACATGAGCTGGAGTTGTATTTCAATTAAAATAATTAAACAGGAAAATAAATAGCATTTCTCCTTTCCTTTAGCAGGTACATCTACACTGCAATGTAAGCCCAGGGTTAGTGGAACTCAAGTCAGCAAATCTTGGGTTTGAGAACCAAGGACTCAAATGCCTGCACTGACTACTGACCCTAGGCTGAGAATATTTGAACCCAGGACCCAACATGCACAATGCAGTACACAGGCCCAAGTTCAGCCAATCATATTCCAGACTTCCCAGTGCCTCCTGAAACACAAGTTCTTTGTTTGCAGTGCAACATGAGAAACCCTGGGAGACACGGGACATTTGAACAACACATCCTGCCAAGCCATCATTTTGGTCTGTGCACTCCCAGCAACATGGAGGAGTTGTCTTTGAAGAACTTTCCTCCCTTGCACTTTAAGGAAATTGCTAGAGCTTCCGCAAGATGCTGGTGGACGTTTTGACCGTATTCTCTGACCCTCTGAATGCACCTGAGAGCTAATGATGAAAGAGGAGGAGAACACCGACAGACTCAAGGAATCAGTTTTGAAGCAGAGGAGAGGAAAAGTGATCAGGAACAATCAGCATGGATTCACCAGGAGCAAGTCATGGCTGACTAACCTAATTGCCTTCTATGATGAGCTAACTGGCTCTGTGGATGAGGGGAAAGCTGTGGATGTGTTTTTCCTTGACTTTAGCAAAGCTTTTGATATCATCTCCCACAGTATTCTTGACAGCAAGTTAAAGAAGTATGGGCTGGATGAAGGCAGATAGAAAGCTGGCTAGATCATTCAGCTCAACTGCTCCATGTCTATTGGCAGTCGATATAAAGCAGAGTGCCCCAAGGGTCAGTCCTGAGGCCGGTTTTGTTCAATATCTTCATTAATGAGGTGGAGGATGGTGTTGACTGCATCCTTAGAAAGTTTGCAGATGACACTAAACTGGGAGGAGTGGTAAATACTCTGGAGGATAGGGATAGGATACAGAGAGGGACCTAGACAAATTAGAAGATTGGGCCAAAAGAAATCTGATGAAGTTCAACAAGGACAAGTGCAGAGTCCTGTACTTAGGATGGAAGAATCCCATGCACTGTTACAGACTAGGGACCGAGTGGCTAAGCAGCAGTTCTGCAGAGAAGGACCCGGGGTTATAGTGAACAAGAAGCTGGATATGAGCCAGCAGCGTGCCCTTGTTGCCAAGAAGGCTGACAGCATTTTGGACTGTATAAGTAGGAACACTGCCAGCAGATCGAGGGTTGTGATCATTCCCCTCTATTCGACATTGGTGAGGCCTAATCTGGGGTACTATGTCCAGCTTTGGGCACCACACTACAAGGAGGATGTGGAAAAGTTTGAAAAAGTCCAGCACAGAGCAACAAAAATGATTAAGGGGCTAGAGCACAGGACTTATGAGAGGCTGAGGGAACTGGGATTATTTAGTCTTCAGAAGAGAAGAATGAGGGGGGATTTGATAGCTGCTTTCAACTACCTGGAAAGGGGTTCCAAAGAGGATGGATCTAGACTGTTCTCAGTGGTACTTGATGACAGAACAAGAAGTAATGGTCTCAAGTTGTAGTGGGGGGTGGGGGTGGGGTTAGGTTGGATATTAGGAAAAACTTTTTCACTAGAAGGGTGGTGAAGCACTGGAATGGGTTACCTAGGGAGGTGCTGGAATCTCCTCTTTTAGAGGTTTTTAAGGTCAGGCTTGACAAAAGCCTGGCTGGGATGACTTAGTTGGTGATTCGTCCTGCTTTGAGCAGCGGGTTGGACTAGATCACTTCCTGAGGTCCTTTCCAACCCTGATATTCTATGACTCAGAGTGACTAATGCTGCTCCTGACAGCTGGTAGAGCTATTGTTGCCCCATAGCAGGGCCACAAGCACAGACTGGTGGGATCACATTATGATGCAGATCGGGGATGACCAGCCGTGGATCAAGAATTTTTGCAGGACGAAAATTACATTTCCTGGAGCTTTGTGAGCAGTTTGTCCTGACCCTCCAGCATAAGTCACATGAGGGTGGCCATGCCACTCCAGAAGTGTATTGCTATAACTGTCTGGAAGCTGGCTATCCCAGACTGCTACATGTCCATTGCCAACCAGTTTGGTGTTGGAAAGTTGACTGTGGGTAAAGTGGTGGTGAAGGTTTCTGAGGCAGTCAGGCATGTGGTTTAGCCTAGGTGGTGGGAATAAAAGATATTCCTGAACTACAGGCAGTCTCATGGTATTGTTGTAGCCAGTGTCACAAGATATTTATGTGCCAGTTGGAGAACCAAGGACTCGAATGCCTGCACTGACTACTGACCCTAGGCCAGGAATATTTGAACCCAGGACCCAACATTCATATGCCCCTTCATGCTTCAACCACCATTCCAGAAGACATGTGTCCATGCTGAGGACGGGTTCTGTTCGATAACAATCCAAAGCAGTGCATACTGACGTATACTGATTTTCCTTATCTGAGTCAGATGCTACCAGCAGAAGGTTGATTTTCGGTTTTGGGGGTTCGAGTTCTGTAGTTTGTGCATTGGAATGTTGCTTTTTTAAGACTTCTATAAACATGCTCCACACCTTGTGTCTCTGAGATTTTGGAAGGCACTTCAGATTCTTAAAGCTTGGGTCCAGTGCAGTAGCTATCTTTAGAAATCTCACATTGGTATCTTCTTTGCATTTTGTCAGATCTACAGTGAAAGTGTTCTTAAAATGAACAACAACAACAGCTGGATCATCATCTGAGACTTCTATAACATGAAATATATGGCAGAATGCATTGTGCAGGAGGTCAGACTAATATTTAATGAATTTCAATTGGTATTCTATTGTTTAACAGTGCAATTAATTGACAGCCTTATGTAATATATATTTTTAAAACATTACCATAGGGATAATTTCTCCAGCCAGGACACGTTAGACATTTTAGAACTCACTAAAATAATTAAATTTTAGCATAAGAAAGCAGCCACTCAAGCAGTTCTTTCTGCTGTGCTCTATCTTCCTGGTAAATTTCCAACATTGCCAGCTTCTTCATTATTTGTTGGTAGGGACAGCAATTCTTAAAAAACAAAAAATAAAACTGAAGGTTTTACTTGCCTCACACTAAGATTCAAAAATCTGGCTCTGCTCCCAGACCCAGGAAGCTTGATCAAGAACTGGTTCTGGTTAGTGACAACCACAAACTCAGGAGAAAGTTCAGTGTTTGCACCTCAGCAGTCAGAATAAAGGGAAATGATTAAACGTGAGCTGTACTTGAACAGAGACTGTTGCCTCTGTTTCCTGGGAGTTGGTTGGCAACTCGGAGGAGAGGACGCACAGGTTGACTGTGCGCTGTGTGAAGAAGTTCTTTTTGTTTTAAACCTGCTGCCCATCCATTTCATTTGGTGGCCCCTAGTTCTTATATTATGGGAACAAGTAAATAACTTTTCCTTATTCACTTTCTCCACACCACTCTGACTTTATATACACCTCTATCATATCCCACCTTAGTCTTCTCTTTTCCAAGCTGAAAAGTCCTAGCCTCTTTAATCTCTCCTCATATGGGACCCATTTCAACCCCCCCTAATCATTTTAGTTGCCCTTCTCTGAACCTTTTCTGATGCCAGTATATCTTTTTCATGATAAGGAGACCTTATCTTCTGAGATAAGGAGACTTATCTGTATGCAATATTCAAGATGTGGGCATACCATGGGTTTATATAATGGCAATAATATATTAGCCATCTTATTCTCTATCCCTTTAAGGATTCCTAACATCCTGTTTGTTTTTTTGACAGCCACTGAATACTGCATGATGTCTTCAGAGAACCATCCATGACGACTCCAAAAGCTCTCTCGTGATTAGTTTTAGCTAAATTAGCCCCCATCATATTGTAATGCACATTGGGAAAAAATAACCCCAACTATACATACTTTACGTTTATCCACATGAAATTTCACTTGCCATTTTTTTTGCCCAATCACTTCGTTTTGTGAGATCTTTTTTAAGTTCTTCACAGTCTGCTTTGGTCTCAACTATCTTGAGCAGTTTAGTATCATCTGTGAACTTTGCCATGTCACTGTTTACCCCTTTCTCCAGATCATTTATGAATAAAGTTGAATAGGATTGGTCCTAGGACTGACCCTTGGGAAACACCACTAGTTACCCCTCTCCATTCTGAACATATACCATTTATTCCTACCCTTTGTTCCCTGTCTTTTAAAAACAGTTCTCAATCTAGGAAAGGATCTTCCTTCTTATCCCATGACAACTTAATTTGCGTAAGAGCCTTTAATGAGGGACCTTGTCAAAGGCTTTCTGGGAATCCAAGTACACTATGTCCACTGGATCCCCCTTGTCCACAGGTTTGTTGACCCCTTCAAAGACATGATTTCCCTTTACAGAAACCATGTGACTTTTGCCCAACAATTTATGCTCTTCCACGTGTCTGACAATTTTATTCTTTACTATTGTTTCAACTAACTTGCCCAGTACTGACGTTAGACTTACCAGTCTGCAAATGCTGGGACACCTCTAGAGCCCTTTTTAAATATTGGTGTTACATTAGCTATCTTCCAGTCACTGGGTACAGAAACTGATTTAAAGGACAGGTTACAAACCATAGTTAATAGTTCTGCAATTTCACATTTGAGTTCTTTCAAAACTCTTGGGTGAATGCCATCTGGTCCCGGTGACTTGTTACTGTTAAGTTTATCAATTAATTCCAAAACCTCCTCTAATGAGACTTCAATCTGTGACAATTCCTCAGATGTGTCACCTACAAAGGATGGCTCAGGTTTGGGAATCTCCCTAACATTCTCAGCCATGAAGACTGAAGCAAATAATTCATTTACTTTCTTCATAATGACTTTAGCATCTTTAGGTGCTCCTTTTGTAGCTCGATTGTCCAGAGGCCCCACTGGCTGTTTAGCAGGCTTTCTAGTTCTGATGTACTTAAAACATTTTGTTATTACCTTTTGAGTTTTTGGCTAGTTGTTCTTTAAACTCCTTTTTGTCTTTTCTTCTTACATTTTTACACTTAATTTGGCAGTGTTTATGTTGGGCCCCCATTATGCAGTCTTTGAAAAGTGTCTATGCAGTTGCAGGGATTTCACTCTACTCACTATAGCTTTTAATTTCTGCTTAACTAACCTCCTCATTATTGCATAGTTGCCCTTTCTGAAATTAAATGCTGCAGTGTTGGGCGGTTGAGGTGTTCTTTCCACCTTAGGAATGTTATTATATTATGGACACTATTTCCAAACGGTCCTGTTATAGTTACCTCTTGGACCAGATCCTGCGCTCCACTCAGGCTTGAATCAAGAATTACCTCTCCCCTTGTGGGTTCTTGTACCAGCCACTCCAAGAAACAGTCATTTAAAGTATTGAGAAATTTTGTCTCTGCATTTCGTCCAAAGGTGACATATATCCAGTCAATAGAGATAACACTGCTCTACAGCCAAAATGCTTCTGAAATAAATGTAGTCCAACTTTACTAATTCTGGGTCACTGAGAACAAAAATGATGCTTAAAATTGTTGATTGGCTCTAGTTTTCAAGATATGCTATTGGGTCAGTATATATGACCCTTGACTTAGGAATGGCGGAGGATAAGTGAGAGTTATAAAGGGAAAGGATCTCAGTTTAAACCAGAAATGACTAAAATACATCTTTGACTGGATCTATGAATAAATCTATGACTGGGTTTGGACAGTACTTGCTTTTTAGGCAAAACAATGAACGATGCAATCTGAAGCTGGTATTGCATCATACATGATATGAATTGCATCATGTTATTCCCAGAAGTCATGGATGATGCAATCATAACGAAGCTTACATCACTCTGCTGAACAAATTGCCCTATATCAGCTCTAGAAATCATACAGAGTCGTGCTCTCTTATTTGTCAGTGTTTGATTTTGCAAAAGGACACATTTCTGTTTAGCCAAAGTGAGCAGAGATGCCTCATACTTGAACAGTGCAGATAACTTCTGCTATGTTTGTGGTGAAGTGACTTTTGCATCCCAAAAGCGCAGTATAACCACTGTGGTTAAGAAAGCCTACCCTCTTTATTTTGGCTGCAGAATTGGAGATCAGGACAAGAGGTGGGCCCCACACATATGCTGCAACACTTGTGCAACAAATCGTCGCTAGTGGTTGAACAGGAAAAGGAAATCTATGCCTTTTGCAGTGCCAATGATTTGGAGAGAGCCAACAGATCATACCAGCAATTGTTACTTCTGCATGGTGCCTCCAGTTGAGAAAGGTGTGTCAAAGAAGAAAAAGGGAACTGTGCATTATCCAAACATTCCATCAGCTATACGCCTAGTACCCCACGGAGAAGGGCTGCCGGTTCCTGATGCACCAGAATCATTCTTCCTCTTCCTTGTCTGACTCAACTGAGAGGATGAAACTTCTGGTCCTGAACCATCAATGTCACAGGACCCACATTTTCTCCCATCCTCCTCCTCTGAACCACACCTTATAACACAAGGTGAACTGAATGACCTTGTCAGGGATTTGGAACTACCCAAGAGTAAGGCAGAGCTGTTGGGCTCCAGACTACGGCAGTGGAATCTCCTGGCAGGCTATCAGGGCAAATGGAGCCCATCAACGCTTGCAGACTATTGCTGGACAGTGACAAGAGATGCTCCATTTAATGAATACAAGAGACAAGCCAAGAAGCGCCGAGTAGACACTGAATAGGACTAAACTATGTTCATAATAGTTTTTGGCCTTTTGTTTCATAATAAAATTTTATTTATATAACCCTTTTGTGGATTTTTAAAGTGTTACTTAAACAGGACAGGTGAAATATCATCATGTAAAGCAACCATAAACACATGAAAAGACCTAGGTTTACAATTTATGATTAAAACTCTACTCTAATCTACACAATATACATAGACATAAAATGTAAAAACTTAAATATCTTAGAAACAGTAGCCAGTTGTTTTAATTGTCATATCTGAATTCAGCACAAAATACATAATCGCACATTTTATCTCTGAAGCAGACGACTTCTCAAAAATTGTAGACCAGTGTAATTGAAATATTCCACTATTATTGAGTTCTTTAATTTTAATAGCCTCTCTAATTTCCCTTAGCATTTCATCATCACTATCACTGTCCCGGTCAGGTGGTTGATAATAGATCCCTACTGTTACATTCTTATTAGAGCATGGAATTCCTATCCATAGAGATTCTATGAAACATGTGGATTCATTTAAGATTTTTTACTTCAGTTGATTCTACATTTTCTTTCACATACCGTGCCACCTCCCCCGCTCGACTTGTTCTGTCCTTCTGATATATATTTTGTGCCCTGGAGTGATTGTGTCCCATTGATTGTCCTCACTCCATCAGGTTTCTGTGATATCAATATCCTCCTCTAACACGAGGCACTCTAGTTCATCCATATTATTTAGACTTCTAGCATTTGTGTACAAGCACTAAAAACTTGTCCCTGTTTATTTGTCTGTCCTTTTCTGATGTGTCAGATTCTTTTTTATGTGAAAGTTTCTCATCTGATCTGGCCCATACTTTATCCTCTTCCATCCTCTCCTCTTGACTAAAACCTAGAGAATCTCTAGCAATAGACTCTCCTCTAAGAGAAGTCTCTGTCCAATCCACGTGCTCCTCTGCAGCAATCGGCTGCCCCCCACCCCCATCTCTTAGTTTAAAAACTGCTCTGCAACCGTTTTAATGTTAAGAGTCTGGATACACTTTGGTTTCGGTGGAGCCCATCGTTCCTGTACAAGCTTCCCCATCCCAAAAGTTCCTCCAGTTCCCATTAAATCTGAACTCCTCTTCTCTACACCATTGTCTCACTCATGCATTGAGACTGAAGCTCTGCCTGCCTACCTGACCTTGCGCATGGAACTGGAAGCGCTTCTGAGAATGTTATCATAGAGGTCCTGGATTTCAGTCTCTTTCTTAGCAGCCTAAATTTGGCCTTCAGGACATCTCTCCTACCCTTCCCTAAGTCATTGGTACCTACACGTACCACAACCACCAGCTCCTCCCCAGCACTACACAAGTCTATCTAGATGTCTCGAGAGATCTGCAGCATTCACACCAGGCAGGCAAGTCACCATACAGTTCTCCTGGCTATCACAAACCCAGCTATCCATGTTTCTAATGATCAAATCTCCCTTTACAAACACCTGCCTTTTCCTAATGACTGGAGTTCCCTCCCCCAGAGAGGTGACCTCAGTGCGAGAGGATAACCCTTCCCTCCCCCTAGTCATCTGGAAGGAGGGTCCGAACTATGGGAAGGTTTTCCTCTGCTCCCGTTAACTGCTCTCCTTCCCTGAGCCTTTCATCCTTCTTAACAGCACAGGGGCTGTCTGACCAGAGGAGGGAGAAATCTACAGTGTCCTGGAAAGTCTTATCAACATGCCTCTCTGCCTCCCTTAGTTCCTCCAGTTCCGCCACCCTCACCTCCAAAGCCCGTACGCAATCTCTGAGGAACTCCTTGCACCAAATGCACACATACACCACTTGCCCACAGGGCAAGTAATCATACATGCTACACTGAGTGCAACAAACAGGATAGCCCCCACTCTGCTGCTGGGCTTCTGCCAGCATTCTCTCCTACAGCTACCTACGTTAATAATAGGGTTTTTCTTTAAACCATAATCAAAATTTCTTGATTTTTAAAGGTTTTAAAGAATGGCAAGTGTACCTCACCCCCTTCCCACTCCCCTTCTTGAAACTCCCTGTTAGCAGCCCCTGATTGCTTGCTCACTGCTTTATAAAGCCCTGGCCTTCCTGATAGCCCCACCCCATGACTTATGCTCAGCCAGCGAATAGAGGCTTCTAGATTTCAAACCTTGTTTAGAAGCTCACAGCTTCCAACTGCCAGCCACAGCACACAGTCCTTCAAACAGACAAGCTCAGCACACAGCAAGTAACACCCCCCCCCCCCAAAAAAAAAAAAACAAAAACAAAAACCACACACACTACAGACAGCCACTTACCCCAAGGGTCCTGTATTTGCTGCTCCTTCACCTGGAAAACTCCCTCTTGAAACTTCCTGTTATGTCCCCAATGGGCAACAATAAGGCTTGAACCCTGGGTCCCAACTGGACTCTGGCTCAGACCCTTCTCCTCGAATGGTTTCTTATGACCCTGGGTCCAAACCAGAGTCCAAGAAATCTGTACGCATGCAGATGGGGAGTTAGGAACTGAGCCAGAGCCTGAGCCCAGGCTTACATTGCAGTGTACTCTGTGAGATCAGTAATAACCAAGGGCTAGACTCTTTTAATAAATTGCTTACAATTACAAGGAAAATTTAATTTCAGTAAGTCACAACTTACTTAATTCAAGAATTCCAACGCTAACCCTTTCTCAGGGGAAATCTTTGTTTAAACACACTTTTCAAGGAATTATCTAGGATTATTAGCTACCAACTGTTATGTTTTCCATACACAAATAGCCAACAGAAATGGGGGAGAAAGCACAGCTTAAGTGACAGTCTATAGATTCTTCCATCTTGAATTGCCTCAGACACAGAAGAAGAATCCTTTTATTTAAAGATGAAGTACACAGAGAACCAAAACAATGTTTCCTCACTGCTCAGTACCTACACAGCTAGTATGGTATGTGTGTGCATGGTATGGTACAGTACAGAGGAAAAATACAACGGCTGCTTTCAAGGATTTTGCAATCTAACCCAGGGAAATTACTTCTCTAAACCATCACTCCCAGAGACTTTGTGTATTGCCTTAAATCAATGATACTGAAGAGGTTTTATCCAGACATCTGCTTCTGATGGGGGGGAAGGTAAGACCACCCACTTCATGCTCTCTGACAATAATTCTATGCTGTCCTTTCTACTCAGCCCTACAAAGCCTCAGAATATTTCTTTGTGGTGATGTTGAATATTAGAGACACTCTGTTCTTGAACCAATCTGAATCTGTTCTCTTAGACTAAAATAGGAAAGGGTGGAATGATAGTTCTGCTACACAAGTCCTCCACATTTTGTTATGAGCAGCCTCAGCTAGGAAAAAGCAGCAGTATTCCCATAATTACATAATCAATTAGCCACTAGAACCATATGGTTGCCAGTTCATCTCTAGAATATTGGATCAATCATATCAAGTATTTAACCACTGAAGTAGCTGCTTACATAATGGTTATGTTCACACCTGTTATACCACCTTGAAGGGAAACCAGGTTATTTCTTTTCCATCTGTATGGGTCTCCCTGAGGTAACAAGGTTAAAAAGAATGGAAACACACACACAGTTTGTCACTTTCTACAAGGATCTCCGTGACTCGCTTTCCAAAGGCTGATTGAGCTTCTGGTTGAAGTTGTAGTTTGCCTCTTCCCTGCAGCACAAACGAACACCCAGGTCCAATACCTCATTTCCCTCAATTAAACAAATCGTTTTGAATAAAAAAAAATGAATACTGCTAACATACATTTACAAGTGATAATTAAACTGACAAAGTAAATCTACAAACTCAGCAGAATTGAGACAAATAAGTGGACTAAATATACACTGCAGAAGTGTTGTTCTTGCAATTTTTTGTGACCTAGCATCATATTTTGTTAAGATTCAATGTACAGTGTCAAAGCAAGACTATCCCCTCCTTCCCAACGCATGAGAAGAGTAAACAGGGTTGTGAGTAATGGAACATTCTGCTACCCACTAATAAGCAGATAGTAGTCTTCATATGGAGAAACACAAACTCTATAGTATTTAGTCCAGGGCTATACCTAATGTTAAGATACTCCAGGGCATGTTTTGCAGGGATATTAACAGTAACCTTTGGCCTCATGCCTTAAACCACCCAAGATTTAGGTTATTAGTCCTTCAGAAGAGTCTCAGGGAGGCTTTAAAAAATTACAATGGCATTATTATTGAGAGAAAATTAGACTAGGACTAGTTATGTTCCTCCCCTTCCCCCTTCACTAAATAAAAAATTAGAAATGAAACTTAAAATGCTGTTCATGATCTTTCCTCTAAAGATTTCCCCTCTCTGTCTATATCACAGTGGAGAGCACCGCAGTCTTCCCTATCATTCAAGTCCTAATATTGGTTTCACCTTTGACTTGACCATCTATTTTGACCCAGGCATCCAGACTATTGCTGCTTCCTCCTGAACACAATCTAACTTTCATTCTCTGCTAAACAAAAACAAAAACAAAAACACACACACACACACACACACACACACCCTTGTTCAAGCCCTGATCATCTTTTGCCTCTACTACTACGGTATCTTTCTCTATGGCCTTGATGCATCCAAGCTCACCCCCTCCTCACGTCCATTAAAAATTCTACTGCTAAATTCATCTTCTGGCTTGTTGCTCACTGAGACTCCCCCTCATCTTTAAGTCTCTCATCAGTGGCTCTCCTACTTGCCACTCACAACAAACTCCAAAGACCTCTGCTATTTATCTTTCCTGTTATCACAAGATGGTTGGCAGAGTGAAATGGACTCAAACCATCCTTGATCACCCACTTCTCCCTCAAGCACTTTCATACTTAGTCTACAAATTGAACTACATCATACATAATAAGTGATGTCTCATACTTACCTCTACTTTCCTATCTACCAGTATATTTCTTGTATCCTTCTGTTGTCTTTCATCATATAATCTACATATAAGATCTTTGGAGCAGATACCATCTTTTTACATATGTGTAGAGCACAAGGTCAGGGGACCGGGATCACTGAATAAGAGCTTCATAGTGCTGTCACAATACACTTAATGAACATCACACCTTCTATGGGTCATCTTAATTATCACTTCAAAAGTTTTTTTTCCCCTGCTGACAATAGCTCATCTCAATTGATTAGACTCTTCCTGTTGGTATGCATACTTCCATCTTTTCATGTTCTCTGTATGTATAAATATCTCCTGTCTGTGTGTTCCATTCTGTGTATCTGAAGAAGTGAGCTGTAGCTCACGAAAGCTCATGCTGAAATAAATTTGTTAGTCTCTAAGGTGCCACAAGTACTCTTGTTCTTCTATCAGCAACATTGTGACTTGCCCAACTTCAATTTTCCTTTAAAAAAAGTGATTGAAATTGTGGGTCGTTCACTTTTGTAACAAGATTGGAAATAATCAAATACTCATCAGACTCTGTTATCTGCATCCAAGGGCAAGTGTCAGTTTTACCTTCTTTTAATAGGGCTGGTGCTTTCAAGAGCACTTAATTTGCAGTTGAACTGCTTTATGCTTCCCTTTCCTCTTAAGGAACAGCTAACTCAGGGGTATTTAGTTAACCAGGGACAATCCCAATTTTTGGGTCTTTCTTATATAGGCTCCTATTACCCGCCACCCTGTCCCAATTTTTCACACTTGCTGTCTGGTCACCCTAGGGGCATTCAATAGCTCCCAATTTAGAATTTTTAATAAAATGGGATAGAAAAATTAATTTGGCTACTGGGGGTAAAAGTCAACTAAAAGCTGCAGCTGGAAAGAGAATGGAAAGGGAATATTTGAATAACTTTAATAAACCTTAGAGATTCTAGGTAGCCACAGGGTGTTAACAAGTAGAAAAATATTGTTATGCTTTAAGAAATTAATGGCACATACCAGATTGTTCGCTGAGAAACTTTTTTCCCATCCATGGCTATAAAATTACAGAATAGGCCTAAGTAATTCCCCACCTCACTGCAGTGCCTCCATTGTATTCTGAAGAAGGCACTTTTACAAGGAGAGCAGCTCTTTTTCCACTCCACTGCAAGTTCTTGGCCTCTCTGATAAGACTATAAGGACACCAGATAGTAATCATCAGCTAGGACTTAAAAGGTTCTACATACCATTTTCACTGGTTTGTTTTTTTTTAAATTTATGTTCCTCCCCATCCCCCAAACATACTATAGTAGAATAGATGCAATGATCTCTGTTAAAGTACACTTCTATTCTGAAGAGTGAACTACAGTATGTAAAAGTGACTGTCAAATTCAACAGATCTGCCCCTTCTGTGGTATCCCACAACATATTGCTTTGTTTTGTTAATAAAATAACTATTCATATATTTTTGTTTGGGGCTGCAGATCTAACACAGTTATGGATGAATGAGCTGGATTTGTGAAACAGAATATTGTTCGCAATTATTTTGAACTATAGGGACAAAATCTGCTGTCATTTACACTTGTGCAATCCCACCGAAGACTGCAGGGTTGCAAAGACAAAGCATGATTTGAAGACAGCGGATTTGCACCAATGTAATCCAGGAGAGAATCGATCTTTACAATCTTTATTAGGGGTGATGATGCATGAGCTCAAAAGAACCAGCTTGTCTTTCAGGTCCCAGGTTGAGTTTGTGGTGCTGACAATTAAAGAGACATTTAAAAATCAAACCAAATGCAGCCTGGAAATCTGACACAGAAGTGGAACTTCAATATCATTTTTGCCGTCACATTTCAGAGTACAATGACATTGTAAGTAACCAAGACAAGATGGCTAAGAGTTGGGCAAGTAATTTCTTACTAGTAGTAAATTCACAGAAAAGTGCATTTTTAGCGAACCAAGACTATTTGCAAATTTGGTGGGTAGTTTCAGGTTAACAAAATCTGAAAAGAATTTTAAAAGTGCTGAATCTAAACTACATATTCAAAATGAGAAGAAGTTGACGTTATTCTAAATATAAATTCAAACTAACATTTCAAATGTTTTAATTTCAACCCAAATGAAATATTTTGTTGCTGAAATGAAAAAATAAATAAAAATAAAATATTGTTTGGCCACCAAACATTGGGGGGGGGGAAGAGAGGGGGAAAAAAAAAAACCACATCAACCATGTGTTTAACTCTACTACTAAGTTCATCTCATCTTTGTTATTTAAAACAAAAAAGATTTCCGAATAGTTAATGAAATGAGACAGCAGCAAAGAATCCTGTGGCACCTTATAGACTAACAGACGTTTTGGAGCATGAGCTTTCGTGGGTGAATACCCACTTCATCACGAAGTGGGTATTCACCCACGAAAGCTCATGCTCCAAAACGTCTGTTAGTCTATAAGGTGCCACAGGATTCTTTGCTGCTTTTACAGATCCAGACTAACACGGCTACCCCTCTGATACTTGAAATGAGAGTAGCTTTGCACATTGAAAATTGTTCAGATCATTGTGAGGAGTAACACCCTGTAACAGAGGCACTGTTGTGGAGTGTGACACATGGCCATCTGAACCATACACCCGAAAGACACATGGCAACACTTACGAATTGCCCCATCCCCACCATGTATCCAAAGTCACATTAAATCAATTGAAATACTCCTTTATTAAGGTCGTTAAACTGAAAACCCAGTATAGCATATTACAGAGTTCCATTTGTACTCTGACAGTGGCTATTGCTTTCCTGAATTACTTTAAAATGAGATCTTATAACCAAGGTTCTCTCCCACCTGTATGGGCAGTATCTTACAGGGCTTGGACAAATTTCTCCCCATTGCAGTTGGGCTATGCATTGACTGACTACCACCCTCTAACCCAGATATGGATACAGTCTGTAGAACTATGATTTGTATGTGATTAAGTGAGTGGCATAAATGTAACATTGTTATTGTTCTATTAGGCAGTTTGGCACACTGCAGAGCTCTAATATACTGGCATAAAAACTTTACATCTTCCAGATAGAAAATTATTTCCCCTTTGTGTGAGACATTCCTCTGCAAACTAATTCTGTAAATGAAAACTGAACATGTGTCTTAGACAGAGGCAGTCCTTAATGGCCCTTATTGCCCATGTGATATTCAGGGAAATAGTTTTAAATTTGTACATTTAAGTACTTGAAGTGCCAGAGTGGGGAATTCAGCCTTGACATGGTGGCAGAGCAGAAGGATAGTTTTGAACCAGAAACACAGACTTCAGGATTTTTAAAAGGACACATTTTTCCTTTTGGCTTCTTGAAAGCCAGGGAGTTGAAGAAACAGGTCCAATCCTTCTTGGGCTTGGCTGAGTATTAGCAACAATTTGTAGCATGCTACAGCCAAATCACCACCCCACTGACAGACCTGACCAGGAAAAGAACAGCCAAATGCTGTTCAGTGGACTGAGAAGTGTCAGAAAGCCTTTAACCAGCAACTAGGACCTTTAATCATCTTTGCCATTAGAGAGACACTCCCAGCAAAAGGTAGAAGCATTTTCCTCCTTAGCCTTATCCAGGGTGCCTTACCCAGCCATGCCCAAATGTGGTTGTGTTCAGTGTGACCCTTAACCCCAGGTACATGTGGTGTAGTTCATTGGTCTGTTTCCCAGCAGGGATAATAAAGTTGCAGCATCCTCTAAAGTTGGAAGCCTTTGAAAAATTGCAGTGTCACATGTTCAGTAGTGACTTCCTAGAGCTTAACAGCTCAGATCTCTGAAAAATTCTGTCCTTGCTGAGCATGCTTGAGCTTCTCACACCTCCTACTGTTGACTGGACTGCACGTGCACCATCCACACAGATCAACTGAGCATGCTCCACTCCTTCACAGCTCCTACATGTCATCAGGCTGCACATATAGTTTCCGTGTCAGGGATGGTGTAAGCATTGTGATACAGTCAGCTCTGTGTTCTTGAGGAACCAGGGTGCAGTATCCAGCCTGACTCATGAAAAAGACCCCCCCCCCAAACACACACACACGTCTCCGTTTAAACCAAAACCCATCAAAGGAAAAAGTGTGCAGAGAACAGGGCGTTGGGAGACATACACCTAGACCCTTCCTGACAAGGATGACAAGATTAAGACATTTCCATTAGCATACAGAAGGAAGAACAGACACAACTCCCCTAGCCTCATCTGCATGAAAGGTGGGACAGGGAGACATCTCAATTCACATACAGAATGGAGAGCAGTGAACCGCACTGAACTCTGGGACCAGAAAAAGCAGGGAAGCACTGCATCATGGGAATCTCTGCTCCAGATGTTAGTGAACATATGCCTGCCCACACCCAGCTCAGCAGTTATCAGACCAATTTTAGTAATGAATCCTTGACTGATATCCAAAATACTGAAGCAGGCTAGCTGCATTACGAGCTCCCTGGAAGAAACCACTACCCATAGCCAAGAGTGATCAGCTGCTATTGTCTAGCAGAAAGAAAACCCTGGAGTCATCAGTTTACCTATAAACAAATCTAGTGCTCTCCCTTGGAGCATTGTATTCTCTCTACAAAAATCCCTACTCACCCTCCAGTCCATGTTCTGATGCATAGACCCAAGCTCTATCAGTTCCACTGGGACTCCATCTCCTGACTGATCATGCTGGGGGCTCTGCTTGTCTCCTGCCCTCAGGACCCTGAACTGTTACCACCACTTGGGAACCCCAACCAGTTCAAGCTTCAGGGAGCAGTGAGATCCCCTTCTTTCTCTCTCCGTTTTCCTCTATCTTAGGTATTAAACTTTAATTATGTATGTTATATTGGTTTAGCCCTCCTTGTGTAGCAATCACTATTATTCAATAAATAACTTGTGTTCTTAGCTTCCCCCATTTATTCTACAGCAACGTTTCTTTTACCTAAGCTAAAGATCCCTGCAGCACCCAAAATACTGCAGGGTTTGCTTATCAAGTAGGTTACTGCCAGTACAATTGTGATGTGAGAGTAGGGATAGGGATGTGCTGAATTGGGGACACATAAGGGTAACAGCTTGTAAGTGCTGCTTAACCCAGTCCATGGAGCCCAGGAGCATATAAGGAGAAGCAGCTTGAAAGCAGGGCTGGCTCCAGGCACCAGCCTACCAAGCACGTGCTTGGGGCAGCACCTTGAGGTGGGGCAGCACTCGGGTTTGTTTGGTTTGTCAGGGCAGCGCGGGAGGGTTTTTTTTTTGGTTTTGGTGGCACAGTGCTGGGGGGCGGGGCTTCAGGCAGCGCAGCACTGGGGGCGGGGCAACGCTCTTCTTTTTTGTTTGGGGTGGCAAAAAAGTTAGAGCCTGCACTGCTTGAAAGTACTGCTTCATCCATCCCAGTGAGTCCAGAGACATATAAAGGGGTCAGCTTGACAGTTCACTCAGACTTGCTCTGTTAATGTGTGTGTGCGCATGTGGGCATCCAGTTCTGAGGCTGGAGAAACCCAGCCCTGGGGAACCTAGGTCCTGCAGGATAGCTCCATTGGGAGGGGACTTGCAGAAGGGAGAAGTAGAGCTCCATATGAAAACACAAGTGACACAAGCAGTACATTGATAGAATTACAGACCTCCCCCCCATCACCAGCCAAAGAGTAACCCAAATAAAAGGAGCATACCCCAAAGTAACAGGCAAATCTGGCAACAGTTCACTGTTCAAGCATTAAGAGAGCAAGCCAAGGTAAAGCCTGAATGTTGCACTATTCCCTCCTTCACATACACTGGTCTCTCAAGCACTTCCAGAGAGTAGAGTTCTCTATGCTCCTAGACAATCATACTGTAGTGTTGTCTATTGCGAAACTATTTAACATAATCTCTATTCACATTTATTTGGAGTGGCAAAAATTAAGCAGATTTTAGTATTCATGTTAATGTATTGAGCTGGGCAAATGAATTTTTTGGTTCACTGGCAGTTTACCAACATAGTTCAATTTGAATTTGCTTTTTGAATTACCAAAAATGTAATTTTGGGTCAAAGTTGAAATTAAGTGTTTTGATTTTGACTCTAACAAAAGCAAGCAAAGGATTCACAAAATGGCAACAGCAAGTAGCAGTAGTGATTGGGACTGTGGCAGCAGCGGCTCCCTTATAAACTTTAACCTAGGGGTTAGGGCACTCACCTGGGATGTGGGAGATGCATCAGTTCTCCCCTCTAGCCTGATGTGGCGAAGAGATTTGGACTTGGGTCTCCCACAAATCACATGAAAGTGTCCTGGTTACTAGGCTAAGGAATATTCTGATCGGGCTTTTTCAGACTGTCCTCTTGAAGCTATTCCAATTTGTACAAATAGTCATCAGAACAGAAACCTGAACTTAAATCTCTTGCATCCTAGTTACAGCACCCTTCTCATTCTTTTTCTCTGGACCAATGACTATCCATGGTCATTCACTATGGCAATTCATACTCATTCATATCTTGTATGCTCATCTCAATAGTTCCAGGATTCTTGAGGGGTGGGTGAGGCTTCTCTTGGCACCTGATGGATTTGAGCCCTTATAAGTTTTGGTCTTGCACAGTTGGTTCTCTAATTATTTTAGGTCCTTCTTTGGAACTGGCACATAACTGGCTTGGTTTTTGATTTTTAGGGCTTCCAGTATGTTCTATAAATTTCTTTCAGAGAGAGTGAGGATCTTATCTTCGAAGTTGTTGCATTTCCATGCTGCAAGGTTGCTTTGCATAAGCTGTCCCCTATGTACATCTCAGTCCCTTTCCTGTAGTATCCAAGTTGTACTGTTGCATCTGGAGTAACCTGGGCTGAAAGTTTTGGAGCCACTCGCAGTGTTTGTTACTTGAAAGTGCTCCACTGGTGTACTGTTGTCACTTACTACTAAAATAATTTCTCATCTTTGAGCATACTGGTAGAATTTTTCACATGCAAACACTACTGCAAGACATGCCTTTTCAACTGGGGCATATCTTTGTTCAGCTGGTGAGAGAGACCTTAACACAAAAGCTATTAACTGTTCCTTTGCAGAAGTGGTACCCCGAGCCCCCTCTTACTAGCACATTGTACAATTGCCTCTTTGTTCACACCATAGTATTTCAGGAGGGGAGGTGCATAATAGCTGCATCATGTTGAGGTAACCAGGTCTACATTGACCTTTGTTCACCAATCGCCTCGGGAGTGGGGAGAAGAGGGTCACATACATCTGAGAGCCTTGCAAGAGATTTTGACAGATAGTTTACAAATCCTAGTAGTCTCTGAAGTAATTTAATATCTTTGTGCAGGCATCTGCTGTGTTGATTTTACATTTTCAGGTCAGATGGTAGCTCCTTGGATTAGATTGACTTACTTGGCCCTTTTAGCACAGAGAGGAGATTGTGGTCATGATTTGCCACAGCTTCTGCCGTGGTGTGTGTGTCTGTACACCAGAACATCTTCAGCTAGGACACTAATCCCAGCATGTCCCATTAGTAAGTTTTGCTGGCCGTGGCAGCATTGGTATTCTCCCAGAGGTTTGATCTCAGAACAGAACCCTGAACTACCTGTACCTTATCAGCTGTTTCGAAAGTGAGGTGTTGTAGCTGCTTTCCTTGTACATTAGCCCATGCTAAATTCATCATTGGCATCGAGAACTGAGGATATTTTAGCTTTTGCAACGCAAGGTCCAATTTCTTCAATTGGAAAGCTTGCTAACAAATGCCTACAATTGCTTTGTTTAAGATGCTTGGGTCTATGCAGATGTGCAGCTTGCCTAGCTTCTCAATGGCTCCCTTGTTGCTTATCCAACTTGTGGAGTCTGCAGCTTTAGCAGTGATCCAGTCTTCTTCCATTTTCTTTATTGTTCCCTTTATTTTTGTTTCCTCTTAATGTAAATTGGTGCTCTGCAAGGTAGGTGGATGTACTGGCTAAGGTGTTTTATACATTTTCCCAGGTGTAAAATGCCTGGAAGACATCCCCGTCTTTCAAAAACCATCATAGTAATCCTTTAGTAACTTTGCCAAAGGGAACCACCGTGGATTAACTGCTCTCTAGAGGTGTTCTGTTTCACTTCTGTGTTGTATGACTAGTTTGTCACAGATTTACTATCTGAACTCACTTAACTGAAAACAGCAGCTTGTGTGTTGTATACCATCTGAAACTTCAGCTAGCATACTTTTAATTTACATTGTCCTAGTGGCATTATGATCATAGCATTGTACAATTTTATTTTGGCTTTACTTGGTTGCATATGCATATGCAACCAAGTAATGTGTTTTTTGCTTTGCTTTTCCATATGTACAAGCTTTGGCACAATGACTTCATAGGCAGGACATTTTCATGCTTCTCTTTACAGTATTCACATAGTTTCCTTGGCATTTTGTTTATTTCCCTTGCTTTGTGCTTGTATATTTGCACAACATTTTCAATAAATTCCAGAAATGTATTAGGGAAACCTTTTTGTTCAAGAAAGTGGAGGAAGTGACCAACAGAGAATTGGTAGGAAACCTAAAGGTGGAATGCAACGTGAGGTGAAAGTGATCATAAAATGATAGAATCATAAAATCTAAGGAAAGGAAGTAGCGAACAGCAGAATAATCCTGCTCTCTCTCTCTCTCTCTCTCTCTTTTTTTTTTATATATAAAGTAAAAACCTCAGAACTGGCAGATACCATGGAAAAAAATCTAAGAGGAAAAAGGGCTTCAGGAGGGCTGGCAGTTTCTCAAGGAGACAGTATTAGAGGCACAACTGCAAGCTCTCCTGATGTGAAGGAAAGCCAGAAAGAATAGTAAGAGGCTGTATCAGGGGTTCTTTCATGACATCAAAAAGAAACCCTACAAAAAGCACTAAGTACAAGCACAAGCACTTGTGGGGGTGAGGGTGGAAAATCAGAAAGGCAAAGACAAAATTAGTTACACTCAGCAAGGGACATAAAACATTAAGAGCAAAAGAAAGATGAGGGAAAGTGCAAGTCCTCTGCTTAGATGGGAAGGAGAGCCAATAACACGTGACATCAAGAAGGGTGAGGCATTCAATGCTTGTTAAATTGGGGGAAGCTGAGGCCATAATATATCTTGATTTTCGTAAGACTTTTGACACAGGCTCACATGAAATTCTCATAAGCAAACTAGGAAAGTGTGGTCTAGTTGAATATAAGGTGAATGCACAACTTGTTGAGAGACCATACGCAAAGAGTAGTTGGTTATCGATAGTTTGCTGTCAGATTGGGAGGGCATATCTAGTGGTGTCCCACAGGGGTCAGTCCTATACACAGTATTATGCAATATTTTCATTATTGACTTGGATAACGAATAGAGAGCATGCTTCTAAAATTAGTGGATAACACCAAACTGGGAGAGATTGCAAGTACTTTGGAAGACAGAATTGGAATTCAAACCAACCTTGACAAATTGGAGAATTGGTCTGAAATCAGCCAGATGAAATTCAATAAAGTGCAATGTACATTACTTCAGAAGGAAATATCAAATGCACAGCTACAAAGTAACTGGCTAGGTGGTAGTACTGCTTAAAAGGATTCAGGGGTTACAGCAGATCACAGATTGAACATGTGCATGTCTACAATGGGATACAGATGCAAAAAAGGCTAATGTTCTGGGGTGTATGAACAGCAGTGTCACTTGTAAGACATGGGGACGAGGGGTAATTGTCCTGCTCTACTCTGCACAGATAAGGCCTTGGCTGGAGTACTGTGTCCAATTCTGGGCACCATGCATTAGGAAAGATGGGGGCAAATTGGAGGGAGTGTTCAGAAGAGACCAACAAAAATAATAAAAGCTTTAGAAAACCTGATCAATGGGGAAAAGGTTTAAAAGTGGGCATCTTTAGTCTTGCAAAAAGATGGATGGTGGACCTGATAGTCTTCAAATATGTTTGGGGCTGTTATAAAGAGGATTGTGATCAGTTGTTCTCTATGTTAACAGAAGGTAGAGAAATAGTAATGAGCTTAATCTACAAAGAAGGGAGATTTAGATTAGATATTAAGAAAAAAAATTCTAACAGTAAATCACTGGAATAGGCTACCATGAGAGGTTATGGAATCCCTGTCATTGGAGGTTAAGAACAGTTGGACAAGGGATGGTCTAGGTTTACTTGGCCCTGCCTCAGTGCCAGGGGCTGGATTTGTTGACTGTGAGCCCTGTATTTCTAGGATTCTATAATTTTCATGCAGATGATTTGCCAAGTAGCACAGTGAAAACATTTGCCCACTCGTGTTTTGCATTTGGAGTTGAAATTGTGTACAAAGCTGGTAAATGCCTGTAAACCTTGGTAGGGTTAGCATGGGTTCTCTGAGCACTCATTTGACCTCCTTCCTCTCTATTACTAATATCACAAATTAGTTGATCTTATGCAAGTCTTGGCAAATCTTAAGAGCCAGCCATTTCACATTTTGTTAATATACTGATCTATTGTTGTCCAGATTCTTGATTACACTTTTCAAAAAGACCTTTCACCATGACATTTTTTGAGAGTTGAAAATGCTTTTGGAGTGCTTCTAGGATTTTACATGGGTCTTCCTGGTCTGCTGCTGACATTTCCAGATGTTGTTGGAGCATATGGCAACCGTCACCCATTACAGTTAATAGTATGGCTGCTCATTTCCTTTTTATCCAGCCGCTTTGCAATTTTGTAGTTTTCCTATCATTACCTAAAGAATGTCCAGCTGCTAAACACATCCCTTTTGCTGTCCATCTGCTCAGGATTCTGTTATGCTACCTTGACAATTGTTTTCTTTGCTTTCTTGAGATCTTTCTTTGAAATGCTCTTGTGACCCCACACTGCAGAGAAGGAATTTAGTATTTGGCCATAGAAATGGTCTGTCAGAAATATATCTTTTACTATCACCATGAAAAGCTGCAAGTCTGGCCATGCTATAAGCCTTTGAAAAACTGCAGTTCATGCATGCTCAGTAGAGACTTACTGGGGATCACCAGCTAAAACCTCCAAAGATTCCATCCTCACAGAGCATATTCAAGTATCTCAGTTTCTAGTATTAGCCAGACTGTACATGCACAGTCCCCTTTCAGCAACTGAGCCTCTTTCATCCAATCCAGAACTACGGAGGCTCAAAAGTGACTTGGATGCTAAGGGCTGCTCCTAGCTACAGTGATTTGGGGTGGGGGCAGGTAGTGGAAGCTACAGCAGGGAATCTGTCTCTCGTGTGATCTCAGTGGCCTTCCAGCTGGCACCAAGGCAGAATAGAGGAAGCAGCTGACTGATTCAAATGTAGACAGAGGAGTAGATTCATCAGACTGCTTGTCTCAGTTGGACTGAAGGAATGTGAGATGTATTTACAAAAAAAAAAAAGTGTAAAATTACAAGCTACCACGAAGTTTGAGTTTCCTGGTTCTGCTGACAGGCTAAGGATGGGAGGCAGAGGAGCATGAAGCAAGTGATCTGGATCTTGCGTAGTCAGTCTGCAGAGAGCCAGCCTAGAGCAAGTTTCATTATGCTTCTCTGCCTTGGGGAGCAGCCTGCTTTGCCTCTCTCTGGTTCTCGGTTCTTGTGTGTTATGACTTGGATTCTAATACAAAGTATTGTCATGTTACAATCTTAAAGACTATTTTATGCTTTTAAATTTAACTAGGAACATAACAGGGGGCGTCTGGGGGAGATGAGAAATTATGATTGGAAGGTTGTGGGAGCCGAGAAGAAAGTTGTCTGCATTCCAATCTTGCCCAAGCAGTCTAACCTGAATGGATGCTTGGCCTGAGATAAGAAGCCTGAGGAGTGGAGATAGGGACTGGGTAGGCTAGAAGAATGGAACTGGTACAAGTTGCCTGGGGTGGGACAGAGAGAGGACTGGACCAGGGACAGGGTAGGAGGTTGTTGCTGTAACACCTTAATTTTGACCCTTTGGGTATATGCATTATAATATTCTTTAATTACATGATCACTATTTTTCCACAGAACCCCATCTCAAATCACTACACAAGATGGCCAGGCTCAACCAGTAAGCAGCTATTTATTTTATCATTATCTCATGTGTGGTCATAGGTCTTATTTACTGCCCACAATTCAAACCCTACTCTGAAGACAGGATTATTCATTTCCTCATAGGCATTTCTATAGTACTCACTGTAATGAGTGTTTCACAAAAACACTCATGAATTTGTTTTCACAGATCCCCAGTAACAAGGGGGATGCTAGACCAGGGGTTCTCCAACTGGGGGTCAGGACCCCTCAAGGGGTCATGAGGTTATTACATGGGGGGTTGTGAGCTGTCAACCTCCACCTCAAACCCTGCTTTGCCTCCAGCATTTAGAATGGTGTTAAATAAAAAAAAAAAAAAGTGTTTTTCATTTGTGTGGGGGGGGTCACACTCAGACTTGCTATGTGAAAGGGGTCACCAGTACAAACATTTGAGAACCACTGTGCTAAACCCATTGTACAGATGGGAAACTGAGAGACTAAAATTATAAATATCTGCTAATTTCAGAAAACTTGGACCTGCTTTTTCAGAGTAGGTAGCATTATATATGTTCAAAGCACAGCTCCCACTAACTTCAGTGGCAGCTGAGAGTGCTCAGAACTTCTGCAAATCAGACCTCAGAGTAGGGGGGGCAAATTTTTTGGCCTGAGGGCCACATCAGTTTTCAGAAATTGTATGGAGGGCCGGTTAGGGGGAGCTGTGCCTTCCCAAACAGCCAGGCGTGGCCCAGCACCAACCCCCTAGCCACGCCCCCCCTCACTTCTTGCCCTGACATCCCCCCCAGGACACCTGCCCCGTCCACCCCCCCGCTCCCTGTCCGCTGCCAGAACCTGCCCCATCCAACCCCCTCCCTCCTTCCTGACTGCCCCCTGGAACCGCTGCCCCATCCAACCACCCCTTCTCCCTGACTGCCCCCCCTGGAACCCCTACCCCATTCAACCCTCCGTTCCCCACCCTCTGACCACCACCCCCACCATCTCTGCCCTCTATCCAACCCCCCCCCCCCACTCCCTGCCCCCGTATTGCACTGCCTGGAGCACCAGTGGCTGGCAGCATTACAGCTGCGCCACCCAGCTCGAGCCAGCCACACCATCACACAGCACAGAGCACTGGGTCAGGCTGGGTTCTGCAGCTGCACTGCCTCAGGAGCTCATATCCCCGCCGCCCAGAGCATTGGGCTGGCGACGCAGTGAGGAGGAGTGGCTGCGGGGGATTGCGAACAGCAGAGGAGGGGCCAGCGGCCAGCATCCTGGGCCAGGAGCTCAGGGGCCAGGCAGGAGGGTCCCACAGGCCATATGTGGCCCGTGAACTGTTGTTTGCCCACCTCTGCCCCAAAGTCAGTCACCCAGAAAAGGGGAACACAATTAGGGAAAAGTTTTGTTTAAGCCACTTTACTGGCACCACAGAGAGCTCTGTGGCCAAAGAAGGGATAGAATCTAGTTCTGTAGAGTAGCATTCCACTGCCTTAATCTTCTCTCTTCCAGCAATCTCCTGCCTCATTCACAGCACACCTCCCAGCTTCTGCACCAGATGAAGCAGGAGTCTTATGGACAACACCCTGATTCATCCCAGGTCCATTTTATGCTCTGAATGATACAGAAGTCCGGTGGATAAAAGTATGTGATCACCTAATTTAAAAGCATGTAGCACATTCACAAGCAGGCCACATGCAACATTTCTGGTATTTCTTAATTTGTGAGCGACTTACTTGGCAAACTTAACATTCTTTTAACTGTAGTTTTTATATCTAATATACATATAAATCTTACACTCACATTTCTATGACCCAGATTCTGCATGGGGCTGGGTCTAGGCAGGACACCCAGGTGTACCTAATTCTGCCTAAACACATACACATGGCAATTTAATTGAGGCATCTAATATATAGGCATCACAGGAATAAGCCAAAGAACAAACAATATCATTGTTATGGACACCAAATGTAAGGTTAAGTATATACTATTTTGGTACAATTATTTGTCTTCAATATTTACAGTGTTGGGTTAAATTTTACTAGTGGGGTAGTTTAAAGCCTATACAAATAATGGTTTGTGCAATAAATCAGAAGAGGCATAATATGTACATCTCTACCTCAATATAATGTGACCCAATATAACATGAATCCAGATATAACGCTGTAAAGCAGTGCTCTGAGGGGCGGAGCTGTGCACTCCCGTGGGTCAAAGCAAGTTCAATATAACACGGTTTCACTTATAACACGGTAAGACTTTTTGGCTCCTGAGGACAGCGTTCTATTGAGGTAAAGGTGTATTAGTTTAGTGATGGACTCAATGGATCATAGATTGAAGAGTTAATTTTTTGATCATTCCTTTTTTAATGGATATAGCGTACAGTCAGTCCTAGAGAAACTTTGATTTGAAAATTTAAATACTGTGTAAGGTTTGTAATTTCACTTAAAGCTGATAAGTCTGAACCCAAAGATAGTTTTCAGCTTCAGTAAAAAAACAAGACAAAAAACACTGGAATCTTATATTGGGATGTTTTTAGAACTTGCATTTCTAGGGGATAAGTATCTCTGTACAATAAAACTAATTTCTCTATGAAAATATTTCAATATACTCTATACAAGAGAGTTTCCATTAATACTAGTATATAGAGCTAAAAGAAAAGATACAAAAGCAACACACAAGACTCCCAGTTTATTCGTACACCTGGAATTTTACAGTTCTTCAACACAGCATAAGAGGATTTTAAAATCTCAGAAAAAGCCTCAAAGAAATGGGAACTTTGCAACATAAAAATTTAATCAGCCCAGACACAATGTCTGCTCATGCACAACCTTTACCTTGATAGTGATTAAAAACCAAGTGGCATTTTACCTAGCTCTCAAAGTCACCCAGGTGGTTTTTTGGTAACTTTTGTGGTTTGTTTGTTTTTTGGGGAGGAGTGGGGAAGAGATTTAGCTGCATTAGTACTAATCAGTTTTACTACCAAGCAGATTTGGGGCTTCAGGCAGTTGCCTTGCCCCTCACTTTCCTTCCATTGATTCTAAGTAATTTTCTCATGGCTCAATGATCCCGTGATGTGAAATTGCCACTAGCAGCTGCATGTGCATATGCAAAGAGAATTGGGCTCCTCTACAACTGGCTAGCAAAGTCTGATGCTTAACTGACCACAGCATATGCACACAACGCATAGCTCTATTTCTCAGAAAGCACGCTGCAAAAAAGGAGAAATATCACTATTTCTATTTTATAGCTAGGAAAACGGAAGCCCAGAAAAGTTACGCGACTTCTCCAAGACCACAGAGCGAGTCAGAGAAATAGAACCTATGTCACATTCCATCCAGTCTAGTCCTAGTCACTGAAACAGTCTCTAGTAAGTTGTATTAGCAGCTTAATATTCTCAATATGCAGGAACACTTACAATCTTTTAGAAGTAACATTGCATTCAATGAGTTTGAAGAGAAGAGCGTTCAATGAGAAAATTGGTAGTGTTCCACAATCTGACCAATCATCTATTTAAGAGACAAGGTGGGTGAGGTAATCTCTTTTATCAGGGCAACTTTTGTTTGAGAGAGAGAGAGAGAAACAAGCTTACTCTAATATCCTGGGACCAATGCAGCTGCAACAACACTGCATAGAATCAAATTGATAAACAACTAATGCCACTCTCCATGAAATTCCTTCAGCACAAAAGTAAAGTTACACCATGCTACAGTTATGGTAGCAACTAATCTTGAAAGTTCTCACCCCTCCCAGTTACAAAAGGCCCCCAGGTAATGCATACATATAACTCTCTCTTCCACTTTTTCCAGTATCTGAATTGCCCTGAGGAAGCTTTGGCACAAAACACTAGCCTAATGAGAGAAACTTAACAGAAGTAAGACTATTGTTACCTAGCCTTATGGTAAGATTCTTGGTCAGCTAACACCAACAGGCGGTCTTCTGGAATAAGGAAAGCACATTAAGCCCAAGGTCCTGGTCTGTTTATTGCTTGAAAGAGCACACAGACATCTCACCTTGTGCTGCTGGTGTTGCAATAACGCATTTTCCTCTCTTCCAGAACAAATACACTTCTAAACTGTGTATTACTTCAAGCCAAGGATCCTTCTGCTATTAGAGCGGCCACATGCCCTTTGTGGGGGGCTACCTGTTAGCAAGTCAAGAAAAATCAGTCTGCCAGAGTAGTAACTTTGTTACTATGTACAGGAAATTTGTGAATGCAGTCACACCCCCAGGTGAATGTCAAGGCTTGATAGCTATTGAAATGTAGTTAAGAAAGTCATGCCTCAAATATTCTGCAGTGTTCCAGCATGTTCAGAAACTCTTCTCTTTACATGTATCTATGCCTTTGCTTTCTGTTCAATGTAATTAAAGTAAAAGGTAACCAAAGTAAAGTACAGTACACCTACCTGCCCAAGTTCTCCCTCCCCCATCACTTTATAGTAGAGCTATAATAAAATTTGACTTTATCCAATCAAATTATAGTAAAACAGAGTCTGCTGTGCAGCAGAGTAGTTTTTCTAATATCTATTAGTGACACATCATTGTCTGTATTACAACATGAGTCTCTCATAAAGCATTTCCCTCATAGCCTGAGCTAAATGCTGTGTCCCTAGAGTGCATGACCAAGTGACGAGGAATCCATTAATGTTTTCCCTTCTAAACAGAAATGTTTGCTTATAATCCCAACCAAAGCTCTGTTCCTGTAACAAACTCCATGTCAGCTCAGGGAGGTAGCACTACTTGGCAAACAGTCTTGTTTTAAACTGGCAGCTTTACTCACCAGTCTGGGGAATTATCAGCATCATCCTCAATCAGTCTTTAGCCCTTGCCACTGAGATCCATTTGCTGTCCAAACAGCCACAAACTCACAAAGGAAAACAAAACTTCCAGCTAGGCTTTCTGCCCAGCCATAACTCCCAAGGCTTCCCACCTAACTTCTCTCTTCCCCAAGAACTACCACAAACAATTCTCCCTTTCTGCAGTCTTCCTCCCAACCCTTTCCTGAAGCTCCTTATAGGGAACACCTGTTCCCCAGCCCAACTTCTCAGAAGCATCTGTTAGTAACCAAGGCTGGCTGGCCTAGGCCTCTGGCCCTTAAAGGAGCAGGCCATCCTGCTACTCTGCACTTTGCTGGAAAATTCATATTTGTTCTTGAAAATATATAGAGGCCTGTATAACACATTGATCAACATATAAAATTTAAAAAGGGAACAAGGCCCAAGATCTTGCAAGTCAGGGAGAAGAATGGGAGTCCACATGTTTTCTACCCTGGAGCAATTCTTGAAAACCCCCATTATTCACTGCAAATTAAACCATTCAATTTTTTAAAAATTGTTTTTCAGATGTATTTTATGAGATCCAGGGATAATTAAGCAGTAGCCACAGAGGATCCAGGAAAATTCATTAGAGAAAAACAAATTGTACCAGGCAGCTTTCCCTTAGTTTTGGTGCCTGAATTTTACCACGGGGATACCTGGAACCCCCTTGGACACATTACTGATAGCTATTTTAATGCCAAATGAAGAGCAGGCACTGCTCACTCCCCTATGGTAGCTATGACATGCCTGGTTTAACCACTTTTGCCCCACTTCCTCATGACCTGTTATGTCAGTATGGTGACAGAAAAGGGTATTATTGTAAGGAGATTTTGCTGCTTCAAGTCTCTCCCCACAGCACCATCCTCTTCGTATCAGACCAGACCCAGAGACTGGCAGGCCCCTTACCCTACTATTTCTACTCCCTCTCCCACCAAGGGCAGGATTCATTGCCTAACTTCCACTTTAGGTGCCTAAGTCCAAAATTTATATTCTGAAAAGCCCCACTCAGCTGCTGCCTAACCCTCAAAGCACTTACATTTCCATTGGCAAAATCACCTAGATGCATACATTTCTGCCAATGTGTATGTATTAAATTGCCTCAGTCCCAATGCCACTAAGCAGCTCAGCTGCTCAGCACCTGAGCCTCAGCAGGATTCACAAACTAGGCATTCCCTTGCTAATCTTACCTGCCAAGCCCAATCTGGTACACGTGCTCAAAGGCTGCCTTGGAGCATGTCTACAAACACATTTGGAGGAAGACCTTGTTTTAGATGTAATAACCCAGTGGTTAAAGCACTCACCCAGAAAGTAGAAGACCTAGGTTCAAATATCTCCTCCACCTGAGAAAAGCAGCAACTTGAATCCAGGTTTCCTACCTCCCAGGTAAGTGCTGTACCTATTGGATTATAGAGTATTTCTTGCTTGTACTCTCTGTCTTTCATGCAATGAATAATTAAGTATTTTGCTCAGAGTGGAAGAGTTTCAATAGAAGATAACCACTGCTATATGATACTGTGATTAAGGAACTCACTGGAGATAGCTGTGTCCAAGTCCCTGCTCCTCTCCAGCAGAAGGGGGATTTGAATCTGGGTCTCCCATAGCCTGGATGAGGGTGCTAACCACATGGGTATTTAGTAGAAGTGAGTGCTTAGACCCTGCCTATAGCCTATGCTAACAAAAGCAGCACAGACATTTGGATTATACATATATTCAGTTGTATACTGTGTACTTATTAGAGAGAGGTTGACTCTGGGTAACATTTTCAAAAGTACCTAATTGAGTTAGGAACCTAAGTTTCATTTTCAGAGCTTATGTCTTATTAGGAGCTTAAGTCTTATTGAAAATCAATATGCTAAGTCATTTTTAAAAATGAGACTTAATCTTCTGAATCACTTAAGATTTCTAATGCGCAAATACCTTTAAAATTCTGGGCCTTAGGGTCTTAAAACACTTAGATGGTTTTGAAAAATTCATCCTTCACCTAGGCTGTTTTATATACAATGCAAAGCAACTTGTCCAACACATCAAACTAGTAGTTGGGTGAAGAGTGGAAAATAGTTTCGTTTTTTACATGCTTATCAAGTGTTAAGGTACTACTCCCCTTCTACCATGTCTCCTCAGTCTGGCACTCAACCTCTTTATAAATGTTGGATGGTGAAAATAAAAAAAAGACAGTACAGTATGTGAAGCCACATGAAAAAAGTCAATGATACAAAAGGCCACTTAAAAGATCACTCTACTTTATTTCTTATTGTTCTACACAGGATATGTATTACAATTCTCCTGCTTTATAGGTCATTGTATGCAAAGTCAAAGTAATATGTGATTTATTGTCACTAGCTGATGTATTAAACATGGAACTGGTGACTTCTAGCATTTGCATGAGTTTAAGTGCAGCACAGAATTTCTCATTGATGATAAAAGGTCACATGCTCCAAGGCAAATTTCTTTAAATAAAAAATAATGTACAAGGATTAAACATTTACATTGAGAAGGACCTTTAGCAGGGTCTCATCTTAGTAGTTTAGTCAGAGATGTGACAATCAGTATGTAGGAAAACTAAACAATTTCCCTACCACATGGACTATTTATCAACATAGGAAACATTCAATGTACACAAAAGCCACATAATATCCCCATCCTGTCCATAAGTGCACAGATAGAGAGCCACTAAGTACATGGGTGCATATGGGAATCCATGACTGCACATCATGGCAATGTCCACAGACTGGACTTCTTGTCATCAAATATGCTCCTTTGTTTCAATAAGGATTTTAAACCTAGCTGGGCTGTTTTGATGTTCTGATTATGTTCCAGTGTAAACTTAGTTTCCTATAATAACATGAGGGGGAGAGGGAAAGAAAGGTGTGTAATAATAAATAATATAGTTATAGCACTTACATAAGTGCTTCTGATTTTTGAAAATATTTTACAAATACTGGGCTCAGTCCTATATGGTACTGAACATGCTTAGTTTCTGTTAACTTTAACAGAACAGATGGGACTCATTCTCCCCAGTCAGTCCCTCTGCTTTTACATGGACAGGACACTAACAGTGTCTCTCTCCTGAGGAGGAAGGCATAAAACAAGAGACTTGCCATTGCTGTAGCATCATTCCTCTGCCCCTATAGAATGATATGGAAGTAATTCTGCATGGAGTTCCATGGAGATGGGGCTCTGCAAGGTTTTGTGGGTAGGTTTGGTAATATGAGGAGCCATTCTCTGCAGAATTTCCCACTCCCTAGGCACAGGGATGGGGCTGCCCAGAGGAGCTAAGAGGGAGTGATAGTATATAGCATCATCAGGAAATAGAAGCCTTTCTGTGGGACTGGGACTCCTTTCCTCATTTTTCCCAATACCAGGACTGAAAAGTCACTCTACCTGTTTCCTGTGCAAACTCCTCAACACCTCTATGCAAGAAACATCACAAGTTTCACAGACAGAAAACTAGTTCTCAACAGTGCTATGAGGTAGATAAGAATTATTACTGAAAGCAGTAGCAATTCCTAGTATAGTGGTAATAATTAGTAGTAAAGGTGAAATCTAGCAGATTTCTTCTGACTGATTGCCAAGGTTAACAACATGACAGTGAAGGTTTCAAAACTGGAAGTTGCTCTTGTAACATAGAAAGTCCATCTACTCTGCCATGCAAAGAAAGAAAAATGACAGCTGGCAGGCAAAATGCTGAGACTAGGCTCTGCTCTGTTTTTAGTCTACAAGGGGGAGTGTACAGTTTTGGAGACCTCCTCTTGTTTTGACTCACAGTTGAGAATATCTTGAATGGTCCCTTGAAGTATGTTAACTCCTTATGCTAAACAATCTGTTCCACCTTGTATTTAGCAGTGAGACTGAGTACATTTTCCAGACTTGAAGAAGAGCGCTGTATAAAGCTCAAAAACTTGTCTCTCACCAACAGAAGTTGGTCCAATAAAATATATTACCTCACCCACATTTTCCCTCTAGTGTCCTGGGACCAACACAGCTACAATTATGCTGCATTCAACTATATCATGTGTTCATTTCAGCCAAAGGGAAATCCAAGAATAAGTCCCTTCTCTTCAGAACTACAGGATCTGAATAGGCTAAGTGGGGTTTGGATTTATTTTTGTTTTGATAATTGAAGTGCATGATGTAATTTTTAAAAATACAAAATGCATTAGTCTGAATTTGAAAGAATTGAGAAGCTATTGTAATGAGTAATATAGAAATGCTTACACCTTAATATTAAAATAGAATTCAAGTACAATTATTTTAAAATATAATTTCCAGTGCCTTAATCACAAGACCATCTTCTTTCCCTCCCTGAGGGGTATGAAAGGTTAAGGTGCTCAACTGAGATAAGAGAGATCTGGGGTCAGTTCTCACCTCTGCCAGAGACCTCTTCGATGAATTAGATCAAGTCACTTAGGGCCCAATTCTACAAATACTTGCCCATGGGAGTAACTTTACTCATGCAAGTAGTCCTACTAATGTTAGTGTGACTGAGGATTTGCAAGATTGGGCCCTGAATCACTCTGTGCCTCAGTTCCTTGTCTGTCAGATGGGGATAACAGTACTTCCTTTTACTCACACTTTGTCTCTCTTATCTGTTTAGACTCTAAATCCCTTGGGGCTGTCTCTTACTATGTACACCTCTACCTCGATATAATGTGACTCGATATAACATGAATTTGGTTATAATGTGGTAAAGCAGTGCTTCGGGGGCTGCGCACTCCGGTGGATCAAAGCAAGTTCGATATAAAGTGGTTTTACCTATAATGCGGTAAGATTTTTTGACTCCTGAGGACAGCATTATATTGAGGAAGAGGTGTATATGTACAGCACTCAGCACAAGGGGGATCCCATTTTGGTTGGGGTCTCTTGGTCCACTAGTTATACAAAATAAATACTTGAATTTTTAATGAGACCCTATAACTGTCCAACTTTGTTAAACTTTCAGAGAGGAAATCAAAGGGGCTCTAGTCTCCAGTCTGATGATCAATATATTGGTCTGTGCTTGGACACGCAGAAGTGTTGAAAGAGAGAGTGCAAGGCATTTCCTTGTGCTAATGTGCTCCCCGCTGGAGTACCTGGCTTCCCAAAAAGGGTTGGAGGATGCTGGGCTGGCTGATTGTAGAATAGAGCACATACTGTGGATGTCCTTTAAGCTGTGGTGCAGTGAGCATGCTCCCCCTATGTGCTCTGGGAGACATTGCGCTTCCTGGAGTTGCTTCTGCTGCAGTGACTCCATGCTGCCTCAATGGCTTAATATCCCAATCCAAATCAATATCTTTTTATTAGCACTACAAAGGGAAACTGAACTGAAATGTAGCATTGCGCAGCATCACACCTACTCTGTACAGACCTAACAAGTTTAATATTTGTCTATACAGGAACAATTATAAAGAGGTCACCCAACCAGCGACTGACATGCCTGGATCAAGCAAATTCTGCTTGTAATGGATTGAATTTCATCATGAAATGATGACCTGGTTATCTTTGGCAGAAATTCCCCTAATTTAACAGCTGTATTATTTCAATGCTTACATACAAATCAGAGTGCTGAAAGACCAACCAGGAATTAGAAGGGAGTGGGAGGAAATGAGGGATGTGTGGTACTTATTCCTGTTTGTAATAGTCTGTATCCATGTCATTTAGTTTAATTACCTGAAGTAATTAAGTGAGGAGAAAGGGAAAATAAGTCATTAAATCAAACATATGGAGGTAGCAAGTCCATATGAGGAAAAGGCATCACTATAACAGCAAAGGTGGACTGGCAGGGGAGGCCAGAAGGATTCCTGTGATGAACATAAAGGAAGAGACAAAAAAAACTGAGATGTTGGGACAAATATGGAGATAGTTATGACAGTTGTCAGTTCAGGTGACAAATTATAGAGGTGATCTCAGCTCATTTGATCATAGCAAAACAAATAAAAATCCCATTAATATAGATCATTAATCTTTGCTCTGTTATGGCAGTCATTGTATCCATTTGGCAACAGGGCAAGTTTAAATATCCTTGTCTGCTTTTCCTTTTTCTTAAGAGTTAATGATCTTTCTCCACAAGATGGCAGAAAGACCACACAATCAACCAATAACGGTTACAATCAAGCTCTGACTGTCCCCGGACTAGTTATGTTAAAAGTCAAACTAGCTGTGTATTTAAAAACTTCAGAAATGAAATCTTCAAACTATTAATTCAATGTTAATTGACAAATGCAATCTAGCCCAGTGATTTAACAAAGGTTGAGGGCGAAAAAGATCACAAACAGCATGAAATTAAACTACTTAGTCATTTGGGGCCTAGTCACACAGTCTTCTTCCATTTGCAGTTTATTCAAATGAATTCTTTTGCATAAATACTGACCAGTAATACCTTGACTATTTGAAGGGATACAGGGATATGAAAGGAACTTGGAAGGAAATTAAAGTTTAATGTAAATAAAATAGGTCTGAGGGGCCTTAATCTCACTTTGGATAAAATGAGTTTTTCAGATAACACTGGTCTACAATTTTTGAGAAGTTGTCTACTTCAGAGATAAAATGTGCTATTTATTATGTATTTTGATGTGCTGAATTCAAATATGACAATTAAAACAACTGATTGGCTACTGTTTCTAAGATATTTAAGTTTTTACATTTTATGTCTATGTATATTGTGTAGATAGTAGAGTTTTAATCATAAATTGTAAACCTAGGTCTTTTCATGTGTTTGTGGTTGCTTTACATGATAATATTTCACCTATCCTGTTTATGTAACACTTTAAAAATCCGCAAAAGGGTTATATAAATAAAATTTATTATGAAACAAAAGGCAAAAAGCTATTATGTACATAGTTTAGTCCTATTCAGTGTCTACTCTGCGCTTCTTGGCTTGTCTCTTGTATTCATTAAATGGAGCATCTCTTGTCACTGTCCAGCAATAGTCTGCAAGCATTGATGGGCTCCATTTGCCCTGATAGCGTTTCTCCATTGTTGCAATGTCCTGGTGAAATCGCTCGCCGTGCTCGTCGCTCACTGCTCCTCAGTTCGGTGGAAAAAAATCTAGATGAGAGTGCAAAAAATGTATCTTTAGTGACATGTTGCAACCAAGGCTTTTGTATGCCTTGAGGAGGTTTTCCACCAACAACCTGTAGTTGTCTGCCTTGTTGTTTCCGAGAAAATTTATTGCCACTAACTGGTAGGCTTTCCATGCCGTCTTTTCCTTGCCACGCAGTGCATGGTCAAATGCATCATCTCGAAGAAGTTCACGAATCTGAGGACCAACAAAGACACCTTCCTTTATCTTAGCTTCACTTAACCTTGGAAATTTTTCACGGAGGTACTTGAAAGCTGCTTGTGTTTTGTCAATGGCCTTGACAAAGTTCTTCATCAGACCCAGCTTGATGTGTAAGGGTGGTAACAAAATCTTCCTTGATTCAACAAGTGGTGGATGCTGAACACTTTTCCTCCCAGGCTCCAATGACTGTCGGAGTGGCCAATCTTTCTTGATGTAGTCGGAATCTCTTGCACGACTATCCCATTCACAGAGAAAACAGTGGTACTTTGAGTATCCAGTCTGCAGACCAAGCAAGAGAGCAACAACCTTCAAATCGCCACAAAGCTGCCACTGATGTTGGTCATAGTTTATGCACCTCAAAAGCTGTTTCATGTTGTCATAGGTTTCCTTCATATGGACTGCATGACCAACTAGCATTGCCATTATGCTAGTTGCCATTGCCATTATGCAGCAAAACAGCTTTAAGACTCATCTTCGATGAATCAATGAACAGTCTCCATTCATCTGGATCGTGAACGATGTTGAGGGCTGCCATCACACCATCGATGTTGTTGCAGGCTACAAGATCACCTTCCATGAAGAAGAATGGGACAAGATCCTTTTGACGGTCACAGAACATCCATGACTTCTAGGAATAACATGATGCACTTCATATCATGTATGATGCAATATCAGCTTCAGATTGCATCATTCATTGTTTTGCCTAAAAAGCAAGTACTGTCCAAACCCAGTCATAGATTTATTCATGGATTCAGTCAAAGATGTATTTTAGTCATTTCTGGTTTAAATTGAGATCCCTTCTCTTTTAACTCACTTATCCTTCGCCATTCCCAAGTCAAGGGTCATATATACTGACCCAATGGCATATCTTGAAACTAGAGCCAATCAACAATTTTAAGCATCATTTTCATTCTCAGTGACCCAGAATTAGTAAAGTTTGACTACATTTATTTCAGAAACATTTTGGCTGTAGAGCAGTGTAATCAGGCTTTGATAATATATAAAGTGAACTATTTCATGGCCACTTTAGATATGTATAAATTAAATATGACGTTTACATTCCTTCACAAATTTTCCCTGGATTGACCATATCTTTATCTAGCTACCTCCAACTGTCAACAGATCACTGAGGGAAGATAGGTCCTGCAAGTTAACTGAGTCTTGGATGGGACCTGCTGTAAACACTTCCTCCCTACCTATAAATCTGAGACCACTGGGTGCTATTATATTGTAGTAGCTACTATGCCTAACTGCTTGTGAATCCCCACATGTAAGTAGTCCTCTCTGCTTTTATACCAAAAGACCCGTTCAGCCAAGTGTGTACATCAGCTCCTAACAAATGCCTCTTTTAGGATCTGAGGAAGGAGTAATTCCCACATGCTCCCATATGCAGCAAGCCAGAGGCTATGCACCCAACTCTTGTGCTAATCAGTCAGGTTGCCTTGTCCCCTCAGCTTAATCTAATGGGTGGAGCAGAACCTTGCCCAGTGATTGTGGTAGCAGTTTGGGTAATGACAAGTATAGATCCAGGGATCCACTGGTGAAGCCAGAGTTAGGATCTAGGGGCCAAGCCAAGGGTTAGAACCAGAATCAGAAGCCAAACCTAACCTGAAGGGTAAGCCAGAGTTGTAGTCAGGAGTCAGAAGTCAAAGTTGTAGTCAGTGACATAGCCAAGACTGGGAACCAGAACAGAGCAGGAATGGGGCTAGGAGCAAGATGAAGCAGAAATGAGAGCAGAGTAAGCACATCAGCAAGCATGGTACATATTGAGCTGCTACTCTACTGCTGCTGCAAGGCTCAAGTGGCAGACAGCTGGCTCTCCTGCACAAACACGAAGCCCAACCATTTGGAGGGGGACTCATTGGACCCAGCTGAGCTTTCTGGGTTGCCTAGCGACCAGGCTGGGAGCCAGCTGTGTCCCTAACAATTAGCCCTTTTCACTGCACCTCAGCAAGGGTTTTCTCTCCCTGACCCCTGTCAACCTCAAACTTGTAACTACTCTGTAAGAAAGAGAAAAAAAACTCAAGCAGAATTCAGGGGAAAAAAATAAGAATATAGAATTTAAACCCCCTGATGCAAGTACAGGCCAAAAGGTGCTGCCATCCTCCCTGGCTTGAAGCAGCAATAACCCCAGCTACATGGTTTCTGCCTTCAGCACCCTCACTACAAAAAATTGTTCCAGGACCACAGACACAGGCACAGCGGTGAAAAAATGTAATAATAGAGGCTCCTACAATAATCACCTTGTTATACATCCCTCCAACTTGTGAAGCCATTCTTTAGACCAGGCCTCAAAACTTCTCATCTTCTGCTTTGAATGGGATGGTGAGTAAGAGAAAAGACTTCACAGTAGAGGCAGTTTAAAATTTTTCCACTGAAACATTTTCTAGCAAATAACAGCTTTTTGACACAATGAAAATTTTCATAAAAAAAGAAAAAAAACATTTTTGTGAAAAATTTCCATGTTTTTGTGTAAAAAAATAAAACATTTCTTGTAATGCTGGAAAATGTTCATGTTTAAACTGAAAATTTTGAGAACAAGTGCAAGTTTTGTGTTGGTCAAATTTCTTCACAGGAGGAAACAATTAATTCCTCAACAACTGTACTGCACAGGCTCAGGACAGGGGAAGAAGCCAGGCCCTATTTACCGTGGCTTTTATAGCCACCATGGTGAGCAAATGTGGTGACAGTCAGCAATGTTATCAACCCTGCCCCCACTCCTGCCCCTATAATGATTACGTAGCTAAGGAGGTTTGTTAGCATGCTCTTCTCTGTTGTGTAGGCTAATAGCAGTTGCAAGGCCAACACAACCTGACACGCATCCCTTCCTTGTAGTGAGTGACAGGAGCCATGAAGCATCCCTACTCTCTCTCAGTCCCTCTCACACCGCTAAGGCAAGCCAACTCCAGTTTAAGAGAATTAATTTGATTTAAAAATAGTCATATGTTTCAAACACTGAAGGAAACTTTACAAAAGGTTCTTTACTGGACTAGGGATTTTTAGTTCAAGTGGCAGGTTGTTCAAAGGTGATTTAGAAGAGTTTAATAAGAGTTTACACATGGGACCATGTTTCCACAGGGATAGGCCTGGTCTCCACTACACGTTTAAACCGATTTTAGCAGCGTTAAACCAATTTAACACTGCACCTGTCCACACAATGAGGCCCTTTATATTGATATAAAGGGCTCTTTAAACTGGTTTCTGTACTCCTCCCCGATGAAAGGAGTAGCGCTGAAATCGGTATTACCATATCGGATTAGGGTTAGTGTGGCCGCAAATCGATGGTATTGGCCTCCAGGCGGTATCTCACAGTGCACCATTGTGACCGCTCTGGACAGCAATCTGAACTCGGCTGCAGTGGCCAGGTAAACAGGAAAAGCCCCGCGAACTTTTGAATTTCATTTCCTGTTTGCCCAGTGTGGAGCTCTGATCAGCAAGGGTGGCGATGCAGTCCCAAATCCAAAAAGAGCTCCAGCATGGACCGTGCGGGAGATACTGGATCTGATCGCTGTCTGGGGAGACAAATCTGTTCTATCAGAGCTCCGTTACAGAAGACGAAATGACAAAGCATTTGAAAAAAATTTCCAGGCTATGATACAGAGTCCACAGCACAGTGCTGCATGACAAGCGTAATGGAAAGCCAAAGAATCAAATGGACGCTCATGGAGGGAGGGACGGGGTACTGAGGACTCCAGCTGTCCCACAGTCCCTGCAGTCTCCGAAAAGTATGTGCATTCTTGGCTGAGCTCCCAATGCCTGTAGAGTCAAACACATTGTCCGGGGTGGTTCAGGGAATAGCTCGTCAATTTACTCCCCCTCCCCCACCGTGAAAGAAAAGGGAAAAAAATAGTTGTTTGACTTTTTTCAATGTCACCGTATGTCTACTGCATGCTGCTGGTAGACACAGTGCTGGGGCAATGAACAGCAGTATCCTCTCTCCTCCCTTACCCGGTGGCAGAAGGTACAGTGCAGTAGGACTGGTAACCGTCCTTGTCATCAGCCCGTGAGTGCTCCTGCTGGCCTCAGGTGAGGTGGGCCGGGGGCACCTGGGTAAAAATAGGAATGATTCCCGGTCATTCCCAGTAGATGGTACAGAACAGCTGGTAACCGTCTTCATCATAGCAACTGGGGGCTGAGCTCCATCAGCCCCCTCCCTTTCATGTCTAAAGAAAAGATTCTGTACTGCCTGGACTATCATAGCAGCGGGATGCTAGGCTCCTCTCCCCCCCACCGTTTAATGTCCTGCCTGGACTATCATAGTAGCTAGAGGCTGCCTCCCCCTCTTTTTATCTCACTAACAAGTCAGTATTTCTTATTCCTGCACTCTTTATTACTTCATCACACAAATGAGGGGACACTGCAATGGTAGCCCAGGAGGGTTGAGGAAGCAGGGAAGCAACAGGTGGGGTTGTTGCAGGGGCACCCCCTAGAATGGTATGTAGCTCATCATTTCTGCGGGATCTGACATGGAGCGGCTGTGTTCTCTGGTACACTGGTTCTCTAGTACACTTGCCCCATATTCTAGGCAGGACTGACTCTATTTTTAGACCATAAAGGAGGGATTGACTCGGGGAGTCATTCCCATTTTTCTCTTTGTGCTCCCGGACGACCTCAGCCAGGGGCAACCAAGACAGCAGCAGATGGTACAGAACGACTGATAACTGTCATCTCATCACCTATTTACAATGGCACAGCAGACGGTACAGAACGATTGATAACCATCTCTGCTATCTCGCAAAGGCAAATGAATGCTGCTGTGTAGCGCTGCAGTACCATGTCTGTAAGCAACATCCAGTAGACATACGGTGACAGTAAAAAAAAGCTGAATGGGCTCCATGGTTGCCGTGCTATGGCGTCTCTCAGGGCAATCCAGGGGAAAAGGGCGCAAAATGATTATCTGCCGTTGCTTTCACGGAGGAAGAAACGAGTGATGACATTTACCCAGAATCACCCACGACACTGTTTTTGCACCATCATGCATTGGGGTCTCAACACAGAATTCCAATGGGCGGGGGAGACTGCGGGAACTCTGGGATAGCTATGGGATAGCTACCCCCAGTGCAACGCTCCAGAAATCGATGCTAGCCTCGGACCATGGATGCACACCACCGAATTAATGTGCTTAGTGTGGCCGCGTGCACTCGACTTTATACAATCTGTTTTACAAAACCGGTTTATGTAAAATCGGAATAATCCCATAGTGCAGACATACCCATAGAGTCCTACATTTGAAAGGAAGCTAACACATTGTATTGAAGATCTGAATTTACCCTGCGGATTAAGCTGAGGAAGGATGTTTTTGTAGTTAAAACACAGTACTAGGACTCAGAAGACATAGATTCAGTTCCCTGCTCCACTTTAGACTTCCTGTGTGACCTGGGGCAAGTAACATAATTTCTCTCACCTTAGTTCTTGATATATAAAATGGGGATGAGAGTGTTTCATGTATCTCATTTAGTTAGCCTGTAGTTTCTTCAGTGCAGGGACTGAAATTTACTGTTTGCATGAATAGCATTCAGCACAACAGGGCCCAAATCTTGGTTGGAATCTCTTGGTGCTACAATTATGCAAACAATAAATAAAATGCAAATTATGGACCAAATTGTTCCCTCTGCTACTAAGGAGGGAGGAAATAAAAGTCAGGTAGGCTCAGTCCAGGCTGCAGAATGGGGAGTGCTACTCCCCCCTCCACCCGCTCCTTTTCTCTGCTCCCAAGGAAATGTACACCCATGGCTAGGGAAGGGATGGATCAGAGCAGAATCAAGTGTTCTCTGCTTATGAACTTCCCTCCACCCTATTTTAGGATGGTAGGCAAAAGTTCACACAGATGGAGTCAGTATTCACTTTTGGGTGGAGACCCTCCCTTCATTTAATATCCTAGTGCTACACTCCAAAGGTTGGTCCAGAAGCAGTGAGGAAAGACACAGAAGCATAGTTCTTATGCACTGATGCTGCCATGAGCTGGGATGGGGATGGCCAGAGCTGGGAGGGAGTGCAGAAGTACTGGGACCTCTCTTTTCCTTATCATAAAAATCTCTCTCATTTGCAGTCATGTATATTACTATTGTCTAAATAAAGTGTGCCTACCTCAGAGGGGAAAATAGTTTTCTGTCTGAAATACTGAAGAGCCTTTTAAAACCCTAGAGCATTTATTCCACTATACACTCATTTGCTGGGAATATTGTAAGAAAAAGGGGAAATTAAACTCCTCTAAGGAAATTTATGCCATCGCCCACAGAGACAAGAAAGAACTTCACCCAGGGTCAAATCCTGACGTCCTGACTCAGTCAAGCTCTAGTTGCCCTCAAATCACTGTCAGAGATGGAAAAGACCTATTAAGTCCATGTCACTGCAAGGACTCCCATAGGAGATGCATCAGATATTAACCTGATGGTACATATTTTCTTAGCCAAAAGACCAAGAAAAAAAATTATCTTCTTCCTACATCCATCAACAGAAGCATTAACATATAACTGGTGTAAAAAGATAAAGCAGTAACTTAGTAGACAAATCTGCAGTGAAATTCCTCCCACATCTGTCTGTACATTATTTGTGCTACCGCTACATCCCTACCTAAACTTTAAGAAACTGAAACTTTCAGCTTGGCAAATCTAAAGTTTTATTTCACCCACTATACTTTTCTTTGTTGGTGGCATAAAATGTTAACTATAATAAAATAACCATGCATGTAATTCAAGGCCTCCAAATGTCCAAAGCACAAGACAATTGAAAGGGAATCCATCCATATTAAGAAAGACTCTATTTTCAATCAATAAAGGTCAGCTGTACATTTTCTTAACCATGCTGTCAGTGTGATTTCTCATGGCTTCATATATCACTCAAAAGTTTTTCATACTTAGGAGTGTGAGTAGTTTAGTCACTCTATACCTCCGTTTAGTTTTTGGCTGCTCCAGCAAAAATGCCAACAAGAATGCCAGATTTTATTATGATTTTGTGATGTGGATATTTCTCTACTAGAAACTGCACTGAAACCACAGACTCATTTCACATGCTGTAGGTCACTGAGCAGCTGCTACTAATGATTTTTGCTCACTAATGACCTAGGTTGTGTTTGAATCAGTGCCCTAGAGGTGAAAACTCTATATTCCATTACTAATCCCCTGAGTCATACAATCCCCCAACAATTTTTTTCTAGGTGGCATACCCAGTATCATTATTTATTGACATAAAAATAGCATACTTTGCAAGCATCCATTAACTAACCATCAAAATGCAGCAGTAGGATAGCAACAACGCTACACAACTATTTAGATGCAGGAAGGGAAATGTACATTGTCCCATTAAAACAGAGTATTTAGGTCAGCACAATATAATTGCTCCTAAAGTACCATGCCATGTATAGACATTTTTACTGCTGTGAAATATGCTGTGGGACCTTTAATAACTGATGGGATAAGGACCTTAGTTATAAATATCATAATTAGATAATGTTCCAGTTTAAAAATAAAAAACATTTAACTGCTAATGCAGTTCTGCCAAGGAAATCTGCTTCTTCCGCTGAGGTCTTGTACGTGGTACCTGACACATTATGACTTTGCATCAGTGTCACACACTCACACCTGCGAGTGGTCAGTTAAGAAGAGTACCCACTCTCTTATGAAAGGATACAGTAGGTGCATTTTAGGATTTGTCTGAGAAAGGTATTAGGGGTTAGAAGTACTTGAGTGTATGTATGGGCTAGTGCTTTTCAAATCTATGTAGACGCTTCCTACCTGCAGTGGTTAGCTTCAGAATCCAATGTTGCTATGAAAAAATAATATTGGTTTGCTTTTTCATCCATGCACCACACTGTTTTCACTTTCATCAATACACAGCAAAAGTCTCATAGGGGAATCATTCCCTAGGCTGCCTCAGCACGTCTGATCTTTGACCTCCACTGGAAATGGATTCCAGGCACACTCTTGTCTGACAAGTGAACCATGTAAAATCTTATAGATGAAGGGGGGAGGGGAGGTTGTGAAGGGGAATGGGGTGTTGAGGTGTGTGTGTAGGTTTTTGTTTGTTTTTAATAAGCCCTACAATATATGGAAACTTTTGGTATATTTCACATAACCTTATTTATTGGGACACTTTATTTGCAAATTTCATGCTTAGAGTGAGGATGATATATTGCACATATATGGAAAACATGTTACTACAATAATGTAGTATTTTAGAAAAACAAAACAGCACAGCTTAGAGCACAGTCCTCATGGCAAAAGAGGAAAGCTTATTGCTGTGATGTCATAAAACCTCAATAACTCCTTCAATGCACTGAACATATACAAAGCATAATGAATCTGTTCCGTAAAGGGAGTAGCTTAGGAAAAGGAGGAAAGAAAAGATTATTTTTAGCTGAGGGAACCCTTTGTCTTACAGCATTAAAAATCCCCGAGTTGGCACCTCACAATAGCTGCCTTGTGTAATGCTCATGGTGCACTGTAAAAGGCAGCAATGATGCAGAGAAAAGTCCTAAACTCTTTAATTCACTTTTTATCAGATAAAAGTCCTTTGGCTTCCATGAGAATTTTGCCTAAAAAAGACTGCAGGATTTGGCCCTAGAATTCAAGATGATTTCTCTGTACAGTTACAGATTTCCTTGCGCAAGATAATACACTAGAGCAACAGAACTGCAAATTTGCACTGGCTATGAAAGTAACCAGGTAAGGGAGTTTTAAAATGCAATGTCTCAAATTAAATCCAAGGCCTTTCCCATTTGAATATTTCATCTAGGAAGCTACAGACCATGTTTTTCTCTAATGCCAAAGAAATTTGATTCCACATCCATTAATATCCCAAATGTCAGCCACCAACAACATTTTCATCAATCATTGCATTAAGCCACTGACCAAAAGATATACCTATAAAAGAAGAAAATACACTTACCATTACCTTAATGCCTTTACTGTGTTTGAATATTTTTAGGCCATTTAGCTGTAAGGCTACTTTTCGTAGAGTGGAGAGAAAACTGCATGCATATGTCAGCTACAGAAATTTTAGTTTGATTTAGCAAAGAATAAAGCACTCAAAACATACTTTAGAAACATCCAATATTTACAAATAAAATAGTACATGTTGGATTATTTCATTTTATTTTGATTCTGAATTTTGTTACATACTATACTGAGATATTTTTGCTACTGCTGTAGGGATCACACTGGCGTAGGTGTGACAAAGTAATCAAAGAGACTGAGGGCCAGATTTTCAAGGGTATTTTGGACACCTAAAGGTGCAGATATGCTCAAGGGGTTGTTGATGGGATAAGAAGCCTTTTTCCCTCTAAGTCACTAGTTTGAGTGCTGCTCAGATTGATTGCAACATTTCCCCTTCCCACCCCATTTTTTGACTTTTCAGTGCTCTAAGTTAAATGAATTGGTGAACTCAGTCCAGTTCCTAGTGTTCACATCCCAAAAGCCCCCATTACTACAAGTACCCTTGTTGACTGTCTGAGAAGAGATACCAAGGACAGAATAAGAAAGGAAGTGGAACTACCAGGAACTGGCATTCACACTCTCTCTCACTGCTACATCAGGCCAGAGCTGACTTGAAGTACAATGGAAAGGTGATGAAGAAAATGTTCATTACTAATATCATACACAGGGCTGGTGCTACCATTTAGGCGGACTAGGCGGTTGCCTGGGGCACCAAAAAGCGGCGCCCTCCAATTTTTTTTAAGTGTTTTTGAGCGGCCACTGCGCTGGGAGGGAGAGGGAGTCTGAGCAGCCACTGGCAGCCCAGGGGTTCCCCTGGGTCAGTACGCCGCCGGCAGCCCAGGGGTTCCACTGTGCAGTTGCTGCTTCACTTCTCCCGCCTCCCAGGCTTGCGGCGCCAATCAACTGTTTGGTGCCGCAAGCCTGGGAGGAGAATTAGAGCAGGACAGCGTGTTCGGAGAGGACACGGAGCAGAGGTGAGCTAGGTTGGGGAGGTACCACAGGGCTTCCCGGGCCTGGGGGTGGAGAGCTGCCGGGGGGTGGGTTGCCCCAGGGCAGAGGGGAGCTGCTGCAGGGCTGGGGGGGTGCAAGGTGGAAGTTTCGCCTAGGGTGTGAAACTTCCTTGCACCGGCCCTGATCATACACTGACTGTTCTGCACATAGCTGACTTCTGACTAGAGTACCAGACCTATGGGGCCCAATCTCATAAGATGATAAAAGCTGTCAAGTCAAGCAAATAAGAGTGTAAGGTGCTCAGGATCTTGCAAGCCTGGGACTTGAATAAATACTAAATTTATTTTTAAAAAACAAGAAGAGCATTGAAGTCTATTCTCTCTTTTATAAGTGTAAACCCTATTAATATTCATGTCCACATGGCCATCCATTGTTCAGGGGTTTGGTCGGGGTTCATCTAACATTATTATTTATTCACAAGGTTTAATTTAACTTCCACCCATCTGGCTTAGCCAATGACATATATCTGGTTTGCCCATCTTTACTATTGAAATGTTGGGTAAAATTTGCAAAAGCTGCTAACAGAATTAGGAGCCCATGTACAATTTTGACTTTCAATAAAATATAGGCTCCTAAGTCACTTCTGAAAATGGGGCTCAAAGCCAAATGTACAAAAGTATTTGGCTAAAGATATTGATAGGCACCTAGTGAGATTTAACAATCTGAGCAGTTTAGATGCCTAACTCTCATTGACTTCAGTGGGAGTTAGGTGCCTAACCTGCTTAGGCACATTTTATATCTCTCATTAAGTGCTTTATCTGTACTTTTAGGTGCCTAAATACCTTTGTAAATCTGGCCTTAAGTCCCATTTTCAAAAGTGACTTAGGCACTTTGGAGCCTATGTTTCATTGAAAGTCAAACTGGTGCTTAGGCTCCTAATTCACTTAGGAACTTTTGCTAATTTTAACTATGGTGTTTCTCAAACCTTTGCACTTCTATAGTGAAATCCTCTAGAGGACAAACAGACTGAAAAGGATTTTTACCTTGACTATTTGTAGGATATGACATTGAATACATCATTTTGAATCTGTCAAGTATCATGATACCTTGTGTCACCTCCTGCAAGGTGCTGAGCATAGGAGTCAACAGTATCTGGTGCCTAGCAAAAATTATCCCTAATCATTGTCCACTCAGCAATTCTACCTGAACGTACAATGAGCAAAGGGCTTCTGCAAATGCCATTTGCGGTTGACAGTCTAATTGCCTCTTGCTTGCTGAGTTTGGACTTTGATCCTTAGACAAATCCACTACTTACTAATACGTGTTTTGATCCTCCTCATTTAGGCAAATCTCATTGATGACTGTTGGAATTTCACCTGAGTAAGGACTGCAGCCACAAGCACCAGGTGCATGAGGAAAGCTGAGCTAATGCTCTGCCAGGTGGATAGGCATTCCAGGTGCAATCACAGGCCACCATTTAACAACAGAAACAAAAGGTGGGAATGGGAGTGAGAGTAAAGTGTGAACAGGAGCATCCTCCTTCCTTTAATAATCAAATATTTTGCTGTGACCATGTCTTCAAAAAAGAAATCAAATATGTTATCCTAAGATAAAATAGTGGATAAGGCCACAAATTAGCACTGTTTCTATTCAATTTACCATATAGCTACCACATAGAAATTATGGACTGTTGTATGCTATTTTGTGTTAAGTGCTAGCATATAGAATCTTACATAGTCACTGTACCTATATGCCTCTCAATTTTCTTTGCAGCTAAACAAATCAGATAGCCAACAACCCAGAGCTCGAGGACATTTTTGGGACACAGCCAGATTGGTTCTCTGTGTCCTTTGAGTTGAGGATAAGCTGAAATGCTGCATATTGGTTCAAGAATTTGATTTTAATTGAATAACCTTCACAGAAGGTTATCTTGCTGACATACAAGATTGCCACCTTTCATAAGATTTTGGGTCAAATTCATTCCAGAGGAGAATCTGGACCATTATATATACTCCATCACTCTGGTAGTCAACAAAAGTCAATTCCTGGCCCTATAGTGATAGTAATTAGTCATACAATAATTAGGGGAGTCTGAACAACTGATAAATGTTGCCTATGTGCTCTAATTTGTAAATATTTCTACTTAAAGTAAAACATTAGCTAATATATGTTGCTGACTGACTGATAACTGCTAACTCTGTGTGTGTGTGTGTTTGTTTGTATATATATATATATAAATGTACTAACCTTGAAAGAAACATCAAGTTTATTATACAAGAGTAGCTTAGATCAAATCTTGCTCTGTCCTCCTTCACAGGAAAAGCAACTGAAATCAGTAAATAGCTTGAACTTTAACCATCTCTTTATAAGATACAGCCCTGAACTCTTTTGTAAGCAAGGCAGCACATTTAAATGTTTCTAAAAATACAATACAAATATTACAATTCATTGTGAGCAAATGCTTTCCTGGCATTCAGTCTCAGCAATATTAATGAAACATGATAATCCTTGGCTGAACAGGATGTATAGGAATCTAATAAATAATAACAAGCAGAGACTGAGCCACAGTGATGAGGAAAGTGCTACACAATCCTCTGACTAAGATGAAACATGCAACACTTGCTTGTAAAAAATCCCAACCTTGATTACTGATTATTGGGTATTATTCAAGATGCTTTAGTAGCATAGGCAGAGGTTTTAGGAGTGGGATTAGTATTCAGGAGTGGAGCTTGTATAAAGAACAACATTTTCCTTCTACACAATCAGAATTTTCCTCAAGAAAATTTCAGGTTTGGCAAAAAGAAACACACTTTCTCTCTCTCTCCCACCACCTTCCAATCAGGAAAATCAAAATGAGGGCTTCCCAGCTGCATGCCTGGCAGGCTCTTGTCAATTTCAATTTCTGCCTCCAGGGAGAAAGCAAAATTGACAAATGCTTTCCATGCAGGGATCTGAGGAGTTGCTGCTAGGCTAAGGGGAATTTTTCTGGAATCTCTTTCTGTGAAAAATTTCATGTTTTTGACTTCTTGTCCTGATTTGGGACAAAAATTAAATGTGAATTTTTCCTATGGAAAAGGATTTCCATTTTCTAGCCATCTTTACTCAGAAGTTCTAAACTTTGATGCTAATTTGCTGTGTGGCCTGGGGAAAGCTACTTAGCTGAGGCTGGTTATTATGTAGATAATAATACTTGTCTACCTTATAGGATTTTTGTGAGGGTCAATTAGTAAAAAAGCTACGTTATTAAGTATTATTGTTTATTGCACCAGGCACCCATTCCTTTGGTTAAGATAATACTTTCTCTGGAGGAAAAAAACCACAACCAAGGAAGGGGAGTAAATGTTCTCTAATAACATCTGTTTTTCATTATAAGATAGTTAAGGGTTGTTTGGCATTGGTCTGCTTTAGACAATCTGTTTTAGAGGATCTTTGAAAGTAGAGCCCCAAGAGAAGAGCATGCAGGAACATCACTTCCCTGTCCTTGCTTGAGGTGCATAAGCCCATATTTTTATTGTGGAGACTGCAGATCAACTGTAGCATGAATATCTCATTACTGGATCTAAAGGAAAGCTGAGAAATCATATGAATCCTGTTAAATCCTACTTATTGAAGTGATCTCCCTGGGTATTTGGCAATAGGGGTGATAGAGGATCACTTGGCTTCCAGTTTGAATGCAGAATCACTGCATTTGATTCTCAATTCTTTCCCTGGGCATGCCCAGACATCTCTTTACCCCTTTCACTCTTCCCCATGTATATGTGGGAGTGAGGGGAAAGGGTGAGATCTCGTCTCATCAAAGGGAAAACTCATTTCTTTGTGTGCAAACTCAGGATTTTTCAGATATGTTTTTATCTCTGGCCTTTGTGTCAAGCCATCATCATTGATCAGCTGAACAACAAGCCATCAGCATGGATCAGCTGAATCCTCAGCATCCTCTGAAAGCAGGTTTAAGAATCCTGGTACCCCTTCTCTCATATATCACAGTCTTCCCTTTCTCTTCCCTGTCCTGCTGTTTGTGCTTTGTCTAATCAATTCAAAGCTTGACCGTTTGGCTTTATTAAGAAGAGAGAGCAAATAATATGCAACTTCTTACAGTGCTAGTGTATAAACTGATTCTATTGAGTGGATACTGAATTCAATTTTGGTCATAGTTTGACAAAGAAATACAGAAACAGAAAAGGTTCAAAGAAAGTTCAAGAATAAATGCAAGTCTGAATGGGAATGGGGCTTCTATATGAGGAGGAATTAAAAACAAGGACTATTTAATTTGGAAAGGAAATGGGCAATATGGCATAATAGAAATACACAAAATAATAAAAGGTAGAAAGAGTTTTAAATGAATGATCCTATTTGTCCTGTATAAAGAAACCAAGGACACTATGTAATTAAAAGGAAACATTTAATCTGGGCAATTTATAATTAACCTCTGCAACAGAATTCAGAAGCAAAGATCCTTCTGACTATGAACAGCAGCTGTATTTACACTGCTAGGATACATGGTAATGTTTCTATGGTGCTTTGAGATCTTGTGATGAAAGGAGCTATATAAAGTTATATCATTAAGAAAAATACAAGAAATATAAATCCCCATGCTTTGGGACATAAACAACTGTGTGCTCAGATCAGGAACATGTTTCTATCGAGGTAGAGTATTGCGCAATTGACTAAGTGCATAATGGGGATTTTCAGAGTCTAGCAAAATTGGAGAGTAAAGACTGGATTAAACCATTGTTCTGTTCCAGTATGAAAGTTCTTGTTTGCACTTATGAAAACTGGAGGCATTTAGTTTTTTCAGAAGATGGGAGTTTAATTTAGTTTTCACTGTTTCACATTCTCTGTTTACTGTTTTGGGTTGCTGTTGGTAAGACTCTGAAATAGCCCGGTCTGCTTCAAAACAAATTAAGCCCTAAGGAGCTTTAAACCTCTTAAAAATAAAAAGGGACAGGGGAAAATGGTTGAAGGGTAGGAGCTGAATTCTATAATGTACTACGAGAATTAATGTATGATTTGATTTTATCCTGTCAGCCACCCTTTTTGAATAGCAGAAAGGAGTGACAGATCAGAACAATCTTTATGACTGATTATAGTCACCCTTTTGTTTTAGGATAAGTTATAATGTCTACTATGGTTTCCTATATGTATTACAAATTAGGCACTCTAGTTAAATATACATTTCTTTGTTTTAAGGTTAAGAGACAGGATTCTCTATTGTGTCTATGTTAAGTAGATTAGAGAAACATTGAAGGCAAGGTTCAATTTACGATGCCTTTTTGCTCGATATAAAATACTGCTGTTTGTAGTCTCAATCTGTTTGTGTGACTAAGGGTATGTCTACACTATTGAAATAAAGGGCTTCGTTGTGTGGACAGTGCAATGTTAATTCGGTTTAACACTGCTAAATTCGAGATAAACTTGTAGCGTAGACCAGGCCTAAGAATATATGCATCAGGAAAAGATAAAGTGTGAAGGCCATTGTTATAGCCAGAGTCAAGGAAGAAGTAGTAAAGAGGCTTAAAGAACATCAAAGAATCATCAATGCGCATCCATAATAAAGGGCAGATTGACAACCCTGAGGTAAAGGCTGGCACCCCTGAGGACAATTGATTAAATCAGAACAAAGGACAGGATGACGGGTCACAAACTGACACAGCAAAATCCATAGACTTCAACAGAGAAAAAAATCTATAAGAACCAGGGTGCTTGGCCATGGGACTTTGGGTTCGTTTCACCACACTCCAGGAGCATCAGATTGTGACCATCAAGAGCCCAGCTCCACACTTGTGCTCAATCTAACTGGCCATTAGATTGACTCGAGCTACAACAGACTGGTAACTATGAACATCACTGGCAGGAGAGAGAGAGGGGAAGAGAGTGAGAGACTGTGTGTGTGTGTGTGTGTGGTGTGTGTGTGTGTGTGTGTGTGTGTGTGGTGTGTGTGTGTGTGTGTGTGTGTGTGTGTGTGTGTGTGTGTGTGTGTGTGACTAAAAAGCATATGCTAACTGTTTTATTCTCAATAAATGCTGTGTATTTACCTTCCTCTATAAAGATCCCATGTACTTTGTAGGAGCATAACAGAAGCAGGATTAAGCTGAGAGAAATCCTGTGTAAAACACAACTGTCCCAGAAGAAAGGTAGAGGGGTTGGGGGCGAGAAAGAGAGAGAGAGTGAAATTAACACACATTCAGAAAAAGAGAGTGATGTTAAAAGGATATAAAACCATGTTAATATGTGGAAAGATTAAAGTACAGGATGAGGGTGAGAAGATCTGGATTCTATTTCTAGCTTTCCTATACATTTATTACCTTCAGCGGGTAATAAAAATTCTCTGTGCCACTGATTCAGTATCTGTAAAATGGGAATGTCAATAGTGCCAAACCTCCGAGTGATGCTGCAAGACTTAATTTGTTAGTGTTTTTAAGCATCTTGAGTTCCTTGGCTGCAAAGTTCCATACAGAAATGCAAGATATTGTCTATATTCTACTTTAATGAATACACACCAAAATTGGATTGTTTATGATGAAAATACAGAGAAAGTGTGCTTTTGCTTTAAAGGTCATATCCTGGAAACCAGGGATCAGCTGGAAAAGTCTGGTATGTTAAACAATATGTCCAAAACCCTCAAGCAGAGGTTCTTCTGAAGAAAAAATTCAAGGTGATTTCTTCTGACCATGTCCTTACCCCAATCAAGTCTGAGGATCTAAATTTACTGTTTGCTGGTTTGGTTTTTCTATTGTTTAATAAAATTTAAAACTTAAACTGCCAACATGGTGTCCAGCTGAATTTCTGCCATGAGCACCAAAAATCCACTTCACCCACCTCTCAAATCAAAGACCCATCTGTCTTTTGCTGTTAAATACAATTTGAAAAACCGAATCAGACAGCTCAGATTGATCATACAGAAATCAATTATGCAATTTGCCTGAAGAAAATATTCTCCCAAGCTGACCAATACCACCACAGCAGACTCCCAAGACTAGACTCTCCCACCTGTACTCAGATGTTGATTTCCAAGGATAAAAGGCTCTGCTCCTCACACAGCAGGTCTGATTGCAACTTCTTTTCCAGGATAAGCAGTTAAAATACCCACAAACTTTATCTACTCTCAGTACCAGCAACTAAAAATATTTTAAAGGAGCATTTCCAAATACTTCATTTCCAGAAATACTACATCTCAGTGCTTAAAGAAAAGCAGTAGTAGCTGGGACAATTCACTTAATGCTGCAGAATAAGTCTGATTTGGAGAGCAGAAAGGGGAAGTGGTAAATGCAGCTAATCCCTTTATGTAATGACTTCTACAATACGCTCTTCAGGAAACACCTTTACCGAGCCATGGTCCATATGTGGGACCAAGGCATGCAAATAAAACAGCAGAAGGATGCAAGATTAATTGCTTTTAGATTATACACATTACTAGAAAGAAGAAACATATTAGATCATCTAGTTCCTGATCCTGCCAGTGGTCTCTGCAATGTTAACTAGTTTTCCATCCAGTGTCTTAAATGAAGTTCCATCACTTTCCTTGGGAGACTATTCCAGAGTCGTCTTAGATCTCACTTGCACTGTCTCACTTTATCAGATAAGAATGGCCATACTGGGTTAGACCAATGGTCCATCTAGCTCAGTGTCCTGTCTCAGACCGTGGTCAGTGCCAGATGCTTCTGAGAGAATAAACAGAACAGGCCAAACTTGAGTGATCCATGCCCTGTCATCCAGTTCCAGCTTCTGTCAAGTGGAGGTTTAGGGACACCTAAAGCAAGGGATTGCCTTACTGACCATCTTGGCTAATAACCATTGATGGGCCTATACGCCATGACTTTATTTAATTATTTTCTAAACCCACTTATACTTTTGGCCTTCACAACATCTCAAGGCAACGAATTCCACAGGCTGCTTGTGAGTTGTGTGAAGAAGTACTTCCTTATATTTGTTTTAAACCTGCTGCCTATTAATTGCATTGTGTGATCCCTAGTTCTTGCGTTTATGTGAAGGGGTAAATTACACTTCCCTATGCACTTTCTTCATATCATTCATGATTTTATAGACCTCTATCACATGCTCCCTTAGTTGTCTCTTTTCTAAACTGAACAGTCCCAGTTACTTTAACTTCTCCTCATATGAAAGTTGTTCCATATCCCTAATAATTTTAGTTGCTCTTCTCTGTACCTTTTCCAATTCTAATGTCTGTTTTGAGATGAGGCAACTGGAACTGCACACAATATTCAAGATATGGGCATACCATGGATCTATTTATACATTATACACACAGAGAGAGAGAAAGGTATTATGATATTTTCTGTTTTATTAGGGCTTTCCGAATAATTCCAAACTTTATCTTTTTTCACTCCCACTGCACATTGAGCAGATGCTTTCAGGGAACTATCCAGGATTATTCCAAGGTCTCTTTCTTGAGTGGTAACACCTTATTTAGACCTATCTCCACTATAAAAACTGATCATCATTTTGTAGGGATTATTTATCCCAATTTTAGCACCTTAGTCATCCAGTAGCCCCACAGACCGTTCAGCAGACTCTCTGCTTCTGAGGTACTTTTAAATATTGCTATTCTTTTTGTGGCCTTGTTAGGTAATAAAGCAAGTCCTCACTCACCTCTCCAGCACCCGAGTTCGTGCGGAGTTGGTATGGGGCACACAATTCTGTCAGAGACCAGACACCAATGCGTTGATCAACGGGCTCACACTATCCTTAGCTCTCAAAGCTTTAGATTAAGTGTGGCCCCTTTATTAGGGGTGAGCATCAATATTTATACACAGAAGTAAACAAAGTGATTAACAAAAGATAATGGTCATGCATAATCAATCAAGATTTTACAGGAAAAGCAAGTTTAACAAGTAAATGCATAGAGATAAAGGCTAATGGCTACTTGAGAAAGGGGGTGTCATGAGTAGTTTGCAGGTCAGTGCTTTGTTCAAAAAGGGTTCAGAAAGGATTATGCAGAGACGGCCAGTCTGGGTGTGTTTTGGCTCCCCAAAGTTCACCAAAAGTTTAGACCCAACATTCCTCCATTTGTAGCTTTGAGATAACTATTAATCAAAAAGCTACACCCTATTTCAAGATCTCAAGGGCCGCTTGGCAATTTCAGCCTGGGCCAATTCGAAGAGAGTAAGGCTTTTAGCTGAAGTGGGAAAAGAATAAACTGACTTACATGAGTTTATGAGGGAGGGGACACACTGAATACAGCTACACAGTATTATAACGACTTCTATGGCCCCAACAACACCCACCAAGAGGTTTTTAACCCACCCAAGTCCGGGCAGCCAATTCCATAAGGCTCCCCACCAATCATAAGGTGGCTGGCCAGAGGAGTAGTTTTTAGCCATTTCCCTTAGGTGTTTGGTACGTTGAAAAGTGTTAGAGTAGGTGTCATTTACAAAAACACAGCATTTTTCATTTATGAGGGCGCAAGTTCCTCCCTGGGCTGCTAACATCATATCTAAAGCCATTCTGTTTTGCAAAGCTAACTGGTGCAGCTGGGACATTTCCCCGGCCTGATTTTCAAATAGGGTTGCAGTTTTATTGGTTAAAGATTTTAATAGTCCCTGTAGACGGATGATAGCACCCTTCAAGCTAGTGTGACCAGCCCACCGCTGCCAGGACAAACCATCACGGAGATTAATATCTCTGTCAGTTTCACGGATGTTACGAACGTGGGGAAAATGAGGGGGAGTGAGGGAGATGCGAGAAGGCGGTGCTAGCCATGCCAAATAACATGACCCTGCCCAATCAGGGGAGAGAAAATAATAAGCCTTAGGCCCGCACACCCAGTATGTTCCATATAATGCGTTTTGGGTATTCCATTTCTCAAAGTAGGAGGTAACCCACCACCCGTTGTACCACTGTTCCCCTGGTAACGCAGAGGGGTCGTTGTGTGAAACTGCAGAGGCACAATTTGGTAGTGTTGTCCTCAAAGGGCAGTGTAGTACTGCTTGAGCAGTTGTAGAAGGCAATTGTGTATCCTTTAACAATTAGTTGGACACCCTCGAGATCTGAGCAGGGCTTTTTAAAAACTGACTCTGAAAACCTGCCCCTTCATGAAAAAGTTGAAAAGGTTGGATCGGGGTGAGGGATCCACATATGGGATAAGTGGGATGCGCAAGGCTTGAAGCCAAGATTTTTACTAAAGGCGGTGCCATTAAAATATATGTTGCATTTACTTGTTCCCACAAAAGTTGACCCTTTTTCTTTAACAAAACACAGTGATCCTGTTTGATTGGTTACCCTGAGATATTTGTTAATTGGCACTCCTGTTTTGTCCCATGTAAGATTGGGTTGGACTGGATCTTTTATTCTAGTCGGTGGCATCCAAGTCATATTAGCAGTGGTTAGGGGAATGGGTGTGAAGGGGAGTCCCTGTGCTGCATTTACTGGAAACTGAGTACATAACCAGCAATCACTTCTATTTCCTAAAATACGAGTTTTAACCTCGTGGGAATATCTAATAAAAGCATTATCTTCATAAGCAGAAAATAAACTAAAAAAGCATAAAAAAAACATACAGTTGTCAGAATAAAGGGTCCTCTCATTTTTTTCGAGTCAATTTAAGTCTAATGTCTGAGAGAGGTAAGCTGGTCCACTGGTCGGAGGCAGTGTCTTCAGTGGTGACAAGAGCTGCTGGTCCGTCACTGTGGTCCACTACGGCTGGCTTGACCGTGGGAGTGGTGGATCCAAGATTTGCGTCCTTCCAGGAACACTGCAGTCTGGGTTGTCAAAAGAACCTGGTGGGGTCCAGTAAACCTTGGCTGGAGGGTGTCGTCACGAACGAACTTTTTGGCCCAGACGAAGTCCCCTGGTTGGAACGGGTGGATCTGTTCCTCCAGCGGCACGGTCTGGGAAAACTGCGAGGCTTTCCAAAGGGTACGGAGGCGAGCCTGTAGGGAGAGAAACTGACACGCGGTCATATGATCCCCTCCCAATAGTGAAACATCAGCACGTGGTAGCGCCCCGCCTTTGAAAGGGGGGTGTCCATAGAGCAGTTCGAAGGGGGATAATCCCAATGCGCGGGTTGGGCGAGTACGAAGGTGAAACAGGACCAAGGGAAGTACCTGAGGCCACTTTAATCCTGTTTTCTGACAGTATTTAGCCAATGTAAACTTAAGTTCCCTATTTATACGCTCAACTTTCCCGCTAGACTGGGGGTGGTAGGGTGTATGAAAGGAGTGTGAAATGCCCAGTCCTTGTTTTAAACGGCCAAGGACATGACCAGTAAAGTGAGGTCCGCGATCTGAGTCGAGCACAAGAGGGATGCCAAAACGGGGTACAATATCTCTAAGGAGAATCTTCGCCACTGTGGCAGCAGTACAATTAGCAGTAGGAAAAGCTTCGACCCAGGAAGTCAGAGGGCAAACCAAAACAAGGAGGTGCTTTTTTCCAAAAGCCTTTGGCATATCTGCAAAGTCAATTTGAAGACGTTGAAATGGAGCAGCAGGCGGAGGTCTTCCACCCTTAATTTTGTTAAGAGGCAGAGCAGGTCCATTACGCTGACATGTGCTGCATGCTTTCACTATTGATAGGCAATAGGGTTGAATGCCTGGAGCATACCAAAAGCGAGCGATAGTGTCCACAAGGGCGTGCGTGCCGTAGTGACCCCCTTTATCATGGTGCCAGCGAACTGCCACGGGGTATGTGGAGCGAGGGAGGCAGGCTCGGCCATCTGGCATAAGCCAGGTCCCTTTGACCAGAGTGGCCCCGAGGCTCTTCCACGATTGTAGTTCAGCAGCGGGTACTGGTACGGGGTGCGGTGGAGTAAAGGAGGAGGCTGCAATAGCCAATGTGGGCATGGCTAACGGTAAGGTGGCAGCCTTCTTGGCGGAGCCGTCAGCCAGGGCATTCCCACGGGTAACGGGGCTACTATCTTTAGTATGGGCCCGGCAGTGAACTACAGCCAGGACAGAGGGTTTTTGGAGGGCGTCCAAAAGCTTGTGGATGAGGGAGAGGTGCTGAATGGGTTTACCCGGCAGCTGTCTGGAAACCTCGAAACTTCCAGAGGTGGATATGACAAGCACAACTCCAAAGCATATTTGCTATCAGTACAAATGGTAACGGTCTTACCAGCGGCCAACTGGCAAGCTCGGGCCAGGGCATAGAGTTCAGCGGCTTGGGCTCCCCATTGCCTGGCAGTGAGGCGGCCTCTTGAATGTCCCCATTCAGAGGTGACAGCATAACCAGTGAAACGCTTGCCATCTAACATAGAAGGAGCTTCCGTCCGAGAAGAGGATGCAATCGGGGTTGTCCAGTGGCACGTCAAACAGGTTGTCTCTTATCTGTAAGATGCTGGAAACTTACTTCCACACAGTCGTGCTGATCCTGGAGGACTGGCAGGTCAGGAAGCAAGGTAGCTGGATTAAGGGGTCCACACCTTTCAAAAATTAGGTTAGTGTCTTCTAAGAGTTCGGCCTCTAGCTGTTACTGACGATGGGCCGAAAAGACTTGGGTGTGCCCCTACGCAGAAGGCTGACAAGGCATGAGAGGGTCCAAACCGTGGTAAATGACCCAGGGTTAGGCTCTTTGCCTTTGTGATCAGCAGGGCAGCTGCTGCCAGAGTCCGGTGCAGGATGGGTTCCCTGAGCGACAGGGTCGATTTGCTGAGAGTAAAAAAGCAAGCGGGAAATGGTGGGGGCCCGCTCAGCTGGGTAAGGACACCACTAGCAATTCCGCCCCTCTCGTGGACAAAAGGTGAAAGGTTTGCTGTAATTGGGGGGGCGGAGAGACATGGAGGAGGCCACACTGTCCTTGAGTAACTGAAAGGCTTGAATAGTGTCCGGGACACTGCAAAGGGTCAGGAGCAAGGTTAGCAGTGAGTCGGTGGAGCGGTTTGCTTACCTCCCCGCAGGACGCAACCAGGGGCGGACAGAAGCCATTAATCCTAAGAAACCTCGAAGTTGTTTTCTTGGTGTTCGGTAGAGGGCGTTTGTGAATAGTCTTTATGCAGGCTGGGTCCATCTGTGCTCCTCTGGGGTTAACAGGAAGCCCTATATCGGACCTTCTGTGAGACCCACTGAATCTTTTTAGGGTTTACCTTGTGGCCTCTGGTGTGTAGGTATAATAAAAGTGCCTTACCATCGATGCGAGGGCAGCTTCTTTTGCGATTACCTAATAGGATGTCATCTACTTAAGGACAAATGTGGATCCCTGCGGACTGGTGAAACCTTCCAAGTCGTGGGGAGGCACGGCTGAAAATCGTGGGCTGTCTCTTGTAGCCTTGAGGAAGTCGTTGCCAGACATCACTTGTCCCTCCCAGGTGAAACCAAAGAGATACTGAGAGTCTGGGTGCACAGGATGCTGAAAAAAGCTGATTTTAGTCAATAACAGTGAACACTCAGCATCCCAGGGATTTGGCTGATGATAGTAGCTGGGTCAGGGACTACTGCAGAAGAGGACTACATACTGATTAACAACTCGTAGATCCTGTACAAAGCGCCAACGAACAGGGTCTCTGTCCTTTTTAGGAGGCTTTTTGACAGGCAGTATAGGGGTGTTACAGGGAGTGCGCTGAGGGCGTACTAGCTTTTGTGCAATGAATCCCTCGATAATGGGGCGGATGCCCTCCCGGGTTTCCAGCGACAGGGGGTATTGAGGGACTGACGGGGGGGTTAAGGAAGGCTTCACCTGAATCCTTAGGGCTCTGCCGAAAGGAGCAGGCCAACATCAGTGTCAGAAATTCCCCAGAGGGTTGAAGGCAAGTCAGTGAGGTCAGGGGAGAGAGGGGGGTTTCCCAATTACCCTGATAGGGGCCGAATCTCCTAACCTGTCATCAATAATCTACCCCAGGAGTGCAGGTTAAAGTAGCCTCAAGCTTACAGAGTAAATCCCGGCCCATCAAAGGGATCAGACAAGCTGGGGAAAAAGAAAACGGTGAGGAAAACATTTATCATAAACAACATTCAAAGGCAAAGTGAGTTCCAGAGACTGTGGGTTGCCTCCAACCCAGTCGCAGTTTTAACCTCAGAGGATAGCCAGGGAGAGGGCATGGTTTAAAAGAGAGAAAGTAGCCCCAGTATCAATGAGGAAAGAGACAGGCAGTCCCTGGACTGAAAGGGTAAACGAGGCTCTTTGCTGGGTGGGAGAAAGTGAGAAAGGAGCCGGCTAAAGACATTAAGGAAATAAGACCATCACATTGTTTGCCTTCGCCCCCGGGGTACCGTCATTGAGGAGGCTGAGTTTGCTGCGGCTGCTGCTGTTTCCCGTAGTTGATCCAGGCCTGGGGAATGGGCCTGAGTGGTGGTGCAGGGGTGTATTCCTCACTTGTGTAAGCATCTGCGGATGCAACCAGACCCTCTAGGCGTCCCAGGGGCATTCACTTTAAAGTGACCGGGCTGTCCGCACTGAAAACAATTTCCTGATGGCTGGGGTCGCCAGGACCCTCTTCCCCGAGCACCCTGGAATCCCCTGCCACGGCCACGGCCTTTGCCTCGAACACCGCCGTGAAAAGCTAAAGCCATCAGCTTATATTCTTCCTTTTTCTCTTCTTTTTACTACTTTCCCTTTCTTTCTCCCAGGCAAAATCAGCTACGTTTAACACTGAAGTGACTGACTCACCTCCCCAACCAGGGCGAAACTTTAAAAGTAATCCCTTACAGGGGCACCGACTGATTCACAAAAAATGAAATAAGAGTAGGGTGGTCTGCTTCTCTCTCAGGATCCATCTGAGTGAACATTCGGGCCCCCTCCAGTAGCCTCGACCAGAACTTTCTGGGCGGCTCATCAGATTCCTGCCGAATCTGCATGACTTAGCCTGATTAGGCGAGCGGCGAGCCATTTCCTTGAGTCTCTCTAACAATCGCTCTCGATCTGTTTCGCAGCTGAGTCAGCCTTGGCTGAGTCCAGTCTAGGGGATTCCAGCCAGCGGCCAGATCCCGCCTATCCATCCAAGTACGATTAACTGCATTGCTATCTCCCCATGTCCTTTCTGCCATCCACAATCTACTACGTTCCTCTCCGGTCAAAACTCTACTTAACAACTGATCCACATCCGTATAAGTAGGATTAAACTTAAAACAATCTTTCTAGAAGTTCTATGATCTTTCGGGGATTTTCCCAAAGACCCTGACAACTGTCCCCACTCTTTCAAGTCCCATTCTAGCCATCCTTTATATCCACAATATTAGCATGTTGTAACCGTCCATCATTGCCATATAAGGTTGATCGTGCACCTGTAAAGGCATCTCTCTAACTATACTTTTATTACTCGCAAGAGATTTGACGGGGACATTCTCTGGGCTATCCTCAGGGGGGGCATGCACCCTGCCGTACCTGCTTGGACATTAGCCTAGTAACTACTCCTCCCGAGGTTTGCCCCTCCATTTCCTCCTCATCCTTCTGCAGAAATTCCAATCTGGTATCCTGCAGATTCCCCTCTGCTACAAGGAGAGAGTCCCCCTGCGGAGGAATAGGGGCAGGTGCAGAGGGGACCAGCTGACGAGTCAAAACACGCCGTGGTCTACACCCTTCATCGAAATAACCTGGAGGGGGTTCACTCTCGGGAGAGTACCTGACTGCCATAATTTTTAAAGATTTCCACAGCTCTGCTGCTGTGTCCCAACAAAACCAGTAACATAACTGTCCCGGATGGTCTTTTCGATCTGGCTCTTTACTCCTCTTAAGCAGCCTGTTCGAAAGAGCCATACGAAGGCCACCTCATCTCCGGGTTGGCCAATACCGCATACCCAGTCCAATTCCTTACACACAGTGTGTACAACTTTTCCTAGACATTCCTGTCTGTACTGGGAGATTCCCTTCGTTCCATAACTTATTTACAATTCCCAACGGACCTCAAGAGGCACGCTAGTCCCTGACCCATGGTGTCTGACAGGAGCCCTCCAACTGGCGTTTACCCTGCTGTCCAATACACGACCCCTCAATATTGAATTGGCTGGGAGAAATCTCCTGTGGCGCCTTGCCAATTCATATATGAGTGGTCTGACCACTGGACAGACGTACCGCACCAGAAGAATCCGGACGAGCCCCCAATTGTTAGGTAATAAAGCAGTCCTCACTCACCTCTCCAGCACCCGAGTTCGGCGGAGTTGGTATGGGGCACACAATTCTGTCAAGACCAGACACCAATGCGTTGATCAGCGGGCTCACACTATCCTTAGCTCTCAAAGCTTTAGATTAAGTGTGGCCCCTTATTAGGGTGAGCATCAATATTTATACACAGAAGTAAACAAAGTGATTAACAAAAGATAATGGTCATGCATAATCAATCAAGATTTACAGGAAAAGCAGTTAACAAGTAAATGCATAGAGATAAAGGCTAATGGCTACTTGAGAAAGGGGGTGTCATGAGTAGTTTTGGCTCCCCAAAGTTCACCAAAAGTTTAGACCCAACAGCCTTAGCTAGTTGCTCTTCAAATTCTTTCTTGGCCTGCCTTGTTATACTTTTTTACACTTGACTTGCCAAAGTTTATATTCTTTTCTATTTTCCTGCCTTTGACTTCCAAATTTTAAGGGATGCTTTTTTGCCTTTATCTGCCTCTTTTACTCTGATGTTTAGCCATAGTGACTTTTTTTTCCTCATACTGTTTTCTTTTTATTTGGGGTATACATTTAGTTTGAGCCTCCATGCAGTTTGCAGGCATTTCACCCTTGTAACTGTTTCTTTTAATTTCTGTTTAACTAGCTAACTCATTTTGAGTAGGTCCCCTTTTTTAAGTAAATGCTACTGTGGTGGGTTTCTTTCGTATTTTTCCCACTACAAGGCTGTTATATTTAATTACATTATGGTCGCATTACCAAGTGTTTCAGCTGTGTTCACCTCTTGGACCAGATCCTTAGGACTAAATCAATAATTGCTTCTCTCTTTGTGGGTTCCAGAAGAAGCTGCTCCAAGAAGCAGTCATTTTATCTCTGAATCCCTTCCTGAGGTGACATATACCCACTCAATATGAGAATAGCTGAAATCCTCTATTGTTATGTTTTCTGTCTTTGTAGCCTTTCACATCTCCCTGAGCATTTCACAATTCCTGTGACCATCCTTGTCAGGTGGTCAGTAGTGCTATAGTCTTACTGCTATATGCTTATTATTCAAGCATGAAATTTCTATCCATAGAGATTCTATGGTGCTATGATATGGTTCATTCTCTCTATAGCACTTTTAGTTTAAGGACTTGGCATTTGAATAGAATGGAGTGGAGAGGTCCTCTAGAAGGGAATACATGAAACACTGCCAGGTGTGTATGGAATGAGGGCAAATTTAAGATCTGAAATGAAGGCTAGGTATAGCCAATTATCACAGTGAGGTAATGTTTCCATACCAACCAATGTACAAGCAGTGGGACAAATAGCAAAAAATTCTATCTGTAGGGCCATAGAAAGCTCTTACTGAAAACTCTCCCCTCCGACATGGTCTCATTTTTCAGTAAGGGACAAAAAAGGAAGGAACTGAGAGGACTAGATGGGCAGGCAAATTCAGAAGACTAATATGAAAGTATAGAGAAGATCAATGGCTTTTGTTTTACTTTTAGTCACCTGTCTCTTAAGTCACAAATAACTAGAAAGTACTGACTATATTAGAATTGCATACTGCAATTTTTGCCTATAGTAAATAAAATATGGTAATGAGGTCTCAGCTTCAAATATCACCTTCTCACTAAGAAAAGATGGTTTGATTAAGAGGCGCAGCATGAAGAAAACACTACAAACTGAATCACATTTATCTTTATAAGCCTGATATCTGTCCACCAGGACATGAATTTACTCTCCCAGTTTAGCTCATAGAAAGTCTTCATGTTCTGCATTCAAATCCTTGTAAGACTGATGCTGACAACTGTACCTTACTTGGATTTTCCTCATGCTGTCCCGTCCCCAGGGACGTTTAATCCATGGAGTGATGTGGGCACTGGCCAACTGAACGATAAGAGATCTTTCATGGGTAGCTAGCCAGAAGAGAAGGATAGTTGGAGTGTGCACGTTCCAATATTAGGTATTTGTGAAGAGCCTGCTGTACTATTCTATGCCCCCTCCAACCACACAACTGGGGAGAAGGGGAAGAGAACAAAACTCTTAGGAAGAGTTTGAGATAAGCTGCAATTAAAATACAACTGGCCAAACGTAAATACCTTCAGATACAAGGGGTCCTAAACCCAAATTAGGCCAATTGCCAGACTTGGAGAGCCATGTACAATCTTAATCTTCTAAGACCAGCCACAGATAGCAGAATGTAATTAAGTATCCTTGGTCTCTAGTTAGCCAGAGCAATCCTCAGGCACAGCAGCACTGCTCAAACAATTCTCCCAGACACCAGAACTAGGACTATTTGGATACAATATTTGATTCAATTTCTATTCCCCTAGGAGAAAGCAAAGATTTGAGATCCAGGGGAGAAGATAAGGTGGGAGGATAATACCTACGTCTGGCCCCAACTAAGAAAAAGTTATATCGAAATGCAGGATTTAGCAGCCATTCACTGTTGTGAGTCACATAACTAAGTATAAATACACACGACTCTGAGTTACTATTAAATACCAAAGATAGCTGTAAAGGAGGAGGCAACGTGAAACAAACAAATGAATGGAACAATATGTTTTGGCTATAATTGATATTTGTTTCTTTCTCAGCTGTAGGAGACAGACCTCCAGTAATCTCCCCTTTGACACTGCCACCAGCATCCAACTTATTCCCTCATTAAGCTCAGTTAGTCACCATCTGTGCTAGAAAACCATTCTGAAGAACTAATGTTCAATCTAATGTGTAAGGAAATGCGGATTCAGTAATGATACACAGTAAATGAGACATTGGCTAGAACAAGGACACACCTCACAATGGATTAAGATGGTGAAATTGTAACAAACACTCAAACCAGAGTTGCCTAACTTCCTCTATTCTTGCAATAAGTCTCAGCCCTTTTTACAATGCTTATAATCTTATAGAGTAGGTTGCTGTTCTTCCTTGAACAAAGGATCAATAGCGGAGAATGCCAGCAGAAGAGGAAGTGTTTTGTATGAATTAGGTTGAGGTTCTCAGCAAGTAGAGAGAGTTGTAGCTATGAGTAACATCAATTTAAAAAAACATTCGAAGTCTTCCAGAATTAAAAGTCTGACAGTCTAGTCAATATAAAAGGTATTTGGGTAACCCACACACCTCTGGGTGTGTACTCTGTCCCCTTTACTGGCACCATGACGATGCAGAGATTAATGAGCCTGTTCTACAGCCTTAGCTAAGTGGTATGTGGTTTTTAGCTCATGCAATAGTGGCTCATGCATTTAGCTCAAAAGGTCCCAAGTTCAATCCTGCCTGCCAATGATTGGGGTCCGTCCAGGTTACATTTGCACAAAGTCAGGCCCACACACCATCTTAATAATAAAGGCTGCATCTCTGCTTCACCTTGTAAGGTGCCGCAAAGCAATCCCCATATTTTGGATACTAAGGGTGAGTACCTCACACTCTAGTCTGGCCCCTTCACACATATAAAAGGGCTAGAGTGGTGTAAAGGTGTCCTTGGAGATCTGGCTGTGGCTGGGGCAGGATTTCCCCTGGAATAGGTACTATAGGCTGCTTCCTGAATGCCCTCTTGCAAGACCTGGTGCAGAGGACATGTTGCAGCCAGGAGGCAATGTGTCAGGGTGGGTCTACAGAGATTCCAGGCACTGCAGAAGCCCAATGAGCAGTTCTGGGGAGACTGCTATAATTTAGATAAACCAGGACAATCCAGGATTGAGATGGTGCAAATGGCTAAATGCCACAAATAAAAATCTTAAATGAACCATACCGTACCATAGAATCTCTATGGATAGCAATTCCATGCTCTAATAATAAGAACATAGCAGCAGGGATACATTACTGACCACCTGATCAGGATGGTGATAGTGACTATGAAATGCTCAGAGAGATTAGAGAGACTATAAAAACAAAAAACTCAATAATAATGAGGTATTTCAACTATTCCCATACTGACTGGGTACATGTCACCTCAGGACAAAATGCAGAGACAAAATTTCTCAATACTTAAAAAGGCTGTTTCTTGGAGCAGCTGGTACAGGAACCCACAAGGGGAGAGGCAATTTTCGATTTAGTCCTCAGTGGAGCGCAGGATCTGGTCCAAAAGGTAACTATAACAGGACCTCTTGGAAACAGTGACCATAATATAACAACATTTCTGTGGTGGGAAGAACACCTCAACAGCCCAACACTGTGGCATTTTATTTCAGAAAGGGGAACTATGCGAAAATCAGGATGTTAGTTAAACAGAAATTGAAAGGTACAGTGACTAGAGTGAAATCCCTGCAAGCTGCATGGACACTTTTCAAAGATACCATAATAGAGGCCCAACTTAAATGTATACCCCCAAATTAAAAAAAACACAGTAAAGAACTAAAAAAGAGCAACTGTGGCTTAACAATCATGTAAAAGAAGTAGAGATAAAAAGGTATCTTTTAAAAAGTGGAAGTCAAATCCTAGTGATGTAAATAGAAAGGAGCATAAACACTGCAAAATTAAGTGTAAAAATGTAAGAAGAAAAGCCAAAAAGGAGTTTGAAGAACAGCTAGCCAAAAACTCAAAAGGTAATAACAAAATGTTTTTAATTACATCAGAAATAGGAAGCCTGCTAAACAACCAGCGGGGCCCCTGGACGATCAAGATAAAAAAGGAGCACCTAAAGACGCTAAAATCATTACAGAGAAGTCAATGAATTCTTTGCTTCAGTCTTCATGGCTGAGGATGTTAGGGAGATTCCCAAACCTGAGTCATCCTTTGTCAGTGACACATCTGAGGAATTGTCACAGATTGAAGTCTCATTAGAGGAGGTTTTGAATTAATTGATAAATTTAACAGTAACAAGTCACCGGCATTAGATGATGTTCACCCAAGAGTTCTGAAAGAACTCAAATGTGAAATTGTGGAACTATTAACTATGGTTTGTAACCTGTCCTTTAAATTAGCTTCTATACACGGTGACTGGAAGATTGCTAATGTAATGCCAATATTTGAAAAGGGCTCTAGAGGTGATCCCAGCAATTACAGACTGGTAAGTCTAACGTCAGTACCGGGCAAGTTAATTGAAACAATAGTAAAGAATAAAATTGTCAGACACATAGAAGAACATAAATTGTTGGGCAAAAATCAACATAGTTTCTGCAAAGGGAAATCGTGTCTTACTAATCTATTACAGTTCTAAGACATAGTGTACTTAGATTTCCAGAAAGCCTTTGACAAGGTACCTCACCAAAGGTTCTTATGTAAATTAAGTTGTCATGGGATAAGAGAGAAGATCCTTTCATGGACTGAGAACTGGTTAAACAACAGGGATCAAAGAGTAGGAATAAATGGTAAATTTTCAGAATGGAGAGGGGTAACTGATGGTGTTCCCCAAGGGTCAGTCCTAGGACCAATCCTATTCAACTTATTCATAAATGATCTGGAGAAAGGGGTAAACAGTGAGGTGGCAAAGTTCACAGACGATAGTAAACTGCTCAAGATAGTTAAGACCAAAGCAGACTGTGAAGAACTTAAAAAAGATCTCACAAAATGAAGTGATTGGGCAACAAAATGGCAAGTGAAATTTCATGTGGATAAATGTAAAGTAATGCACATTGGGAAAAAAATATCCCCAACTATATACAATATGATGGGGGGTAATTTAGCTACTACTAATCAGGAAAGAGATCTTGGAGTCATCGTGGATAGTCCTCTGAAGACGTCCATGCAGTATGCAGCAGCAGTCAAAAAATGAAAAAAAGATGTTAGGAATCATTAAAAAGGGGATAGAGAATAAGATAGAGACTATTTATTGCCCTTATATAAATCCATGGTATGCCCACATCTTGAATACTGTGTATGGATGTGGTCTCTTCATCTCAAAAAAATATATACTGGCATTAGAAAAGGTTCAGAGAAGGGCAACTAAAATGATTTAGAATGGGTCCCATATGAGGAGAGATTGAAGAGGCTAGGACTTCTCAGCTTGGAAAAGAGGAGACTAAGGGAGGGGTATGATAGAGGCATATAAAATCATGAGTGGTGTGGAGAAAGTGAATAAGGAAAAGTTATTTACTTGTTCCCATAATATAAGAACTAGGGGCACCAAATGAAATGGATGGGCAGCAGGTTTAAAACAAATAAAAGGAAGTTCTTCACACAGCGCACAATCAACCTGTGGAACTCCTTGCCTGAGGAGCTTGTGAAGGCTAGGACTATAACAGGGTTTAAAAGAGAACTGGATAACTTCATGGAGGTTAAGTCCATTGATGAAAAAGGGAGGAGGTGTTGCCTATATATTAAAAATGTACACACTTGGACTGAGGTGGAGATGGACATAGGAGATGGAAGTGTTGAGAGTTTCTGGGTTAGGCTAAAAGGGGTAAAAAACACAGGTGATGTCGTGCTGGGAGTCTACTACAGGCCACCTAATCAGGTGGAAGAGGTGGATGAGGCTTTTTTCAAACAACTAACAAAATCATCCAAAGCCCAAGATTTGTGCTGATGGGGGACTTCAACTATCCAGATATATGTTGGGAAAATAACACTGCGGGGCACAGATTATCCAATAAGTTCCTGGGCTGCAATGCAGACAACTTTTTATTTCAGAAAGTTGAAAAAGCTACTGGGGGGAAGCTGTTCTAGACTTGATTTTAACAAATAGGGAGAAACTTGTTGAGAATTTGAAAGTAGAAGGAAGCTTGGATGAAAGTGATCATGAAATCATAGAATTTGCAATTCTAAGGAATGGTAGAAGGGAGTACAGCAGAATAGAGACAATGGATTTCAGGAAGGCGGATTTTGGTAAGCTCAGAGAGCTGATAGGTAAGGTCCCATGGGAATCAAGACTGAGGGGAAAAACAACTGAGGAGAGTTGGCAGTTTTTCAAAGGGACGCTATTAAGGGCCCAAAAGCAAGTTATTCCGATGGTTAGGAAAGATAGAAAATGTGGCAAAAGACCACCTTGGCTTAACCACGAGATCTTGCGTGACCTACCAAATAAAAAGGCATCATATAAAAAATGGAAACTAGGTCAGATTACAAGGATGAATAGGCAAATAACACAGGAATGCAGAGGCAAGATTAGAAAGGCAAAGGCACAAAATGAACTCAAACTAGCTATGGGAATAAAGGGAAACAAGAAGACTTTTTATCATTACATTAGAAGCAAGAGGAAGACCAAGGACAGGGTAGGCCCACTGCTCAGTGAGGAGGGGAAACAGTAACGGGAGACTTGGAAATGGCAGAGATGCTTAATTACTTCTTTGTTTTGGTCTTCACTGAGAAGTCTGAAGGAATGTCTAATATAGTGAATGCTTACGGGAAGAGGGTAGGTTTAGATGATAAAATAAAAAAAGAGTAAGTAAAAAATCACTTAGAAAAGTTAGATGCCTGCAAGTCACCAGGGCCTGATGAAATGCATCCTAGAATACTCAAGGAGTTAATAGAAGAGGTATCTGAGCCTCTAGCTATTATCTTTGGGAAATCATGGGAGACGGGGGAGATTCCAGAAGACTGGAAGAGGGGCAAATATAGTGCCCATCTATAAAAAGGGAAATAAAAACAACCAGGAAACTACAGACCAGTTAGTTTAACTTCTGTGCCAGGGAAGATAATGGAGCAGGTAATTAAAGAAATCATCTGCAAACACTTGGAAGGTGGTAAGGTGATAGGGAATAGCCAGCATGGATTTGTAAAGAACAAATTGTGTCAAACTATCTGATAGCGTTCTTTGATAGGATAACGAGCCTTGTGGATAAGGGAGAAGCGGTGGATGTGATATACCTAGACTTTAGTAAGGCATTTGATACAGTCTCGCATGATATTCTTATAGATAAACTAGGAAAGTACAATTTAGATGGGGCTACTATAAGGTGGGTGCATAACTGGCTGGATAACCGTACTCAGAGAGTAGTTGTTAATGGCTCCCAATCCTGCTGGAAAGGTATAACAAGTGGGGTTCCGCAGGGGTCTGTTTTGGGACCGGTTCTGTTCAATATCTTCATCAACGATTTAGATGTTGGCATAGAAAGTACGCTTATTAAGTTTGCGGACGATACCAAACTGGGAGGGATTGCAACTGCTTTGGAGGACAGGGTCAAAATTCAGAATGATCTGGACAAATTGGAGAAATGGTCTGAGGTAAACAGGATGAAGTTCAATAAAGATAAATGCAAAGTGCTCCACTTAGGAAGGAACAATCAGTTTCACACGTACAGAATGGGAAGAGACGGTCTAGGAAGGAGTATGGCAGAAAGAGATCTAGGGGTCATAGTAGACCACAAGCTTAATATGAGTCAACAGTGTGATACTGTTGCAAAAAAAGCAAACGTGATTCTGGGATGCATTAACAGGTGTGTTGTAAACAAGACACGAGAAGTCATTTTTCCGCTTTACTCTGCGCTGGTCAGGCCTCAGCTGGAGTATTGTGTCCAGTTCTGGGCACCACATTTCAAGAAAGATGTGGAGAAATTGGAGAGGGTCCAGAGAAGAGCAACAAGAAATGATGAAAGGTTTTGAGAACATGACTATGAAGGAAGGCTGAAGGAATTGGGTTTGTTTAGTTTGGAAAAGAGAAGACTGAGAGGGGACATGATAGCAGTTTTCAGGTATCTAAAAGGGTGTCATCAGGAGGAGGGAGAAAACTTGTTCACCTTAGCCTCCAATGATAGAACAAGAAGCAATGGGCTTAAACTGCAGCAAGGGAGATTTAGGTTGGACATTAGGAAAAAGTTCCTAACTGTCAGGGTAGTTAAACACTGGAATAGATTGCCTAGGGAAGTTGTGGAATCTCCATCTCTGGAGATATTTAAGAGTAGGTTAGATAAATGTCTCTCTGGGATGGTCTAGACAGTATTTGGTCCTGCCATGAGGGCAGGGGACTGGACTCGATGACCTCTCGAGGTCCCTTCCAGTTCTATGAGTCTATGACTATTAGCCAGAATGGGTAAGGAATGGTGTCTTTAGCCTCTGTTTATCAGAGGTTGGAGATGGATGGCAGGAGAGAGATCTGTTACCTGTTATGTTCACTACCTCTGGGGCACCTGGCATTGGCCACTGTCGTCAGACTGGGCTGAATGGACCTTTGGTCTGACCCAGTATGGCCATTCTTGTGCTTTCAAGAACATAACATAAGAACATAACTCCATTGTGTTAAACAATCCTTTACGGAGATACACGATAAATTATCTTACGTGAGGTTACCTCAAAAAAATAAACCCCAATCTCCCCCCCAAAAAAAAGCTCCAAAACCAAAATAAAAATACCAACTTATTCCTTCATAAATTTTCCCTATGGGATTTTGTGTTCTGACCATTATAAAGTTCTTCCTAATCCACACTCATAACAACATTTTAACCAGTTGAAATTAAGAACTAAAATTTTGTGGTTTATTTAATAATATAATCAATTACTTAGTCAACCCAGTATGCTTTGGTGGTAAGAAACTACTGTATGATTTCTTAGCACCATCTTAACTGCCAAGAAGCTTTTCCTTTCCATGTGGAAAAGCACTGCAGCCCATGATATTGTTCTCTCATGTGGACTTTATGGAAATTGCTAGATATAAATGTCATTCATTAAACTGGATAAACTCCTGGTATATGAATTGACTGGTAGTCCTTAGCCACACTATCTGTGGAACAGGAAAACTAGGCTTCATAAAGTTTAAACTAGTTCAACTGACTCTTTGAATCAATCTCTGCTGGTGATTTAATCTTCCAAAATTATTTGGGTAGAAATTGTGTTCTCTCATACTGACACATCTACACTATTCTCTTTACACAACGAGAAATCACCTTTGCCATTCTTTGGTTGAATGAGATCTTGCCGGGTCTTGATTGTGTATACCTTTTGTGCCACATATGCTGTATGAATGCATCTGTTCAGTTTTGGCTTCTGATCTATCAATGCTCAATCTTTTGGAATACGCAAAAAGAACTTTGACTCATGAGGGCAACAACATTTATCTTTTGTAAAAGCAAGTATGACTGTACAAGGAGCAGATGTGTGTGTCTATTAATAGCTAAGAAATATGGGTCAAATCCTGCGCTAGTTAGATCTTACACAACAACACTACCACTGACTTTAATGGAAATTCAACTAAGCAATAACTGAAGGATTTGTTCCTATTTAAAAATCTTAGAATAAAGAATTGTACATGAAAACAAATTAAAGTGAACGTATTGTTGTGTTCACAATATTGTGAGTAAAGCTACTGGAGTCCAGAAAATCCTGCATTATCTGTACATGAAAGTAATTAAACATTAAAGCATTAACATAAATATTAAGAATAAGAACTTTAATGAACCCTTACAGAATACAAATTAAGTCTACCAGTATGCTTGCCTAAACTCAGTACTATAAATATAAATGCAATAGAATCATGCACAAAAAAACTATAAAAGAGAGTAACTTCCTTCTAAAGAGAACCGGACAGAGGTGCAAACAGCAGAGTAAGATATACATGGAAGTAAATGCAATATAGTAAGTTATCTAATATAAATAATAACTGAAGCTCATTGGATCTGCATGCAGACAGCAAGCCAATTGGACAAATTTTGCCATACCTCAACCACATTGTTTTATTTTCTACTGACAGGTCCAAGTCACAAAATCAAGACCAGGGCAATAAAATTAAATTAACTTTTGATAAACTGTAAGGTAAACACTACAGAGTTAACAAAATTACAATATACTACTTTTTACCAGCTCACAATTCAGTATACAGTAAATAGGAGTTTTTCGTGCAATCCATCTCGCCTAACATTATAATTGCACAGAACTTGACAGCTTGCTTCAGAATTGGTTTGCATCACCTCAACTAGCTCTTAACAAGAGCATTATCTGATAAAAATCCTCTAAACTCATCTTACTAAAATTTCTTAAAACACACCCAGCTCAGAAACTTAAGTTAACTAGACAAACACGCAGAACTTTCTTTCTTTCTTGCATTAGATTGACCCATATTTTAAATACAAATTTTGTTTGGGTTTTTTGGGGATGGTTTATTTTTTCTTAAGTAAATCAGGCAGTTTTAAAGTGGGAAGTTATATCTAGGTATTTATACTTTCTTCCTGAAATTCTATTCCTGGCTCAGCTGTATCAATCTGAACTTCATCAGGTTTATTTTATATTGAAATGGCCTGTATGGCCATGGATAAAACAGAGTTTCTCAGATAACTGATAAACAATAAGACACTTTTTGTTTGACAACCATTCGAAATGTTCCACTGAATCACCAAGCCTATGTGCAAGTTGCATATTGTCTTATGACTTTTTCAAGATTTTTTCCATAAAACTGGCCTAATATTATTAATAGCCATCATCATCTATATTATTATAGAACCTAGAGCCCCATTCATGGATCAGGACCCCATTGGTGCTTGTCACCATAAAAACAGAACAAAAATATAGACCCTGGCTCCAAAGAGCTGACAATCTGACCAGCTCCAAGTAAGATCAAAATTTGCAAATGTGATTGTTTTTCAGTGTTAACCGTAACCTGAAAGCGAACACTGTGAATCGTTATTCTTCTTGCCAGAAGTATCAAAGAACTTTAAAAAAATTGGATCAATCACAATGTATCAAATTGGGGAGGATTTGCTCAGTAAATATTGCCTGAGATTGTTTATGTAGTGTAATAGATGTTGGTGTTGGTACCAGGATATAGAGAAACTGGATGAGTGAGTTAATATCTGTTATGGGACCAACTTTTGTTGGTAAGAGAGACAAGCTTTTGAGCCGCACAGGAGCTCTTCGTTAGGTCTATGAGGCTTGAAAAGTTTGCCTCTCTCTCACAACAGAAGTTGGCCAAAAAAAGATATTACCTGTCCCACTTGTCTCTCTAGAGATTGCTTAAGCATTTAAAAATCATACAAAATCATATTTCAGGGTCCAAGCCACCCTTCTCACTCCTGTCCATTACAATCATAACACTATGCACAGAGTTTGTTTTCAGATTTTCTAGAGAGTAAAAGAGAGATTGTATGGGGTACCTCCAATACTACTCATGAGGAATTCGTCACCTAAAAAATTAAAAATTTGGAGCACAATATTTAAAATTCTGCATATTTTATTTGTCAAAATTAAGCAATATAATCATGCTGGTTTTCAATTACTTTTGGTAATTTATTTAAACTACAATACAATGGATGGAGAATGGGAGTGGGGAGCACTGGAGGAAATCCCCAAACCCCCTTTGTCTAAAGTAAGTAGCTTGGTTTGACCCTTATTTCTAGTTATTAGTCAATAAATATATGCAACCATATGCTCAGTGTTACAGCATAGGCAACTGGAGCGCAAGTGAGGGTTGGGGAAATTAAACTCACAATTTATATTGGCTACTGACCATCTCCAAAAAAGTAGAAACAGTTCATGGAGCACATTTTGATAAGAAATTTTTTCAGTCCAAAACTTTAGACCAGTTCTAGTCACTAATGCACCATAAGCATATATAAGGCCATACTGTCCTTTACACCACTCTGGCAATGTAAAGGAGCCTTAAACCTTTACATCTGTTTTATACTTCTGGGGGAAATTCACAAAGACAAGGGGAACACTCACCAAGCAGGCAGGCAGTTACATTCTGCTCTGCCTGAGGAGACGAGACTGCACCACACCCACCTCCTCGGAAACACTCAAAGGCCTGCCTCTCCATGCTGAGCCAAAAGGGACAGAATCCCTCTCTCTCCACACACACAAACACACCACACCAGCCCAGCCCCCTGCTGCGGTGATTTACATCTCTACCAGCTTTTCCGAGCACTTGAACTGACCTGCCTGAGCTGCCAGGGAGGAGTGCATGACAGCTCTTGTGGCTTCCCCTTTGCTTCCCAATCAGAAGTAATTTTTTGGTGGGGAAGCAAAGAAATCTGGGAGGGGACATGAATTCTGCACATGTGTAATGATGCAGAATTCCCCCAGGACAATTCAAAACTTATCAGTTTCTTGTTATAGAAAAAGGAGGTCTGTACCCAGCCTCCAGTAGCAGATGAAGTGGAGCCCAATTGCTGTACCAGTTTTTCAATGAACAATTCTTCAGACAAGCCAGGGGGAAATGAGTCACTATCCCCCATCTACCAAAGCTTTGTATTTGCTTTCTGGTAAGTGTTTAGCTACATCAATTAATCACTATCCCCTTAAGGTGAGGTAAGTATTATCCCTCAGCAGAAAGGTAACTTGAATAGGTTATAGGGACAGTCAGTTTTAGAGCTAGGATTAGATTTAAGAGTCCCTTGTTCTCAGTCTGATGCTTAGTTTGCTCAGTCAGGTTGGCTCTCGCTATTGGCTATACTCCTTGTGATCAGTCACATTGGTTGTCCAGCAGAGGAGCTGGCACAGCTGTTGGAGGGGATCTTGCAATGAGCTAACATAGTGAGTGGGACCCTCTCACCCACAACCACCCTAGATTGGCTCTATGCTCTCTTGGGGGTGGGGGTGGGGGTGGAAGGAAAAATCATATGATAGCCATAGCTCAGTAGTTTGGTACCATTAAATATTTTAGCATGTTGGAAGACAAAATGTTCTAAACATGTAAACATTTAATAAAAGGTTAATATATAACACAAATCAGCACCAAGTCAAAGACTGTGAGAACATAATAAAAAAACATGAATTACTATGAATTCAATTATCTGTCATCCATTGTACTTTGGTTAGTAACCAAAAATCTTGTTCTAAAGGGATATTCCATACTCAGAACTATCAGTAACGCTTTTCTTGAATTTTCTGTAATATTACTTTCATCAGCAGCTTGTCTACTTATACTTTTGAATTATCGCAGGTTCCTGAAACGTAAAAACTTTACCAAAGAAATAAAACAAATGGATTTCTAATTCACAAGATTAGCCCCAAGCTATACCGCTATTATTTTGCCATAATACAACTCCTCTGGTTAAAGGAAGATTTAATGTGTTGAGATATTGTGTCCATCATACAGGCTCGGTGCACTGAAGTCTATATTTATCTGCTCACTATTGATTTGCTATGCTCTAAAGTTTGAGATAAACTCAGACACTTTAGGGTGGCTTACTGTATCTTTAACTGAGGGATCAAAATATTATACAAAACCTAGAGAGAAAAAGCTCCTTACCATGAAGAACAACATTTAATTATGAGGATTGTTATTTTGTCATGAGCATCATCTAACAGCATTCCCAGAGACTCACCTAGTCACTACTGTAAACATATATAAGAAGACAGAGATATTTTGGTCAGCTTGGTGCCTTGCTCCCTGAATAGTAGCCAAATAAAACAGCAGCTATAAACACTGCAACTGAACATTCTATTTCACAGGAACAATTAACTTTAATTACAAATATCAAGCCTCCCAAAATGTCTGTGAGTTGATATTAGAGGATAAAGTAGCTTTATTCCCATTTATATAGGGGAAATTGGCATGAAAATGTTATGTAAATTATCTGTGGGAGCTAATGCCAAATATTGGAATAGATTTGGATGCTAGAAGTTCTGGCTTCTAGGCTCTACCTACTAGACTTGCTCTCTCCATGACTATGAATGTACCACCATTTAAAAAAAAAGTAGCCTTTTTTGAGGGAGAAAGGCCCCAATCAGATGTAAAACCCCACAAATAAACAAAAAACCCCGCAGATTAAAAGACTAATACTTGCCAGGAATCTCAGGCTGAAATTTATGTTTGCTAATAATATTAACAATAAGGCAAACCTAGGAAGGTGATAAATTTGGAGTTTGGGATGTGTGTGCTCTCCTTCCCCCTCCTCCCTACCCAGCCAGTTTACAAATAGATAAGTGAATGTACCATACCAAAAGCACTTACCCTAGTCATTTAAGGGCTTGATCTTGTCCTATTTATTTCTACAGTTTATTACAATGGGAGCAGGATTGAGTACTGATGACTGAACCCTACCACTGATCATCTCATTAATTTGAATGAGTTAATTTTAAAGCCTAGATGGGACTATTAATCTTAAACAACTAAAGGAGACTTCACAAGAACATAATCTGATTAAATACTACACATTTACTCTAAAAAATGAATGAAGTGTCTGTATTAAAAATAACTCCTCCAAAAGTCGAAGAAAATCTTTTTGGGGGAGAAAAAACATCAAATGTTATGTGGCTCTCTTTTCATTAACTCCAGTTAAAGTTAATGAAAAGATGCTCACTGAATGCAATGGAGGGGGATCTGACCAGTAATTAATAAATCACATAAATTATGCCACACAAAACAATTTTTTTGGTCTAAGTATCAAAGTGGATGAAGAGAATGCAGGGTATATAATAGTACATATTACATATCTATCTATATATAGCATTTAGTAATATTTCAAGAATCCATACTTGAGAATGTATTCAAGCTGGCTAAGTATGCATGTCACATCGGTTGAAAACTGGCTGCCTAACCATAAACAAAGGATAATGATAAATGGCACAGCACCAAACTGCAATAAGGGATCTGATGCGGTATCATAGGGATGTGTGTTAACTCAGTTTTATTTAACAGCTTTTTTAATGAACTGACAGGAGGCTGCAGGAAGAGAGCAGAATGATGGTCAAATTCACAGGTGGTGCTAAATCTCATGAGCACCACTGAAAACAGAGAAAGGGGATTTAGAGATGTTAGAAATATTGGCAGAAAGGGGATTTTTAGCCTGGAGAAACATAAGCTAATGCATCTGAGGGAAAGTATTCCAAAACAGAGAGCTTTAGTATAGTAAGATATTTAGTAAACTCTTATAACCATGGGAAATTTTGGGGAACATGAAAAAGAGAGTTGTCATGTGAACCCTGCAGGGTTTGGTTCTCGGAGGTTCTTACATCGAACTCTCCAGGTTTGCTCAGAGGCGTTGGCAGCAAGCCAACTCCCAGATAGTCACTGAGAGATCTGAATGATGAACTTGAACCTCCTAGGGGGAATATCTCATCATCCTGCCTACACAACACTTACACTTGAGGTTATGTGACCTGGCTGGCCCTCAGCTGACTAAAGTGAGCGTTTGCTAAGTCACTGCACATTTGTTGCAGTGGAGAAAGGACACAGACACATCCTGCCCACCAGCAAGCCCTTTATGGACTGATGATAACAGTCCAGCCCCCAGAAGAGTTAGCGAGGAGGAAGGAAAAAAGTAAGAGTACATACATATTCCTGACACTCACACCAAGACCCATGATGGAGTGGGTGGGGAGAGAAAACAAGGCAAATCTGGTACACAAATAGATCAAATGTATGAAGTGAGGGTCCTCCGAGATTTGTTGAGTGGAGAAGAGTGGTTTCACAAACCTGTTGTGACCAGGCCCAGAAGTTTGCAAATACAATAAACTCACCATATGTACAAATGGCTAATGGCTGTTCTTTTGCCCAGAACAGACAAAATCTAATGTTGTTTGAGCTGCATACACAAAAGCCATCATCATAAACCGGAAAGTGATATCTCCCTCTACACACCAAAGGTGAGGCTGAACACATTAGGACATTCTGCACACATCAATACCCAAAGGAATTGGAAATCGCAGTGAATTCAGAGACAAACCACAGCACCTAGCTCAAGCCCAAGTCCAAGGCATTTCATCACCTATCTCACCTGTGGTGCTCAGAATCAGGACACACCTAACCTCCACAAACACCTGGTGATGGTGGTGCCGTTTCCCCATTGTAACCTGTAGGTCTGTGGTTAGAGCATTTCCCCAGGACATGGGAGACCTACTTTCATAATCCCCCCTCTGTCTGATGTGGAGCAGAGACTCATAGATTATGAGTCTATGAGACTCAGACTCATAGGAGCAGAGACTCATAGACTTTAACGTCAGAAGGGGACCATTATGATCATCTAGTCTGACCTGCACAACACATGCCACAGATCTCACCCACCCACCTCCTGTAACAAACTCTTAACCCTATGTCTGAGCCACTGAAGGCCTCAAATCGTGGTTTAAAGAGCTCACGGTACAGAGAACCCTCCAGCAAGTGACCCGTGCCCCATGCTGCAGAGGAAGGAGGAAAAGCCTCCAGGGCTCTGCCAATCTGCCCTGGGAGGAAAATTCCTTCTCGACCCCAAATATGGCGATCAGTTAAACCCTGAGCATGTGGGCAAGACTCTCCAGCCAGGACACCCAGGAAAAAAATTCTCGTAGATCCCACCCCATCTAACATCGCATCACAGGCCATTGGCCATATTTACCTGCTACAAATTAATTGCCAAATAGGCTATCCCATCATACTAGCCCCTCCATAAACTTATCAAGCTTAGTCTTGAAGCCAGATGTCTTTTGCCCCCACTGCTCCCCTTGCAAGGCTGTTCCACCACATTCACTCCTCTGATGGTTAGAACCTTCATCTAATTTCAAGTCTAAACTTCCTAGTGTCCAGTTGTATCCATTTGTTCTTGTGTCCACATTGGTACTAAGCTTAAATAATTCCTCTCCCTCCCTCCCTCCTGGTATTTATCCCTCTGATACATTTATAAAAGAGCCAGCATATCTTGACCCTAGCACTTTCAGGTCTTCAGGTTTGTGCCCTGGCCCTTAAGTACTCTAGGAAAGTATGTACCAGTCTTCCCTGTTGAAGCTGCTACACCTTGTATAAATAATCACTGAAACAGGAACATGGGCATCTCACTTCCAACGTGAGTGCCTTAACCCCTGGGCTATGAAATCAATTTCATTCTGCCTGTGACTATTTAATGATTTTTAGAAAGTGGAATTGCGTCAACAGTAGAGATCGGGAAGACGCACCCCTAAATATCCTACAACTCAGTGGTCAGGGCAAAGAACTACGAGGTAGGATACCTAGGTTCAAGTCAGAAAGGGGATTTAAACCTAGAACTCTAACATCCTGAGTTAGTGCTCTAACCACTAGCTTATAAAGATGGGGTTGGCAACAGCACCACCACTTGCCTTGTATGTGAGGTTAGGCATTGCCTAACAGATCAGGCCCACAGGTGAGCTAAGTAGGGTAACACCTAGTTTGCGGATCTCACTTGTGTTCAGGCTTGAGCTAGGTAGCTGAGTACATGCCCAGCAGCAGAAATCTAGGGATTTAGAGTCCTAGGTGTCAACAGGATTAGGCAGCAGCTCAGTGGGTGTTTGAAGATCTAAATTTTGGATTGAGGCACCTAAAATGGCAGATAGGCACCAAAATCCTTTTGTGAAAGCAGCACACTGTGCCTTATCTGTATCCTCCCCTCAGCATTGCTTCTCTATCCAACATGATGGGCTTGGAGACTTCTATGTGTGCAATGTAGGGAAAGAATTCAAACTGGAAATCATTGAGAGCTACTGATGTCAGCTGAAAGGCACAACCAGCAATCAGAATATGGCTTTGAACAATCAGTACCCAGCCCTGCACCAATGAATTATGGGTTCATCTTAATATTCATGATGTATTTTGGTTAAACATTTTATTTTTAATAGGCTTATTAAAAAAAAAAGAACAAAACAATGAATCTCTGAATAGCTTATTTAAGCGGTGCTGGGATCCTGTTCTCATCCGCCTACAGAAACACATTCACAATCTTGACAAACAATGGACCCATTACTTCTCCACTGGCCTTCACTAGCCAGAAAGGACAAGACTGCAACTCACACATTGTATCAGTAAACAGCTACAGCACCTCCGTAGCCTCTGTAATACTGGCTGTAACTCAAGCAAAGAGGACATAAGCTCACGTCCTCTCCACATAGGGTTGAGTTTCCATAGCAATGGATAGCTCAGTTCAAATTTGAACTTCGTCTGCAAAGTAACATGAAAGCTCTCCACAAGGAAAAAATCAGTCTGCAACCAAGTGGACACAGTGAGGATTCAATCACTCAGCACAGTTCTGCTGTGCGAGATGTTGGAGAAGTGAAGAAAGGCAGTTTCTTCACTTTCTCCACAGCCATGACAATTTTTAAATATTCTGTATACTGCAATCAAATTAAGGATAAGATATGGCTAGTGTAGCATGTAGGTTGCCACACACTAATAAAAAAAGAGCCTTCTGGGTTGATTAGGTTCCTCACTATACTGGTGTGGGAATCACCAAGACTGGTAACACAATTATTTTAATATCCATGTAGATGATTCAACCCAAAATTCCATGACGGCCATGATAATCATTCTACTGTCTCAGGTAGTTGTAGGCTCCATTCATAAGGCTGGACATGCTTTGGATCAGGTGTCTGAACTTGGGGTAGAAGGCAGAGAGATTGATATTAACATCTTTCTGTCAAGGACTGACTATTATTTTTAAAGTTAGGGTATACCAGTCCCAATGGGATGACTGACGTTTTGACAGTTTGCCTTCAGAAGTTGATGAACCATTTGAGTTTCTGAGCAGCTACAAGGGATACAATTGTTCTCTCTATGGATAATTTGGTAGGAATTTACAACAATCTCTTGTCCTTCATTATTGATACGAAGGCTCCTTGCCATCAGCTTTGTCCTCACAGGTCACCTTGATTATAGATTACCTGAGACAGAAGTAGTAAGAGGAAAAATGACAAGCAAGTCTGGGGCAGAAGTCTCATGCTGATGTTGGTCTTTCGAAGGTCCCAGCTGTTACTGTTGGGTACTCAGACAAACTCCAAGAACAGACCTGCTTTCCCCCATGGAGCACTCTTCCTTACAGTTCCCTGCTTTTTCACCAATTTGTCTCCCTCCACAAAACCAGTCCAATCACACCTTCAAAACACAAGATATCGCATCACAAATTTAAAAAGCAAAACCCCCTGCAGATAAATTTCACTAATGCCTCACAGTCCTGAGGGATGGCGGCAGTGATGGTTGATAAAGGTCTTCCCTTCAGTTCCCCATCTGTAAAATGGGGACAATGGTGCTTTCCACTATCAGAGAAGTGTTATGAGGATTAACACACTACAGATTGTGAGGTTCTCAGATGCTATGGTGATGGGAACCATAAGTACCTAAGGGTATTGCTACACAGCAGACAGGAGGGTTCTTCCCAGCAAAGGTACATAGACACATGCTAGCTCCCATTGAGCTAGCACGCTAAAAATAGTTATCTGGCAGAAGCAGCACAAGCTAGCTGTTTTGAGTATAACCCCACCCAACCTGAGTACCTGTTCATGCACTTAGCCTGAGCCACTGTGCCCACACTGCTAATTTTAACACACTAGCTCAAGGAGAGGTAGTGCATGCCTGTCTACCAGCACTAGGAGGCATCCTCCTAGCTGCTCTGTAGACATAACCCTAAGACAGATTCCTTTGACAACTCTTCTTGGCAGGAATGGATTTAGGGTCAGGCTGCAAGTAGAAAATTAACACTGGCCCTAATCTATATCTATCCCTATCCTAATTTGAAAGCTAACACATTATCATTGTAGGCATTCAGCAAGAATTTAAATTCATCATATTTTCTAATCACAGTTATTGAAAAAAACAGTAATGGCTCTATTATGCAATATAATCAGGTAGTATTTAAAACCCTGTGTGTATAGTCTAAAGGAACTATAATGGTGGGAAAATGTCAATGAACCTCAATTCAACACCAAAAAGATCAAAGTATATATGCAGTACATCCAGGACTGGAGACAGGTAACAAGGATTAGCTGTAGTAAAGCTCTTATACATTTCTGAAAAGAGCTTGTGGATAAGTAAAGGAAAGGTAGAATTCACTTTGACAAACAAGGTAGTGGATCAAATTCATCCTTGCTATACTACACTGAAGCCCAATGGAGATACCAGCAGGGATAAACTGACCCCCAAGTGAAGACAAATTTTACCCCTGATGTCTGAACATTTTATTATAAAGTTTTAGCACAGGAAACAACGAAGCTAAAGGGAAGTGTACAGAATCTAGTGAATCACTTAGATAACCTAGTGAAAATCTTGAGACTCTGGCATATAGCAAAATATAATGAAAGATTAAAATACGATGCAGGCAAAGGACCTTCATCTTTGACAGAATAATGTTCAGATAACATCTGTTGATCTAAGAAAACATATAGGGTTAATCTGGATTGAAGGCAGACAGAAAGTTTTAGTAGTGATTACTAACTACATCATAAGTCAGTGGTTTTCAACTGGGGATCTGCAGACTATATCTAGAGGAGCCCGTGAAGGGTGACTATGAAATTAAAGTTTTAGACCCCAGAAAAGTACGTGAATATCCCCAGCTACAGATCAAAACCTGGAAGCATTGTTGTTACCATAGAAGCCCACAGTTCAGCACCCTTTCTTGCGCTGTATCAAATGCCGTGCTAAGCACATGCAACATTTATAGTTCAATTCTGTTCAGTCCGTTTTCAGTCTAAGACTTTTATGGTAGGTATTCACAGACCACAGGCTGAATTTCCAAAGAGGTATGCACCTCCATTCCAAAACTTCTTTTTAGGAGTCTGCAGATGATAACAGGTTGAAAACCACTGTCATAAGCTATATTTATTACTCATTGAACTCTGACAGACACTGAAATAGCAAATACCTCCCGAATGGCCACATGTGCAAGAATTAAAACAGTGCAAGTATCAAGTTTGAAAATTAGAGGATATATTCCTATCTAGAAATAGCAGAACAGGAATCCATGAAAAATTGACCAATATTATATAAATTAGAGAATCTAAAAATAGCTTCAAAATATGCAGAGATAATTTTTAGTTCAGGATTAGTGTTCCAAGCAAGGATTAAAAAAATATTATTCACTCTTAAACTGTTTCTCAGCACACCAATATCAAGAAAAATGTTTCCATAATCATAACCAATTTCATGTTGAATAGCTCAAATCAGGTTAAAAAAAGTCGAGACACTATGAAGACACAGAATTTAAATTCTGTTGAACAAAGTCCTCAGTTTGTAAAGGATAAAAATATTTTAGAGGTTTTGTCATTTTCAGGGGGGTGTATGCTTCTTCAATGTATGTGTGTATACATCTTCATGGACCAATATATTCCTAAAAATGACTCAATTATTGCATGCATCAATACAAGGGGAGAAGTTATCCCTTACTGGCATGCTTTTATACTTAAATATTCAATAAACCAACCAGCTTTTCAAGTTTTATAAGAAATGGAAAAGATATTAAAGAAAACTACTGAATTATAAAACATTTGGTATAGTCAGTTTGTAAAGACTTACTGCTAAATTTCACCTTGGCATTTAATTGAAAGTTATTAGGTGATTTTGCCTTTAAAATTTTAATAGGCAACTAAACTGAACATTGTACACAGTAAGCATCTTAATGTTTTATTCATTGAATTCTTTATACAGAGTACGTTTCACTGATATTTAATTCACTGCAGTATTGTTGGTGGTGCAACACAGGATTACATTAATTATAAACAAAGAACAAAGATCTGACTTTTTAAAATTTTATATATATATATTTTTTTTCAGTTGACAAATAGCATCACAATTACTGTATAAAAACTGAAATCACCATGGAAGCTAAGGCCTACATTTTTTTAAATCTCCAATTAAGTTTCCCTCTGTATATATTTACCAGAGATATTAGGAACAAATTCCAGTACTTTGAAAATAAACAAGTCTATGGTAATTTCTAGCAACCACTATTCAAGAAATGAAGAAAACATACAAGATAAAAATGTTTCTCTTCATTCAAGTCAGAAATCTGACACCTATTCGCACTATGTATGTTCAAAATCCACAAAGTTGTGTATCTAATGAATTTTAAAATAATCTGTAAAACATTACTTAACAAAATGCCACTTTTCAAACTCAGTGTGGGATTTTTAAAATATTCAAAGAAGAATCTACTGAAAGAACACATTTAAAAACAATACATTTTAGTAGCAAAATTTGCCTATAACAAAATACATAAAATACTAATCCGAGTTAAAGCGTGTGAGACGCTCAAGACGTCACGTTTATCAAGATACTGCTCTTATGATTATTGTAAAAATGGTCATTTAAAAAATTTAAAGCAATGCTTTTCGTGGTTTGAACTTTAATTATAACAATTATAAGAGACAATTCCATTAGCCAAACTACAGAGAATCTGTATGGAATGACATTCTTCCTTGCTTTATAGCAGTACTAAAGATTACCTATAAACTTCATTTTAAAATAGCAATGGTATAATTTTCTAGTATCTTTATTTTCTGTTCTATATATATAGCCATATAGTGTTTTAATATTAATCAAAAGCAGGGGTCGGCAACCTTTTAGAAGTGGTGTGCCGAGTCTTCATTTATTCACTCTAATTTAAGGTTTTGTGTGCTAGTAATACATTTAACATTTTTAGAAGGTCTCTTTCTATACGTCTATAATATATAACTAAACTATTGTTGTATGTAAAGTAAATAAGGTTTTTAAAACGTTTAAGAAGCTTCATTTAAAATTAATTTAAAATGCAGAGACCCTGGACAGGTGGCTAGGACCCGGGCAGTGTGGCACTGAAAATCAGCTTCTGTGCTGCCTTTGGCATGCGTGCCATAGGTTGCTTACCCCTGATCTAAAGACTACACAAGAAATACTGACAATGTCACCAAGTAGGTGTGTCATGCCAAGCTTTTTTTTTTTTTTTTAAATGAACCTTTCAGTAAGAGTTAATGACAATTTCTAACCAGGCCAAATACAAGGGCGGCATTTTAACAACTCCGTATGGAATAAGGGATGCAGTTGTAATAGAATACATAAAAACAGATGATATTGCAAATATTTTTGATCTATAATAAGCTTAACTTGAAATGGAGTTGTGGAAATGTATTTGTAACATAAAAATAGATAATTTTGTAATCAAAAATCAAAGATGAACTTAACATCATGGCCAACTAAACATATACTTCCACGCAGGAAGTAGAAAGTTAAAAATGAAATTCACAACACAAAGACTGAATATAGTTTTCTTTTTAGCCTACTTCCAATAGAAATAGTTTGGTTTGTTTCCTGTACAGTTTGATGCTTTGTCTATACCATATATAGTAGAAAAATAAATTCTTTAGCAACCTAGAAACAGTTTATAAAACTCTTGAAGTTTAATTTTTCTTTGCTAAATATGCCAATGTCAGACTGACACCTATAAATAAAAGCTATGTAGACAACAGATGCAGTGTAAAACAAGTTAAGAATACTACAATTTACAAGACAGACTTTATTATTGTACTTTATCAATTCCTGTATGCTTTGCGACAGGACTAGGGCTTTTTGTTCTTGTTTTCTTAGAAAAGATAATTACTTGCAAGAATATAACACAAATATCAAGATAATTTATCATATACATGTACTTCAACAGCAGCCTTGTTTATGGTATCATCTTAATCTAGAATGATAATCCAAGTCATAATTAGAAGTACAATACCTAGGACATAATTGGGAAAGGCAATTTTTATTTTAGGAAAATGGAGTAAATCAAAAACTCTTAAGAGCCTTAATTCTCAAAATCATCTATTTACTATAATACATAGAAGATGATCTTAAAATCTCATTATGAATGAAGATTACAACAGTGAACATCATAAAGCTTTTTTAAACTACACATAAGATATCCTAGCAGCTGAGTGAACAGAATTTATTTTTTTCCTTTCCAGACCCAAACCCAAAAAGCTATAATTTGAGCATGAAATAAAAAAACTGCTAAAAGTCTCACAAATATTTTTTACTTATGGCCTCCCCTCAATTCTGCTACAATGTGTAGTCTTCTAAAACAGTTACCACCAATTAAATGTTTAAAATTTTTTTTTAAAAAGCAGCACTCTTTTAAAGCAAAATTGGTACCAATGTCAAAGAAAAAAGTAATAACTAAAAATGGTGCAAAAAGTCAGTAATTTTGAATTTTTAGTACAACATACGACAGAAAAAATATGAATACAAATTTGAGATTTTATATATACACTCTAAAGAGGTTAATTGTCAGTACCGAAAGTATTTATTGCTATATATTAGCAATGCATTTTTGTATATCTTTAAAGGGCCACATAAAAATAGATTTAAAGAATAGATTAAACTGAAGTCCTAGATTAAAACATTGTTTGGTTTACAGAATTTTACTACAACAAAGTTCATGTTTATGTATGAAAAGTTATATAACCTTGTATGAAAATGTCATGAACTATTTTCTACACACTAAATGTGTTCCCAAGTGGGAAAAATTAAAATATCTAAAATATATTAGATTAAGTTTACAAGACCATCAATGATCTTTTAAACATGCAGCTGTTTACAGAATTAACAGTATTACAAAATGTTTAATTCAGTAATGGAATGTAAGGAAATAACTAGGAGACATCAAAATTTTTGTACAATATATGAAACTCACTTTTACAACAAGCATGTCCTTGGTATTGTGCTGTAAGAAATACTATGCAAGTTCAACAAATTGTCCACAGGTTTACTTAGAAGTAAAGATGAAAGGTGCAGGATTGTAATATTTTCAACAGTGCATTTTGCATTTTTTCAAAAACCATCCCCAGCATACTATAGCATAAGTAGCCAGGAGGTTACAAAATAAACTACAGCTGGGCTTCAGTTGTCTACACAGAATGCCTGAATGTGAATAACTCTGACAAAAATAGCACATTAAATAACAAAAACAGCCATAAAGCAGGCTGTAAGCACTGAATGTATCATAAATGTGATCTTTTAAATCATTAAATTTCTATAGAAAAATTTTATTCACAATATATTGTGACAAACTGCCACAGGAATGATATAGTGATTGCGACAAGGTTTCATGCAGCAGCAGCTTTGCACTTTATAGCTATTTTTGTTTTTAAAAATTAAACCTCTCCAGTCATGCTTATCCCATGGTTCTGATCTGCAGTGTGTATGAATGAAGAAATACAGTATGGGTTGTAACAAAAATGTCCCATCAGTTTGGATGTGGATTATTTTTCATAAATATGAAGTACATACTGAATCCTGAAACATGCATGTCTTGCTTTATTTTCTGTCCAACGCCAGGCTGCCTGCATCTTCTTCTATTTATATAATACCAAGAGGATCTGCTTGTAATTGTGGTTGTATCAGCTGAGGTTGCAATGGTGGTGGTAACTGAAGTGGCACCATTGGTTCCACCATCTGCACTGTGGTGGATGGTGGTGGCTGACATGCCACAGAGTTGGAGGTTTCTACAATCTCTCCATTGCAAAAGAAAAACTGGCACTGTTGAATGAAGGTCTCTATAACTGACTGGTGAATCTTGGTGGTAGACAGGAACTCCCGGTTTTCGAAATCAGGTCTCATCAAAGTTGGCCAGAAACAAATTGATAAGTTATCAGCAGTCATAAGATTGGTTCTATTTTGCTGGCTAACCCTGAAATGAGAATAAATTTTCAGAACACGTTCACAAAGAACAATTAAAAATGATATACAAACAGGTCTGATTTCAAATATTTTCATAAACATGAACTTTAATGCAAAAGAATATTTTTACAAATATCTATTAAAACAATAGCATTCTTAGATGTTACACTGATGCAAATCCAGAAATGAATATTTCAGATTTAACAGCTAACAGATAAGACTTTGACTCGGTGTTTTGAATCTGAATCACGGTGGAAATTAAAATGCAAGAAGTTATCCCTCATTTTAAAGAAGTGACAATGAATGTATATGTTAGAGTCTAGCAACTCTCAGAGGATTTCCTGCCCTGCAAGGTAAAATCCATTAGCTCTGCATAACATTTGACCTTTGTGCTGAGAGGGGTAGCTACGGGGGGGCTATGGCAAATTTTGGAGTGACTATAGCTCAAATAAGACCTCCCCTAGCACCACCCCGCCTGCGTGTCTTTTAAATTATAAATTACTTTTTTTTTTGCCTATCTCAGTGTTTTGATTGGTCTTCGGTTTAATGCAGCTCTATAGCTGCTGAACAATCAAGCCCTCTAATACTGTCTCAGCCTCAGGGGCAGCCTTAGGGAAAATGGCACCCCCGTGCAAACTTCTATTTTGGCACCCCTTCTTTGGAGACAGGGTGGGGTTGGATCGGCTCAGGCTGTCAGCCCCAGCATGTGCGAGGCTAGGGCTTACAGGTGGAACTCCGCCATGCATGGGGGCTTACAGCTCACAAGCCCCACATAAGAACCATGCAACCCCCCGTTTGAGGACCCCTATTCTAGAAGAAAAAGACGACAACATGCCTATACAAAGAGGAATCTACATTTAGTGATATCTATATATCAAAAGAAAAAAGCAAGATTGAAATATTTCATTTCATTATAGGCTTTTCATATTAGCCAGTGATAAAATAGTGTCTGAAATTAAGCCGTGCTATTAAGCAAATTCCCACTGTTATCAGTAGGTGTTTTGCTTACATCAAGATGCACAAGTTGAAGTGCAACATGTGTCCCCTCACAGTTACTTTGAGAAATATACACTGTTGAAAGCTAGATGATTCTGCCATGTCATCACTAGCTAAGGTGAAAACAACAGTATAAATAGGAGTAAGATTAACTTTTATTTTTTAAAATGTTTAAATTTAATTTAGCTGGGCAAAGCTGGCAAAATTTTTTTGCGAAATCAATGGAAAAGTTTTCACCCATTCATTTTGAATGGTTTGAGCTCTCCCAATTTTATTTTTCACAAAATTTCAAAAGTCCCATTTTTTAAAACTTTCTCTTGAGAAATCTACTCCCAACTTGATGTTTCAGTTTTACATCTTTGACAGCTTGCGCAAAAGCACTACAGTAGCTTGACTTCCAGCTGATTTCATTTGTTAAGTTCTGAAACTCAAGTTCAAGACGCTAAAAAGATGTTTTTAGCTTGGCTGGGGAATGGGAGAATCTATAATACAAACAGTTGAGGCCAGGACAGCATTTTGCTTTTTGTTCTGCAAGATGGAAGCTGTTGAATGAAGCGTCATAAAGTGAGCTGGAAAGAATAAAAAAGGTACCAATATGCTGCTTCAGTGATTATCCTGAGACTCAGAGAAATCCTCCAAACTGAGGGAAAAAACTAACTGTATTGTACATTTCAGATATTTTTATAGATTGATAGTTATTGTACATCAGTGGCCTCCAACCTTTTTACACCCAAAGATCACTTTTTGAATTTAAGGGCAACCCAGGATCTAGGATGACCAGATGTCCCGATTTTATAGAGTGAGTCCCGATTTTGGAGTCTTTTTCTTATATAGGCTCCTATTACCCCCCTGCCCCGTCCCGATTTCTACATTTGCTGTCTGGTCATCCTAACTCTGTTCCTTCCCCAAAGCCGCGCCCACTCCACCCCACTCTCTGTCACTCGCTCTCCCCCACCCTCACTCACTTTCACCAGACTGGGGCAGGGAGTTGAGGCTCAGGAGGGGGTGCGGGCTCTGGGCTGGGGCTGAGGGGTTTGCAGTGTGGGAGGGGGCTCTGGGCTGAGGGCTGGGGTGCAGGAAGGGGTGAGGGATGCAAGCTCTGGGTGGGTGTTGGGGTGCAAAAGGGGGCTCTGGGCTGTGGCAGAGAATTGAGGTGCAGCAGGGGGTGCAGGGCGCTAGCTCTGAGAGGAGGCTGAGGGCTGGAGCAGGGGGTTAGCATGAAGGAGGGGATATGGGGTCAGGGCTGGGGCAGGGTTTTGGGGTGCAGGAGGGGGTGGGGTGCTGGCTCTGGGAGAAGGCTCAGGGCTGGGGATTGGGGTGCAGGAGGGGGTATAGGGTGCTGGCTCTGGAAGTGGACTCAAGGCTGAGGCGTGGCCTCCCGCAGGGTGGCACTTACCTCGGGCAGCTCCCAGTCAGCGGCACAGTGAGGCTAAGGCAGGCTCTCTGCCTGCCACAGCCCCATGCCACTCCTGGAAGGGGCAAATGTGCCCCTGAAGGGGTGGGGGGGGGGACGACACATGGCTCTGTGTGCTGCCCCTCTCTACTGGTACCGCCCCCAATGCTCCCATGGGCAACAGTTCCCTGTTCCCAGCAAATGGGAGCTGTGGGAGCGGTGCTTGCAGGCAGGAGCAGTGCTCCGAGACCCGGTCCATTGCGATTGACGAGTTGGTCACCACTGTTGTACACTGTAGAATCATTATCCTGAAAACAAAAATCAAGACTATCTCCACAAAGTAGGTCTGTGTTAACAAACTGTTTGTCCCTGTTGGCACAAACCTTCTACACAGGGGGGCAAAAATGAAGACTTTCTGTGCTATGAAGGGCTTTGTTTAATCTGCAACTTTGGAACAGCTCTCACTCATTTTTCATTGCTGATTTCCCTGACCATCACCTTTTCCCCTTCAACATAGCTCTGCTGCCTCCTCCTAGTCCTTGCCATATCCAACCCTTCTGAGATTTCCAGTCTACCCACATCAGTGACTTCTCTACTTTAAGTCCTCATCCTCTCCTGTTATCTCAGTAGACAACACTACACTTCCCTTGACTCCTTTGACTCTCTCCCATTGCCAGATTTGCCTAATCAAGCACAAGCCACAGCTCAGCCCCTCTCCTATATCTGTTGCTTATTTTAATAAGCATGATAATTTCACTGTTAACTTGTCCTCCCCTTCCTTATTGTTTGCTTCATTCACCTGTTGTCTTTCGCCATATTTAAGCTCTTTGGGACAGTAATTAAATTATATGCATATAGCATCTGGCACAATACAGGCCAGATCCCTGATTGGAGCCTCTGTGCATACATAACCAACATGAATTTGTAATGATAGGGCAAGATATAAGCAGTTTTTAACAATCTTTGTCAGTACTTTATCGATTAGGTTAACTATTGATATTGCTCTGTGTGTCCTACTGCAGTGTGTCTCAAACTTTTGTACTGGTGACCCCTTTCACATAGAAAACCTCTGAGTGTGACCTCTCCTTAAAAATTAAAAACGCTTTTTATATATTTAACACCATTATAAATGCTGGAGGCAAAGCGGGGTTTGGGGTGGAGGTTGACAGCTCATGACCCCCTATGTAAGAACCTTTTGACCCCTGAGGAGTCCTGACCCCCAATTTGAGAACCTTTGTCCTACTGTCTTTTAGAGCTTCATACATTTTTTCCCCAAAACATGGTTATACACGCTTCCAAACAGGAATATGGGATTTTGCCCCTTTGAGGAAGTGACAGAATTTTAAAGTATTCAAGGTATATAGAACTCCTAAAAAGATGCATAGGTATTCAAACAGTAAAGTATCAAAGAACAGTACCATAACTAATGCCAATCAATATGGTTTTATTAAAAATCTATCTAGTTAAATAAATGTGTGGTGCTTTTTTTGTTTGTTTTTTTTTTTAAAAGAAGTTATACATTTGGTTGACAAAGACAACTGTGTTGACGTAATAGACTTCTGTAAGGCATCTGACTTAATATCACATGATATTCAGATTAAACAAACAGCACTGTACAAAAATCAACACAGTACACATTAAGTGGACTGAACACTGGTACAACCCACAACATATTTTCTAGGGTCTTGCATGGATCTGTTCTTGGCCCAATGATATTCAATATCTCTATCAATGATCTGGAAGAAAATATAACATTGCTAGTCAAGTTTTCACATGACAACATAGATGGGAGTGATAAATTTTAAGAAGTTTTACTGAGTAATCAGAATTGCTTAGTAAGTTGGATTCATCTGAACCATTTTAATATACTCAGAAATACTAGGTCATACATCTATGAACAATGAACATAGGTCATAGTTACAGAACGGGGAGGGGAGCCCTGAATTTTGGAAAGGAGTGCAATGTTATGCATATGAAAGCTAATGCCATTATTGGATGTATAAGCAGGGGAATATCAAATAGGACTAGGGAGAAGGTATCATCTCTGTATAAAGCATTGATAAGACAAATACTGGTATCCAGTTCTGGTGCCCACAATTTTAAAAGAATGTTGACACATTGGAAGGAATTCAGAAAAGAGTTACAAGAATTATTTGAGGTCTGGGAAACCTGTCTTCCTGTGAGAAAGTTAAGCGATGACTTCTTCATGGTCTGCATGTATCTACATGGGAAGAATATGTCTTACAGTAGAGGGTTCTTTAATTCAACAAAGACAGAATTTCCAGTTACTAGAAACTGAAACTAAAGATTCAGACTAGAAATGTGGTGCAAAATTAACCGTGAGGGTAATAAACCATTGAAACAGTTTACCTAGGAACATGCCGGATTCTCTGTCACTAGAATTTTTTCAGTTCAGTTTTGCTCTCTTTCTACAAGATATGCTCTAGCTCAACCAGAAGTTATATGCTTGATGCAAAACTATTGAAGAAATTCTATGGCCTCTGTTATGCAGGAGGTCAGATTAGGTGATCATAATGGTCCTTTCTGGCCTTACTGTCTATGAAACTCACTGGCAAGCTTGTCTTTAAATCCTGTACTTTACCCAGCAGCAGTATGTTGGATTTTTAGGTTCTTCAGAAAATAGTATATTTGTTTTATAGCAGGAGTTCCTGAGAATGAATTAAGTGTTATATCAAATTTTAAATGATTTTAATGCTCTCTTATCAGCTCCTGAGTGGAGACTTTAATGCAGTGGCCCCCAACCTTTTTCGTCTGGCGGGCACCAGACAACGAGCCACGGAAGACTGTGGCAGCAGACGAGCATCCGCTGAAATGCTGCTGACAAGCAGCGTCAATAGGAGTCGCCGCTGAAATACCGACAAGCAGCGTCATCCAGAGGCATCGCGGCATAAATTTTGGTGATGACACCTCGGGATGACGTTGCTTGTCGGTGCATTTCGGCGGATGCTCATCCGCTCGCCAGTACGCGGAAACATTTAGATGCCCTGGCGGATGCCATGGCACCAGTGGGTTCCGCATTGTGGACCCCTGCTTTAATTAAATGACATTTTTAATGTCACAGCTGGCTTTGTGGCCAATACAAAAAAAAAAAAATAGGTTTGAAATGAGAGTTCCTTGTGATTTAGATTTGACCACGAGAGAGCTCCTGCTTCTTTCTGCTTCTTTGAAGTTCTCAAGTTGCAATTGAATTTCTGTTGTGCCTTTGTTTTTTCAGTTTAAATGTTCCTGACAAAATGTGGGATTCTGTCCT